>NW_026521867.1:0-600000 GCF_021234435.1 Artibeus jamaicensis | reverse complement strand
CATCTGTAAAAAGGCAACAGTAATTTTACATTTAAAGGGGACCATTGTGAAGAATGAACCCTTGTAAATGCCTAAAATGTAAATGTTCACTTCCTTGTCCTGGTGAAGTGATTCTATAAAATCGACCATTTGAAAGCAAGTCTACGGAAATGTGGTTACTTCAGTTCCCTCCACCCAGCCCTGAAAAACTCTGCATCAGGACTTTGCTTCCCTTCATATTTGTATCCAGTTTGCACAATCACCATTTGTTAACTCCCTTCTCTGATGAGAAATGACACAAAGAAATAATAATAGCTTGGGAACTTTGTAGACTAATGATATAATCCCTTGCATTTGTGTTTTAGATAGTTTTACCATACTCGGCACAGTTCTTGAAATCGTGAACACCCAGATTTCAGCCTCATCTAGAAGGAAGTACAAAGGGTCAGACCAAATGATGAAGGGGTCAAGATTTTATTTCTTATTACACACCTTCCCATTCAAAAGTGATCAAAATGGTGAGAAGGGCAGAGTTCGACTTCAAATTAGAAATGCCCTTATGCATACCCTTAATTTCTCAGATGGAATTGGCCATAAAATTTCTTACAATCTTCCCAGATATTTTTTTGTGCTGAATAAAAATAAAGCATAGTCTCTCACAAAGCCTTTCTGGATCTCCATTCTTTGTGATCCAATCTAACAGAGTCCATAAGAAAATAAAAGAGCTTCAGGTCTGCCTTTTCCTCCTGTCTTCTTCCACATATCTCTGGGGGACACACCCAGTTCCTGGTGCCACTGAAATGCTGTGTAGAGCTGTCTCTCAGCATCTGCATGTCTCCCGATAATTTTCTTATACTTGTTGGAAATGGGATTAAAGAAATTATAATCTGTGATTCCTGCTCTTGGGGATCTTACAGTTTATGGAGGAGACCAGTAAACAAAACTGCTGTGGAATTATTTGTGGTCTTGATGAATCTCTGTGCATAATATGCATTGAAAAACTGACTACAACATGTGTGTGTGGGGTCACTTCTACTTAGTGATAAGCTTCATAGAAAAGGTGCTCTTAAATTGACAATCATTCATCCGATGATATTTAGGAGTAATAAAGTATTTAAGCTGAAAAAAACTGCCTTAATAAACTGTAGTTATTCAGGATGACCAGAGAAACATGGGTAGGTAGAGGAGAAAGCAGTAAGAAACTGCCCAGGGGGGGAGGTGCTGGCACAATTCCAGAGACCCTTATTTGCCAAGCAAAAAAAAAAAAAAGACACTTGAATCTTATTATTCCCCCCAAATCTAAACATCTTGTCTTCCTGAAGGTCTGGATTGCTGACTGCATCTCTTGCTCTCTACATCAGTGTGCAATAGTCATTGTAAGCAACCAAAAAGGAAATCTAGCTGAGAAGGAAATTACTAGAAGATTATTGGGGGCTCAAGGAATTGCTGATAAGACTACTGAATCAGGACTGGAAAAAAATAAGGGACAAGGATACCAGGCCAGGGTTGAAATTGTGCACAGAACCCATCCAGGGAGGACCCATTTCCTGCTGCCTGGAAGGGCTGACATAAGACCCTTGGCATTGCCACAGCTGCTGCCCCTCTCTGGTGTGTCCAGTTGGCTACATGCCCAACCCTAGCTGCAAGTGAGTTTGGGAACTCAAGCAACTAGACTCTTTAGTCTCTTGAGTAGAGCATGGTTTCTGCCTCCCATTAAATCTCAAAAGGTGGGAAAGACTTTAAACATTGAAAGGGGGTCCAATTACAAGTCGGTCATTACTAAACAGAAAATGCCTCACCTAGAGTTTTTAAAGCATTCTTGACTTGATACCAAGTTATGAACTGCAAGAGGGAAGGTTTCTGCCTCTGAGTCCTTTCTTAGGGATTCTAAAAGGGACATTACTCACTGACAGTTGACTGTTATTCTGTGTTCAAAAAGTTTGCTTAGTGCTATTTTACTATTGAAAAAGTTGTTTCTTTCAGAAATAGGTAAGACAGATAACTGCCAAAAAAGGATCAATAGTTATTACATTTGAGGTGGGAAGTGAATTAGGTTATTTGGGAGTAAATTAGCCACATAACTTCTGAAAACTGTGTGCCTCCTCTCCACCTGGACTGAGTTCCAGCTTGTTCAGTACCAAGAGGCTAACACTGTTACAGAGGGTACCATACTCCATCACTGGGAATCCAGAATGACGAGCACACAGACCTGAGATATGAACAAAAAGAGGGTCAAACGATGGCCCTGGAATCCCTTTGTACAGAGCTGGGGAGCATAGGTTATTTATATACAATAGAAACCAAATCTAGCCAACTTAGCAAGAAAAAATGTTTTGGAAGAATGCTAGGGACTTCCACATTTGATAAGAAGAACTGGGCTAAGAAAAGGAAGCCATGTTAGAGGGTTTAAGGTAGCAGGAATGGCCAGTTCCAGACAACACTGCTAGGAAGGAGCAAAACACCAACTATTTTAGGCTATTGTCCCTCTGCTTACACTATACCAGAAAAGGATCATGTCATTGACCTAGTTTTGTGTGCCTACCCCTTGGCTGGATTACTGCAGAGCCTCTGATTATAACTGTGGGGGACTGAATGACGGACAATAAGGAAGAGGTAATATTGATATAGAAAACTGGGATGCTTTAGGGAGGGCGAATGGGTGCTGGCCAGCCCCCAAGCCCATAAATGTCCACTCAAGCAGTCCTGACCAAGAATGTGGCACAACTTCAATAATTCTAAATGTACTGACCTGGGAAAGCCCTCCCCCTCTCCACTTGCATCTGAACTTAGCTCAGGGGAAACAGTGCTCAAATTGAGCACTGATTTCACCCCTCCTGACTTCAGCCTGACCACATTACCCTGTCCCCAGGGGGCCATCTGTCACCCCTGCTTTGGCCACCATTGAGACAATATGACACAGAATTCTTTGGATCTATGCATCTAGGTGTCCATCATGATATGTGCAGCAATCGTGAGTATTGTCTGTCTCTTCATCTTTCAGTTGCTCACTACTCTCCTCCTTCTCAAAGTTCTCTAAGTGCTTTCTGGGACTCCATGAAACTGCAAGTGAACCCTTCTTCACTCTGTGTTTCCAGGTCACATGCCCATTCAGCCCTCTCAGTGCCAGAGGCTCACTGCTAGCAGTCTCCAGAAATGAAAGTCAGAAGGAGAAGAGAAACCTAAGAATCATTCTAGCCCTGTGTCTTCTTTCACAGGAACCCACTTCTGTTTTTTAGTTTCTGATCACTCCATTCATTTCTTGGGTTCCCCAGGGGGTCACATGACACTGAATAGCTGGTGAATGAACTCTCTCCTCAAAGGCAGTGTCCCTCTGAACTCTCGAGTTTTTGAGAACAGTGAGGCAGGGACAAGGCTTGAGGGTGGAGAAAAGGGGAAAGATAATTGCCCATTCTCCAGATCTACTGTGTGTAAGGGCCTGTTACACAGCAAGGAGTGATATCAGTCCATTCTGGCAAATATGACTTACACTTTTTTATTTTGATAAAATATATATAACATAATGTTTACTTAAAACATTTGTAACTGTACATACATTTTGGTGTGTTCTACTTTTGTTTTCATTCACCTGTATTTTCTAATTTCCCTTGTGATTTCTTCTTTGACCCATTGGTTAATTAAAAGCATATTGTTTAATTTTCACATGTTTGTGAATTTTCAGGTATTTCTTCTGTTATTGATTTCTAACTGCATCTCATTATCATTAGAAAAGCTACTTTGTATAATATCTATCTTATAAAATCTGTTGAGACTTGTTTTGTGGTCTACCATACTGTGCATCCTGGAGGTCTCATGCACACTTAAGAAGAATGTCCATTCTGCTGCTGTTGGCTACACTTTCTATGTATGTCTGCTAGATCTAATGGATTTACTGTATTATCCAAGTCCTCTGTTTCCTTACCTGTCCTTCTTCTATCTGGTGATTCCATCCATGGTTGAAAGTGGCATATTAGAGTCTCCAACTGTTACTGTAAAATTGCCCCTTCAGTGCTGTCAGTTTTTGCTTTGTATATTTGGAAGGTCTGTATGAAGTCTTTAAATGTTTATAATTGTTGCATCTTTTTCTTTCTTGAAACTTTTACTAATATGTAATTTCCTTCTCTGTCTTTTGTAATTTTTTTCTGATTTAAAATCTGTTTTGTCTGATATTAGTATACTCACTTCATGTCTGTTTTGGTTACTACAGCTATGCATTGCATGACACTGTTTCAGTCAACGACAGACTATATAGACGACAGTGGTCTCATAAGATTATAATGGACCTGAAAAATTCCTATTAGCTAGTGATGTCATAGACATCATAACATCATAGAGCAATGCATTACTCACATGTTTGTTGTGAACCCAGTAGAAACAAACCTACTGTTCCACCACTCATATAAAAGTACAGCACATACAACTACATACAGTACATATTTGAAAATGATAATAAATGACTATGCTACTTGTTATGTATTTATTATACTATACTTTAAAATGTTATTTTAGCATGTGTTCTTTATAAAAAAGTTTGCCGTAAAACAGTATGTAGCATTTTGCCAGCAGCAGCTTCACACATTTTGTGTTTACTGCATCTCTTTATTGCATTATTTTTTGTGTGCTAGGTTTAATCTCATGTAGTTTTGTGCAGTAACATGATGTACAGTCTGGTAGCCTAGAAGAAATAGGTTATATCATATATCATATAGCCTAGGTATGTAGCAGACTATACCACCTGGGTTTGTACAGGTACACT
Organism: Artibeus jamaicensis; assembly: GCF_021234435.1. Lineage (NCBI taxonomy): Eukaryota > Metazoa > Chordata > Mammalia > Chiroptera > Phyllostomidae > Artibeus > Artibeus jamaicensis. The sequence goes on along the minus strand of NW_026521867.1, from coordinate 595,268 downwards.
CTACTATGTTTGCACAGTGACAAAATTGCCCAACAATACATTTCTGAGAATGTATTCCCCTCCTTAACTGACACATGACTGTTTTAATATAGAATACTTTTTCCCATCCTTTCACTTTTGATTTGCATGTGTCTTTGAATCTAAAATTTGTCACTCACAGATAGCATAGAGTTAAATCATGGGTTTTGAAAAATTCATTCTACCAAACTCTGTGCTTTGATTGGAGAGTTTAATTGATTCATATCTGAAGTAAATACTGATAAGGAGAAACTTATTTCTGCCAATTTGCTACTTGTTTTCTACATTATAGTTTTTTGTTTCTTATTTCCTCTATTGCTACCTTCTTTGTGTTTAGTTGATTTTTTGTAGTGAAACATTTTAACTCTCTTGTCATTTCCTTATGTGTAAATTCTATAAATATTTTCTTTGTGGTTTCATGGGGATTTTATTTAGTATTCTAAGGTTATAGCAACCTAATTTTTTATTTTTATTTATTTATTTTCAGAGAGAGGGGAAGGGAAGCAGAAAGAGAGGGAGAGAAACATCAATGTGTGGTTGCCTCTCATGTGTCCCCCACTGGGAACTGGCCTGTAACCCAGGCATGCGCCCTGACTGGGAATCAAACCACGATCGCATGGTTCATAGGCCCTCGCTCAATCCACTGAGCTACACCGGCCAGGGTCATAACAACCTAATTTTATACCAAATTTAATTTTACTCATTTTTTATCCTGACCTGAAGACATTTTTTCATTGTTTTAGAAAGAGAAAAAAAGTAGAAAGAAAGAGAGAGAGAAACCTCGATGTGAAAGAGAAACATCGATTAGTTGCCTCCCATTCATGCCTGGCCCTGGAATTGAACTTACCATCTAGGTATGTGCCTTAACTGGGAATCAAACCCACCATCCTTCAGTTATGGGATGATGTTCAAATCAACTGAGCCATGCTGGCCAGGGCATCAGTTTAACTTTAATAGCATACAAAAACCCTGCTCCTATTGTGTTCTGTCCTCCTTTCTATTATGATGTCACATATTACATTTTGCACATTGTGTACCCAACAACATAGATTAATTTATTTTTAGATGCAATTGTCATTTTGCACAAAATTAAAAATGGAGTTACAAACCAAAATTACAATAATACTAACTTTTATAATAGCTCCTATATTTAACTTTATAGAAAATATTATTTCTTCACATGATTTAGAGTTACTGTCTAGTTTCATTTCAATCTGAAGATTTTCCTTTAGTATTTCTTTCTGGGTAGGTCTAGTGACCACAACTTTTCTTTATTTTCCTCAGCTTTTCTTTTTTTTTTTTAATTTTATTTAGTTGTTTTTCAAGTACAGTTTTCTGTCTATTTCTCCCATCCCAGCCCACCCCACCCATGCTCCCCACCTCCCTCCCATTTCCACCCCCCTTAGTTATTGTCCCTGTGTCCTTTATACTTGTTCCTCTAAATCCTTCCCCTTTTTTCCCCTTAAATTCCCTCCCTTCTCCCCTCTGGTCTCTGTCTCCTTGTTCTCTATTTCAGTGTCTTTGTTTTTATTTTGCTTGCTTGATTGTTTTGTTGTTTAGCTTCCTATTAAAGGTGAGATCACATGGTATTTGTCTTTCAACACCTGGCTTATTTCACTCAACATAATGCTTTCCAGTTCCATCCATGTTGTTGCAAAGGGTAGTAGCTCCTTCTTTCTCTCCGCTGCATAGAATTCCATTGTGTATATGTACCACAATTTTTGGATCCATTCATGTACTGATGGATACCTAGGTTGCTTCCAACTCTTGGCTATTGTAAATTGTGCTGCTATAAACATTGTGGTGCATAGGTTCTTTGAAATTGATGTTTTAGGGTTCTTATGATATAATCCTAGCAGTGGAATTGCTGGGTCAAAAGGCAGGTCAATTTTTATTTTTCTGAGAAAATTCCACACTGTTTTCCACAATGGTTGTACCAGTCTGCAATCCCACCAACAGTGAACTAAAGTCCCCTTTTCCCTACAACCTCTCCAACTCAGCTTTTCTTTATCTGGGAATGTTTTAATTTCTTCCTCATTTCTGAAGGATAGTGTTGCTGGATGTTGAATTCTTAGTTCACAATTTTCTTTTCAGTGCTTTTAATATATCAACATATGGCTCTTCTGGTCCCCAATGTTCTGATGACAGATAAAGTGAAATCACATTAAGAATTCTTCATATATGACATGTCACTTCTCTTTTGCTGCTTTCAAGATTCTATCATTGTCTTTGTCTTTTTCAATCAAGCTCAACAACTTTACACTGTATATCACTAAGAGTCTATTTGACTATGCTATTGCTTGTTGAGCTTCTTGGATTTGTAGAATTGCATATTTTATCAAGTTTGGAACATTTTCAGCCATTATGTCTTTAAATATTCTTTATGCCCTGCCTCTTCTCCTTCTGGTATTCCCACAATGTGTGTGTTTCTACAATTGGTAATACCCCACAAATCCCTTCAACTCTATTTACTTTTCTTCATTCTTTTTTCTGTTCTGACACAGTAACCTCAATGACTGGATCGTCAAGTTTGCTGATTCTATCTTCAGCTAGCTCAAATGTGATTTTGAACCCCTCTAGTGGATTTTTCAATTTTCAGTTATTTTTTTCTTCAGCTCAAGAATTTATTTTTGGCTTATCTTCATATTTTCTATAATTTTATTAGTATTCTCATTTTCTTTATATATTGTTTTTCTATCGCTTTCTATGTCTTTCTTTAGGAATTTGAGCATCTTTAAGACAATTGTTTTAGAGTCTTTGTATAGTAATTCCCACATTGGGGATTCATCAGGTATGTTTTCTTCCATTTACTTTGTTTATTTACATTGCTCATACTTTTCTATTTTTTGTATGTCTTGTGATTTTGTGTTGTTGTTATTGAAAGCTAGACATTTGAATTTGTTAAAGAGAGAATTATAGTCTCACAATGATGTTACTTTTGCTGAAGTCCATGATACCAAACCTAGATTTAGTACCTAAAGTAATTGCTGTTTCAATCTCTACAAAAAATACAATCTTAATCAACCAGTCGGGAATTTTCTGGTCAACACCACTGAGATACTTTGTCACATGGGCCCTCTTTATTAACCACAGAAAGAAGAGTCAATCTGCACAGTCAAAAACCTTTGTCATTTTCTTCTCCTCCAAAGATGTCCTTGTCTAAAAATAATTCTTCTTTATTCTTTTGTTAATAGCTCAAATACTCCATTCTTTCCCTATAAAAACCTTTTATTTTAACAGATTGGTGTCAGCAGAGGGATTGAAGCAAACTTCTGATGGCATTTGGAGAAAACAAGAATCACAGGCTTGGAGCCTGTGAACCTCATTTTAAATTCACTGACTTTCTCCCAATTTCTGAAATCTGTTAGTAAGTCCTTTGCAGTTTGAATTCCATCCCCTCTTTGCATTTGAGATCCCAATCTATTTGTATTTCCACTCCAAGGCCTAGCAGGTCAGCCTGGAGCTGGCAGATGGTTCTATTAGTAACCAATTTCCCTACCCCTTAGTTCAATCTGCAATTCTGCATTGAATTATTTCCTCAGTTCTAGCCTGCAGCCCTTAGTTAGTGGAGTTTGTTGGCTTAGTCATTCCCCAAGTCTCAGCCCACAGTCTCTATATGCTGGAATCTCCTAGTTCAGTCTATACTGGGGATTGCTGATGATGTGCACAGGGTCTTGTATTATCTGGTCTTCAGTAACAGCTAAATCCAGCCTTGAACTGTGTTTCTGGATTCCATGTTGGGAATTGCTGAGTTTAGTCTGCAATTCTTCATTTGTTTGAAATTCTTCCCTAAATTCCATGTTGGGAACTGCCAGTGGCAGTTCAATTCTCCATTTGTTTGAAATCAGTCTACAGATATCATTCTTTGAGGTCTGCTGGTTCAATCAATCTTGTCCCCAGTTCCTCATCTGTTGATGAATGCTGATGTCCAAAGTTCTGTTTCTTCAGTTACAGAAACTGTTAATGTGTACATGTGGTAAAGTCTATAGAAAAAATAAAATTTTGGAATCCAAATAGTTAGATATTAGTTTGTCTCAGAGAGAATGAAAGGCCTATATAAAAATAATAGAATTCTTAAAATGCAGAGTTGAGTGTGACAATTTTTTGCACAACTGTTTATTTTTGGTCTAAAATCTGTGGTCCCAGAGGTACACATATTTGTAAATGTGGCAAAATCTTATTGGAGACAGACTAGAGTTGCAGTGACCATATAAGGAGTGTTCCAGTTAAACAAAATCACTTAAAAAGTGCGTTCGAAAGTATGGGTTCCCAAATGAGTAAACAGAATGAAACACTTATTTAATTAGTATGCAGAAACTTGCAAAAGTTTTCAAACTTCCAAAATAGGTGTATTGAAAATGTCATTAAAAATTAAGGGCATGAAAGATGCTCAAGACAAAAGACAATGGGATGCACTTGACTATAGCTATGACCTCTATTGCTCCCCAATTCCTTTATCACTTGAGTAGTTGTGTTTTACTAAATCTATGTCTAAGCTGATTTTCTTCTCCGAAGACTCTTAAACAGTAATATTTATAATAAAACTGCCTGAGGTAGCTGGCAAACCACCTCTGGTGTCCTTTATCCCTTGGTCAAAGACTGAACTGTTGATGCAAACTATAGTTAAAGAATTTTCTAAACCTAATGAGGAACCCCCAAAATGTTTTAAATAATTTAGAGTTATTACCAGGGCCTATAGCCCTGGGCTTTTAGATCTTTATCTGCTTGTACATTAGTTGGTAGAACCTGGGGAAGTCCAAAATGGATGCAGGAAGCAAGATAACAAAACTCTGAGGATAATATTTAAGATCTTCAACCAGAAAGAGCTCACAAAGTTGCAACTAATTTTTTATAAACTGTATGGTAAGGTGACCACAGGCCTGACAAAACTTGTGACTATAGATGAGTATTTTGAAAGGACACTGGAGCAGGATCACAAACAAAATCCTGCCAAGCTGATAGCCTTACAGCCACAGGAACTTCGGGGCCAGAGACTCAAAATAACACATCAGACTTACCCATCACACTCTCCTATGGGTTCATTATCAAAAACTGGCCCAGAAATTGATGTCTCATGTGTAATAAATGGGAACATTGAAAATGAGATTGTTCTCAAAAGCCCTGTTCAAATTCTTCAACATCAACTTAAAATGCCCCATATAGGCTCATCCCAGAGTTCACAAAACTCAAGGATTTTTTTAGTAAACTAATACATTATTCTCCTAAAGAGTAGGGGAAACTAAAATTAAAATTAGTGAGTTGTTTAATACTGCCAGAAATCTTTACTGTTTGTTCCAACCAAAACTTGACATTTGAAAAGATTTAATAACTTCATGATAAAATATTCTACCAAATTGGAAACTAATATTAAGAGTCTGCCAAGAATTTTTTAGGCCTCCTTCGCTCAGCTAAACGTTCTTATAGGAAAGAAACCTTCTGACAATAGGTAGGTGGGTGTGTCAGTAGTTTTTGTCAATCACTAAAACCTCTGTTATTTGTATCAATTTTTTTGTAGATTTTAGAACATTGAAGACATAATTGTTCTACAAATATGACCCCAAAACATTATCTTGGAGAAATCTTTAATATTTTCTCAATGTCTTTGTAATGCAGATTGTCTAGCCTCATCTTCTGTAGGACCTAAGAGCCATTCTTCAAACTGCAAATGCTTCTTACCATAAAAGAAGATAAGGTAAAAATATTTGGACTTTGGGCATATGAGGAATCTTGACTGTCTTTTCCACAAATAAAAATTAAAAGGTCTGTGTGTCTGTCTATATGTGTTGTAAATGTGAGGTATTTTTCTACCCCTGATAGTATCATTAAAATTAATTGTTTTTGAAAGCAAGAACTTGTAAGGATCGGTATTTTAAAACTCAGAAATATAGAGAATAATCCAAGTGCTTTTCAAGTCCACATGATCTAGAATTATTCTTTAATAAATAAGAGTTAATTAAAGTGTGTTGATTTAATTAAAATGGGCGCGCTTTTTGAGTTATCATCATTGAATATAGTGCAGATAAACAACTTTTTCTCTACCTGGGTTTGCTAGTCAAATTCATGTTACCTCTGTTACAAAATTTTTCAATCAGAAAAATAACTTGGTATGGTAAAATTTTTCAAAAGTAATCTAAACAGAATTGTTGAAAACAAGTAAATTAAATACATGTAAAGTGGGATAAGAGTTTTTAAGCGGATTTTTCCAGCAAACTATGTTTTACAGTTTTAAAAATAGTTTCCCAAATCTTTTGGTAATATTAAATGTTAGAGTTTTGCTAAATTAAATGATGGAAAGTTATTAAATATCTAGATTATCCTTAAATAGAAAAATACTAAAACATTAATTACTTAGCATAGGTTTACAAGCTTTTGGCTTTCTATTGAAGAAAAACTAAATATAAAATTGGATCTATTTGTAAACATGTTCTATGCTGCACTGAGAAACTTTCTATGAAAAGCACATCTTTCTAGAAATTATAAAACGTATACATATGCCGAGCCATAGAATGCTAATGTAAAACAGTTTACAATTACTCACTTCTTAGTTTTACCTAGAGATTAAAGTTTTTAAAGATTAAAAATTCTAATATACTGTGAGCAATTATATGAACAGAACCTTTTCAAAATGGAGTCAGAGCTGCTATCCCACAGGAATTGCCTTGAACGTCTTACTCCTCAAAGCTTTGGAATGTTTCAATTGGGAAAAAATAACTTTTGGAATGGACCAAAGCAACATTGTATTTCAAACGACTTTTTTCTGTTAACAGGAAAGAAGGCACCCCCACTACAGGACTAAAAATTTAAGGCATTCTTTATTTTTTTTATTTATTTATTTTTTTAATTTTTTTTTTTTATTTTGAATTGTTTATGCTGTTACAGTTGTTCTATTCCCCCCTTCATTCCCCTCCACCCTGCCCCCCCAACCCCCCGATTACCCCCCCTTTAGCTTATGTCCATGTGTCTCAAGTCCTTTAGGTTCTGTATTTCCCATACTATTCTTGCCCCCCCCCCATCTATTTTCTATCTACTGTCTATGCTACTTGTTTTCTGTACCTTCTCTCCCCGTCTTCTACTCCCACTCCCCTGTTGCTAACCCTACTTGAGCTCTTCATTTCTATGTTTCCACTCCTGATCTAGCTGTCCTTTTAGTTTGCTTTCGTTTTAGGTGTGGTTGTTGATAACTGTGAGCTTGTTGTCCTTTCACTGTTCATGTTTCTTTAACTTCTTTTTCTTAGATAAGTCCCTTTAACATTTCATATAATAAGGGCTTGGTCATGATGAACTCCTTGAATTTGGTCTTATCTGAGAAGCACCTTATCTGTCCTTCCGTTCTAAATGAAAGTTTTGCTGGGTAGAGCAATCTTGGTTGTAGGTCTTTAGTTTTCATGACTTGGAATATTTCTTTCCAGCCCCTTCTTGCCTGTAAGGTCTCTTTTGAGAAATCTGCTGACAGCCTGATGGGGACTCCTTTGTAGGTGATTGTCCCCTTAGCTCTTGCTGCTTCCAGGATTCTCTCCTTCGTTTTAATTTTGGCTAATGTAATTATGATATGCCTTGGTGTGTTCCTTCTTGAGTCCAACTTTTTTGGTACTCTCTGGGCTTCTTGGATTTCTTGGAAGTCTGTTTCCTTTGCCAGATTGGGGAAATTTTCTTTTATTATTTGTTCAAATAGTTTTTCCACTGGTGGTTGTGTCTTTCCCCCCTTCTGGTACCCCTATAATTCGGATATTGGAGCGTTTATAGATGTCCTGGAAGTTCCTAAGCTTCTCCTCATTTTTCTGAATTCTTATTTCTTCATTCCTTTCTGATTGATCATTTTTTTCTTCCTTCTGGTTTACTCCATTGAGTTGAGTCCCAGTTTTTTTTCATCTCTATGGGTTTCCTGTGGAATTCCATTCATTTCCCTTAATTTAGCCTTCATATGTTTCTCTAATTTGTGGCTATAGTCCACCAGATCTGTGAGGAAGCTGACGACCAGTGTTTTAAACTGTGCGTCTGAGAGATTTGCTATTTCTTCGTCACTTAGATTTATCTCCGGGACTTTGAGGTCCCCCTGCGACATTTTTGGTCTGTTCTGGCCCTTTAAGTGAGAGAAGCGGCGCCTTGGAGTCCCAGGTCGCTTGGTTGTGACGCTGTATGTGGGGGGCGTGGTCAGAGGGGGGGGGGGGGAATGGCGCCGCTGCGGTCCCCCGCTCACTCCCTCACCCGCGTAACCGGGCACCCACAGTCAACTCGCTGCCACCGCCTCCCCACTGACTCCTCCGTAGTCACTCACCCGGTGGGCTGCTCACTAGGTCCAATCCTGGGTTTGGAACCCGTGCGTCTGGATTCGCGCGTCTGGGTTCCGCGCCCGCGCCCGGGTCGAACGAGTTCTCCTTTGTAACTCCTCAACCCGCCGCCGCCGTTTTGCCTCTTACCGGCCGGGCCGCAGAATTTGCTGTTTGCGGACTTCCGAAAAGTCGCGCGTCTGGGTCCCGCGCCCGCGCCCGGGTCGAACGAGTTCTCCTTTGTAACTCCTCAGCCCGCCGCCGCCGGTTTCGCCTCTTACTGGCCGGGCCGGAGAATCTGCTGTTTGCGGACTTCCGAAAAGTTCAGTTTTCCGTGTTCTGGTTGTGTTTTCTGATGCTAATATTTAGTTGTCCTTAAACTTGGTTGTGAGAGGAGGCAGGCACATCCACCTTAATCCTCCATCTTGGCGGAAGTCCTTTAATTTTATTTAGTTACTTTTCAAGTACATTTTTTTTTCCTCTTCTCCCCCCCCCCGCCCGGTCTCCCCCCTCCCTCCCATTCCCCTCCCCCCCAGTCCTCATCTCTGTGTCCTTCATACTTGTTCCTCAAAATCCCTCCCCCTTTTTCCCCTTAAGTTCCCTTCCCTCTCCCCTCTGGTCGCTGCCCACTTGTTCTCTATTTCAGCGTCTTTGTTTTTATTCTGTTTGCTTGTTTGTTTTATTCTTTAGCTTCCTGTCAAAGGTGAGATCATATGGTATTTGTCCTTCAATGCCTGGCCTATTTCACTCAGCATAATGCTTTCCAGTTCCATCCATGTTGTTGCAAAAGGTATTAGCTCATTCTTTCTCTCTGCTGCATAAAATTCCATGGTGTATATGTACCACAATTTTTGGATCCATTCATTTACTGATGGGCACCTAGGTTGCTTCCAACTCTTGGCTATTGTAAATTGTGCTGCTATGAACATTGTGGTGCATAGGTTCTTTGATATTGATGTTTTAGGATTCTTGGGGTATAATCCTAGCAGTGGAATTGCTGGGTCAAAAGGCAGGTCAATTTTTATTTTTCTGAGAAAATTCCATACTGTTTTCCATAATGGTTGTACCAGTCTGCAATCCCACCAACAGTGAACTAAGGTCCCCTTTTCCCCACACCCTCTCCAACATTTGTTGTTTGTTGCTTTGTCTATTATAGTAAGGCATTCTTTAGAAACAGCACCACCACAAATAGCTTTTAAAAAAAACCAGCTTATTTGCATCTATAGAAATTCCTTCCTTCTATGCATATAATTATTTCTCTTCATTTTTCTCATTAATATGTCTTGCCTTTATATCATAATCAGACTACTAGGTTTCTGTCTGAAGCACTGTTCTCAGGATAGCTATTCTTCCTGATCTCAAATGAATGGTTGTTGCCTCTCACATTGGCCTTTTATTGTTAACTTAATAAATCTGATGGGATCTCAAGAAGTCTAATTTTTTGCAGACCAATATCTCCTGGAACCAGGGATGGTACTTACAAAGCCTCTTTTGCATTTCTGCTTCTAAAATCTGTTGTCTCCTAAATTGTAAATTTCTCTTAAGCTTCGGGATGTCCTTCCTTGGTTGAGGTCAATGCCTTTTTTTGAGATTAGAGGGGATTGTGAGGGTAGGTAGAGTGGTTGGCCTAGGGATAATTGTCCTAGTGCCCACGTGCAGATACTGCCTCAAGAATTTGCCACCACATAAGGGATTTCCTCTCCACCTCCAGGAGGGTCTTCCTTTGCAGCTCTTAAGCTTGTAAGAGGTTTCTGGGGTTTGAACAACTTGAACTTGCTACAACATGAAGAACTTTTTTCTCAGAAGCAGTTCTTTTTTTTTTTAAGTTTTTAAGAATTACTTTATTGTTGTTCGGTTACAGTTGTCTGCATTTTCTCCCCACCACTCTCCCCACCAACCCCAGCCAAACCCTCCTCCCTCCCTTCCTTCCACCCTCCCCCTGGTTTTGTCAATGTGTCCTTTATAGTAGTTACTGAAAACCCTTCTCCTCACTGCCCCCCCTCCCCTCTGGTTATTGTTAGATTGTTCTTAATTTCAATGTCTCTGGTTATATTTTGTTTGCTTTTTCTCTTTTGTTGATTAGGTTCCAGTTAAAGGTGAGATCATACCGTATTTTTCACTTACCACCTGTTTTATTTCACTTAGCATAATGCTCTCCAGTTCCATCCATGCTGTTGCAAAGGGTATAAGCTCCTTCTTTCTCTCTGCTGTGTAGAATTCCATTGTGTAAATGTACCAGTTTGTTGATCCACTCATTTGATGATGGGCATTTAGGTTGCTTCCAGCACTTGGCTGTGGTAATTTGTGCTGCTATGAACATTGCGGGTGCATAGGTTCTTTTGAATTGGTGTTTCAGGACTCTTAGGGTATAATCCCAGCAGTGCAATTGCTGGATCAAAAGACAGCTTCATTTATAGTTTTCTGAGAAAATTTCATACAGTTTTCCACAGTGGCTGGACCAGTCTGCATTCCCACCAACAGTGCACTAGGGTTCCCTTTTCTCCACATCCTCTCCAACATTTGTGTGTTGCTTTGTTTATGATGGCCATTCTGACTGGTGTGAGGTGGTATCTCATTGTGGTTTTAATTTGCATCTCTCCCATGGCTAGTTATGCTGAGCATCTTTTCATATGTCTCTGGGCTCTCTGTATGTCCTCCTTGGAGAAGTGTCTGTTCAAGTCTTTTTTTTTAATTTTATTATATTTTATTGTTCATGCTGTTACAGTTGTCCCCACTTTTTCCTCCTTTGTCCACCTCTCTCCCTCAGGCAATCTCCATGCCATTGTCAAGAAGTTTTTAAATATTGAAAATTGGAAGTAAGTATATAAAATTCACATTATTTTAATGTTCAAGTCTTTTGCCCATTTTTTAATTGGGTTTTTTGTCTTCCTTGAGTAGAGTCATGTGAGATCTTTATACATTTTGGAGATCAAACCCTTGTCCAAGGTATCATTGGCAAATATGTTTTCCCATATAGTTGTTTCTAGTTTTATTTTAATGTTGTTTTCTTTAGCCATAAAGAAACTCTTTAATTTGATGAGGTCCCATTTTTTATTCTTTCCTTCATGCCCCTTGCTTTAGGGGACATATCTGTGAAGATGTTGCTGCATGGAATGTCTGAGATTTTTGTGCCCATGTTTTCCTCTAGGACTTTTATGGTGTTATGACTTATATTTAAGTGTTTTATCCACCTTGAATTTATTTTTGTGTATGGTGTAAGTTGGTGATTGAATTTCATTTTTTTGCATGTAGCTGTCTAGCTCTCCCAACACCATTTGTTGAAGAGGCTATTTTTACTGCATTTTGTGTTTCTTCCTCCTTTGTCAAATACTAATTGACCATAGGGACCTTGGTTTATTTCTGGGTTCTCTGTTCTGTTCCATTGGTCTATGTGCCTGTTTTTATGCCAGCACCAGGCTGGTCACTTTGATAACAGTGACCTTGTAATACATTTTGATATCAGATATTGTGATCCCTCCTACTTAGCTCTTCTTTCTTGAAATTACTGCAACTATTCGGGGTCATTTATGGTTCCATATAAATTTCTGAAATGTTTGTTCTATATCTATGAAATATGTCATTGGTACTTTAATAGGGATTGTATTGATCTATACGTCGCTTTGGGTAGTACGACCATTTTGATGATGTTAGTTCTTCCAATCCATGAGCATGGTACATGCTTCCATTTGTTTGTGTCTTCCTGCATGTCTTTCTTCAGTGTTGTGTCATTTTCTGAGTACAAGTCTTGTCCTTCTTTGGTTAGGTTTATTCCTAGGTACTTTATTTCTCTTGTTGCTATATCAAATGGGATTTTTTTCCTGATTTCTGTTTCTGATGGTTCATTGCTGTTGTGCAAAAATGCCTTTGATTTCTGAGTATTGACTTTGTATCCAGCTGTTTTGCCGAATTCATTTTTTTAGGTCAAGTAGCTTTTTTGTGGAGTTTATAGAATTTTCTATGTACACTATTATGTCATCTACAGACAATGACAGTCTTACTTCCTCCTTTCCAACTTGGATGCCTTTTATTTCTTTTTCTTGTCTGAGTGCTGTGGCTAGGACTTCCAGTATTATGTTGAATAGGAGTGGTGAAAGCGGGCATCCTTGTTTTGTTCCTGATCTTAGTGAGAAAGCTCTAAGTTTTTGCCCATTGAGTATGATGTTGGTTGTAGGTCTTTCATATATGGCCTTTATTATGTTAAGTAATGTTTCCTCTATTCCCACTTTGCTGAGTGTTTTTATCATAAATTGGTTCTGTCTTTATGAAATACTTTTTCCACATCTATTGATATGACCTGTTGGGAACCACTCTGCCTGGTTTCAGGAATTGCAACTACCCCCCATTGCCAAGGATGAGTGAGTGACCTTCAGAATGTGAGCCACAAGAGACAAAAGCTTGTCTCTGGTAGCAAAGGCTGCCTCAGCTTACTCCCCTGCCCCCAAAACATGGTCGGCTAGTCAGAGACAGGTAAGACTCCTCACAGCGAGGGGCAACCTAAGCTAGACTTAATCACTTGGGAGGCCATCATGGAAGGACTCAGGGGGCTGCAACAAAGAGGGAGCAATGGACCCTTGCCCCCCCCCCAGCTATTCTGACATAGCCCGAGTCCCCATGTCCTCTGGGAGAAGCACTTCCTGGCTCTAATCAACTTAAGCCTTAAAACCTGTGATGGGGAGACGGCGCAGCTCCTTGCCTGGCTAGAGCAGTATTCAGGGTAAATCTGGCATAAGAAAAAATTCCTAAAAGTCCTGTGAAACCTGCTTTGCTAAGAGTGCTTTCATTCATATGTTAAGGTTCCAAGCATGAAACCGTAAAGTTTCTGCAACCCCCTTTCCTGACAGACTCTGACTCAGACTAAGCCCTCAGATTTCTTTGAAATGTTATCTACTGCTTGATCCTTTCCCTCCTGTATTCCTGCATATTACAACCCAATAAAATACCCTGGAGAAAGGGGCTCTTGGCATTTTTCCTCTGAGAAACTGGCCACCTCTTCTCCCCAAGCAGATCATGTCTTGGTAGTGTTACTTTCATCCATGGTGGACGGGGGGACTTGAGGGCAAAGTCACACTCACAACAGTCATGTGATTTTTGTCTTTCATTTTGTTTATGTGGTGTATTATGTTTTTTGATTTGTGAATATTGTACCATCCTTGCAAACCTGGGATGAATCCCACCTGATCATGGTGTATAATCTTTTTAACATATTGATTGATGCAGTCTGCCAGTATTTTGTTGAGGATTTTAGCATCTATATTCATCAGTGATATTGGCCTGAAATTTTATTTCTTTGTTATGTCTTTATCTGGTTTAGGGATTAGAATGATGCTGGCTTCATAAAATAGAGTTTTGGAATCTTCCATGTTCTTGAATTTTTTGAAATAATCTATGGAGGATGAGGGTTAGTTCTGCCTTAAATGCTTTGTAAAGTTCTCCTGTGAAGCTGTCTGGTCCAGGGATTTTCTGTGTCAGAGGTTTTTTGATCATTGTTTTAATTTCATCAGCTGTTATTGGTTTGTTCAGGTTTTCTGCTGCTTCTTCATTGAGCTTTGGAAGATTATATTTTTCTAGAAATTTGTCCATTTCACCTAGGTTTTCAGATTTCTTGGCATACAGTTCTTTATAGTAATTTCTTACAATCCTTTGTATTTCTGTGGTGTCAGTTGTAATCTCTCCTCTTTCATTTCTGATTGCCTTTATTTGGGTCCTCTCTCTTTTTTTCTTGATGAGCCTGCCTTAAAGGCTTGTCAGTTTTGTCTATCTTTTCAAAAAACCAGCTCCTGGTTTCATTGATCTTTAGAATTCTGCTTTTAGTCTCTATGTCATTTAATTCTGCTCTGATCTTGGTTATTTCCTTCCTTCTACTAGTTCTGGGCTGTCTTTGTTGTTGTTCCTTGATTTCTTGTAGGTGTAGGGTTAGATTGTTTAAAATGTTTTTATGTTTTTTAGGTAGGCTTGTATCACTATGAACTTCCCTCTCAGGGCTGCCATTGCTGTGTCCCATAAGTTTTCAATTGTCGTGAGTTCATTTTAATTGTTTCCAGAAACTGATTTCTTCCCTAATCTTTATTCTTGACCCACTCAGTGTTTAATAGCATGCTATTTAATCTCCATGAATTTGAGTGTTTGGAGTTTTTTCCTTGAGGTTGATTTCTAGTTTCAGTCCCTTGTGGTCAGAGAATATGCTTGATATGATTTCAATTTTCTTGAATTTGCTGAGGCTTATTTTGTGTCCTATCATGTGCTGTATCTTTGAAAATGTTCCATGTACATTTGAAAAGAATGTGTATTTAGCTTCTTTGGGATGAAAGGCTTTATACATATCAGTTAAGTCCATTTTATCTAGGACATTGTTCAATGCCACAATATCTTTGTTGATATTTTGTTTGGAATACCTGTTCAGTTTTGACAGTGGGGTATTAAGATCTCCTACTATAATTGTGTTGCTGTTGATATCTTTCTTGAAGTTGTCTAAGATTTTATTTATGTATTTGGGTGCTCCTACATTGGGTGCATATATATTTACAATGTTTATGTCTTCTTGGTGGAGTCTTCTCTTGAGTATTATGAAGTGACCTTCAGAAGGGGTTACTTTGGGCTCTGATACTTGTAAGAAGTGTCCTGGGGGTAAGCAGTTCATTGGAGTTTTCTTCTCCCAGGTGGGTAAGTTCTCATTTTTGTTGCATACTCTTGTTTCTTTAATTTGTTTTCTACATCATTTTTGTCACAAGAAGGAAATTTACTGGGATTTGAATCAAATGAAGTTTTTCTTTAGTCTTGAGAGTTGAGGTTTGACCTATGAGAATACTCTCTTGGGACCCTGACATCTGGAAGGTGCCCATATTTTCACTAAATTAGATGGCACAGGCCCCTATTGTGGAAACCCAATCCCCTGGAATGACCCTCTGTCCTTCTAAAAGGTCCTTTCTCTTTCAGTGTCACATAGCCAAAAATGAAACTGAAGCTGAGCATTCAGCAGCACAAGCTGTATTTAATGGCCAAAGAATGGAGATACAGGAATTGAACTCACAGATCAACTTTTCTTTGAAAAGATATCAGGGGAAGATTGTCATAGGGGTAACATAATGAGGAGGAGCATATGTATTAGTTTTCATGTAATGGGCTGGTATTTTCTCAGAATTCAGGTACCATCCCACTCCTTTTCTTATATGGTCCCAGTTGAATCAGTCATGCCACTAGTGGGTGTGTCTGTTAGTATTCTAATATATTATAATTAATGCATAATGAGGTTCAGGGTTTTCCGGAGGTCACATTCACTGCCATCTTGGTTCAAGCCAGCTCTGGTCAGTTTTTTGTTGTTCTAGCCCCCTTCCTTCCTTTTTGTTTGTCCCAAACTGAAATAGAGAGATAAGTACACAAGATTTCAACAGCTGTGGTGCTGCAACCAAGGTGACACAATCAGCATAAATTTGGCAGCCAGTCTAGATTGGGGATTCCCCACAGCAGGCCAGAAGCACAGGAATTTACCCGGGGCTTGCAACAGGGCCAACTGTAGCCAGTGGGTCAGAAGCATAGAAAATTGCCTGGGACTTAGACTTGGCACTTCTTTGTCTTTTTGTCCCACTATGCCAGCTCTCAGGGCAATTTTTCTTTAACATAAGACCTTCATCTGAAGTCTTTTCCTTGGGAACTCAGGCTGGTTACATGTATAAACAATCTGGTTCCTCTTCTTGTGCCTTTTTAACGAAATGGACCGACATAGCCAAAATAATTTAAACCTCTAATGGCCATTCTGCCAAACCTTTGTTTTAATTAAATTCACCTTAAGAGCCTCCCCTTCCCCTATACAGGACTACCAGTCTCTGAGAGACAATGAAATTCATTCTTCCACTGGTATGCTGAAGCTTCTAAAAGACAAAATGACTTCAAAAAGTGTTCTAAAATGATCCTATAAAATTGTTTTGCCATCTGAGCAGGGCTTCAAAACCATTTCTTACTGTTTGTCCTGTCTGAAATATAACTGATGTTTTAAAAAATTTAATAACTCTATAATAAAAAATTTGGCAGAATTGAAAGCTAATATTCAAAGTCTAATACAAATTTTTAGGCCTCCTCAGCAACTCCCCAGGCCCTCTTGCAAATAATCAGGAATGTAAAAGTCTACAGTTTCCTGAGCCTGAGCCTGGAACCAAAGAAAAAATTGGTGAAGGAGAGCTTTTTAGTTGCACAAAAACAAAAATAGGCTCCCTTTTCTAAATCTAGCCACCCAATTGGAAGTATCCTCAAAAATCATTTGTCAAGGATGAATAGAAGACTTAAAAGTCTTTTTTACAAATATTAGAAGCTTTAGTCATCTGAACAAGTCAACCTAATTGATCTCAACTGTTATTTATAAACTAGTGAGTTTTGCATTGATCTACATTTCTCATGGCTTAAATGTTAAAACAAAACTATCTGACCTTTGGTTGTAGTTATTTATATATGCATATGTGTTCTGGATAAATATTTGGTATTAAAGCTAATTTAAGTTGTTGATTTAATTAATGTAAAAATACCTATTTTTAGAATTATAAACATTTTATGTGATACTTTAATTTTGTCCAATGTCTCATGAGGTTTTCATGGGTAATCTAAACATAATTTTTGAGAACTAATAAATTAAGTAGATGTAAATAAAATTAAAAAGTTTTATGTAAAATTTTAACCAATAATTATATTTATGTGTATTTAACCAGTTTCCTCAATTTGTGGTAAATTGAAACTTAAAAGTTTGCTAGCTAAATTAAATGATGGATAGTAATCAAATATCTAGACCATTTCCAAATAAGATAAAACATTAAAATATTAATTCCTGAACATAGGTTTATCCACTTTTGATTTCTTATTAGAAAGAAACTAAAAGACAAGTTAGGATTTGTTAATAAAATATTCTGTACTTTGTTGAAAAAGCATATATTTCTAAAAATTATAAAATATATTTGTCAATAAGCGAGCCTGTGTTTCTAGAAGTCATGAAATGATTTTGCCAACCTGTAGAATCCTCCTATAACAACTCATAGTTGCTTACTTTCAGCTTTTTCTGAGAAATTAAGGTTTCTAAGAGTTAAGAATTCCAATTAATATGAAAGGAAGTTAATGCAACATTGGTTACATTACCAGCACAAGGCTTTGAGTGGAATGCCATGTTTGAGTGAGACATACGTAGACACAGACAGCATTAGGAATCCTCCTCAGCTGATGCTATCCCATGTAATTGACTTACTCTCCTTGAATCCAGTCTTCTCATTAGTTCCCTCAGCCTTGCCCGATGATTGAGGGTGATATGGACAGAGCAAATGCTAAGAAGTTTCCGGGCTTGTATGATTTGCTCAGTAAAGTGAGTGTCTCTATCACTGGAGATTGTGGAAGGTATATCCAAAGAGGGAAGCAACTTTTCTAACAGTTACTTTGCCACTGTGCAGGCATCAGCTTCATGGCAGGGGAAGTCATCAACCCATTTGGAAATCATACATAAAACAATGAGAATACATTGATAATGTATACTAAGGGACAGTTGAATGAAGTCCAGCTTAAATGCACTATGGTAAATGAAGTAATACAAAAACTGAAAAACAGGTTTGCCAAGGAGCCTTGAAGGAATAAGTGGACATCTTGGGTTTTCCATAACCCTAACTATTTGTTTAATATATAGCCACATATTAGTTTCTCTGATTTAGGAGCAGACTCTTATTGTGTTAGAGGGCATCAGGATAGTGAAAGTCTGGCAACGAAGGGTCATATTTGCAGAAGTAGAATGGATGAAGAGTTGATTTTTATGGATAAGCAATGAAAGTGGTTTGCTGAGATGGAATTTATTCCTGGTGCGGAGGTGTGAAGATTGTTGAAATTACAACAAGGGATTTAGAATATTACTTAAACTTAGTTGGTAAAGCTGGGCTTGAGAGGATTGTCTCTGGTGTTAGAAGTTGTACGGTGGGTAAATGCTATCAAACAGCATCACATGCTATGGAGAAATCATTCATGAAAGAAAGAGTCACTCAATGTGGAAAACTTTATTGTTGTCTTATTTTATAAATTGCCACACTCACCTTGACCTCCAACCACCACCACACTAATCGGTCAGATGCCATCAACATCAAGGCAAGACCCTCCCACCAGCAAAAAGATGATAACTTGCTGAAAATTCAGATCATGGTTAGCAATTTTTAGCAGTAAAATATTTTTAGTGTCTTCATAGACACTAGATTCTGAAGGTTTTATTATATAAGTATAAATTGGACTGTATCCTGAGTTTTAATTTTCTAAAATATCTGGCTACAACTCACCAAGCTAAAGTTTCCAATTTTTGCCAATGTTTCTAATTGGGAATCACTAAGCTCCTTAGAAGGGACTACCTCAGGTCTTCCTCATTGCCCAGATGACAGCCTGACTTCAGGATCTGAACCTCAGATATACATCTTTCAACTGAAGGAAACTCCACCTGATGCCTGGTCTTGCACAAATGCTGGAGACCAAATTAAGTTGTCTAGAAAGAGAAGTACCTGACATCCATGTACACTTCTTCTTCCCAAAATGCCTATTAAGACTTTCTACTTCAACTAAACATGAAACCTTTCCTTTATTCTGGCATTAACTTGGAAAGATAATACTATCATCTGTCTGTATCTCTCAGATGGATTGTTAAGGGGGTGAGCTCTGGAATTTAGAACTTTTTATTTCTGGTGAGTAGAAAACCTAATTGACCCCTGCTTTGAATGGGCAATTGTGCCCTGACAGGATTTATCTGTGTCTGTGGTAGGTATTATTCTCCTTGGGTTTATGAATGGATTGTTCCCAGCTGGTCAATGCCTTTTAAATTATTTAACTGTGCCCCTATCTGTTCTAGAAAGACCCTACCATTCATAATTAAGAAATAACTTCCTTTGCAAGGGCCATATTTCTCTGGCTAGGAATAAAAACAAATGGGAATATAAACAGAAAACCCTTCTTAACTCTTGGAGACATTGCAGATTCTGTTGCTAAGGCATTAGCTGCCCAGAAAAGATCCTTATACTCTGCTGAGCAAGGATATATCTGAGCAAGTGGCCCATACCACTTGCTATATCTGGATCAACACTTTTGGGGAAGTTGAAACTCAGCTACATAATATCACAGAGCAAGCCATTTGGCTTAAAAGAATGACTTCTTCAAATGGTTCTTTTTTTGATTGGTTAGGGTCTTGGGGACTGTAGCTATGAAGTACACTCCAAACACTGGGAATTATCCTGCTTGTAGTTATCAAAATATCTCCCTGGCATTGTGTTCTCAGAAGCTTTAAAGGCATGTTTGCAGTTTCTAACTACAAAGCAAATGACCTCCCTAACACTGGACAACAAAGGGAATGAAGAAAATGACTGATTCAAGGATTGTGAACTTGTATCTGTCACTTGTGAATATTATGGAGACTGAGCAAAACTATCATGCCACACCAAGGATCAACAGAACTGCAGAGCAGTAACTAAGAGTGACACCAATTCCTTAATTTTTTTAAAATCACATTTCTCAGTTAAGCTGGGAGTTTGATAAAAAAGGATAACTTGTTAAAGAGAAAACTACAAGGCTCAGAATGGTGTCACTTGTGCTAAAGGCCATAATACCAAACTTAATTTTTTTCTTTTCCTTTTTAAAAAAGATTTAATAGTCCCTGTGTTTTTTGTTTGTTTCATACATTAATTTATTGTTGTTCAATTACAGTTGTCTGCATTTTTTACCCACCACTCCCCACCACTTCAGCCAAACCCACCTCCCTCCCTTCCTTCCACCCTCCCCCTTGGTTTTGTCGATGTGTCCTTTATAGTAGTTCTTGAAAACCCTTCTCCCCACTGTCCTTTTACCACTCCCTTCTGGCTATTGTTAGATTGTTCTTAATTTCAATGTCTCTGGTTATATTTTATTTGCTTTTTTCTTTTGTTGATTATGTTCCAGTTAAAGGTGAGATCATATGGTATTTGTCCCTTACTGCCTGTCTTATTTTGCTTAGCATAATGCACTCAAGTTCCATCATAAACAAATCAACAAACAAGTGTTGGAAAGCATGAAGAGAAAAGGGAACCCTAGTGCACTGTTGGTGGGAATGCAGACTGATCCAACCACTGTGGAAAACTGTATGAAATTTTCTCAGAAAACTAAAAATGAAGCTGCCTTTTGATCCAGCAATTGCACTGCTGAGATTATACCCTAAGAGCCCTGAAACACCAATTCAAAAGAACCTATGCACCCCAATGTTCATAGCAGCACAATTTACCACAGCCAAGCGCTGGAAGCAACCTAAGTGCCCATCATCAAATAAGTGGATCAACAAACTGGTACATTTACACAATGGAATTCTACCAAACCTAAATTTAATACCTGATCTAATTGATGTTTCAACCTCTCCTAAAAATTTAATCTTAATCAACTCGTCTGGAATTTTCTGGTCAACACCAGTGAGGTAATCTGTCACACGGGCCCTCTCTTCACCCCTCACCTCCTAATACAAGAAAGAGGCAATCTGCATGATAAAAACTTGCACTTCCTTTCCCCCAGAAAAGATGTCCTGGTCCAAAAATGATCCTTTATTTTCTTTTGTTAATAACTCCTTTGCCTCTAACCCTTCTTCCTATAAAAGCCTTCCAATTTAGACAACCCTCAGGGTGACTTTCCAGTTTCTGGATGGGAGGCTGCCTGATTCATCAACTGCTTAATAGAGTCAATTAGATTTTCAAATTTGCTCTGTTCAATTTTGTTTTTTTAACAAATTTTATAATGTGGTAAGTCTGCAAATTAGATTCTCCTTCTTCTACAAAGTTTTCAGAGGTTTTTTTCTTTTTTGTTTGTTTATTTTTTATTATTGTTGTAAGGTGTCTCTCTGCTGAACATTTCCTCGGGTCTTTTCTGAACCTGCCCCTTTCTCTGTCCAGGGTTCCTAGCACAGAGCTCCTAAAATGCCTGTAATTTCCTCAGTAATAAGAACACTAAGAGCACCTACTGTTCTAACATTTGTCTTCTCTGACCAGGGCTCCTAAAATCTTTGCAAATTCCTAAGTGATAAGAGCAGTAGGAACATTTTATTGTTTTGTTTTTTTTTTAATGCAGCTCTGAGTGGGCTCCTGGGTGAGGGACTAATAACAAGAAAAAACAAGCCATGATTAGAAGGGTGTAATTTTTAGCCCCACCTTTTATCCTCCAGAGAGAGGAAAGAGGCTATAAATTGAGTTAATTGATCATGACTACCTGAGGAAGCCTCCATGAAATCCCAATAATATGGCACTCGGAGAGCTTCCAGGTTGGTGAACACATCCACATCCCAGGAGTGTGACACCCCGTGGGGCCTGAAGTTCCTGCACTTGGGACCCCCCAGACTTTACCCTATGCATCTCTTCATCTGTCTGTTCATCTGTATCCTTTATCACATTCTTTAATAAGCTGGTAAACATAAGTAAGTGTTTCCATAAGTTCTATGTGCTGCTCTAGTAAATTGATCAAACCCAAGGAGAGGGTAGTGGTCTTTGGAAACTCTAATCTAGCCAATTGGTCAGAAGCACAGGTGATTATGGTGGCCTGTTACTGCCATCTGAAGTGTATGTGTCAGGTGGTGGTGGGGGGACACGGTCTTGTGGGACTGAGCCATTAACCTGTGGGATCTGATGCCACTATATCTCTGGGTAGATAGTGTCATAATTGAATTAAATTGTAGGACACACAGCTAGTGTCCAAGACAAACCTCCACACATTTGCTGACCAGAAGTAAAGTGTTTTGTGTCAGTAGTAGAGGGGACTCACAGAACAGACAAAAACATAGTAGTGGAGAAGGAGGTTTGCCCCTACTAAGGAGGTGAAAAACTGACTTCCATTTTTACACCTGGACATGCTTTCTAAACTCCACCATATATTGGGTTGTTCTGAGTGTCCCAAACAATAAGTGATGTTCCTCCAATTAAATCTCTTGGAAGCTAATTTAGCTGGTGAGGGTTGATACAATGGCATATAGCCTTCAGGCCTTTTTCTCAGTAACACGAAGTAGAAATTCATTGCAAAACACAGAATCCTGATATCTAGAGGACAAAGTCTTCGTTACCTCTTCTGACTCCAGCAGGTCATGCCAGAAATGTGGGTTGCTGTCTCAAATGCCTGCTATGTGGCTGAGAGCAGGTAGGATATGGGTAGCTGCCACCATGCTGATAGCTGAAACTGATAGAAATTAACTACAATTTATCAGCCAAAATGTTTCCTGGAAGCTGTCTTTTTCAAATAAACTTCAGAGTTACAAAATGCTGTAGTTACCTTAGACTGTTTCTGCCATTATAATTGCTGTCCAGCTGGAGAGATAGATTCCTGCTACTTTCTACTCTACCATCTTCCCTAATGTGACTTCTGACTTATGTCTTAAAAGAATAACTTTGACTGCTATATTGAATATGGACTATATGGTAGCAAGGATAGAAATATGGGCATCTATTAGAAAGTTATTGAAGTAATTAAGATGAGAGGTCATGGTGACTTGCACTAGAGTGGTAACAGAGAAATGAAGAGAATTTTCAAGTTCTGTATATATTTTGAAAGTAAATCCAAAGGATTTCCTAATGGATTGAATGTGGGGAGATAAAGAGAGTGGGGGAGATAGAGAATGAGAACAATAAAGGAGTCAAGGTTGACTTCATGATTTTTGATTGACATCCATCAGCTAAGATGGAGGAAACATCAGGAGTTCAGTTTTAGCATAGAGCTTGAGATGCCCACAGCATGCCTTGGAGATATTGCAGGTTCAGTGCCAGACCACTGCAGTAGAGCGAAGAGCATAATAAAGAGAATCACAAAAAGTTTTTGGTTCCCAAGTGCATATAAAAGTTAGGTTTACACTGTATTACAGTCCATTAACTGTGTAATAGCATTATGTCAAAGAACAATGTACATACCTTACTTTAAATACTTTATTGCTAAAAATGCTAACCATCATCTGAGCCTTCAGCAAGTCATAGTTTTTTTGTTGATAGAGAGTCTTGCCTCAATATTGATGCTGCTGACTGAGTAGGGTGGTGTTGGCTGAAGGTTGTGGTGCTGTGGTAATTTCTTAAAATAAGAGCGACCCAGTGAGCGACCGGCGACCCAGCAAAGGCGCAGGGCAGCAGGTTGACTGTGGTTGCGCATTCCTGCACAGATAGACCGGCGAGGGAGTGGGCAGTGAGACAGGACCGAGCACGCCCCAGCGGCAGGCAGCAGCAGAGGAGACCGCCATTTCCCCACTCTGACCCCACCCCCACACACAGCCTCACAACCCAGCGACCTGGGCACCCCGCCCTGGTGAACACCTAAGGCTCCACTCTCATATTTAATGGGCCGAACAGACCAAAAATGGCTCAGGAAGATCTCAAAGCCCCAGAGCCCATAACTCTAAGCGACCAAGAAATAGAAAAACTTTCAGATGCACAGTTCAAAACACTGGTGATCAGGATGCTCACAGAACTGGTTGATTTTAATCACAAATTAGAGGAACATATGAAGGCTAAACTAATTGAAATGAAGGGAATTGCACAGGAAAGCAATAGTGATGGAAAGGAAACTGGGACTCAAATCAAGGGAGTGAACCAGAAGGAAGGAAAAATGACCAAACAGGAAAATATGAAGAAACAAGAATTCAAAAAAATGAGGAGAGACTTAGGAACCTCCAGGACATCTTTAAACATTCCAACATTCAAATTATAGGGGTATCAGAAGGGGGAAAGGAACAGCCACCAGTGGAAAACTTATTTGAACAAATAATAAAGGAGAATTTCTCCAATATGGCAGAGGAAATAGACTTCCAGGAAATCCAGGAAGCTCAGAGAGTCCCAAAGAAGTTGGACCCAAGAAGGAACACACCAAGGCACATCACCATTACATTAGCCAAGATTAAAATGAAGGAGAGAATCCTAGAAGCAGCAAGAGCTAAGGGGACAGTCACCTACAAAGGAGTTCCCATCAGACTGTCAGCTGATTTCTCAAAAGAGACCTTACAGGCAAGAAGGGGCTGGAAAGAAGTATTCCAAGTCATGAAATCCAAAGATCTACATCCAAGATTACTGTATCCAGCAAAACTTTCATTTAGAATGGAAGGACAGATAAAGTGCTTGTCAGATAAGATCAAATTCAAGGAGTTCATCATGACCAAGCCCTTATTATATGAAATGTTAAAAGGACTTATATAAGAAAAAGAAGATAAAAAAGATGAATGAAGGAGCCAGGGAAACGAGGAAGTGATTGTTCTCAAAGTGATTGTTGTCAACTTTAGCTGCTCGCTCGACCATAAGGACAGGGTGCACTTAAAGGAGGTACAGAGCTGATTGTGTTAAGTCAGCTCCTGGAACGCCAAGTGGGGGGGGGGGTGGTAAAAAGACCACAACCACAGCATGAGGTTTAAGAGCCAATCAGCCATACTATCACGAGCTGTCCATGAGCTCTAGTAACCAGTCCTTGGTCAGATCACGCCCCTGAGCCAATAGCTAACTGCCACCTTCTGCTTCTGGAAGTTGCTTGCTTGCTCGCTTCTATAAGAACCCTAGTCTGTAAGCGTTCGGGGCGACTCTCATTTGCAGCCATTTTGGCATTCGTGTGTCTCCGGAGGCACCCCGAGAGTTCGCCCCTGCGCAGGTAAAACTTTGAAACTTTGGCCAATAAAACACCTCTGACTACCCAGCAGTCTCTGACCCTTCTTGCTCGCAAGGATGGGATGTAACAATGAATAGTGAAAGGACAGCAAACTCACAGATATTAACAACCACACCTAAAAACAAAAGCAAACTAAAAGGAGAACTAGATCAGGAGCGGAAACATAGAAATGAAGATCTCATGGAGGGTTAGCAACAGGGGAGTGGGAGAAGGAGAAGAGGGGAGAAGGTACAGAAAATAAGTAGCATAGATGGTAGGTAGAAAATAGATAGGGGGAGGGCAAGAATAGTATGGGAAATATAGAACCTAAAGAACTTGAGACACGTGGTCATAAAGGTCATAAACTAAAGGGGGGAATGGTGGGGGTGGAGGTGCAGGGTGGAGGGGAATGAAGGGGGGAATAGAACAACTGTAATGGCATAATCAATAAAATAAAAATTTAAAAAAAGAAAACAATGAAGTCTCCCACATCAATTGAATCTTTTTTCATAAACAATTTCTCATGCATCTGTTGCTGTTTGAAGGCATTTTACCTACAATAGACCTTCTTTCAAAATTAGAGTAAATTTTCTGAAACTCTGCCACTGCTTTATCAACTAAGTTTAGGTAATATTCTCAATCCTTTGTTGTCATTTCAACAATCTTCACAATATCTTAACCATGAGTAGATTTTGTCTCAAGAAAACACTTTCATTGCTTATCCATAAGAACCAATTCCTCATCTATTAAAATTTTATCAGAATATTACAGCAATCTGTCACATCTTCAGGCTCTATTTCTAATTCTAGTTGCTTTCTCCACTGAAGTTTTGAGCTGCTCAAAGTCATTCAGTAGGGTTGGAATCAACTTCTTTTAAACTCCTATTAATGTTGATATTTTGACCTCTTCCCATGAATCACAAATATCTAATGGCATCTAGAATTTTTTCCAGGAGGTTTATAATTTACTTTTCTCAGATCCATCAGAGGAATTACTATCTATGGCAGCTATATAGCCTTATAACATGTATTTCTTGACTAATAAGACTTGAATGTAGAAATCCTCGTCCCAAAAGCTACAGATTGGATGTGGTGTTAGAAGGCATGAAAACCACATTACTCTTGTTGTGCAGGTCTATTAGAGCTCTTGGGTGATCCAGTGTATTGTCAATAAGCAACAATATTTTGAAAGAAAGTTTTTTCCTGAGTAGTAGTTCTCAATAGAGGTAATTAGTCAGTAAACGATGTTGCAAGTATATGTGCTATCATTCAGGCTTCGTTGTCCCATTTACAGAGCACAGCTGAGTAGATTTAGCATGATTATTAGGGGCTCGAGAACTTTCGGAATTGTAAAGAAGCATTGAATTTAACTTAAATTCACCAGCCCCTAACAAGGGAATTAGCTTGTCCTTTAAAGCCAAAACCGGGCATTGACCTCTCCTCTCTGCTGTAAAAGTACTAGATAGTATCTTCTTCAAATACAAAGCTGTTTTGTCTACATGGAAAATCTGTTGTTTAGTGTAGCCACCTTCATTAATTAACGTAACTGATCTTCTGTGTAGCTTGGTGCAACTTCTATATGAACACTTGCAGCTTCACTTTGTACTTTTATGTTACGAAGACAGCTTCTTTCCTTAAACCTAATAAACCACTCTCTGCTTGCTTCAACCTTATCTTTTGCAGCTTCTTCAGCTCTCTCAACTTTCACAGAATTTACCAGAGTTCGAGCCTTGCTCTGAATTAGGCTTTGGCTTAAAAAAATGTTGTGGCTGGTTTGATCTTTTATCTACACCATTAAAACTGTTTTGAGCCCTGGCTGGTGTGGCTCAGTGGATTGAGCATGGGCCTGCCAACCAAAGGGTCACTGGTTCGATTCCCAGTCAGGGCAAATGCCTGGGTTGGGAGCCAGGTTCCCAGTAGGGGGCGGATGAGAGGCAACCACACACTGATGTTTCTCTCCCTCTCTTTCTCCCTCTCTTCCCTTCTCTCTAATAAATAAATAAATAAAATCTTAAAAAAACTGTTTTGATTTATCATTCATGTGTTTACTAAAGTAGCACTTTTAATTTCCTTTAAGAATTTTTCCTTTGCATTCACAACTTGCCTGTTTGTGCAAGAGGTCTATATTGGCTTTTGCCATGCTTTTCTCACTAAGCTTAGTCATTCCTTGCCTTTGGTTTAAAGTGAGAGATGTGCAACTCTTCTTTTAACTTGAACACTTAGAGGCCATTGTAAGATTATTAGTTGTGCTAATTTCAATATCATAGTATCTCAAGGAATAGGGACACCCAAGGAAAGAGGAGATGAGGGAACAACAGTTCTGTAGAGCAGTCAGAACACACACAACATTTATTAAGTTTGCCACTAATATGGGCAAAGCCCATGGTGCCCCAAAACAATTGGAATAATGACATCAAAGATCACCAATCACAGATCACCATCTATTATTATTATTATTATTATTATTATTATTGCAATTATAAAAGTTCTGGCCAAGATTGAGGTGTAGATAAAAACCCTTTGCTTCCTCACACAACCAACCTAAAATCAATAAACAACCAAAAGTGCCAGAAAAATCAAACTGCATGGAACTCCAACAACAAAAGAATTAAAGAAAAAAATCAATGAGAACAACCAGACATGTAAGTTGGTAGACCTTGTGGGCTGACTCAGAAAAACGGAGGGGGCAGATCATGAGTGCAGTGCTGGCTGGTGAGCTTGGTGGGCTGTGCAGGAGGGGCTGATTTAAGAGGAAAACTGAAACTCAGACCTGACTGTGGACTATGGCTGGGGTTGCCACTGTGGGAGAAGCTCCCAGTTCCATATGAGAGTTTGTTGAAAAGTACACTAAAGACAAGCAGGCAGGCTGCACTATTCCCTCTCTGGCCCCACCCCCACAGGCAGCACCTCAGCTCAGCAAGGAGGGTTGCCCTGCCCTGGTGAATAACGAGGGTCCTGCCCCTTACAACTTATCAGGTGCCCCAAGACAAAGAAGTATGGCCCAACTGAAAGAACAGAGCAAAGCCTCAGAAAGAGAGCTACATAATGCAAACATAGCCAACCTATCTGATGGAGAATTTAATGCCCTGGTAACCAAAAATGCTCACAGATATGATTGAGCTTGGTTGAAAAATGAAAGAACAAATGAAAGATACCCAAAATGAAATAAAGCAAAATATTCAGGGAACCAACAGTGGCAGGAAGGAAACCAGTACTCAAACCAACAATTTGGAACAGAAGGAAAAACTAAGCATCCATCCAGAACAAAATGGAGAAACAAGAATTCAAAAAAGTGAAGAGACTCTTACAAGCTTCTGGGACAACGTGAAACATTCCAATATTCAAATTATAGGGGTTCTAGAAAGAGAAGAACAACAACAAGAACTTGAAAACTTATTTGAACAAATAATGAAGGAAAACTCCCCCAATCTGGCAAAGGAAATAGACTTCTAGGAAGTTCAGGAAGCCTAGAGAGTCCCAAAGAAGTTGGACCCAAAGAGGAACACACCAAGTCCCATCATCATTAAGTTACTCAAGATTAAAAAATATGGAGAGAATCCTAAAAGAAGCAAGGGGAAAGGAGAGAGTTACCTATAAAAGAGTTCCCATTAGACTATCAGCTGATTTCTCAAAAGAAACCTTACAGGCAAGAAGGGGCTGGAAAGGAGTATTTCTTTCTTGAAAGATATGAAAGGCAAGGAACTACATCCAAGATTGCTCTATCCAGCAAAGCTTTCATTTAGAATGGAAGGGTAGACAAAGCGCTTCTCAGATAAGGTCAAGTTAAAGGAGTTCATCATCACCAAGCCATTATGATATAAAATGTTAAAGGGACTTATCTAAGAAAAAGAAAGTAAAAAATATGAAGAGTGAAAGGACAGAAAACTCACAACTATCAATGAATGAACCTAAAAGAAAAGAAAAACAACAAAAACAGAAACTAAGCAAACAACTAGAACAGGAATAGAATCAGAGAAATGGAGATCACATGAAGGGATTTCAGTGGAAAGTGGGAAGGGAGGAATAGGGGGGAAAGGTACAGGGAAGAAGAAGCATAATTAGTAGGCATAAAATAGACAGGGAGAGATAAAATGATATAGAAAACAGAGGATTCAAAGAACTTATATGTACAATCCATGGACATGAACTAAGTGGGGGGATGGTGGAGGGTTGGGAAGGTGGAGTGGAGGGGAGATTAAGGGAGGAAAAATTGGGAAAGCTGTAATAGCATAATCAATAAAAATACTTTTAAAAATAAAATAAAATAAATAAAAATTCTGGCACAACACCAGTTAAAAAAAAGATTCAGCCTAATCTTATTTCTTTAAGAATTGCTTATTCTTATTATTTCTTTCTATGCTGATTAGTATCCTATTGTATGGATGTAATACTCCATATTAATCTTAATTTACCTAGTTGCCTGTTAATGGTCGTTTGTGTGTTGGGTTTTTTTAATTTTTAAAATGAATCAACAGTTAAGCTTCATTTGGTATCAGGCACTGAGCAAGGCCTGAGGACACTAACCAACACTGACATGCACAACTGACAGCAAAAATAGAATTTCAAACATTTGTCTCCTATACATTCTCTTTAGCACAGGTTCTTCTTCCATCATGTCCACTGGTGAGCTTGGGCAAACAGCAGGCAAGTGGCCATACAGCTAGTGGGGTATGACAGGGCCTTGGGGATTGCCATGGAGGCTTGGCTAGCCTGCATGTTGTGGGGTTTTTTGGTTTGTTTTGTTTTGAACATTAGGATCTGTGTCAGTGGTTTTTATACAGTGCAATAACCAGATTGCCTCAGTTTTAAGGTGGAATGGGGTCATGCAGGAGTTCTTGATGATCTACCAGGTGGCCCAACAACTATACTAGTTTTGAACCCACGAGTTCATAGAGTCAAGTTCTGCAGAGGCCACCAGGAGTGGAGCCACATTTGCATGGGACTGCAGCCCCATTTCCCTGTCTGTTAAAGCACTGTGAACCATGTGACTGTCATTCTGGAAAACATCAGAGCTTGATATAACTACACCAGAGCCACTCTGAACACACATTTAAATTCTCCAATCCAATTGTATGCACTCTGCTAGAAGAATAAAGCCCAGTCCTACATTTCTTGAACAACATGGACCCCAAATGCAAGTTGACCACTTCAACTGATGGGAAATAACAGCCAGATCCTTGTTCTCAAAGATAAAAGTATCTGAGTGGGACTTAGGAACAGACTGCACAATTATCCCAAATTGTGTGTTTTGTACTTTATGGAAGATCTAAAGGATTTTTAAGGGTAACGTGGAGAATGCAGGCATTTCACATTATGAATGTGGTTTGATAGTAGATGCTATTCTACCTCGAGCCCTTTCATTTACAAATGTGCTTACAGTTCTATTATTTTGTTTCATTCTTACATCCACCCTGTGGGCAGACATGGTGCCTACTGGAATCCAATTTTGCAATGGGGATGCTGAAGCCCAGGGTAATGAGCAGGGCTGAGGCCAGGCTGAGTGAGTGACCAGTAATTCACAAGTGCAGCATGGGATCCTGTCTTTATTTAAAATGTTGATGTTTTGTTCACAATGGGCTTTTTGCATTAGTTGTCAATTTTAAAAGATTGTGTTCCTATATTATCTACCCTGATTACTGAATGTTTTGTACCCCATGCTAATACTGAATTTGCCTCACTCTAGTTCTGGGCCTGCAGCTGGGTGTATTTGCTTGCATCCTATGAATTGGTTGTTGTATTGCATGTCAAAAGGGATCCAACCTAATTGATCCTCTCAGGATGGAGTCCTGAGGGCCCACATAGGTCTTTGTGCTGCATGTGACCACTTCACTCTTCTGCACAGGAGTCCTCAGGCTGGCTGTGCATTAGAACCCACCATGAGGTTGCTATTAAAACCAGAGCCTCTGGCTGCAGGTGGGGACTGGCACGTGAGTTTTCAGAAAGGTCCTCTGGTTCAAACCACTGGATTCTAGCTTCTGGATTATACTGGGTATAGAGGCAGGGGATTCTGGATTTGATTTCTGGTGTCATCTAATTCTAACCACCTGAGGCAAGTTACGAGTTGTTGTGAGTATTGATTAATGTATATAAAGTCTAGCATACTGCCCGGCACCTAATAAATTCTGGATAATAGTTAATGTTTCTGCAAGCTAGGACTGTGTCTATAAGCAAGTTTGGGTTCCAGGTCTGTCTGGCCCCATAGGCAGAGCCAAAACATCTATACTTGACATTCACTAAATGCTCGACGATGGTGGCACTAGGTCATGAGCCCAGTGCTTTCCAATGAGCCTCTTCCCTAACCCTCAAATGAGGATGGTCTTGGTCAGAGCCGAGCTGGACAGGCAGAGGGAGGAGGCATTGTTACCTAAGTGAGGCTGGGTTCCTTTGCCTGGGGGATTTCCCTCCTGCATGGGAATCCCTCTGAAGCCTCTATTATCTTGTGCTGTCCACCCAAATTTCTGGCCGAGCCCAGCTGCCTTCATCGATTCACTTTCAGTTATCTCCTTTTAACCTTTTCTCTTCTGGCTTCTGTTCCTACCTAGCCCTGGGCCAAAACAGAGACTTCCTGAATGTTGACATTGTGTGTACCACGAGGGACCTCTGCCATGTGGGGCATTGCCAGTAGCCCACTTTTCTGAGTTTCTCCCCCCTTTGCTCTCTGCCATGCCACAGAACAAAGAAAGTGAGCCAGCCAGCCCAGCCTCATCTCCTGCTGCCTCTCCTCCTCACCCAGAAGTCTGTGGTGCCCCTACCTATGTGAGGCAGTACTTGCCATTTTTCCTACCGAAAGGCCCTTGCCTTATTTTGCTTTCCAGGTAAACATGTAGTCATCCCTTTACACCCAGATTGGATCATGAAGCTCGTTATGGTATTGACATCCTGCCGGCCCCACCTCCAGGCCACTTCTGTCCTCTCAGGTGTTTCAATCACCACTCCACTTAGCAGCGATTTTCTGGAGTTCAATTGTGTCAACATCCATCCTGCATACTAGACTATGAACTCCTTTAAGGCAAAGGCTGGTTCCTTCATCTCCATGGCACACTTCACAACGTCTCCAGTGATAATTGGCAATGTTACCTTAGTGCTCATTGCCACCAGAAGCCATCTTAGCCACCTTGCACAATTTAATTCATTTAATATACATAAAAATTATTACAAGCTTTCCATTTTACAAATGAGGGAAATATGGCACTTAAAGCTTAAGTGACTTGCTCACAGTCACGTAGCTGTTATGTGGAGGAAATGAAATTCAAACCCAGGCATTTGAGCTGTTAGGGTCTGTGTCTTCTTAACCAATGCACCGTACAACCTCCCCAGTAGGGCCTGCCCAGCACAGGACACAGAGGAAGAGGTTTCTCCCATCAAGTTTCTCAGATCTTACCAGGACCAGAGCAAGTACACATGTGTACACATAGAATGTGGGAAAACTGTAAAGGGAAACATAGTTGAATGCTAAAATGTGTGGCATAGAGCAGTGCCTCTCCAATATGAATGTGAACACACATCACCTGGGGATCTTGTTAAACCATACATCTAGATTCAGTCTGTACAGGGTGGATCCTGAGACTTCATTTCTAACAAGTTTCCAGGTGATGGAAATGTAGCCGGTCCATGGTCAGCACTTCAGTAGCAAGGATGAACCCCAAGAGCAGAAGGTCAGAGAAAGGAGATTTGAGTGTGGGCTGGAGAGGCCCTGGGGCAGTGAGCTGGCTCTGAGATTAGGTAGGGGGAGGGGAGGTAGAGAAACAGTGTTCCGGGGTCATCCACTTCTCTGCTCTCAGGAGCCTGGGAACAAGGGGTGGTTTCAGAGACTCCCGCACAGAAAGCCATCTAAGACCCGCCCTCACCAAGCAGCTGCATTAAGCAGGAGCTCTGTACATGTGAATAGGCTGTTTTTGAGAAATGGCAGGAAACATTTTGCAAATTCAGAAATCAGAGCCAAAAGGAAGTGCTGCGAGGTCTACAACTAGCTACAGTAGTTAAATGGGAACAATCTTTTCCCAACTGGTTCCTCATGTGGGAAGCATTTCTGCTGGCTCCAGGACTTTAACCATCTATAAAGCTTAGTGTTGAAACATACAGAAATTCTCGAGGAGGAAGAGTTCTTAACATGGGAGAAATAACTGCTCTGGACCAAACCATGTTTTCTACAATGGAGTCCTTTGAACTCAGTGGTAAAGTACTACTCCTCAATAATGACAGTGCCAGGTGATGTAGTCTTTCTGTTGGTGATGGAAGACTAGAGATGTCAATAGAAAGTCTAGGTTGGCACCATAGTTGAATGCTTCAATCTAGAATTTGTGTAATGCTAATAATAGATGCTGTATTTTTATTTAGGATAGTGAGGATTTTTTAATTTTTATTTAGTTATTTTTCAAGTACATTTTTTGTCTATTTCTCACATCCCAGCCCCCCCCAGCCCTGTCTCCCCCCTCTCTACCATTCCCCCCCCCAGTCCTCATCCCTGTGTCTTTCATACTTGTTCCTCAAAATCCCTCCCCATTTTCCCCTTAAATTCCCTTCTCTCTCCCCTCTGGTCACTGCCCACTTGTTCTCTATTTCAGTGTCTTTGTTTTTATTCTGTTTTCTTGTTTGTTTTATTGTTTAGCTTCCTGTCAAAGGTGAGATCATATGGTATTTGTCCTTCAATGCCTGGCCTATTTCTCTCAGCATAATGCTTTCCAGTTCCATCCATGTTGTTGCAAAGGGTAGTAGGATAGTGAGGGTTTTTTAAGCTTCACAATTTCTTTCATTTGTATTGAAATATTTTCTGTTAGATTAAGGCCAATCCTTATTGTATGTCCCTCCTTTTTTTTATTAGGGTCTTGTTCTGACAAATAGGTTGTGTGATGAAACGGCAGTGCAAACCAAGAGTAATGAAAAAGTTCCTCAAAACTGGAGCCACATGCCTTATATTTATTTAATGTAATTCCTCTGAAATTCTGTAAGATGACTTTTGTTATAATTGATGTGTT
The DNA here is from genome assembly GCF_021234435.1 of Artibeus jamaicensis. NCBI lineage: Eukaryota > Metazoa > Chordata > Mammalia > Chiroptera > Phyllostomidae > Artibeus > Artibeus jamaicensis. The sequence continues at coordinate 561,410 of NW_026521867.1, read as the reverse complement.
GATGAGAAGGAGCGATCTCTATTTCCTGTTGGCTATGCCCATCACTTCATAATTATTTTGTTTAGGTCAAACTCAGATTTTAAAAATTCAGTCAATTCTGTTGTCTCTGTTTGCTCAGTGTTACACAGATGATGCATTGTTTAAATCTTCTAGAATTTGTAGCATTTAAACTCACCAGTGAGTGCTTTCCAGAGAGGAGCTCTGACCTCCCATTCTAGAATATCCTCTGTGAAACGTTTTCCAAGTTGATCAGCCTTTCCCACTCCCAGTCTTTTCTGGAGGATGTTTGTTCAGGAACTACTGCATTTCTGTCCGCTGGCCTCAGTGCCCCTCTCATCCAGCGCCTGTTTGTGCAGATCACTGGTTGGAATTTATGGGAGTACAAAGATGAAGAGTCTGGTGTGTTGCCTTTAGGAATTTATACTGTGGTAACAGAAAAGGCATGCATGTGAATGCCTTTCGTAATTGTTGGTTCTTCAGCACCTTTGGGAATGCAGCATTCTGGATACATGATTTTTAAGATGCTTCAATGTTCAAACAAAGTCAGTTGATCAAACATATTCAGCACCCACTACCTCTTGGGCACTGCACTCAGCATTGAGAAAATAGACAAGAATAAACACGGCCTCTGGCCTCAGGGAGCCCATAGTCCTGTTGGTGGTGGCAGGATGGTGGCAGGGCAAGCACATCCATAACCTATTTCTATATAATCCATGACCAGTTATAGGCGATATTTGTACAGGACATTAGAGATGAGTCTGGTGTAGGGTCCTGGAGGCCAGAACTGAGACCTTTTCTACATTTGAATGGGCAAGGGGGGTTCATCAGAGAGTGGGTATATGGTGCCTGAGGTGGGCTAAGAAACCATATGTTTAAGATATATTCATGAGGGCTATTCAGAGAAATATAAAGAGCTTGATGTTTTTGGACAAAAATTGGGTGGGAAAAGCTAAGTGGGGATTGAGACGAGGGACAATTAATAGGGACTTTATCCCAAGGGCAATAGGGAGCTTTGAAGGGATTGAAGCTGGGCTGAGGGGCATTGGTTTGCATTTAAGATTACTCACTCTCAGATGGGGACAAGCTGGAAAGAGTTACGCTGAGAACAGAGAGGAGTGAGGCCACAAGAGATGATGAGAAGCAGTGATTGTAAAGAATAAAAGGGAAGATGATCTGGGGAAATATCGGAAGTCAGGTCAGTGGGACTGTAATGGTGGGACCCGGCAAGACTGGCAAGTGAGGGAGATGCAAGGGTCAAGGGTGAGCTCCAGATTTCTGACATGGGTTGTGGATGCCACTGACTAAATAAATATCTAACCAAGAAACGAAATTACTCCAGTTTAGATGGAAGGAATATTTTCCTAAATGCATTTACAATTTCTTGTTTTCTTGTATAAAGATCATGGAGCAAATGGAATTTTCTAGATGACTGCCATCATGGACAGTAATCCCTATGAGGCTTTGTAACATACTAACCCCCTCAGGTCTTACTGAGATGAATGAAAGTACTTGTCTCAGCACTAAATGGCCCCGGTCATCTTCTTTTATTAATTTAGTTCTGCAAAGCTTAGTTTAGTTTTCTGTACAGACTTGAGCCCTGAAGGTCCAGCAAAACCCCAAGAGTTCTGCCCCAACACCAGCAAGCTCTGGCGGGCCGTTGGACTGTCAGCTATGTGACCTCTCGCCCTAAGCCCTCACTCTTTCAGCCTTCACATCTTTCTTCTTGATGTTTCTTCCCACTAATTCTAGTCTGAAGAACTTCATTTACTTATTTATTTTTAATTTTTTATCGAGTTATATTTGACATACGTCAAATTGTAAGTTTAAGGAGTGCAATATATTGATGTGGTACATTTATACCGCAGTAGGAGTGTCATTGTAGCACTAGCTAACATGTTTAGAACATCACATAGTTACCAGTTCTTCTAGTGTTGAGAGCAATTATGTTCTAATCTCTTAGCAAGTTTGATGTTTATAATACAGTTTTGTTGCCTATAATTGTTGTATTGTGTCTTAGGTATCCAGGACTTATTTATCTACAAGTTGCAAGTATGTACCATGCCTTCCACCCCACTCCACCCTAGTCCCTTGTTTATATTTATCTTCATCTATCTTCTCCTAATCTTTGAAGAGCATTTCTTCTTGGCAGAGAAGACCCCTAAAAATATAGGTAGACAACTTATGGGTTTTGTTGTTGTTTGTTTTCATTAACATTAAGCATCAGCTCCTAGCTGTGGGCTTAATATCTCTTCTTTCTGCTCTAAAGATAATTTAAAAATTTGCCCAACACCTTAACCTTTGAGTCCATTCAGGGTCAGACTTGCTGATGTGGCTATTATTGGTTATGTCATTGTTCTGACTTTTTCCTTTGTTATGTCAGTATTTCTCAGCATTTTTTCAACATCTGGTCTTAACCTAGAGTTTTCTTTTTTTTTAACTTTTTTTTGTTTAATTTCCTTTTTTTAATTTTATTTTTTATTTTTATTTTTATTTTTTATTGATTATGCCATTACATTTGCTCTATTCCCCCTCCCGCCATTCCCTTCCACCCTGCATGCCCCTCCCCCACCATTTCTCCCTTTAGTTCATGAACATGTGTCTCAAATTCTTTAGATTCTGTATTTCTCCTACTAATCTTACCCTCCCCCCTATCTATTTTCTATCTACTGTCTATGCTACTTATTTTCTGTACCTGCTCCCCCCTTCCCCTCCTCCCACTCCCCTGTTGCTAACCCTCCATGAGATCTTCATTTCTATGGTTCTGCTCCTGATCTAGCTGTCCTCTTAGTTTGCTTTTGTTTTAGGTGTGGTTGTTAGTAACTGTGAGTTTGCTGTCCTTTCACTGTTCATCTTTTTTATCTTCTTTTTCTTAGGTAAGTCCCTTTAACATTTCATATAATAAGGGCCTGGTGATGATGAACTCCTTGACTTTGGTCTTATCTGAGAAGCACTTTATCTGTCCTTCCATTCTAAATGAAAACTTTGCTGGGTAGAGCAATCTTGGTTGTGGTCTTTGGTTTTCATGACTTGGAATACCTCTTTCCAGCCCCTTCTTGCCTGTAAGGTCTCTTTTGAGAAATCAGCTGACAGTCTGATGGGAACTCCTTCGTAGGTGACTGTTCCCTTAGCTCTTGCTGCTTCTAGGATTCTCTCCTTCATTTTAATCTTGGCTAATGTAATGATGATGTGCCTTGGTGTGTTCCTTCTTGGGTCCAACTTCTTTGGGACTCTTGAGCTTCCTGGATTTCCTGGAAGTCTATTTCCTCTGCCAGTTTGGGGAAATTTTCCTTCATTATTTGTTCAAATAAGTTTTCCACTGGTGGCTGTGCCTTTCCCCATTCTGGTACCCCTATAATTCGGATGTTGGAACATTTAAAGATGTCCTGGAGGTTCCTAAGCTTTTCCTCATTTTTCTGAATTCTTATTTCTTCATTCTTTTCTGTTTGATCATTCTTTCCTTCCTTGTGGTCCACTCCCTTGATTTGAGTCCCAATTTTCTTTCCATTACTATTGGTTTCCTTTGTATTACCATTCATTTCAATTAGTTTAGCTTCCATATGTTTCTCTAATTTGTGACTAAAATCAACCAGTTCTGTAAGGATCCTGATAACCAGTGTTTTGAACTGTGCATCTGAAAGACTGGCTATTTCTTCATCGCTTAGATCTATGGGTTCTGGGGCTCTGAGTTGTCCTAGAGCCATTTTTGGTCTATTCGTGCCGTTAAGTAAGCGGAGCGAAGCCTTAGTTGTTTACCAGGACAGGGCGACCCAGGTTGCTAGTTTGTGATGCTGTGTGTGGGGGCGTGGTCAGAGAGGGAGCACTGGCGGTCCGATCAGATAGCCCAGTCCTCCGTCCAGTCACACCACTCACCCCGGGCCTGTTTATCCAATTGGAATTGTGCGAGCCTGCTGTCCCGCACAGGCTTCCCTTCTCACTGGTTTATCCACACGCAGCTGCCCGACTGACCGACGGCAGACAGCCCACTGCGCCTCTTCCCTGTGTGCTCCTGTAGCTAGCCCACGATCAGCGCCTTTGGCTGCTTGCGCACCGCGCACCACCCGGGGATTTTTTCTTGCCAACCTGCTCCACTGCTGGCTTCGCTTCTCTTACCGGTTTAGCTGAGCATTTAGTTGTCTTTGGACTCCGTATTGTCAATTTTCTGTGTGGCTTGGTTGTGTTTATTGTTGTTAAAAATAGTTGTTCTTAGATTTGGTTGTGCACAGAGGCAAGGTGGTTCCACCTACGTCTCCATCTTGGCGGAAGTCCCATCGAGTTTTCTTGAAAATTACTTTTTATTTAGAAATAATTATATTGTAGGTTATATTGTAGAAATTATAATAATTTACAATTATATGATTTACAATAATTATATTATAAATTATATTGTAAAAAGTTGCAAAACAATGTACAGGGAAGTCTCATGACCCACCCGGGTATCCTCCAGCAATGATGTTTTGTACAGCTGTGGCACAATGTCACAACCACGAGACTGGTATTGTACAACCCACAGAGCTTATTTAGATTTCATTAGTTTTCCATGAATTCATTTGTGTGTGTGAATATGGTTCTCTACAACCTAACCATATGTGTATATTTGTGTAACCACCACCTACATCAAGACACAGAATGTGTGTTCAGTCACCACAAAAATCTCTCTTATGCTACTCCTTTGTAGCCGTACATACTCCCCTGCCAGTAATCACTGTCCCATGACAACCAGTGATCAGTTTTCTCTTTCTGTAATTTTCTTATTTAAAGAATTTCATATAAATGGAACCACACAGTATGTAACTTTTTAAAGACTGGCTATTTTTCCACATAGCATAATCCTCTTGAGATCCATCCAAAGTGTTGTGTGTATCAATAGCTGGCTCTTTTTATTAATGAGTATTTTATCATGTGAATGTACCACAGTTGAAGAGTTTACCCAACAAAAGACATTTAGGTTCTTTCCAGTTTGAAGTATTAAAAATAAAGCTGCTATGATTATTTACTGTAAGTTTTTCATGAGCACAAGTTTTTATTTCTCTGGGATAAGTGCCCCAAAGTGTAATTGCTGGATTGTAAGTGTATGCTTGGTTTTTCAACAGGCAGCTGATCTACTTCCCCAGTGTGGATGGACCATTTTAGATTTTCACTAGCAATGTACAACTAATCCTGTTTCTTTGCATCCCTGCCAGCAACTGGAATTATTACTATTTTTATTTGCAGCATTCTGATAGGTGTATAGTAGTGATAACTTGTTGTAATTTTAATTTGCATTTTCCTAATGGCTAATGATGTTGAATATCTTTTCATTTGCTTATTTTTCCACTTGTATATTCTCTTTGGTAAAATGTTTCTGTCTCTTGACAATGTTTAATTGGATTGTTTTTTATTATTGATTACTTGTGGAAGTTTTTAATATATTCAAAACACAAGTCCTTTGCTGGATATGTGGTTTGTAAATAGTTTCTCCCAGTATGTAATTTGTCTTCTTCATTCACTTAAACAGAGTCTTTTGCAAAGCAAATTTATTGAATTCTATTGAAGTCCAACATGCCAATTTTTTGGGGGGGGATTGTGCTTTTAGTATCAAGTCAAAGAACTCTTCATCTAGTCCTAGGTCCTATGATTAAGTCTAAAAGTTTTATAGTTTTACATTTAAAAATTAAGTCTATGGTTTACTTTGAGATGATTTTTTAAATAAGATGTGAACTCTAGGCCAAGGTTTGTTTGTTTGTTTGTTTGTTTTGCCTATGGATGTCCGATTGCTCCATCTTTTGTTGAAAAGACTTTCCTTCTTCCATTAATTATTTGCCCCCTGTCAAAAATCAGTTGGGTATATTTGCGTAGGTCTATTTCAGTGTTCTTCATTCTTCTTAAAAAGACTTTCTTTCTTTTTAGAGAGAGGAGAGGAAGGGAGGGAGAAAGATAGGGAGAGAAACATCAATTAAACATGCCAAGGACTGGACCTGCAACTCAGGCATGTGCCCTGACTAGGAATCAAACTGGTGACCTTTCATTTTGCAAGACGAGATGCCCAAGCAACTGAGCCACATGGGTCAGGGCAGTGTTCTTCAATCTGTTCCCTTGATCTATATGTTTACCCTCTACCACTACCACACTGTCTTGATTACTGTACATTTATTGTAAGCCTTAATATCACACTTCACATTTTAGTTTTCATTTTCAAGATTATTTTACCTATTATATGGCTTCGCATTTCCATGAAATGTTAGTATAAACTTATCTATAACTACAAAAACTTTGCTGTAATTCTATAGGAATTATATTACACCTAGAGATAAATTTAAGGAGAACTGACATCTTTACCTTATTCAGTCTTGCAATCCATGAATATGGCATGTTTCTACATTTATTTAGATCTTTGATTTCATTTTTTAAATCAAGATTTTATAAAATTCAGCATATAGATACTGCATACACTTTGTTAAATTATATCTAAATATTTTATTTTATTTGGAGTGATTGTAAATGCCATTGTGTTTTAATTTTTAATTCCACATTTGCCAGTAGTATATAGAAATGTGATTGAATATGAGCGTGAGAACAAACATCCTTGACTTCTTTCCAATCTTAGGAGAAAGGTATTCTGTTGCACCATTAAGTGTCATATTAGTGTTAACTATTTTGTAGATGCTTTGAAAAATAAACTTCATTTATTTATTTTTAGAGTATTTTATTTATTTGTTTTTAGAGAGAGGGGAAGGGAGGGAGAAAGAGAGGAAGAGAAACATCGAAGTGAGAGAGAAACATCCATCAGTTGCCTCTGGCACATGCCACATCCGAGGACCAAACCTGAAACCTAGGCATGTGCCCTGACCAGGCATCAGATGGGTGACCTTTCACTTTATGGGGTGACGCCCAACTAACTCAGCCACACTGGTCAGCATGATGCTTCTCTTTTTTAAACTGAGGAAGTTCTGCTCTATTACTAGTTTTCTGAGAGTTTTAATTATGAATTTGTTATTGTGGGAGTTACAGTCATAAATTATAAGAGCTTTATTGTAAATTAGATTTTGTCCCACTGCTTCCATGCTTTTTCCCACTGCTCAGAACAGTTCTTGAATGCATGGATGACCCTTCATGAAATGGACAAAATGCTTTTTCTGTATCAATTAGATGATTGTGTAATTTTTCTTCTTTATTCTGTTGCTATGTTGGATAATATTGATTTATTTTTGGATATTGAACCAACCTTACATTTCTGGAAATTGCATTTAGTCATGATATATAAATTCTTTTTATACATTGCTTGAAATATTTCATTGAGAATTTTTTGTGTCAAATTTCATGAGAGATATTGATTTTTTGTGTGCTGTCTTTGTCTCATTTTCCTGTCAGGGTAATCCTGACTTCATAAAATGAGTTAGGAAGAATTCTCTGCTCTTCTCTTATCCACAGGAGATTGTGTAAAACAGGTGCTAATTCTTCATTAAAGGTTTGTCAACATAGTTCAGTAAAATCATCTGGGCCTGGTTGTTTCTTCTTCAGGTGTTTTTAATTACAAATTAAATTCATTTAACAATGATAGGTATTCATGTTATCTATTTCATATTGACTGAATTTTGGTGGCCTGTGTTTCTGATAAATTGGCCCATTTCTTCTAAGTTGTAAATATAAAGTTAATAATTTTCTTATTTTCTTCTTGAAGACTTTAGAATCTGTAGTAATATCCTCTGTTTTCTTCCTTATATTGGTGATTTGTGTCTTTTTTAATAAACTCTTTGTCATTCTTACTAAAGGTTTACCAATTTTATTAATATTATTCAAAGGACCAGAATTTGGTTTTGTTAATTTGGGGGTGTATTTTTAAATTTCTATTTTAAATTTCACTGATACTCTTTGATCATTATTATTTTCTTTTTCTGGTTGCTTAGGGTTTACTCTGCTTTTCTTTTCTAATTTCTTGAGGTAAGAATTTATTGATTTGAGATCTTTCCTCATTTGTAATGCCAGGATTTAGTGCTATAAATTTCCTCTCAGTGATGCTTTAATTTTACCCCCATACAATTTGATATGTTGTATTCTAACTTTCATTCAGTCCTTTTTTAAGAATCTCATTTAAGACTTCTCTATGTTCCATCTATTATTTAAATTTTTTTAAATCTTCAAGTGTTTTGGAGATTTTCCTATTGTGTACAAGGAGGGGATCCAAAAAACAAAATTCATTTATAATTGTGTATTTATTCTTACATATTTAAACTTCAGTCACCTTCCAAGTACTCTCCATTTGATGCAATATACCTATCCAGATGCTTTTCCCCACTGCTTAAAACAGTTTTTGAACTCATCAGTTTTGATGCCTTTTAGCACTTGTGCCTTTTTTTGTTTCACCTCTTCCACATCTACAATACATTTTTTTTGAAGACTGTTTTCATCCAGGGAAAAAAATTTTGCTGGTGTTTGATTGGGTGGATAGGGAGGTTGGGGCACAGGGGTCATACAAGGGTTGTGCTGTGTTTGGTCAGAAACTGCTGAACACTCAGTGTGGTGTAGGCAGATGCAGTCATAAATCATCCAGCACGAACTGGGCAAACACATTGAAAGCCCTAAAAAACATTTGCTGAAGCTGAATGAAGCCTCACAACAATGCCAGCTGGTACACTGATACAGATGGGTTCCTAGAACATCACCTACCTGGGAAAGCCAGTACTACAAGGGGCCCACCCCTCAGAAGATAATTCCAGGTTTGTTTGAGGGGGCCCCTTCTGTGTGTTACTGGTTTCTAGTTTGATTCCATTGTCAGAGAACATATGCTATACAACATGTATGACTTTATATCTTTTACATTTGTTGAGGTTTGTTTTATGACCCAGAATATGAACTGAGTGAATATCCCACACCACATGAAAAGAATATGTGTACTGCTGTTGTGTAGAGTATTCTTTTTTTTTAATTTTTTTATTGATTATGCTGTTACAGTTGTTCTATTCCCCCTTTATTCCCCTCCACCCTACCTCCCATCCCCACCATCACCCCCCCTTTAGTTTATGACCATGTGTCTCAAGTCCTTTAGATTCTATATTTCCCATGCTATTCTTGCCCCCCATCTATTTTCTATCTACTGTCTATGCTACTTATTTTCTGTACCTTCTCCCCCCTTCTCCTCCTCCCAATCCCCTGTTGCTAACCCTCCTTGAGATCTTCATTTCTATGTTTCCACTCCTGATCTAGCTGTCCTTTTAGTTTGCTTTCGTTTTAGGTGTGGTTATTAATAACTGTGAGTTTGTTGTCCTTTCACTGTTCATGTTTCTTTATCTTCTTTTTCTTAGATAAGTCCCTTTAACGTTTCATATAATAAGGGCTTGGTGATGATGAACTCCTTGAATTTGATCTTATCTGAGAAGCACCTTATCTGTCCTTCCATTTTAAATGAAAGTTTTGCTGGATAGAGCAATATTGGTTGTAAGTCTTTAGATTTCATGACTTGGAATACCTCTTTCCAGCCCCTTCTTGCCTGTAAGGTCTCTTTTGAGAAATCTGCTGACAGTCTGATGGGGACTCCTTTGTAGGTGACTGTCCCCTTAGCTCTTGCTGCTTCTAGGATTCTCTCCTTCATTTTAATCTTGGCTAATGTAATTACGATGTGCCTTGGTGTGTTTCTTCTTGGGTCCAACTTCTTTGGTACTCTCTGAGCTTCCTGGATTTCCTGGAAGTCTATTTCCTTTGCCAGATTGGGGAAATTCTCCTTTATTATTTGTTCAAATAAGTTTTCCACTGGTGGCTGTGCCTTTCCCCCTTCTGGTACCCCTATAATTCGGATGTTGGAGCGTTTAAAGATGTCCTGGAGGTTCCTAAGACTCTCCTCATTTCTTTGAATTCTTGCTTCTTGACTCTTTTCTGTTTGGCCATTATTTGCTTTCTTCTGGTCCACTCCATTGATTTGAGTCCCAGTTTCCTTTTCATCGCTATTGGTGTCCTGTGCAATTCCATTCATTTCAATTAGTTTCACCTTCATATATTTGTCTAATTTGTCGGTATAATCAACCAGTTCTGTGAGGATCCTGATCACCAATGTTTTAAACTGTGCGTCTGTGAGTTTTGCTATTTCTTCATCGCTTAGATTTATTGGCTCTGGGGCTCTGAGATCCTCCTGCGCCATTCTTGGTCTGTTCCGGCCCTTTAAGAAGGGGCGCCTTGGATTCCCAGGTCGCTGGGTTGTGACGCTGTATGTGGGGGCGTGGCCAGAGTGGGAAATGGCGACCCCCTCTGCTGCTTCTCACAGCTGGGTGCGGAGGAGCAGCGCCTCAGGTGGTTCACCTGGGCCAGGCCGCTCAGAGTCACTGGGTTATGACGCTGTATGTGGAGGTGGGGTCAGAGCAGGGAAATGGCGGCGCCCTCCACTGCGGCTTGCCGTGGGGACCTGCTGGCCCGGTCCAACCGCCCACTCCCTCGCCTGTCCACCCTCGCACAAATGCGCGACCTCAGTCAACATGCAGCCCCGGCCCGGCTGTCTCCCCCGAGGTCGCTCGCCTGGTTGCTCGCTGGGTCGCTCACCAGGTCTGACCCTGCGCCTGGATTCCGCTGGCCTGAGTGTGTCTGGCCGAGTCCTCCTGTGCAACCCTGCTCTGCCAGCCGCTGGTTTCGCCCCTTACCGGTCAGGCTGAAGAATTTGTTGTTAACGGACTTCCGAAAAGTTCAATTTTCTGTGTTCTGGCTGTGTTTTCTGTTGCTAATATTTAGTTTTCTCTAATCTTGGTTGTGTGAGAAGGCACGGCACATCCACCTATGCCTCCATCTTGGTGGAAGTCCTAGAGTATTCTATCAGTGTTAATTAGCTCTGGTTACTTTATGGTTTCCTTCAATTATTCTATACTTTTGCTAATTGTTCTGTCAAAGACTGAGAATAAGATATTCAAATCTACAATTATAATGGTGAATTTATCTATGTGTATTTCTCCTTTCACTTATATCAACCTTTGCCTCATGTGAAAGGAAGCTATATATATTTTTTGTTTCTTGTAGATAGTATATAGTTGGGTTATGCTTTTAAAACCACTTTGCCAATATCTACTACCAATAACTTCTTTTAGTTTTTTTTCATCTCTTGATTTACCATTCTTAACAAATATTTTCATTGGATGTAAAATTTATAGTCAATAATTCATTCCTTTCAGCACAGGAAAAATGTGTCACTGCCATTCGATCTTCATGCTTTCAGATGAGAAATCTGCTATCATTCTGATTGGTATGCCTTTATCTTCAATGTGCCATTTTTATCTTGGCTGCTTTCAAGATTTCCCTTTTTATTTAGATTTTTAATTTTTTGTGTCTAGATTTCTTTTTCAGAATTATACTTGTGATGTTGCTCAGTATTGATTTCTTTGCATCTTATCATCATTGGGTTTTCCTAACTTCTTAAATTTGTAGGTTTATGTCTTTCACTAAATTTGAGTAATTTTTAGCCACCATTATTTCTTTGAATATTTTTTCAACCTCATACTCTTTCTGTGACTTCAATGATATCAGTATAATGTGTTTTGTTATTGATGCACAAGTCTCAGGCTGAGTTTTTTTTGTCAATTGTTTTCAGATTAGGCAATTTTTGTTATTTTGTAATTTTATTATCACACAATTGAGCCCATCTAATGAGATTTAAATTTTTTCAGTGTTCTTAAGTTCTATAATTTTTATTTAATTTTTTAATATCTTATTTTCTGTGAGATTAAAAATTTTAAATTTGTTTCAAGAGTATTTAAATTGTTGATTAAAACATTTTTGTTATGGCTGCTTCAAGATCTTTATTGAATAATTTCTATATCTGTGTCATCATAACACTGACATCTGTTGATTGTCTTTTCTCATGCAAGTTGTAATTCTGTTTTTTGTTCTCAGATTTTCCATTGTTTTTTAAATATTTTATTTATTTTTAGCAAGAGGAGAAGGGAAGGAGAAAGAAAGGGAGAGAAACATCAACGTGTGGCTGCCTCTCACACACCCCCCACTGGGGACCCCTGCTCGCAACCCAGGCTTGTGCTCTGACTAGGAATTGAACTGATGACCCTTTGGTTCACAGGCCCATGCTCAATTCACTGAGCCACACCAGCCAGGGCATATTTTCCATTGTATAATAAACATTATGTATAGTATGTCAGGAGACTCTGGATCCTATTTAAGCTTCTATTTTAATATGCAGTACACTGTTTAGGTTTATTACACAGATTCCGGCCCACTTTTGTGGGCTGTGGTTCCAAAAACAATTTAGTTTTCAGAGGCTGACTGTGCTATTTTGGTCTGTTTTGTTCACCTGATGCTATTGGAATTCTTGCTCCAGCTTGTACTGCCTGCAGAGGCAGAAGAAACCTCTCCAAACTGCCCAGTGCTACTAGATGGGGAATGGGAGGTATCACATCCAAGGGCAGAGGCTATTTCCTTGGTCTTGCTCACTAGCAGCCCGGTGCTTGGGGGCAGAGGAGGGAGTACATCTGCTAGTGATACAGCAGAAGAGGAATAAACCCACCAAACTACCTCCTGCCACTGGAAGAATTGTTGGCAGGTGGCAGGCCTGGGAACCCTAGAGTTTGTGTGCAGCCTTTTTCTTCGTCGAGAGCTTTTATAAAATTGAAATTTTATTTCCCTCTCAAGCTGTATTTCCCTGGTGAGTCAGACAACAGAGTTGTCAATTTTTTGAAAACTGCTTCCCTAGAAACTCTTCACCCAAACTCTTACTATAGTTTATTTCAGGGAAGCTCGTTCTTGTCCCTCTGTGCTCTCTCTCTCTCTCTCTCATCAAGTAACAATTTCTCATGGAAAAAATCCAATCTAGAATAGAAATTCCTTTGCAGTTTCTTCTATCCTGTAAGAGATGAAATTATCAACATAGAGAGTAAAAAAAATGTATCAGACCCTCTGCTTTATAGAGATCGAGTTAGGTATTGCCCACTGATTCAAAATTACCAGTTTCTAAAATATCTTGCCTCTATGCCAAGTGATATATCTGACAAAAAAAACATTCCGGACCTCAGTGAACATCCATAAACTACTCCTATCATTCTACCACATCTGTTTTTTCTCTCATTATCCTTACTCAAATGCCTTCCATTATGCTCCTACTGAGTATTTTGAATATATGTATTATCTTCCATAGTGGCTCTCAACTTACCTTGTGCCTCTAACTTACCTTCATGCCTGTGTCTCTGAAGCACAGTTTATTTTTTATTCTCATCCCACGTTATGGTTCCATCAAATTTAGTTCTATCTATAGATTGTATTCACCACCCACCATCTTCTATGAAATGTAAGGCTTCCCTTGTGTGTTTACCCATCCACACCATGATGGTTGTATGGATACCTGAGGCCCTAACTTGCATTCCCACATTCTTCCAACACTTCTAAACTGGCAGCGTTCAGCTCTACACGTGCTCAGCACCCAAACATCTGCAGCCACTCATTCATCCCTTCATGTATTCATTCATTGTCTTTCCAGCACATACTGTGTGCCAGATACCATGCTGGTACTGGAATATAGCCTAAGAAGCCTTCAGGCCACTTGGGGAGACTGAGATATAAAAGGACAGTGCAGAGTGATTGGTGCCATAGTGATGTGGGGGAGTATATCAGGGTCCCATGAAGCTCAGGGAAACCAGAGAATGTATCTTGGAGCAGAAGCTCCATGATGCTCCCACAGGATAAGTAGGAATTAGTTATGCCGTAGAAAGGAGGGAGGGCTGTATATTCAGAAGAGATACATTGTCCAAAGCAGGAAGGCTGTAACCATGAGTGATCTGGCCTGACAGTGGGTTAAGTTCTGTGTGGAGGTGTTACAGGAAGTGTGGCCCCAGGAGAACTGGTTGGCAGGAGGGCTTCATGTACCAGGTGGGGAGCTGTTTGTACTGAGAGAAGTGAGAAGCCCTGTAAGGCTGAGGCAGGGGAGTGACTTGGCCAGGTTTTGTTCCAGGAACTGACCACTGTCAACTGAGCTCAGGCAGTTGTGTGGGCCTCTATGGGGGAGATACAGAGGGGTGACACTCTGTGCTGTATTGAGCATAACCAAGTGCCACTAACTAAAAATCTACCCAATGAAAAAACCCCACTCTTCTTGGCACTGCCAGAACCATCTCTAGACCACCATGCTTTGGTGATGCTTGAAGAGTACTCCTGGTCTTCAGGTATCTGGAAAGTATGTAACCAGCATAACATAGGCCCTACAGGTGATGGAAAAGACCCAAGCTCATACATCACTATTGCAATAGTCAACTGAAAACCCACACTCACCTAACTCTAAAGAAAACAATGCTCACAACACTCCCTATGTCCCCTAGGTTGCTTGCTGCTAATGTCTTTTCCCCTCACATCTGCCCTGGGGCTCATATCAACTGCATTTTCCCAGAGGCATCACTCAGTGTAGGCTAGTGAGGTGAGTGCAGGCCTGGGAGTCAGATGTATCTAGGGTCAGGGGCCTACTGTGTCACCTTTTCAGAACCCCAGGTCTGCCCTTTGTAGGATGGGATGATTACACCTACCTCATAGGATTGTTGCAGGCATTACAGATGATGTTGTCAATTGCTGGAGCAGGGTAGCTGCTCAGTAGCATGAGTGATGGGTCCTCCACTGGCCAGGTCCCTGCCTTTGGATGCCTCTAAACAGGGAGACAGCTGGCCTGGGGAAAAGACTGAGGTTTGAACCATTGCCTTTTCTTTTGTAATGCCCCAGACAGGAAACGGCTCATTAATAGGGAAATATATGCATGAATTGTAGCTTTTGTTTTTAAGGACTATTAGGCAGCTGTTAAAAAGAATTATTAAATTTTTATCTACAAAGAAAACTAAAGGACTGTCCATAGAAGATCATTCATTGCAAAAAGCAATGTGCTATATTATATGTAGTATGCTATCATTTATGTAAAATTAAAAGAAAAAACAAGTGTATGTAAAAGTATATGGGTATTAAGTTTCTGAGAGCAAGGTGGGCAGAAGCAAGGGTCACCCCTCAGAATGCTGACAAAGCTCACCTCCTCAGTTCGAACCTAAGGGGGGTTGAGGGAAAATCATTAACTCTTGTTGTACTGTCAATATTGTTTAATTATATTAAGGATTTTTTACTGTTATAATTTCACAATCTAAAGACAAAGAAAACAAAGGCCTGGACTTGAATTCCAGATCTGCATCTTAGGAAACCAAAACCAATTAGGAAAACCTAATTGGTTTTCCAACTTCTCCAAACCTTGCTCTTTGTGTATAAAATGTCAATAATCATCCTCTTTTCAGAGTTTTGAAACAAACGCATCAATGTGCTAATTCACCTGGTAAACACCTACCCAGAGCACCCTGTGGCCAGGCCCTGTGCTGGGGCTCTGACAGTGACACCTGTTGGAAGGACCACCCTCTTCCAGCTGTGAAATGTGGCACAGGGCTTTGTTTGCCTGGCCACACAAATGAATGGTCCACAGTGGCACTTCTTGTGCTGTGGCAAGCAGGAGGATTGGGGGAAGATTTGGGGGGAGTGGGCCTGTGGCGTCTTCTCCACACAACTTCGCAGTGAGCCCTCTGCATGTACACAGGGGACTCCAGCCCAAGTTGGGGCACCTGTGCTCCACCCTTGGCAGCAGCCACCTTCCTCTTGGTTGTGTTTCAGATCCAAAGCCTAAAAAGAGAAATGGACTGAAGTGCTTCACGGTCATGGTGGTCATCTACCTGATTCTGCTCTCCGTGGGCACTGGGTTGCTGGTGATAAAAGGTGAAGCAGCCTTGGTCCCTCTGGGAGTGACTAGCACAGAGCTCCAGCTGAGCGGAGAGCCCTGGGGCTGCTGCTGCCACCTGCTGAGAGAGAGCTCTCAGTCCCTTAGTTCACAGATGGAGGCAGACGAAGGGAAGTGAGAAGAGAGAAGTGTGGGCTGTGTTGTGTTGTGTTGTGTTGTGTGTCTGTGTATCTGCGTGTGTGAGAGACAGAGAGAGAACCCATGTGAGCCTGTGTGAGTCCAAAGCACTGAAAGATGCAATGATTTCACACAGGTGTGCCATCAGCATCTTACATCAAGGATTTACAGCCTCTGAATTGGAAGAGGCTTTATAAGTGTTCATTTTAACATGACTTTACTTTTCAAAGTGTTCCCACTCCAAATATTAAGGTCATAAAGCAATTCCATCAGCAGACAGAATTTACTCAAGAATATCGTGTGCCCAGCTGTCATAAATACATGTCACATGCATATTAAGGTGACATGAATAAGTCAGACCAGCACTTTAGTTGTTATACATTCATGTCCAGAATATGCACAAGAGTCTTCACTGCATGAAGATTAAAGGTCGACTGTGATTCCATGGGCACACAAGGGGATTGAACATTTAGTGTCATGCCTCAGTGTGGAGCACACATGTGCAAGATAGAGGAAAAGCTCTCTGCTCCTGCTAGGTCTTCACAGCATATGAAACGCGTTTATGCATTTAGGGCCTAGAGGAGGTATGCACCTATGACACAGAAATGCCAGAAATGTGCTCACATGCCTCAGGCTTTAAGGAGGGCCTGAAAGAATGCTGTGGGGTGGGGTGGGGTGTCCAGTTCTGAATCTGCAGAAGCACCTCAGGGCCCTCGAGACTCACCTTGGCAATGGAACAATGGCCGACGAGGACAGCCCATCCTTCTCCTTACTCTGGTCGGAGCACACCCCTCACCTGGCTGCAGGTGCACTGAGCCTGCAAGTCCTGCAGACGCAGCTCAACCAGGTCCACACCAAACAGGAGTACCTGCTGCAGCAGGTGGACAACTTCACTCGGAACCCAGGTTTGGCCCTCTCCTCTCCAGATTGGGACTCCTCGGAGGATGACAAGGAAGTAGAAGCTGTTTGTTCATAACAGGAGGGTCTTTGGGCCTGAAACTCCTTCCCTGGCAAGGGGTCTTCCAAAATCCTGGCTTGGCATGAAAACTTGGAGTCAAGACATGGAATGAGAGCCATATGGGGTGGACACAAAGTTACAGGTCCCATGGGTTGCAAACAGGGCTATCAGAAAGTGGGGCTATCAGAAAGGAATATAAGAACCAAAGCCCTCGTCCAAACAGAGTGTAACCTAAGAACCAGGGACTGGAGCAACTAGCTCAGCCGAGCCTAACTCACAAAGCCTTCAGACCTATCCAGAATACTTAGGAGGTTGGGTAAAACCCATAACCTCTGTAATTCCCAGGGCCCCACCCATACAGACAGCTAATACTGGCCCATTGCTGGTAGGCCAGGTGATGTGGGAACTGTGGAGGGGAAAAATCTGCTGGACCTAAGAGGAAAAATAGTGGCTTTGATGGTAGGGCTGCAGACAGAAGAAAAGGGAGCCTAAAAGAATCCTCCTTCCCTCTGTCCCCTCCAGGACTTACACCTACCACTCTCTCAGGCTGGCCTAAAAAGGAAGGAAAGGGCTAATTTAGGCAAAACCAGCTCCTAGGTGTGACCTAGTTATTGCAGGGTTTACACCATTGCATGGAGCCTGGGATCCTTGCTCTGACTTCCCTGTATGGGGTGAACTGGGGCTTAGGAGAGTGAGCCTATGGCCAGGGGCCTGTGCCCGCAGGAGCATATGCTGTACACGGATGCTATGAAAGGCTGCTGCCTCCCCAGCGAGCACAGATGAGAACCAAGTTGGGATGTGAGCATAGGGGACAGTGTGGCAGATGGGCAGAGTCCAGGATCAGGTGCTGGACACAGGAAGTGTTACTCTTTCAACTGAGAGGTGAAGGAGGAGCTAGTGCTGATCAGCATGAGGGCCCTTCCTCTAACCTTAGGCACTTTCCCAGCTGGTTTGTCCCCACAGTCTCTAACAGTGTCAGGGGGCCTGCCGGGCCCCACACTTCTGGGACTCCCAGAGATCTACAGGTGTAGAGCTCTCAGGCTTGGAGCGCTAGTTACAACGAAATACCTGGCTCTTTCTAAGGACTCATTCCTGGAAAACGTCTAGGTGCTTGGCTCCTGTTGTCCAGTGCCCCTCAGGCCCCCCCAGTTTCCCCCACCCCACTACAATCTGCCTCTGCTGCCCACCTTGGAGGCACTAACTCAACACTGAGCTGGGAGCTCTGGGTTGTGCCACCAAAGCCCAGCCTGAAACCCACTCTCCTTTCCTTGCAGGGCTCTTCCAGATCAAAGGAGAACGAGGCACTCCAGGTGGGTTCATTTCCACTCTGACCCATGCTGCTCTCCCCTTCACCCATGGTCCCCTTGGCCTGTGCCTTTCAGGTCCTCCACACTTGTCCCCAACTTACTTTCCATTGGTCCCCCTTAAACTCCCTGGTCTTCACCTGGATTCTCCTCTTGCTCCCCTGACCATGTTTGCACACCCATTATCTGGGCCTTTAAGCTGCTCCTTGCCTGAGATGGGAAGTAGCTCCTACCTCAACTCACCCCCCCCCCAAATCTAGCCACTTCTAAGATGAGCCCCAGTGCATCTCCTCAGCTGGACTCTCCTCCAAGGATCCCAGCTGCCAGCACAGGTCACTTCCTTTGTTTCCCATAAGTGCTCTTTCCAGGTTCCTATTACCTGACACTTAACATTCCACACCCATCTGGCAGTGGCCACGGTAATGACGTGGGGAGGGACAGCCTGTAAGGTCAGACTGGCATGAGTCTAGTTGTAGGTCTGCCACTCAATAGCTGTATGACTTTGGACCAGTTACTTAATTTCTCTGGAACTTTGGCTGTTCACCTGCATAGAAAATAATGGAGGTATAATTATCCTTCCATCACAGAGTTGCTGTAAGATTCAAGTGAGCAGTTGTGAAAAAATATCTGCCAATAACAAGTGCCTTCTGAGGACAAAGCCTGTGGCTTAGTTTCCTTTTCTTTCTACCTTTAATGCACACATTATGTTGCACATACATGCATATACGTCACTGGCACTCTAGTCCGTTGTTAGCTCAGTCTTGAAATTTCATCTTAAAAATAAATGCACATGACATTCTTGGGGCAGAACTCTTTGGTCTCATAATTTTTCAAGTATGGCCCAGATCACACTATTGACCAGTGGGACATTGAGAAGCCTTGTGAGTGCCAGGAATCTAGGCTTGGATGACTGGCAGACTGGGACACAAACCCTAGCTTTGCCTTTCAGGAGCCAGATGGCCTTGAACAAGTTGATTCCCACTTCTGAGCTTTGTGTCCTTCTCTATAAGATAGGGGCAATGGTGGGACCTCCAGAACTAGTGTCAAGATAAAATGATAAGTGGAAAAGTATTTAGTCCAGTGCCCAGTTCAGGGTGAGTGCTCAATAATGTTGTTGTTACTATGACTATGATTATTTGCTTCATTATTGTTTTTCTTGGGAAGATTAAATGAGCTGATATTTGGAGAGCCCCCAGCCTAATGAATGTTGGCCCTTGCACTCTAAGGAGACACTTAAAACCTCAATCGCTTTAGGATTGTTTCAAAACCTCAATCACTTTAGTGGACAGAATCAATGCTTAAACTCTTTCTCAACTCGGTGAGTTTAGTCTGACCTTTAATATCTGCTCTATCACCTGCCCTAGGCACAGTGGTCCAGGACCAGGCACGGAGTCCGCCTTCCCTCACATCTGGGTGGGAACAGGCTCCCTCTGGTCCCTCTCTGTCTGTCTATGAGCACATAGATGTATATACATTTATAACCTTCAGACACTATCTCTCTGTGGTTCTCAGTCTCTAACAGCTTCTATCTGTCTTTCTCTTTCTCTCCTAGAGCCAGAAACTGGAGGCAGGAATTAGTAATGTCAACAGCCTGGTCTGCAAAAGATCTGCCTCAGGGCCCACTTGCCTTCCCAGGTTCCCCACCACCTTGGCTTCCCCAGGAGGCTGTAGTCTCTCTCCTCTCCTCCATCCTGCTTTGACTGGTCAGGGCTCCGCAAAGGGACATTTTGCTATAGAGTCTCATGGAGATCAGTAGGTTGGCCAGAGAGGATGGCAGGGTGCAGAGCTCAGAAGCTGTTGTTTTCACCCTGAGGAAGCCTGCAGGTGAAGGTGCACACTGGCCCAGGCTTCCTAAAATACAGCTGGGGAAGGTGGGAGAGGGGACCATTACACCTAAGTCAAGTTTTGGGGAAGTGTAGTGTGGAGCCCATCTGTGCCTCAGTTCCCATCTTTTGTATGACCCAAACTTTTTTCTTTCTTCCCAACAAATATTTATTGAAAGCCTCTTAAGGAAGAGGCATTGACCAGGCAGTGAATCCATACATTAGATAGAAGTCACACAGGACACCTGCCCCCAGGGGCCTTCCTGTTTAGGCAGGAGATCAACTTGGAGCATAATTTGGTAGCAGCCCTGGCTACTGATCTGAAAGGTGGACGATTCCCTGGGTTAAAGGAACATAGATGGGACCTGACCTCCACAGGTGCCAAGGAAGGCTCCAGAGCCACCTTTTAGCTGAGACCTGAGGGTGGGGGAAAGTTACAATGAAGCATGGGTTCCAGAGAGCATGAATCCCAAGTGTAAGGCTCTTAGGTGGAAAGGGGGTTTGGTGAGTAAAGGAATGCTGAGAGTGACAATTCATGAGTCCAGAGTGCAAGAGCAGGGGAAATGCAGGTGAGCAGTGGGCTTGGGGAGTCGTAGGGACTAGCCAAACTCAGGGTTGAGGCCAGCCCTGCTAGTTAACTGAAGGTACATTTTATCTGTTCTTTGATGACTTTTCACAACAATGCTGAGTGGCTGTCGCTATCATCCCTATTTCACAAATGAGGAAAGTGAGGGTCAGAAGTACATTGACTTGCTCGAGCTGAGCCAGGCAAGATTGCAAGAGCTGAGTTTGACTCCACAGTGGACCTGGGACAGTCTTCAGAGCCCGTGGTGACAGGGATCCACCTGAGGGGCACAGCTTCTAGGGCACTTCTGAAGTGCCAGGGGAAGGAGCCTCCAGCCTTGGTCTACCAGGATGAGGAACAACTCTGATGAGGTGTTTTCTGTGTCCTGGGGTCTCTGGGGTTCTCGCCTCCTCCTTTTGGTAGTAAGTATAGAAACCCCCTTTTAATGGGTTTCTACCATGTCCCACAACCTCATCAAGTCACCTGAGGATCCTGTGAGGAGGGTGCTGCTATTCCCATGTGCAGAGGAGAGTGATGCTAAGCCGAGGGAAGGCCCTCACTCAGGTCACAGCAGGGGAGCCAGCTCTCAAACCCTGAACCAATCCTCACCAGGCTCTTTCCTGAGACCCTGCGCTGAAGTGAGGTATTACAGTCCCCAGTTCTACTTCTTTCCCTCTGGACTCCAGTCTTGTATATATAAAATGGGTCTCATAACATTACGGGTTCCACACACTGCACTGCAATCTACTCTGAAATACACTCAGGCCTCCACATCTGTGGTTCTGTATCCGCAGATTCAACCAATCACAGATTGAAAATATTTGAATGAAAATTCCAAAATGTAGATCCCTAAACAATGCAGTACAACTATTTATGTAGCATTTACATTATATTAGGTATGATAAGTACTCTAGAGATGATTTAAAATATATGAAAGGATGAATGTAGGTTAAATGCAAATACTATGCCACTTTATACAAGGGACTTGAGCATCTGTGGATTTTAGTATCCACTGGGGTCCTGGAACCAATCCCCTGTGGATTCCAATGGATGAGTGTAGAAGCTTCCCCCATGGTGCCCTAGCATGTGTGCAGGCTTTGCTATTGGGAGACTCAGAATCTGCTGACCTCTCTCCAAATATGTCACCTTAGGCAATGCCCAAGGCTCTCAAAAAGTCCTTCTTTTCTGTGGTGATGTGGGGATGTGCTATGTTCTGAATGTCTGTGTCCCTCTGAAATTCATGTATTGAAATTCTAATGCCTAAGGTGGTGGCATTAGGAGGTAGGGCCTAGGGAAAGTGATTAGGTCCTGAGAATGGAGCCTTTATGAATGAGACTAGAGCCATTGTAAGAGGCCCCACAGAGCACCCTAGTTCTAGAGAAATAAATTTCTGTTGTTTGTAAGCCACCCAGTCTGTGGCATATTGTTACAGCAGCCAGAATAGACTGAGATAGGACAAGGAACCCTGTCCTGCCCGTCTGAGTCATTGAGACTTGAGTCTGCAAAACAGAGAGACCCTTGGAGAGAGAACCACACACAAGTGGCAAAAGTCATAGGCGCCATTTGTCCAGAGCGCTGCATGTTTCCATATGGTTTCCATGGCTTCCCCTGGACAGCCCTGTGTAAGTGTTATGTCAACACCATTGTACTGACAAGAAAGGTGAGACTCAAAACAGGGAAGTGACTTGCACAAGGTCACTCTGCTACTGTTGGGACCCAGGTCTGTCTGACTTAGTCCCTGTCAGAAGATGTCATCTATACAATTGTGTCTTGCCTGCTAGGCCATGAACTTCTTACAGAAAGAAGTTCTGTCTTGTTTTTTTTTTTCTTCCTTGCACACAGTTTGGCTGGTCCTGAGTGCTCAGTGACAATTTGTTGAATGAATAATGACACTGAGTGTCTTTGTCAACACACCTGTTTGGTATTTCTGCTCCTCTTCCTCATGTCTTCTAGGTCAAAAGGTGGGTCTTGACATTCTTGGCTGAGAAGAAGGAACAGGAGGTCAAAGGGAACAATGGAACTGCTGATACTCCCCACTTATCTACTGGCACCGTAATCCTCTTCCTCCTCCTTGTCCTGGCTGTATTCTGAATCCCTTTTTCTTTCCAGGCCCCCCAGGACTCCGAGGCCCACCAGGAACCAAGGGAGAGGCAGGTAAGTGGGGGCCAGTGTGTGTGCTGGCACCCCCAGCAGGCTTTTTCAGAGAGGCTGCATTGGGTTACAGATACAGACCCACTCCAAACACTCAGCAGGGTCTCTGTATGAGGGAGGCTGGCTCAGTGTGACATTTTAAAAGAGCTGGGAATGCTGAGAAGCACCCTGCATTGTGTTGGAAGTACCTAGATGGGGCTGGAGGGGGTTGGATGCTCCAGTCTCCTCTCAGGGATCAGGAATCCAAGCCTGTGAACATCACTGGGGAGAGTCAAGCTCACTGGTGCAGCAGAAACTCTAGAATCTGACATATCTGCCTCTACCATGGACTAGGTCTGGGACCTTGGGAACATTCTCTCACCTTTCCGAACCTCAGTTTTCTTATGTATAAAATGGGGATAGTGTGCTTCAGAGGGTAACAGGGGGATTAGCATGATGAAAAGCCCATGACTGTGACTGTGTTTTAGGACGTAGCTTAAACCCACCCAGCTGCCTTACAAATAGCCACAGCATGACTGGAGCAGAGAATTTGGGGAGCATGACTGAACCCACCCTGGAAAAGGAAGGAAACTGAAATATCAGAGCCCATGACCCTCATAGTCCAGTCCACTCTCCACTTAGACTCCTTAGACTCTCCAACCTCCAGGTCCCTGGAAGTGCTCGGGCCACTGAGATGTACAGATGTTAACACAGTGATACACTAGGCCACTAGGTCTCTGGGGCACTGAGGTAGAAAGAAAACATCGCCAGTTATGGAGGGGAAACTTGTTAGCAAATAAAAATCTTTTTCTGAGGAGCTAATTTTGGGGGGGAATCTAATGGAAGGGATCCCAAAGAGTCTCATTTTAAGCCTCCAGCAGGGGTTTTTCCAGGGAGGTTTACAGCAATGAAGATGGGCAAGTAAACAATAAGGGGAGAGTTTATAATGCAACGAGGGACCCACACAGACACCTGCACACCCATGTGCACACACACACATGCCCACGTGCCTCTGTGTGTGTATGTGTGTGGGGAGAGAAAGAGACAGAGAGAGAATGAGATCTCTGAAGAGTGGTTTAGCAGGGAAGCTGCCCACAGCAGGGCATCTAGAATGCCTGCTGATTGAAGAACTGAGACCACAGAGTGACTGAGCTCTTCTTCCCACCATCCCCTCCCCGCCACAGGCCTCCAAGGACCGAAGGGTGCTCCAGGGAAGCAAGGAGACACAGGTAACTTGTGCTTCTTCTGCTTGGGATCAGTGATGCACTGGCCCAGGCACTGAGTCAGTCAGTTGTCCCCAGCATTCCTTCCCCTCAGCTCCTCCCCAGCCCCAGAGCATTAACGCCTCCTACAGTCCTCTTGAGTCTTACTGTACCACCTCATGATTACCCAAGAGATGAGCTAACACACCCCTAGACTTTTTCCAGGGACTCCTTACTTTTCTCCCCAGAATGTCTCCTGCCTATCACATAGCAAACTCACCCCCAGGATGATGCTGGGAGCCCACCTCACTGACCATTCCCTTCACAGGCAACCCAGGACCTCAGGGAGAGAAAGGCAGCAAAGGCGATGGGGGTCCCATTGGCAAGAAAGGGGAAACTGGTGCTAAGGGAGACAAAGGAGACCAGGGCTTCCCAGGTAAGGGCCTTGTTGAAGTATTGGTATTTACTGGGAGGCCTGGGGGGCTGGGCTCTCACTCTGTGCAACCATGTCTGTTCAGTGCCCACAGAGGACAGGGCAATTTTTGGCCTACCAGCATCCCTGGATTGTAGATGTGGTATGTTCCATCCAGGTGAGCAAAGGAAAGGAATGTGAAAGCTAAGAGCAATGTGAGAGAGGCAACGATGCCACACCAAGCATAACGGGTGGCAACTGGTGAGATAGGCAGGGCTAGTAAGTAGCAGGGAAAGGAAGTGAAACACCAGAGTAGGGGCCTGAGGTGGGCCAGGAGAAGGAGGAAAGCCTGCATGGCAGTGAAGGCAAGGGGCTGATTCTAGAGGGAGGACTTTAGACAGCTCCCCTCCTTAATGGCAGGTGCAATACTTAAGGGCCATGGGTTAGAACTACTTTGGGTGCTTGTTCAAAATGCAGGTTGGACTCAACAGTATGTTTCAGAGGCCCTGGATGATTCTGACCCTGGAGGTCTAGGAGACAGCTCTGAGAAGCACTTCCCTAGGGGCTCTGGCCATGACTAAGCATGTCATGCTCTTTGTCACTTGACCTCTTTGTGGGCCTCTCAGGGTGTATCTGGGATGCAGCAGGGGGAATGAGGGCTGCAGATCTATCCAGGTTGGTTGCCATCTCTGCTCTGAACCTGTCCACCAGTGTGACTAGGCACATGACCTTGCCTGCTGAGATTTGATTTCCTCATTTCAGAAAAAAAAGGTAATTAAATTAAAATAATAATTAAATTGTGCACACCATGGAGGGCAATTATAAAGGTTAGAGGTCATATTTTCAAACTCTGCCACATGGTTGACACTAAATAAATGACCATCATTATTGATAGTAGTATTAGTAATTCTGTAAAGTAGGAAGGGAAGAACTTCAGTTCCAAGATCAGGCAGATCTGGGGTCTAATATGGCTCGTTACCTGTGCGACCTTGGACAAATAACTTAACCTCTCTGAATCTCAGTTTACTCACCTAAAAGAGGAGGATAGTAATATTAACCTTTAATGAGGATTAATTACAACAGGAGTGTGAGACACAGAAGAAGTGTGATACTGTCAGTCACTACCTAGTTTCTTATTTACCTATACTTGCCTAGGTACACTTCCCGTACCTAGGTACACCTACAAACTAGGTACACTTGCCTTCAGGAAGAGAACCCTTAGCAGGAAGCTGTCAGCCATCCTCAAATATTAGAAATGCACTTGTGGAAGAGAAAATAGACTTGCTGCAGTGGTGCCCAGCAGACGAATGAGCACTAATAGGCAAAGGTTTCAGGAGAACCAATTGTGTCATGTGAGAGAGGAAGAACAGGGTAAGACTTGGGACTGCCCCATGATGAAATGGGCAGGTGATGGTCTTAAGGAGCAGCCTTCTGCTGGGAAGGGGAAGAGTAGGTACAGAATTCTCCCGGGTGGGACTGGTGGGGGAGGGTCCTTGCATTAGGCAGATGGTTGGACAGTTGACCTCTAAGGATGGTTTCCAAAGTGGTAGTCTGAGTTCTCTTTGCAATAGGAAAGGGAGGACCAGACTTTTCTCAGGGTGGTTCTGCCATCCCCAAGGAAGGGGACAATAGCCAGGCCTTCACTCACCAGCCCTTTCCTATGGATGTTTTCCATCCACACTCACACACTGCCACATAGGAGGGCATTGAGCCCACACCCAGTTGCAGCCTGGGACCACTGTGACTGGTGAGAGGAAATGCAACAGACTCAGTTCCTCAGAAATCAGGATACTGATCTCCCCCTCCTCTTCCTAAGTCTCCTCTCCCAGGATCACAAGCTCTCTCTTACCCACTGCTTGCCCACCCAAGTGCGACCTACCCTGGTGCTACTGCGGTTTTCCACTCTTCGTCCCAGCAGATGGGTATTGCTACGGAGGTGAAGTTCCAGGAGACATGCTCCATCTTTAGCTGTATTTAAAAGTTCTGAAGTCAGACACAGCTGTGATTGCTCAGTTGGTGCCAGACTAGTCTTTTCACTGATACTTCTCTGCTCCCAAGGTTGTCCCCTTTGATGGAGACATGGAAGTCAAAGAAATACAGACTCAAGCCCAGGTCATGCTCAAGAAACTTCATACAGCCAGGAATGATGAGCCTGACTGTCCCAGAGCAGTGGGACACCAACAAATTCCTCCAGAGAAATAATTTCTAGTCCCTCTAATAAGACATTTGTTCCTTCTGCCACAGTGAACACTCTGAATGATCAAAAACTGCCTTCTTGCTGTTTGTACCTAGGCTGTTGTAAGAGATCTCAACTCTAAACAAGTTCTTGAGAGTTGTTTTGTCTTCCACCAAGAAATAATTATTCTTTGTATATCTAAAGCATCTTCAAGAATCTGATTTCCAAACCTTGCCCCTAACATCCCTCAAAGCTTATACCCATATAGGTTTGTACAACAGTTGCTTCTCTTCAATCCATTTTGTCTCCTTTCCTGATTCACTAGAGAGAAAGCTGGTTGCCTTCTGAATCCTCTCCAGCTCTGATATCACAACATTAATGGAATTCTAGCCCAACAAGCCATCCCCAGGGCCCAAGGGAATTGCTCTGGGTGGGTCTTTGCAGCTTCCTGAATATCAGCCAGCCATGGGTTACTGATGAGCAAGCTCACATGGTACAGCTGGCAAGGGCCAAGCAGCCCACTCACAAACCAAAAGCACATTTTGGGAAGGGGTTGGAGACTCCTGCCTTGTGAGGAGCTGCCCTCAATTGATATGCACCAATCAGTGGCAGAAAATGGGAGGGAGCAAAGGAGAATCAAGGAGTGGACAGGCTGGGACAAGCTTTGAATGCTGATGACAAGTGGCACATGTAAACCCTTTGTCACAAGGGAAGCCTGTGGCTGAACAGCTGGTAGGAAAGGAACTGCCACAACGTCTCTCTCTCCACTGATGCTCAGAATTTCTATCCTCAGCATTTGGTGTCTGTCTTCTAAAATATTCAGATTTCAGTTTGGGGGGCTTGAAAAAATAATTCCCCAAATAAGCTGGGCAGCGAAAGTTGAACCTGGGCTGTGGTCCCTCCCAAGTGGACCTGAGTGCTGACCTGGGCCCTGAGAGCCTGGTTTCCAGACCTCCCACTGTCTTGGCCACTGTCGATCAGCCAGGTCACCTTGTCCATTTTTCATGAGTTTATGTCTTGTCTCTGGGGCAAGGGGGTATGCCTCTTGAGGGCAGCCATCATCTCTTTGTGTGGGACAAGATGTGTCAGAGTGGGACCTGGTGCCCAGGTTAGCCTTGTGTCATGCCTGACTATGACTTCTTGGTTTTTTAGGAAGCAAGGGGGATATGGGCATGAAAGGAGACATGGGGATCATGGGACCCCCCGGAGCCCAGGGGCAAAAAGGTGACTTGGGGAAACCAGGCCCTCCAGGTAAGAGGCTGTGTGGACAGGTCCACTGGCATGTAGATATTAGATATTCCTTTTTTTTTCCTGGAAGGCTGAGCTAGAGGAAAAATAATTTCTAAAAGTCCCTCTTAATTTTAGGTGTGGCTGGCATTTCTGGAATCAAAGGAGATCAAGGTAAGAACTGTAGGAATCCACACCCAGTTCCCACTCTTTCTGGGCAAAGTCAAGCCCAAGACCTGACTCTGCTATCTTTTATTTCATTGCAGTATTAATCTAGAGCATCTGGGGGCTCTAAAACCTGGCCCCTCCTAAGAGGAACAAAGCAGCATGTTTAACTGATATTCCTCTTTAGAGCTGCATCCCACTCTGCCACCCAGGGTTGGAGTTGGACATTTGCAACCCAGGGCTCCTAGTAAGTTCACAGACCCAAACTGCAGCAGTGAATGGAAAAAAGTAATAAATTGCTGAGACTGTATTTTCCCCCCTTCCCCCTTGCCTCTGTTAAGGCTACTTCTAAACCTGCCCAGGGAACATATGAGGTGTTAGGACATACTACTCTCACTGCTGAGAGCAGATGTGTGTTGAGGGGACAGCAGCCAGGCCCTCTGCCAACCATCTCAGCCTTGCAGTCATGACTTAACTTTCAGGACAACCCGGAGCAGAGGGTCTTCGGGGCCCACAGGGTGTGGCAGGATCCCCAGGTGCCAAGGGTGAGCCTGGAAGTGCTGGTGCCCCTGGGCTAACAGGTGAGGAGGTCCTTCATCCTGTGGTGGGCTTGCGGAGTGGTGTCTGAAGATTCATCTACCCAGTTCTTATGCCCACTGTGGCATCTCTTGTACAGGACCACCAGGGAGACCTGGGAGTCCAGGAGCTGACGGTGTGAAAGGAAGCAAGGGAGACACAGGTAACAGAGGGTGTAGGTTGAGGATGTGGGTAGGTTTGTTGGATATCAGAGATGAACAGGACTGAGGACCCTATGGGTCCACTAGAATGTGGCAGAAGGCATCCTGTGCTCTTCCCCTCTGAAGGTCCTAGGGCTGTTATTCCTCTGCCCAGGGTTTTCTAAAGGCCTTGAACGTTATGACCAAACCTCCAACATCAAAGAGGAGAGCAGAGCACCTCGGCCACACTGTCTGCTTGTTCTGCCTTCCAATTGTGGGCATAGTTTTCACTCTTTTCTGCTGACTTGGGATTCAGGCAGGGAGTATCAAGAAACCCCTTTTTGCATATTCTTTCATGGTTCTCAGGCTGGGAGAAGTGACCCACTGCAAATGAACTCACAGAGACTTGCTTCTAAACCATTGCACCGACTTAGCATAGGATATAAATTGTCATGTCAATTTTATCTGTGTTATAAACCATTGTGCCAACTTGGCCTAGATACCAAAACCAAAATACCAATGCAGTCTACTTTATAAACCACTATGCCAATTTTATCTAGGTCACTACACAAGTCCGGATACCTGCAATGTTCTAGAAAGTCTGGGCCACTGTGTTGGGTGCTGGGTCCCCATGATGCATAAGACCTAGTTCCATTCTTTGGCCATACAGATTGGGGCAGGAGATAAACAGACTTTTACCACACCATGTCAGGCATATTTTGATGTAGGTATTTGCATGGGGGACTGTTGCCCACAATTTAGAAAACCAGGTGCAAGTGTGGTGGCAGTATGATGCTGTGAGAAAGGACTGCATCTCCTAGGATGTCTGTGGGTGGTCTGCGGCAGTCCCCTTCTCTGCCAGAGAAAAGATAATGCTCGTTTTAGCAAACCTGGATGTTCTCACCCCAGAGCCATGCTATGAACCCACAGCAGAGGCAAGAACTCTCAGTTTTAACTGATCAAGTGGTTGACTGATTAATTAATTAAACAAATGGGACTTAACCCTGTTAAATGCATCAGGTTAGCAAGGGCTGGAGTCTGGTGGGGTTGGTGAAAGACAGACCAGTGCAGGGGTGGTGTAAGAGCTTCAGCTGAGTCTTAGAGAATGAGTGAAGTTTGGACATGTGCAGGAGGAGAAGAGAAGTCTAGAGAGAGGGAACAGAGCAGGCAGAGTCATGGAAGAGTGAGAGAGGGCTCTGTGGGTTGCTGTCCTTGGCACCTAGTTGGTATCTAAATTTGGTAAGGGGAAAGTCAGGAGCTCTGGTCAGAGGAGCAGGTGAGGCCACCTCCTGGCCAGCTTTGCACATCTGAGGTTTTACAGAAGATTGTCAGGAGCCATGGCAAGGGCAGCTCCTGCACCCACTGTTCTTCCCATCCATCCAGCCTTGGAGCTGATTTCTCTTTCACACATAGTGTGTCAGCAGAAGCAGGGGCTCTGCTACCTAATGCCACCTGAAGGCTACCAGCAAGGTCTCACCTTTCAGAAAGACTCTATCTGAAGTGAAGTCTGGTGGCCCGAACTTCTCAGCCCCCTCTTCTGATCTTATATTGCCCTCTTTTCTGGAGATCTTAGGGTGTCTGAGTTTGGGACCTGAGGATGTCTTACCCTTGAGTTTTCTGCTTGGCTTCATGGATATGAGAGCTTTCCTGCCTCAGTTATAAACAGAGTATACCTTCTCCTCCACCTCCCACCACCCCTAGACTAGACTAAACAAAAATATTTGCAAGTAAAACATGATTTTACTCAAAGCCTTCCCGTTCCCACTCCTCGAGCCCTAGTCTTTGTCTCCTGCTGTCTGAAAGCGGAGTACCTTGCCCTGTACTCTGCATCCTTGGAGGGTTTGCATAATGAGAGCAGCTACTGACAGTGAGCATCCCTACAACAAATAGTGGACTGAACAGTCTTGGGAGTTCTGTTTCACAGTAAGAGGTGTGGGCCAGGGTTCAAATCTGGGTAAGGGTTCAAATCAGGCTTGGCCCATACAAAGCTTGGGCTTTATCTATTACACTTTGACATGCCATCTTCCTCCCCAAGAAGCCTGAAGTGTCCCCTTTTCCAATCAGGACATGCTGATGAGTGACACTTCTCCCCCTTTCCTAGCCCAAAAGGATTGGTGGAAGCTGCAGCAGCTTCTTCCACTCTTAGGAGAAAACCAGAAACTCTCAGGCTCTGTTATGGCTCTTCCTATTTACCCCATCCCCCATTTTAGCATGCAGTCTGGGGATTATTTTCACTCTATCATTGAGTCCTTGTCTATTTGCTGAACATGTTTACATTGATCTCCAACTATAAGACCCTGTGGTAAATACCAACCAGGCAAATTCTAAGGGTAATTCCTTAATTCCCATTGTTCAAATAAATATGGTGAATTACCTCTTCATTTTGAAGCATGCGATAAGGACAACTTATATAAATTTGCATAAATTTCTCACACAAATCCAAATACTTGTCTTGAACAAGTAGCTGATGGTCCACATGGACATCTCAGAAAGGAATTCCGATAGAGAGGACCACAATCTGGCCCATCATTGCCAGGTTTATAAATCATCCTGAGGTAAAAGATTAATAAACTTTGGGACAGGTTAGATTTTTGGAGTAGGAGGAGGAAGGCTGGGGGCCGGTAAGTGGTGAGAATTCTCATCATAGAGATAATGCATCTTTTTCAATGTCAGGACCCTGGTATTCCCCAAACAAGAGGTCCTATGCTGTTTGTCCAGCTTTGATTATATGAAGCTAGTTTTTCAAATGGATGTGTTTTTTTCCATTTTGTAAATAAAATCATTAATCTTTCAAGTGGCTATCTAACTGCATTTGATAAAAAAAAAAGAGAGAGAGAGAAATTAGTGTGCATTGGCTTGGCCTGGGTGACAGCCAGCTTTCAATATTGTGCGTTAATAATAAAAGCAAACAATGTTTATTATCAACAATTCCTCTTGGCCAGACACTGTGCTTAGGATGTTGTTCCCATGATCTTAGTTTATCTACCCACACACTTGAGTTTTATCATCCCTCCTACCTTATAACCAAGGAAGCCAGGGCTCCCAGATGGTACACACTTTCTTAAGGATCTTACAGTTAGTACACATGGAATCCAGGAGTAAATCTCAAAATCTGATTCCACATTGTACTTTTTAAGACTTTGTTGTATAGAATAACATAGAGTATAGGACTCAAGATAATTCAGAATCACCTGTACCTGTCATCCCACGGTAGAAGGGTGAACCCTGGCTTACTCACCAACTATCTCCGCTTTCACAAAGTCATTAACCACACTCCAACCCATTCTGGTGAAATATTTCCTCTTGCTCCCACCTCTTGAGAAAAAGGTGGCAACTCAGATGGGAGGAGGTAAAGAGGAAAGTTCTTCCATTCTGTTGGAACGATAAACTGCTTAGCTTATTAAGTACTACCACCCAGCAGAACTTTCTCTAATGGTAATTTCCTTTACCATTCCTAAAACAAGGTTTTATCAAACCCCCAAAACTAGTTTTTCTCACTTTTGATCTTTTAAACAATTGTAAAATCACTAAAATTTTTTTGCAAAAAAGATTCTACAACAAAATGAATTTTAGCTCAAAATTTTGTAAAGTTCATTTGAAAATGAGGAAGGACTCACTTCAACTTGTAATAATGGCATTTCTCTTTTTCTTTCTACCTCATGGAATGATGTTATCAGCAAGTAAAACATTTAAGCTCCAAAACACCGATATAATCAGAAATTCTGCATCTCAACAGCCTTCTAGTCTAAAATATAGCAAGAACTTAAATTGTCTATGTCTTTTTATTTTTCTCTTGAGGAAACCCCAAAGTGTAAAATAACTTGAAGTCTATTTTTTTAATCTGTAATGCTTTACTTTAAAGATAAGCAACAAAAAATAATTCATAATAGCAATCAAGCCCTATATTGTGAATTTAATTTCTCAGTTAATTCCATTCTCCATATCTAACTACTAAGCCTAAAAATGTATTAAATTCTATCAAGTCATATTACTAAATTGTCACTTATGAATTTTTTCCTTGTTTTTCTCTGAGTTTCCTAGAGGTATTTGCATAAGTCTGCATGCCTCCTATTTTTAGGTCTACTACACATCCTCTTACTTTTTGACAAACAGCTCAATTTGTCAGTTATTAAATTAATCCTAAATTTGCCAGGCTGCACTCAGCCTGTATATCAAAATGATATTGAAGGAAGTTTCCTAATTTCCATATTGGAAATTTCTGCATTCAGGAGACCTGTGCCTTAACTTGGACTTGCCACTGACTAGTTCAGTAACAGTGGGTCAGTACTTGACCTCCCTGGGCCTCCGTTTCCTCCCCTGTGAGATGTGAGGATAGCATCTGGATCTTGCCAGCTCAGCAGCATTCTGGGTTTGAAATAGGTGATTTTCCCATGGAGCAGGAACATTCTAAGATTTTAGGTAGAAAACTAAGCAGGCATTTGCTTTCTAATGAAACTGTTTTAGAGAAAGAAATATTTTCCCTGAGTAAAAACCTTGCAAATAAATATGTCAGGCCCTCTCAGCTTATAAATTTCTGATACCCAAGTAAACCCAATTTGCTTGTGGTTAAGAGGAAAATCCAATGTTCATTGGCTTTCTAGTGTAGTTTTATATACACATCTAGATCCTATTTTTCAACCATTTTCTCTCTCCCTGGTCCAATCAGGATGCTGCCTTGATTTATAGTGAAGTAATTACTAGTCCTTTGATCAAATGCAAAGCATAGGTACTCAGAGAACACCCTCTGGAGTCTGGTGAGGCTTAGAAATCAAACAAAACTCAATTTTAATTTCCTCCACTTGGAGTGGGGAGTTTTGAAGACAAAACCACCACCCATTATGCACACATACACATATCACAGGGCATTTTATCAAGGGCCAGTGGATTTGGGAGCACTCAGACGTGGGATGGTCTGGGAATTCCTCAGAGATGGGAAGACTGCCCACAGGAGCTGGTACTTGGACCATCAGTATCAGCATGACCTGGAAACCTATTAGAAATGCAGAGTCTCAGATCCTATCCCAGATCCATCCACTGAATTGGCTACTCTGGGTGGGGCTTAGCATTACTGTTTTTTTTTTTTAAACAAATCCTGTACAGGTGATTCTGAGGCACACTCCAGTTTGACTATTTGTTTATGAGAAAGAAATGGCCTACCGCCATTTGGGAACATATTCAGAACCAGGTGAACAGCCTTACTAAAGCTCCAGGAAGCAGTGAGCTGGCAGCTACAGGGCTTAATGGGAGGCCTAACCTGGGATCCAACCACAATTTCCCCTTAGATAATCTTTTTCCTCCTCTGTAATGAGGGAAATTGCCCTGCCTTGCAGCGCGGCTGAGAGATGAAGCAAGGTAGTATAGGTAAAGTCCTTAGCACACTGCCTGGCATAGTGCAAGCAGTAGAACACACTGAGTCCCCAGGAGGTGAGAGGCTGAGGGAAAAGGTAGGAGAAACAAAGTAGGAAGTGTCAGGCCATAGGGATAATGGGCCTAATGAATAAGGGTTTTCCTGCGTTTCCTGTCTGTACAGGGTGTTTGTTATCAGTGCTTTATAGATAGCTAGAGAAGGCACTTTTTTGGGGGGTGAGGGGAACAACAAAATGAGGTCACAAATCCTGAAGTCCCTGAACCTGGCTTCTATGGACAGGATCTTCAGGTAGAGATTCCTGCAAAATGGTGCTCTCTAGGATACAGACAGAGAGGGCCAAGAGTCTAGACATGGAGCATTTTTAAATTTAATAATAACCAAGGACATGTTTCTGAATGTCTTCACCTTATTTCAAACAGGGGCTCTCTGGGAAGCAAATGAGGAGCTCATGCAGGGCTTCAGTCCCAGAAGAGGAAAGGGAGTCTCAGGGAGGGAAACACCTTGCTCAAGGTCACAGAGGTGAACACAAGCTCAGGGCATCTGACTTTAGCCACTTTTCTGCCTTGGGAGGAAGTGTGCCATGAGTGGGCGAGGCCAGAGAAAGCTTCACAGTCTATGACATTGGACATTTTAGCAGGTTTTACAGACTTCATTGGAGTTTTCCAGGGGACCAAAGAGGTGAAACATTTTAGACAAAGATACAAAAGCACAAAGAAATGACATGGGTGAATGGGACCTGCCAAGCGTTGGTCCTCTAAGATACCTCCAGCTCCTAGAAGAAGCTTTGAGCCTGAGTCCTGTCTCCATCCCTCAAATGAGGTGCTGGAGCTGTTGTCTTCTCAGTGAAGGTTTTCTTAGGCTCTGCTGAGGAAGAAATGCCAATCGGTCACAAAGTTAGGCAGTATAGAGCTTTATCAGGATTTGTGCACCCAGGTGAAGTTCTCTGGTCCGCAAAGTGGGGCTGAAGAAGCTGGGCCCAAGCAGGGAATGTGGTGAGTTTTATTTTGGTTGGCTCTCTTCATGGGAGCTGGGTACTGGTCCCCTTTGAACAAAGTGGCAATATAGCATTGGTGGTTCTCCTCGGACTCAGGCTGCTATGTGATATCCATTTTGGCAAAGCCCATTGCTTCAGCTCCCTGGTTTGACATCAGCCATCTTTTCAGGGTTGTAGTTCATTCGCCCTTCTGTCCTACCCCGCCCATCCTGACACTCAGATCATTTCAGTGTGTGCTGCATCTCTTGGCACTGAGACATGTAGTGACAGCTCATGGCACCTTGGCCCTCTGATCTTCCTCCCCAGCAGTGTCCAGCCTCGGGCATGACATCTGAAGGCTGTGGGAGCCACAACTCCCTTTGCTCATTACTCCAAGAAGTTGTCCCAAACAATCCTACCAGGCCTCTAGCTAGCTCTCCACTGACCAGAATTCACTCTAGATGCTCAGGAAAGTCAAGGACTGAGAGGCAGGTACTTCCTCAGGTCGGAACTTCCCCC
This sequence comes from Artibeus jamaicensis, assembly GCF_021234435.1. Taxonomy (NCBI): domain Eukaryota; kingdom Metazoa; phylum Chordata; class Mammalia; order Chiroptera; family Phyllostomidae; genus Artibeus; species Artibeus jamaicensis. The sequence continues at coordinate 526,052 of NW_026521867.1, read as the reverse complement.
AAACAATTGGCAATGAAGGTAACTGTGGTTTCCATTCAACATCAAAGGGTGGGCCTTTGGTTAAGGCTGGACTTGCACTATGGGAAGGACATCAGTCAAGGGCATGGTGATAAGCACCCTGCTGTCTGCATTTCTACTACTAACCTCTAATAACTGTTACTTTATATCAATATCAAACTTTCATTTTCCCAAACTTGTGTAACTGTCATAAAGAGTCCTGTTTCTCTGAAATAAAGATAATTTTGGCCCTTAAAATCAAGAGACCATGATGTGGCTACACCAGTAAATTTTTAGACCACAGTGACCCAATCCAGTGCTGAGAACAGTGGACATTACATGGAAGTTAGAAAATGAAAGGATGAATGGAAGAAAAGAAGGAAGAAAGGATGAATGAAAGGAGAAAAGATATTACAAATAGTATCATCACCAATAATTGCAGTGATTATTTTTCCATTTTCTGGACATGAGACCCTTTAGCTATATGAATCCTTAGCCACACTGAGGGACCAGAATGAAATAAACCAACCAAACTATTGAACATCTACTATGGGTGAAGGCCCCCAAAGCTCCTGGTGGCCACTAAGTATACTTCACAGTCTTTTGGAAATAGAGATACCTTTATTCTCAAAATATCAGTTCTTTTTCAATAAAATGCATTTTTTCCCTAGGAAAGGATGGAATTGGATTTAGATGCCAAGTCAAGAAGAATATCACTGGCAAGGGAGGCCAGCCAGGAAGTTTGGGGTCTAACTCAGACTTTCATCTAATACAGTTCCATTTTCACCCTGACACACACGTCCCCAAAAGGAGACAGAAGCAGTCTGTCTCCTTTTACACTCTGCTGAAGAGGCTTTAAACAATCATGAAGAACCAATGTCTCTTTCCATCTGCATTAATCAGACAAAAGGTAGAGGTGTTCTGAGATTAAAACTATCTAATATCCAAGTTTTATTATCTTATCCCCTTTTTTGTATTTTGATCTTAGGACTTCAAGGACAAAAAGGAACAAAAGGAGAATCAGGAGTTCCAGGTAAAGGGCCAACTTTGTTTTAATTTCCTCAGAAAGATGACTGCAAAGGCTCAGGCTTGGAGGGAGGGCTGCTTGACTTTGAACACACCACTGTGACCTTTCCTCATAGTGGCCAGGGCACAAGGTGCTTTGAGGCTAAGACTCTAGGATTCTGTCACTCAAGCCTAAGATTTTCTTCCTGAAAAACCTGAGGAATTACAGGGGGTGTAGGGAGAGGGCTAGTGTGGAACATAGCGAAGTGTCAGGAGAGCCAGTGGTAAAGTAGTGGCTTCAGGCTATACAGCCACCATAGTATCTCAAGCACCTACCCTCCTCCTCCTTCTGACTAGATTATTATTATCATCATCCTCGTTCACTTAGCCCCTGCTTGTAGTTGGTTACTGTGCCCCTGGCCCTTTCCATACTGCTTCTCCAGTCTTCTCAGCAGCTTGAGCCTAAGGAGTACTAAAGCAACAACACTTCTCAGACAAGCTGCTTGAGCAGTCTTTCTTCCTCACAAACTGCGCATCTACTCCTATTTTAACTTACTAAAGGAGAAATTGAGGCCTAGAAACATTCTAGCAAATTCTTCCAGAATGTCTAGAACTTCCACCCAATTTTGTAGTCTGATGAAGACCAATGACCTCTGGAATCCTGTCAGCAAGTTTTCAACCAGCATTTACACTCAAGTCAGGAGATCTGAGCAGCACCATGCCCTCCTCAGTTGGACCAAAGATACCAGCCAAACATCCAAACAATCCAATTCACAGGGGACACCAGCTAGTTAAGGACAACTCACTCATTAAACACCAAGGCTCTTGGTCCCACTTGCAGAGCAGAGCTTCTAACAGAGTGGTCTTTCTCCTCCCTAGGCCCTGCAGGCATGAAGGGAGACAAAGGAAGCCCAGGAATGGCAGGCCCCAAGGGTGCATCTGGACCAAGTGGCCAGAAGGGAGACCCAGGAATGAAAGGTAAGGCCTCTGTTTCTTTTTTGTGGTTTTGAAGAAGTCCTGGTGTAAGGGGCTTGGGTATTTTCAGGACCAGAAGGGTTAAGGTCTCTTGGTTTAGTGGACAACTCCTGAGCTGGGATTGGCCTCAGCTCTGAGCCTACAAAAGTAGATAAGGCACAGTCCAGCACTCAGAGAGGCAGACATGAGAACTTGCACTCACACTATGCCCAGCCATGCCCCCACCACTCTGGACAGTTTCCATGACTGACCAGATCTTACCATGAAGGAGATGCTTCCCACTCCATGTCTCTTACCTTTGCAATGTCCCTTGCTAATCTAGTTTGGGGCCTTCCTGCTGTGGATTAGGTCCATTTCTTTGTGCTTAAATGATGGTGCCCATGGAATGCCCTGTCCCCATGATGCCAGGTCCCTGGCAAAGCTGGAAAGAGAATATGACCTCCTTGGCATCCCTCCAACCTCCTGCCATGGATGACAGAGGAGGGCAAGGGGGTCTGGCCTGGTTCCCTTCAATTCCTGTGGTTTTTCTCCTTGTGACAGGATCTCCTGGGTCTCAAGGAGCAAAGGGAGAAAAAGGTCAAAAAGGTAATTGCTGTTTTTATTCTCTTTTATTTGTGCTTTATAGTCAATTCTATACTTGAAAATTGTGTGTGTGGTAGGGGTAGAGGCCCTGGTTCTCAGAAAAAAATTCTCATTTTTTAGAAAGGTCAATGAGCTCTTTTTCTGAATAAGCCTGCTCCTAACAATAACCATAGCACAACAGTCTCCCTTCATTCCTCCCTCCTTTCCTCCCTCCCTCCCTTTCTTCCTTCCTTCTTTCCTTCCTCCCTCCCTCCCTTCCTTCCTTCCTTCCTTCCTTCCTTCCTTCCTTCCTTCCTTCCTTCCTTCCTTTCCTTCCTTCCTTCCTCCCTTCCTTCCTCCATCTCCCTTTCTCCTCCCTTCCATTTCTCTCTTCTTTCATCTCCCCTTCTTTTCTTTTTTCTCTCCTTCTCCTTTTTCCTTCCTTCCTTTTTTTCTCCCCATAATGCAAGGCAAAACACGGTCAGCTGGACTTACAAGACCAACCACAGAGGCCCCTGGTTCTATGGCATCATGCCTGTAGGCCCAGAGGTACAAAGGCTGCTTGCCAGGTCATGTTGGTGCCATATGTGGGATATTCCTGACCAGCAGGGGGTTTCTTTCCCCTAACTATAGGGGAAATGCCCCCAAATGAAAAGGCAGAGTCTACATTTACACAAAGTTCTAGGCTGCCTTCCTCGCCTCTCTTATGTGTTTTTTCACCCAGGTGAATTCCCGATACCTGTCAGGATTATCGGCTCTGCAAACCGAGGACGGGCTGAAATTTACTATGGCAATTCCTGGGGGACAATTTGTGATGATAACTGGGACAATTCGGATGCCACTGTCTTCTGCCGCATGCTGGGTTACTCAGCGGGGAAGGCCATTTACCATGTGGGAGCTGGTAAGTGAGTCCCCGACCAGCAGCCTCTTTCCTTAAGGAGCTGACATGGGCTTTCTCTCCCTTTGATTGCAAGTTATTCAGTGTGGTTTGAGTTAGAATAGAAAGATTGGTTCAAGCAACTGAGAAGTTCTACAGCTCAGGGCCCTAGGATTCCATCCTTCTAGCTTGGCAGCCCTTGAAAAAATATGACCTTTCTTCTCCAAGATTGACAGCAAGGCTTGGTTAGAGCTCTGACTGGCTTGGCTTGGTCAATATCTGTCCATACCTTGAGCCAGAATGCAGTATAGCTGATGGTGTTTGAGAGGAATGACTCTCCAAAGATTAGTAGAGGTGCTGGTGCTTGAAGAATGGAGAAAAGTTGCAATGCAGGGAAACACAGGCGTTCATTCCAACTGTCTGGGAAGTAGAGGAAACTAGTGGGTCAGGATTGCCCACTCTGTGATCACCTGTAAGGAGAAGGTGTGAAGGAAGAGAAAGAAAATCAGAGAAGGGGCTTCCTAAAATCAGTACAGGTTGCTAGAGACTCAACCTGTGTCTTTCAGGAAAAGGTTCAAGCTTTCAATAAAGGAGTTAAATCCTCAGGCTGAAACCATTTTTTCGGCCGTAAGGGCTGATCTGGCACAGATGCTAGGCCCACTCCTCCTGCTCCCACCCCCAAAATTCTCTCTGCCCTTACTCCACCCAAGTGCATAACTATCCTTTAATCTGAGTCCAGGTGGATTGTAAAACAACTTTAAAATACGCATTCCCCTTGTACAGATTGTCACACTGTGGTGTCAATTAATGCAATGAAATAATCCGTTTTCCTCTGAGCTCTTGATCTAAAATCAGCTATATCAGAAGAAAGGGGGGTTGAAGAAGGTGAATGCTTGGGAGAAACATGGATAGGCTCTAGTGACCCAGCAGGAAATGATAAATGCTGAGAGGCTCCCAGGAGGAGATTTCAAATAGTGCATGTATTAGTATTAAATGCTTGGATGAGATTTTGTCAAAGGGAAGAAAGCACAACAGAGGCAGAACCATTAAAAGAGACTAGTCCAGCCATCAGCACCTTGGGCCTGAAATGATGTCAGAGAAATTGGCAGTCTACCATAAATGGGTGCCCCCAACCATCAGTGAGTAACTCAGCTTTGAGCCTAATCCCAAGCTCCTTTCCCTCCTTGCTTTCTCTGTGAATAGGCACTGGTGCAATTTGGCTGGATGATGTTTCATGTCAAGGGACAGAGACAAGCCTGTGGAGCTGCAGCAAGAGCAAATGGGGCTCTCACAATTGTAACCACAGTGAAGATGCCGGTGTGGAATGCAGCTGACCTGCTGTAGCCCTTACATTGTTCTGCCCCCAACGTGCCTGCTGGACCCACTTGGGGAAGACCAGCACTCACTGAGGGGTTCCCTGAAAGTGGGGTCATTAATAAAATTCAATGTGCTACTTGGCAATGTAAATGGCCATGGCTGAAATCATTCCATCCCTTTTTGATGTACCCAATCAATGTACAACCTTGCACTGAGTTCTCACATGCCCCTGCACACAGGGACAGTGGAGTCCCCACTTATAGCCAGGGGGAGGGTGGGGGTACAGGGGATCTAAATGAGATACAGAAGGTGAAGGCCACCTGTAGTCACAATTAGTCATGACCATTCCTTCAATCATTCAGATGGAGCATCTCTCATAGCATGTTCTCCCTCCAGCACTGGAGCTGTTCAGCATGATATATAGGAATTGCACCTTTAAGCATGAACATTAGCTCTTATTACAATGTGAGCTCCAGAAATGCAGGGACTTTTGTCTGTTGAATTCATTCCTATAGGGGCTCAGCAAATAATTGCTCAATGAATGACTGAATTAAACCAAGACGATAGAGCAGCTCACCTACTCTGAGAAATTTGGCTTCTGGCTTCCTTTTCATTCTTCCCCTGGGATCACATTCTCTCTGTCTGTCTCTCTGTCTCTTATCCTCTCCTCTCCCCTAATCTCCAGGGGTTATAAATGATTCAGATGAATGTTGAATTTTAGAGAGTGAATGCATGTATGATGTGACTCTGATGTACCATCATTCACGCTTGACCCATGAGTTGCTCAGCTTCAGGGAATTAGGAAAATTGCTGAGGGTCACTTGTAAATGGTAAAGCCAAGGTAGAACTTAGGGAGGAGCAATGGAAGGGTTGGGAGATGGAGGAGCTCTGGCTGCTGCCCAGCACAGGCACAGCACAAGCAAGTGGCCCTCACCAGGACACTTCAGGGCTCCCCTTGGGAACTCAAGCAAACCACCCAGAAGCCACAACAATTTCAGGGGCTACAGGTTCACAATTCTAGAACAAGTGTCAGAGCTGCAAGGGGACAGAGGGGAAGGGACCCTGGCAGGGAGCGGGACTTGAAAGTTGGCTGTTTTAACTTTGCAGAAACCTCTGTAATGATGCATCTTTTGCTGTCATGTTGGGATGGAGGAATGGTAGACTAGGGAGAACTTAAAATGTCAAGAAGACATTTTAAGCCATATCAGAGGTTCTGGGATATAATATTTTGAAAATATATAAATAGAGTATTTTATAAGCATCTCTTATCTCTTTATGCCTGTTATCTCCCAAGAAGTTTTTTTGTTCAAGGGAAGGAAATAACTGGTACTGTTACCTGACAGGGGACCTGGTCCTGAGCAGGTCTGCCTAGAGCCAGCTGGTAGTGTGTGGGTTCTTGACTTTGTGCAGGATAAATTTCACAACACAAGTCCATGCGACTAGGAGGGTACATTTATTAAAACTGGGGAGAATAAAACAAGGAAGGACTTAGCATAGAAGAAGCAACAGAAGAGCCTAGGCTGGGCTGCTTTTGCTCACTGGGAAGTCAGAGAAAAGGGGATCGTGGGGAGAGTTCAGGGAGTCAGCAGGAGATGAGGTGCCACTGCACATTGCTCCCTTGGTTGTAAGTCTTGTAGGGCCCCATAGAGTTTGGAGATATGCGCCTGTGGGGAAGAAGTGAGGGAAATAGAGGGGGAAGGGAATGGTGTGGGCTGCTCCTAGGGGGAGAGCGCTGCTGAGTCCTTTGTCTTAAGGCCTTTGTCTCTTTCTTACAGTTGGGAATTCAGAAGAAGATTTCAGCAGAATATTCACCAGTTTTCCAGGTGTGCTCTTTCAGGGTCATGGTCTCCACTGATTGGCTAGTGCCAGGGTAATTAGTCATTGCAGCTGGTCCTGGCTTCGCCCACCTGGTTTGCTACTTTTCTGGTTTGGGAGCTGAAATACAACTGAGGCCTAGATGCTCTCTAAGGAGATGACCTTCTGTGTGTGGCTGTAAATTACTCAGCCCATTTGTTCATCTCTTTCTCAGTTTCCCTGTTCCTCTTATCCTGGCTTACTGGCCTGTCTCAGTACTGCCTGAAACCGATGTCATCTCACCCATCCGAATCTCAAATCTGACTTTCTGAACCTCTTGAAAACATGAGCACCATGAGAATAGAGATGAAAGCAGAACTATTTTCTTACTTTTAGCTCATCAAAAGCCAAGCCTTGCTGACTTGATCATAGTATTTTAAGGAAAGGAGGTCTGACCTGAGCCAACAGGGCAGGCATGAGGTGAAAGCCTCCCTACCCCCTCGCTCAGTGGATTGTGGGAAAAGGGGATCAGGAGATAGAAGCAGAGGGGAGGGTCGACCTGGTACCCTCAGAGCCAGATCCTGCTTTTTTATTTTGTGTCACAGAATCCGCCTACTGCAAGAATGATGGCCTGTGGGACTCCTTGCTGCCTACAGGACCCCTGTTGCCATGCTCAGAGACCTATTGGCACTTGTACATTCTCTCTCTCTCTCACCTTCCCCCCCACACACATCTTTTCACAAGAACAAAAACACTTTATAAGCACAGAATAGTCAAAATCCTTGCAGAGAATGGACCATCTATGCTGCCAAACCACACCCAACACTTCCCCTCCATGGCACTGGTTTTCATCTCTGAGCTGTGGATAAGGTGTAGGTCTGTCTCCTGACCTCTTGTCATATGCATCTTCCTGCCAAATTCCTTCTATGCAGGTACCTCAAAGGTCAGGCAGCTAGAGCCTGACCCATCATCCACCCCTCCTATGATCCCCATCTCAGCCAATGTGTACTCCCTCCATCTAGTGCCCAAGACAAAAACTGAGTGTCAAAAGCCATGTCTCCCCTCTGTTACCCCTCATCAACCAGGCACCAAATCCAACTAATTCAACTTCTCAGGTATCTTTTCAGTGCATCTAGCTCTCCTCATCTTTGCCACCACAATGGTCCAGGACATAACAGCAATTGGCTGGATGCTTGGACCATCTCCTAATTAGTCTCTTCCCTCCACCGCACTCCACAAGCCGCTCATTTATTTCGCACAGAGCAGCCTGAAAGATACTTAGAAATGACAAAGCTAACCATGCCACTCCCTGCCTAAAACCTTCAATGGTTCCCCACCTTCTTATGTAGTGGGGCAGATTCATCACAGTGGCTTATAAGGAAGTGACCTTGACAATTGATCTCACACGGCTGTCCAGCAACCTTAATGTTCTTTTCTTTTCATTTTTATTGCATTTTTCCATTGCCATTTAGTCTCCTTATACCTCCCTCCCTGCAACAACCTTAATGTTTCAAATCCTATTACATCTAGTTTTCTGTTCATGTAGTTTTTCTTATGCAGTGTCTCCTATACAACAGGCTCTTGATGAGTGTTTTTTGATTGACTCCCTAAACAAATGAAGGAATGCCAAGCAGAGCACTTAGCTTCTCTGTGCTGGGATAGCTTTACAGTCTTTCCTCAGACAGGAGGTACATCCTTGTTGTACCTTGTACTCTAATTATTTTTACTGAAGATCCTGACTCAGTTTCCCAGATACAAAGAAATGGTTTTCATCAAGGCAAATCTAACCTTTGGCCTTTTACATCTTATAAAGTTAGGCTTCAAAACGAAATAATGGGGCCCATGTTTTACTAGGTGTGCTGTTTAAAAGATTTTTTAGTTTGTCTTTTCCTGCTGCCTCAACATCCCCATGAACAGGCTATGAATATAGGCCTAGGTGACCAGGTACATCAGGGTGAGAAGGCAGGTCCCTACCATAAATTCCCCTTTTTTACCTTCTTACATCTATGACCTAGTGACATTCAAAGGCACCAATGAAATCCTTTTGTGCCCTTTGCTTGTGAACCCCACCTGACCCCCATAATCAAGACCTTCACCTATGAATCCTTGCTCTCTCTGCTCCCTGCCTTCAAGGTTGATCCCATTCCCTGGCACTTCCTTTGCATGATCCCCTCTCTGTAGGACCATGAGTATAATCAACTTTGTTTTCCCGCATCTGTCCTGTGCCTACTCTTGTGGCTGCAACTGACCTGATCATCCCCCAAGAGAACACAGAGCACTAGAACATCACATGATATGACTGAAATCATTCCCATTTTGTAAAAAATGCAAACTGAGTCACAAAGAGGTTAAGTAACATGGTATGTTGACTTCGATTCACACTCTTCTGTTCATGGCCTTTACAATGTGACTTTGCAGCTCTTCTCAGCAGAATCCAGGTCTGTTGCTCTTTCATTCTCATTCTCTCTCTCTCAGCATTCCTGCCACTAGTTCATGGGGTGGTTTGTCACACAGCAATAACCACCTGATAAGGTTAACCTGATGGAGGACACACAGCTGGTAAGAAGCAGAGAGGGATTCAAAACCAGGTTCATTAGGTACAAGTAAGATTAAGAGATAAAGGACAGTCGCTGCCACCTGCACCTCTGTCAGGCAGTTCCTCTGATAAGCTCTAAGGCTGAGCTAAGCTGAGGCCGCTCCCCTTTCAGATACACAGGGGCCACAGCACATGGCAGCAGTGTGGGCGTGCTGATCCTGTGGCTGACTGGAGGCTGATGTGGGGCTGAAGAGGAACTGGGTAAAATTAGCATGCCAGCATCAACTTCCAGAGAGCAAGCTGGTATGGGGCTGTTCCCTCTAAATGTTGGGCATGGCCTCCTGGCCTCTGCATGACACTGTTGCCAGTGACTTAGTTGTGCTGCCCAATGGAAATAATTCTTCCCTCTTGTTTCCCCTCCTGGAGACACCATGACCTGGCTGAGGCCTGTGGGAAAGATACCAGTACTGAACAGACTGGCTGGGCAAGACAGAGACGGCAGGGCCCCTGAAGACCCTCTGTGCACAAGCCTCCATTTTCCCCTGCCAAACTGTTTCCCAGAACCCACCTGTAAAGTCACAGCTAAGCATAAATGTTCAGAAGCCAAACTGCCTGGGTTAGAATCCTGTTATCCATGTAACAGGTCTTTACCTGGACAACCAAGTTATTGAACCTCTCTGAGCCTGGTTTTCCAGTCTTAAAATAAAGATAACAGTTCTTCTCTCTCAGAGTTCTTGTGAGGATTACCTGAAATAAGAAGTACAAAGGAAGCATTTGAAATTATGCCTGGCACATGGTAAACAGTGTTAGTTATTGCGATCCTTCAAAATCCTTCGCAGTTCACCCCTTGACCCCCAACACTACCCCACTAAGCCGTTTGCACCAAGTAGATAAGTAGTAGATAAATCTTCTAGAGCCCTCCCATCCATATGATGACTTGGTGTTGGGTGATGAGGATGGTGTAACTGTGGGTCCTCCAGAAGCCAACACAGAGGGAGTTGGGAGTGGGAGAGGTTTACTGGAGGTAATGCCTGTAAGAAGGTGGAGAGAGCAGGAGTAAGCAGGAGAGCCTCAGGCCAACATGCAAACATGACTGAGTCTCAGCCAACTCTACAAGGAGTTCTGGAGAAGAGAGGACTAGCCAGGCCCCAGTACAACCCTCCTCAGTCCCTGGCCAGGGGCTGCCCTGGAAGTGCATGAACTTGACCCACAAGTAGAGGTGGATCCTGAAGGTACTGCACTGAGACTAGAAGCTCCTGTGCTCGCTCCCACAGCTGAATGGCAGGTTCTCTCTTGAATCCAGGGACTCAGAAGCAGCTTCATGACTGCTAGAGATGGTTTGTTGAGTCAAATCCCAGTACCAATGATCAATTCTGTGGCTTTGGGGAAGTCATATAACCTCCCTAAATTCCTGCTTCCTCATTTATAAAGTGGAAATAATGATGATGATAAAAATAAAATACTTCCTTATGTATATTAACTGCTGTGCTCTTGGCACACAGTGGAGACTGACAGACAGTCACATTTATTGGAACAGCTTCTGACTCAAGCCTTGTTCTAAGCCTTGTCTGCAAACTCAGAATAGCTTCCCTTTTCCATCCACCACTCCAAAATTGACCCCACCTTGTAACGCCCAGTTCAACTTCTTCCTCTAGAAAACCTTTCCCAAGTGCTCTTGCTCCAAAGAAATCTTTCCTTTCTCTCAATCACTTCCTTGTAAGGAAGGAAAAATCACTGCAAATAAAATGTTTTAGAGGGCCTACTGTGTGGTAGCCACCATGTAACATGCATTATGTTCTTGTGCAATTACCTGTAATCTTATTTATTTTACACAGCAACACTGAATGAAAGTTTCCATCATTATGTCCATTTTACAGGTGGGAAAACTGAAGCTGGGAGAAAATAAAATGAGCTTCCTTCAGTCATTAGAACTCTAGGTCTTCTAGTTCTGAATACTTTTTAACTTGTACCATGATGGACTCAGGAAGCATTCAGAAAATATTATTACTGCAACAGAAAACAGTATTCAAATGGCACTTACCTGATAGGGTTGTTTTAAGTCTGTGAGGTTGAGGAGGGGATTAGAATTTAAGGAATGCATTTGTTCAAACCCTTTCACATTCCCCTCTGTGGTAAACAATCAGAGGTAAATGAAATCAAGTCCCAGGGATATATATTATCAATCCACAGAAGAGAAACCAAAAATGAGCCCTGACCAAGTAACTCAGTTGGCATCATCCCAATACACCAAGGTTGTGGATTCAATATGTGGTCAGGGCACATATAAAAATCAACCAATGAATGCATAAATAAGTGAAACAAAAAATTGATATTTCCCACTCTCTTTTTCTTTCTCTCTAAAATCAATAAATAAATTTTTAAAAAAGAAAAATCATGGGCCAGTAAATATGTTAAAAACTGTTCATTTTCACTAGTTACAAAAATTTCAAAAAAAATCCCCCAAAATCCCAAACCCTAGATTATTTCTTTGTGTGTCAGATTGTCAATTAAAGAAAAACCCTTGCTGTTGGTCAGGCAGGAGAAAAACAAGCTCTTTTACCCACTGTGAATACTTCTGGGGGGCAGAAGGGATTTTGCAAGACGTGGACTAAACTATATGAAACAGAAAAAGAAAATACATTTCACCCTCGAACAACATAAATTTGAAGTGTATGGGTCCACTTATATGCAGCTTCTTTAAAAAATGTTTTCTCTTTCTTATGATTTTCTTAATAACATTTTATTTTTTTCTAGCTTACTTTATTGTAAGAATACAGTATATAATACACAACATGCAAAATAGGGTTATTCAACCATTTATGTTATTAGCAAGACTTCCAGTCAACAATGAACTATTAATAATGTATTTTTTTATTAGTAAAGTTTTGGGGAAGTCAAAAGTTACACTTGGATTGTTGTTCAAGGGTCAATTAATAATCAGAAATGCTTACTGTATTGTTGGGAACTGCCCTGCCAGGTTTCAGAAGCTGTAACCCCCATATGGCTAAGGCTGAGTGAGAGACCTTGGGACCATCAGCCACTAAGGAGACAAAGCTTATCTCCCTGGCAGGGGCACTGCCTCTTCCCTCTTTACTCTGCTTGGCCCCAAGCTTGTCTGATTAGCCAATGACAGGTAAGGTTCCTCAAGGGAGGTATAATGTAAGACAGGCATGGCCACAGGGGGCCCTCAGGGAAGGACATGGAGAGCTATAGAAAAGGGAGTGATGGACCTTTGCCCCTTGGCTTTGACATAGCCTGAGTCCTCATTCTGTCTGTGAGAAGTCTTTTAATCTCTTGGCTGCCTTACTTCCCTGGCTGACTTAAGCCTGAAACAATGACAGAGGGCAGTGCAGCCCTGTGCTGGAAAGAGCAGGTTCCCCAGGTGATCAGGCCTGAGAAGGAATACATAAAATCCTATGAAACCTGCTTTGCTAAGAAAGCAGGTTTTCTCATATGCTCTCAATTTTCTGATAAAGATCCAAGCATGAAATGTGTTTGTTTTCCAAAGTGTTATAGCCCTTTAGCTAACTGACTCTGACTCAGAATAAGCCCTCATAGTTCTTTGTGTGTTATCTATTGTTTGAGCCTTCCTGTCTGACAATGATTGATGAGCTTTACCTGTATTCCTGTGCAAATTGAACCCAATAAAAGTCCACTGAGGAAAAGATTCTTGGTCCTTCTCCTTTGAGAGATTGACCACCTTTCCTCCCTAAGTAGATCATGTCTTGGTAGATTTATTCTCATCCATGGTGGACAGGGGACTCTGTAGGCAAAGCTCCCTCACACTGTACTGGTTAGTTACTGCTGCATAACAAATCACACCAGGCCTTGGTAGGTTGCAGTTATTTGTGCTCATTCATGTATCTGCAGGTCAGCTAGAGATGGGCTGCTCTGGGCTAGGCTCAACTAGGCATCTCTGCTTCAAGCTGCAGGTTCGGGTGGGTTTGGCTCCTCGATGTGGGTCAGGCTTAGGCTGATCCATTGTGTTCCCTCAAGAACTTCCCTTCTGGTGAAGTTAGCAACACAAAAGGGTAAGCAGGAACACATGGTGCCTCTTAAAGCCTATGCTCAGAGGTGGCACTCTGCCACCTCTGCCCACATCTCATTGACCAGAGTAAGTCATATGACTGGGCCCAAAGTCATGGGGCAGGAAAGTTCCCTCCTGATCTAGTGGGAGGACAGAGAAGGGGCAAAAGGCTGTGTGGGAGTCATGCAGAACTAGAGCTAATGAGGCACCTACTGACCTACAGAAGTGAACTGAAGTTCTTCGGGACATTGTATACAATGGTGTGGAGTCTCACAGATGTGCCTTTAACTTATATAAATTCAACTAACCTAGTTCAGGAAAATTAAAAGAAAAATGGCAATTTAAATAGTGGCCTAAAGTTATATTTTGTACATAGCTTCTTTATCAGATGTCATACATTATGTATTTACATATATATATATATTTACTATACATGGCAAAACAACAAAGACTGTACTTGACAGATGACTTAAAAGGTTTTCAAAGGTATTGGCTTCTTTTGTAAAAAAAATTGTAGCCCTGGTTGGTGTCACTCAGTGGATTTGAGCACTAGCCTGCAAACCAAAGGGTTGCAGGTTCAATTCCCAGTTAGAACACATACCTGGGTTGTGGTCTGGATGTCCAGTAGAGGGCACGTGAGAGGCAACCAGAGATGGATGTTTCTCTCTTCTTTCTCCTTCCCTTCCCCTTTATCTAAAAATAAATGAAATCTTTAAAAATTTCTAAATAATAACTGACAGGAGAGCTTTGGTTAACTAAACGACAGTACATAAAGTGCAATTACAGACTACTTGACTATTACTAACCATATTAGAGAGGATATTTAGGAATATGAGGAAGCACTCCTGCTATATTTATTTTAAGAGGAAAAAGTTATTGAACAGTACTACAGAAGGACCACAATTTAACAAAATAAGTTCCTCCTCCTCCTCACTACTTCTACCCCAGATTCGATCAAGCACTTAAAAACATGTGAGTTCTCCCTCAGCTGCTTCCCAGGTGTGTCTTCTCTCTCTTCACCTGCCACCCCTACCTCCACCACGGCCTGTGCCACACTGTTAGTGGCCTGGATCATTGTAACAGCCCCAAGTGTGAGGGAGGGGTCTCTCTCCCCTCACACTTATCTCTACCTAGCCATTTATCTGAAATAGCCGGAGCGGCCCCACATCTTGTCCTTCTCCTTGTTTCAAATTATTCAAAGACCACTCACTGCCCTTACAAGGAAGTTTCTACCCCAGCCATCTTATAAGGGGTCTTTGGTCATCCAGCCCATGACATCTCAGCCTTTGAATCACCACTGACAATCTAGCCCAAATTTACTCTCCAGCCTGAGGAACTCCATTAAGTCCCTCAGAACAGCTGTGCTCATTTATCTCCCCTTCCCTCCACATTGTCTGCCACCTGTTTCTTCTGAGCCTCACACACCTGGGTTCAGCCAGCTTGACTGGATTCAGCATATTTTAAGAGAACTGTTTATTGCCTCACTCTCCTCAGAGGGCAGGGACTGTGTCTGTTTTGCTGTGCTCCTATTAAGAATATGTGTGTGTGTATACACACATGTGCGTGCGAACACAAGCATATATATAAACATATATGAGGTCTGTACAGAAGGTATCCAGCCACGTAATATAAAAAATAGAGACATTTATTGAAGAGCATACAAGATACAAGAAACATTGTACATAGGACAATGACACCTCAGTCCCCTTTAAAGTTGGTACCTTGGGACCTCACACAGTTCTCCCAATCACCATTAGCTGCCCCATCATATTTTCCTTAATCTCACTGACAGCCTAAAATTTCTTCATTTTCAAAGGTGACTTTAGTTTCGGAAAAAGCCAGAAGTTGCAGAGTACCAAATCTGGGTTGTAGAGGGGCTGAGTCACCTGGGAGATTTGATGTCTTGCAAAACAAAAAACAAAAAACAAAAAAAGAAAACTGCACAAGATGTGATGCATGAGCAGGTGTGTAGTCCTGATGAAGCTGCCCATCACCAGTTGCCCATAGCTGTGACCTTCTGAATCACCCGAATAGTTTCCTCAGAGGGATGTTCAAGCTTAATGCAAAATTTGATGCAGATTTGTTGCTCTACTTGCTCAGTCATTTTGAATGTGATGGCCACACAGTACACATGCTCACTCAACAGCATCTACACCCACCCCCATGGATTAGAACAGTGAAGGTGTTACTGTTCACACACACACATTCCAGTCCACTCTCCTTGGCTGCCAGGTTACACTGATGTCACACAAACCATTCTCAATATATTAATAATGATTGGACTTTTTCTAGACAGATCTTTTATATCACATATGCAATATGTATTATATATTAAATATCTTCAATAAATGAATTTTTAAAAATATTTCCTAATGCTTAAGAAAAAGATTAGAAAGAAACATACCAAAATGTCTCTCTTTGGCGGTAGGATTATGATTAATTTTTAGTTTCTTTTTTATAATTGTCCATGATTTGGGGTTGCCTACCATGAGTACACACCAGTATTTGTAAGCAGAAAAGAAATTGTTATTTAAAGTAAACAATAGAAGTAAAATGTGCATGAAAGAGCCCAGGATCTTCCTGCTCCTGAGGTCAGACTTCTAGTCCTCTGTGTCACTGTCTGTCACTGGTGTGCAGACCCCTCAGAGGATAGGAGGCACTGAGTCTGAAGACACTTCTGCTGCGTTGACTGTGAAGAGAAATGAGCTGCAGCTGGAGGAAGGCAGCTGGGATGCAGGGGAGTACTTTATATTTTATAAGAAGATATAGTAAGTCTTTTTTGTATGCTGATGGGAACATCCCAGTACAAAGGGAGAAGTTAATAATTCAGAAATAAGGGCATAATTTCTGGAGCTAAGTCCTCACAAGCACTAGAGGACAAGAGATTCTGAGCAATTGCTGGGAACAGGAATAGTTCTTCCATGATGGCAGGAAGGAAAGAGAAAATATGAATAAAGATACAGAAGCCACTGTGTTGGGCAGTGGGAAGATGAGGGAATTCTCATCTCACTGCTTCTATCTCCTCGAAGGGTACAAGTTAATGTCAGCAGCTGAGCAGTGGAGGGAGGAATGGGCACAAGGGGTGTTGAGGAAGAAGGATCCAGCTTTGGGGCACAGAGGGCTGCACTGCTGCTTTTTTGGAAATGTCAGGAGTAGTCAGGCAGCCACCCACTGAGGGCTCACCCTATGCCAGGCACAGTCTCCATTTAATCTTCAGAAAAACCTGCAAGGCAGGGATTCCTACACCACTGTACAGAAAAGGAGCTGTGTGTTCAAGGTCACACACACACAGCTAGTAAGAGGCAGAGACTGGATTTGAAGCCAGATGTGCCTGAGGACAAAGGAGTGGCCATTCACATACTGTGTTCAAGACAACTCTGCAGAGCCTTCACACCTTGCCTCCCATTCTGCCAAGCTGGGCATTACCTCACACCATGACTCACCCAGGCCCTGGGAAATTCCTGCTTCCTGAGGTCCAAGCAAATTTGGGGGCTCTAATACATGAACAGCTGCCAAAGGCTTAATGTCCTACCAGGGGAGCTCAGTAGTATTTTAAAGAAGGCCCCTCGCTCTTTACTTACTTTTTTACTTTACTCATTTAATCTTACTGTGTGCCTGTTTTCCTTTTTACCTGTCACAACTTTGAGTTTTCATCTGCAATTTTTCAGCCATTTATCCATGCCTTCTGCAAGTGAGGTGCCCTGTTAGGCACTGCAGACACAGAGATGAAAGACTCAGTGTCTGCCCCCTTAGCTTGGGGTCCACAGGGAAAACCACAAGTGAACACAGCCTTAGGTATAGATTGATGGGCTTGGCTGGGCTGGCCCAGGAATGTGGAGGCTGGTGAGGTCTCTGCTCTGAACCCCCACAAGGCTCAAGGCTAGATTGTGATTCTTCTCCTTAGTGCTGCTCCCCAAATCTATATTGTAAAATCTTAATGAACACATACAAAAAATAGCTTTGTGGTGTCTCCTCATTAAATGCACTCAAAATCATACAAAGGAGAAGCAATAAATTTTCATGTTTGTTAAAATATATATTAAGATGTCATTTTTCTGAATTTTCTGATTGCAGTCCTCCAATAAGCTGAGAGGAGCTCTTCCTTCTCAGGTCCTCTGCACCATCGTCAGGGCTGGGAAGCACATAGTAAGTGCACGATGGAGCACAGTGGGTGCTTGGTACCTACAGGCTCTTGGCTTCCAGGGAGAACTTTAGGTAAACACTGGGTAATGAATGGCTGCCTCCTCTTCCATGTCTGCGGGCTGGGTCATGCTTTCCCTTCAGGGCACAAGGTCTAGGGGCTTCATTACCTGTAGGTGTTTGCACAGTTTGAAAGGTTGACTTCTGTTTCTGGGCACACGGGGGCGCTGCAGGTCTGTTTAGCGTGTGTACCACCAGGACGCAGCCCACTAGCCTCATAAGAAATACACCTTCATTCACAAAACTACCTCCTTATCCCCCTTTTGAGTCCCCAGTAACAAACCATCTACTCCTGCTCCCAGAGAAAACGCATTCTAAAGGGTATGCTCAAAAATCAGCACCCTTAGGAAGTAGGGAAATTTCCATTTATTAAGCCCTGATTGTGAACTGATACTGTGAGTTTCTTCCTATGCGTTAATTTCCCAGAACAATCGCATGAAATTTTATAGCTCCCATTTTACTGAGAAGACAACTAAGCTCAGAGAGGTTAGGTTTTATTTTCCCAGGGCCACACAGCAAGTTGGAATGCAGCAGAGCTAGTGGTCCAAACCCAAGGCTGACCCAGAAGCCCATGTTCTTCCCCTATACCTGCCATCTGCTTCCCATGCCCACATCCCAGGGTAAAGAGTTTCGGCAGGAGAATGTGGCTACTCCAGCAGGTTTGATGGAGGGACTTCTGAAGAGGTTCGGGGAGACTGAGGATTCCATAGTGGAAAAGCAGCAGTGTAGTCAGGAGACCTGAGTTCTAGTCCCTCTTCAGCCAAATATTGGCCTGGGACTTTGGCCTCCAGTGCCTGACTTCTTGTTTGAACAAGGAAGGGTGGGACTAGGTCATTCCAAATGTCCCCCATCATCTCCAACACTGCATACATGGTACATGGAGGACTCCCTGATGAGGGTGCGTCTTGTGGAATCCCTGGAGGAGCTGTGCGTTTGGCATGGACCTGTTGTGGCTGCCTGGACCTGCCAAGGAAGCCCTGCCAAGGCACCTGAAGTGTGGAGAGTTCTCAAAGACAATTAAAGTGATTCTGTGATGCTGATTGTAGCCCCTGCTGTCATAGATAAAAGAGGCTGCAATTAAATAAAAATGAGCCTTCTCCTCTGGTAAGCAATGTTTAAGATGCTCCCCTGCAGCACCTGATGGCCCTTTATCTCCGAGATGAATCAAGTTGCCTCTCCCAGAGTCTCCCAGCTGATGCCTGAATCCCCACTGGACAAGCAGGCCAAGGGTTCACTGCTTACATCATTTTTCCCAGAGAGCCCTCTCTACCCCCAACCATATGGGAACCCTCCTGGGTTTGCTTAGTCAGACTGAGACATGTGGGCTAGATGACAGCTTGAGACAGAGGCAAAACTATTCTCCAAAGCCTTCAGGCCTCTCAGGCCTAGCTGTGGCAGGAAACCATGTGGGTACAAAGGAGGTGTATTGAGCAGCTCCTCTGTGCCAGGCGCATGCCAGCTACTGGGGATCAGGAGATGAAAGTCATAATCTAGGACTCCAAGGAATTCACAGTCTAGGAGGGGAGACAGAGACATCAACAGAAAATTTTACTAGTGTGTGATGATATAAATACTCTTGAGAAGACCTCAAGAGGTGAAGAGGTAGACATTCTGTGTTCTTCTATCATTACTTTCTGGTAGTTATAAGAATTTTCCCAAGGTTATGTACCTCCAAGACTCATATTCTCCACCCCAGGGTGCTACTCCAGCTCTCCCTAGGTTCTAAATTTTCAGAGGCTCTACAGGTAAAGAAATGGATATAACAAAGATTTGAACATGCAACCTTCTGATCTGGAGTCAGTGGTACTACCATTGTGCCACCAGGCCACCTGAATGTAACAAAGATTTTAGTTGGGGTCTAGAAAAAATGTAGAAAAACCAGAATGTCTGGCCTGTGAGGATTGTTAGAAGTCATGATCTGAGTTGAAGTCCTTCAGTTTCAGGATGGTAATGGCAATGCAACTGGCCCCAGTGCACACTCTTGATTGCTGAGCTATATTATAATCCAGGGCCCCTGGACCCTAATTTAAGGTTCCTTCCACTAACCAAGCTATGCCACTCACCTTGGGGCACATACAGTCACCCAAATTAGTGATGCATTTTATCTTTGACCAAAACAATACTTTGATGTTTGATGATCCCAATGAAATGCAAATTTCTCAGAACCAACCCTTGTCCTGGCTGTATCTGGAGGCAAGAGGGAGGGAGCTTTGGGGGGGATTACATCTCAGCCACCTTACAGGGAGTTTTCCTAAAGTCCTCCAGGGACAATGTGCAGT
Organism: Artibeus jamaicensis; assembly: GCF_021234435.1. NCBI lineage: Eukaryota > Metazoa > Chordata > Mammalia > Chiroptera > Phyllostomidae > Artibeus > Artibeus jamaicensis. The sequence continues at coordinate 506,484 of NW_026521867.1, read as the reverse complement.
GACAAAATAAATTGACAAGACAGAAAAACAACATGGTGCAGACGGGCAACCTGAGAGAGCTCCCATCCCAGCCCTTGTTGGCTGAATAGGTCATTGCTGTTTCTCACAGGTGGCCTTGGGCCAGCTACTCAGTCATTGCCTTAATATGTAGTTTTATTTAAAATCTATTATAAAAGTAATACATGCCCATAATTAAAATGTTCAAATAGTGCCTAAAAGCATGAAATAAATAACAGCAGCCTTCCTCTCTATATGGAGCTCCTTGCAGCATTCCTCCCAAGTGTATGTTAAACTCAGTAGTCAAAAGCCAGACTCATAATTTCCACCCAAAGACCTGCTCCTGAATTTCTCATGTCACCTGATGAAACAACCATTCATATAATGGCTCAGGATAGACATGGTTACTAGTTTTACATGTATCCTCCCATTAAATTAGTATATTCTCTATATTCATGTTTTTAAATCAACATATGACAAAATGCTAGACACTGTTCTCTCCTGAGGTGGTTCTACCGATACCTCATCCTTCCTAAAGATATTTTACAGTGCAGATGCAGTATAACTCTCTACCCAATCCCCAAGTGATGGATGGTAGGTACCCTGCAATCTTTGCTCTTTCAAAAAATGCTCAGTGAGTGAGCACCCCTCCCAGTTCCCCTTTGTTAGCTCCGTAAGGCACCTATGGAGATCATTCCTAGTGGTGGAATTGCTGGGTCAAACAGGATGTGTACTTTAAATGCCAACATAATCCTAAATTAGCTTCCAAAAATGTTGTACCAGTTGACTGCCACCAGCAGTGGCAAGTAGACGCCTCTTGCCCCACACCCCAGACAGCACTGAATAGTAATGAGCATTTTTATATCTGCCATTCTGAGCTGTGATTATTGAAGTCTTCTTGTATTTTGAATTACATTTCCTTAATTATGAGTTAGCTTGAGAATAATTTCATAATGGCTTTCATTTTTAAGAACTTCCTGTTCATATCTGGTCATTTAGGGTCTTTCAGTGATTTTGTCTGTCATATGCATTGCAAATACTTTTACAGTTTGTCCTGAAGATATTTTTCCTCTGTACTAAAGCTTTTAATTTTTTGTGTATTCAGATTTATCAGTCTTTTCTTTTTGGCTTCAGGGTTAAGCTGTTATTTAAATATTTTATAGCTAGTTTCAGTTTTTACCCGACTAATAAAGTGTAAGGTGTTTTAACAGCATTGCCTGCATATTCTAACATGATTTTAAGCCTTGTGCTTGACAGTCAATGACTTACGTATTTACTGATTAGATAGAAGGGTAGATGGATGGGGGTAGGTGAGTGTGTGAATGGTAGGGGGCGGGAGGAGGTATTTGACAGTGCTAACCATTACCTCTGTTCAAAACATTGTCTTTAAAATTAAGAATGAAGCCCTGGCAGGAGTGGCTCTGTTGGTTGGAATGCCATCCTGTATCTGAAGGGTGGTCGGTTCAAATCCCAGTCAGAGAACATGCCAGGGTTGCAGGCTGGATTCTGGGTTGGGGCTCAAGCAAGAGGCGGCTGATTGATGTTTCTCTCTTGTGTCAATGTTGTTTTCTCTCCCTCCCTTCCCCTTTCCTGAATGAAAATAAAATAAACCTTTAAAATTTTCAAAATGTCCTATGTTCTTTATGAAACATTCACTCCCCTTCATTTTCTCAACATTTTTTGGAGTCTTGCCTACTTTTCTCCCTGACTCCCCCTTAGCCTTCCTTCCCAGCTCCTTTCTCATTGCCCACCCCTTAGAAACTGACATTCACCCTCTTCTCTCGTCAATATCCACATGTTCCCTAGCAGAAATGACACTGAGGGGTGGCTGGGGGGTAGTTACCAGCCCCCCCAACTCCATCTGCTTCTAGCCAAAGCCATCTCCAAAGCAGGTAAAGAAAGAGGAAGAAAGAAAAAAGTAAGTGAAGTGTTTTCTTCTTCTTCTTCAGTAAAGCTTAAATAAAAATGTCTTAGGATACTCTTACTTCTATTGATGTAACCCAAGCAAGGACAGCACGCTGGACATGCACACATCCCCCAGCCCAGCGTGGTCCAGCCTTCCCAACATTGCAACCACTGCTCTCTACCTCCTGAGGTCAACCCTGCTGCCTGGGCCACCTCACCCACCCTGGGCCACTTTCACCATCCTGTAAACGCACCACAAGGGCCTTAACTGCACAGACCCAAACTAGGGCCAGTGTTTCCCTATCATAAACCTTCTCTCCCTTGAAGATGTTGTCATTCATGCAATCGCTCAGAAAGGACACAAAGGACTCACTCCAGATCACCTAGGCCTTTCAATGCATTCCATAACCAAGTCATCCTCAAACCCTCCCCTCCTCCCAGTACCACTCTAAATCCAGATCTTTGTCCTCTCTCACCCACCAGTTCATCGCCTGCTTCAGTTCTTACCTATTTAATCTCTGTGCCCCCTATTGTCCAAGGGGTTTTCTAACATTTGAATCTGACTTCCTCATTTCCTGGGGCAAAATCCCAGCCCAAAGCCAGGCTGAGAGTGGGCATCTGACAAATGTTTGTGGGTCTGAAGTGAGACAGGGGGACTCTAAGAGATGGGGCTTCAGTGTGCACTCTTCCCATCCCAACTGGTTCCTACAACATATTTGTTGAATAAAAGGAATGACTGCCTGGCTGGTCTTGGCCTGCCCCAACCTCCCTTCACATCCTACTTCCAACCATATTCTGCTAGCTGCCCCTGCCCAGGTGTCTCAGCACTAGGGCCCTCCAGCCAGCCTCCCAGGGTGAGTCACCTCCTGCTGCAAGTTTGGGCAGACTAACTCCTCCCTGCACTGGGACACCTGTGGGAGATGCCACTGGGGCCACAGTATGGGCAGAGCTTTTGGGAAGTGATGGATTTTTATAGTTGAAAAACTGAAGATTTCACTTCTATCTTTTCCTTTGCTAGATTTTTTAATTGAAAAATTATTTTCAAAGATAGCAAAAAATAAATAAAACCAATACAACAGGATGTATTATGAAGAGTACGTCTTACCTGGATTCAAATCCTGGTTCTCATTCACAGCTCTCTGTGGAAGTTACTTACGTAGAGTCCCAAATACATTCTACACATACTGAGGCAAACATGCTTTTGTTTCCACACAATTGTCAGCTTACTCTTCATCCTGCTCCACGGTTACTTTTTTACTCAGTGGAGTGTCTGGGAGATGGATCCTGCTGACTACACAATGCTCTGTGTTCAGAGCCCTGGCAGCATGGGATTCCACTAATTGATGTACTTCAACCAATTTAACTAGTCAGCTATTAATGAACGGTTAGGCTTTTTAATATCTTTGCTGTTACAAATAATGCTGCCATGAGTACCTTTGCCTATAAACAGCACTCGAATGTTAACTGCATGAGGCTGTGTGGCAGACAGAACAACCCGCAAAAATGTCCTCATCCTGTGGGCCTCTGAATGTGTCACCTTTGGTGGCAGAGGGTACTTTGCCAATGTGATTAAATTAAAGACCTGGAGATGGGAATATCATCCTGGTTTATCTAGGTGGGCCCTAAATGTAATCATAGGGTCTTTTAAGAAAAAGGTAGGAAGGTGAGTGTCAGATAGAGGATGAGGTAGCCATGAGTCCAGGAATGCAGAAGGTTCTAGAAGCTGGAAAAGGTAAGAAAATTCTTTTTCCCCTAGAGCTTCTAGAAGGAATTCAGCCCTGCTGACACCTTGATTGAGAGACTTCTGACCTCCGTAACTGTAAGATGGTAAATCCGTGTTGTTTTAAGTCACTCCGATTGTTGCAGCAGCCATAGGAAATTAAGGCAGGAGTAGCTGTGCTGCCCTCCCTCCTTGCACCCCAGTGCCAGGAGCAGTGCTGGGCAGACAGTGTGAGTTTACTCCACATTTGCTGAATGAACAGGTGCACATGAGAGCACAGCTGTAAAACAGACCTTATCAGTGCATTGCCGTCTCGCAGAGGAGAGGCATCTAAACTATGACACTGTGACACTGCCATCCGAGGAGGCCACACCAGCCTAGACTCCCATTAACATACACGGTCGTGTCTTCCTCCCCATTGCCTTGCCCAACTGTATATACTGTCATCATTATTTTGCAAATATAATTGTGAAAAATGACATCTCATTGTTTTGGTGGGTATATTTTAATAATGAGTGAGGCTGAGCTGCTTTTCATGTATTCATTAACCATTTGCACTTCCCTTTTTTGTAAAGTGCTTATGTGTCCATTCCCTAAATTTTTAAATTGAGTAATTATTCTTTCTCACTAATTTATAAGAGCTCTTCATATTGCATGGATATAAATATGTAAATATATTCCTTTGGCTTGTCCTTTTACTTTGTTCATGGTATTTTTTGCCATGGAGACATTTTTAATTTGACAAAGGAGTGAATGAGGTGCTCATCCCAGTGTGGCAGAGAGGACAGGAGAGATCATTCAGTTGCCCCTGACAAGAGCAAAGCCTCAGAGATAAGAAAGAACAAGGAAGATTAATATGACTGGAGCAGTTAGGGGAGAGAAGGATTGATGAGGAGTGTGTTGTCAGGATGGGGAGGAGGCAGACAGGAAGGCAACAGTGAGGACAGCCAAAAGCTGTCGGGGCATTTGGATTATAGGCATGTCTATAAGCACAAGAATAACCCTTTCTTTAAAAAAGTTGTCATGTGCCAGGTATTGCGTTAGATGTTTAAAATACTTTATCCTATTGTATCTCCACAGCTCTGAGAGGTAATGCTATTATGTCTATTTAAAAACTGGAGAAATAAAGGTTCAAAAAAGGTTAGATAATTGCACAAGTTAACACAGCCACCTGCCTGACCTCAGAGTCCATGGTCTCAAGAACTGAATTCATGAGTATCTTATGAGGCATAAGTATCCTGTTTACAGAAGAGGAAATTGAATCTCAGAGAGGTTAATTAACTTGTTCTAAGTCACACAGCTTATTGGTGGAGGAATTAGGATTTGGATTCAGGCCCACTATCTTCAAAGCCCTGCCTCATTTACCCTCTTGATCCATTTCTTGAGCACAGAAGCCCCCAGAGATTCTGATTTAACTGGCCTGGCATGGATCTGGAAACATCACCAGGTGCCCCAACATGCAAACAGGTTGCACACTCCTGACCTGGCCCAAGAAGTCAGGGCCCAGAGAGAAGCACTGACCCACTGAGTGGCCTCCCTGGGGGCTCTGGGCCATTGCCACCCAAACCAGATCACACCTATCTGGCCCACTGCAGCCCAGCCAGGCCCACAGCAATTAGAGTGAACATCAGAAAAGGAAGAGAAATGCTTAAACAATTTAGTTTTTCATGAGTCTTAGATTTATAATGTCATTCAGTATTTTGTGGGGCCTAGGAAAGCTGGCTCCGGCCCTGGCCCAGTGACCCTGGAGGCCCTCTTCAGGATTCCTACCTCGAAACCCCCTGAGTCCCTCTCAGGTATCGACAACCAGGTGGGACTGGGGGTGCTGTCCGGGCAGATTACCCGAGGCCACCCCAGGCCAAGAACCAGGTCCCAGGTTCCAGAGGCATCTTCTTTAAATTTATTTTCTTAGGTCCCCTCTGGTACCTGAGACCCTGCAGGGCTGGTAGCATCTCAGTGAGAAGAAACCCTAATTCAGACCAAGACCAGCATGGGCCTCTGGCTTCGTGTCTTTCCTTCCAGGTCCTCTCAGACTCTCTACCCTGCACATGGTATTTGCAAGACAACTGAAGGAGCTCCAGTACCCATGAGTAGTACATCATACCAGGGGCCCATAGCCAGGCCATGGTTCCAGGAGGATGTTCTGAGGAATGGATTGCCAACTGCTGACTGGCATGCTATTTCTTTCACTGGACAGCTTGACCCTGGGCCCCTGTAATGCTGCTGACATGCTGATTTGGAGTAGCTCCCATTCATGCCAATCAGAGGAATATGGGGCTCTGAACTATCTACAGTACACCACAGACCCTTGGGCTGGAGGCACCAAGTGGCCCGTGTGCTGGTTCTCAGTGAGTGTATTTCAACCACAGTGCTGCCAGGCCCACAGTACCAAGGGTGGTAGAAGAGGTAGCAAGACACATTTACTCCGTGCGCCTCCCACCACTAGCACCCAAGATAATCCCCACATCCCCTCCCTAGGTTCCAAGTCAGGTAACATGTAGGGTGGCCATGCCTCTCTCCTCGCAGGCTTTGGAGAAATGCCAATATACTTTTCCAAATGGTGCAGCCTCTTGTGGCTGATGGGTGCAGTGATACCATGTTCCTCTGGCCCATCTTAAGATGTGACAGAGAGGAGAAAGTCACTCCTTGTGTGAATGCACCAGGCTCCTCACAACCCCTTGCCTGTCCCCCATGCTGGTGGTGGAGTGTGGAAGGCAGGGCTGGGCCACAGAGTGATCACATCTGGGGAAGCATAATTACAGCCTAACAAGTTCAAGAGAAGATGTGGTTAGAAGATGTGTTGTTTTATGTTTATGCTACAAAATTCCAAGTGGCTAGCAAATTTAACATGACCAGAAAAGGAGTTGTTCCCATTTTCCTGTGGTCTTTGGCCGGGTCCTGCGCATGCAATCATCAGTAACAAAGCACAATCAAAATCAGAAGTCAGTGAAAGTCAGTACTCATGGGCAGCATGTGGCTGGCTGATGCAGCATCATGAGTAATTACATAAGTCAGCATTAAATAAACAGCATTAGAAAACTGCTGAGGCAATAAGACTTGTATGACTTCAATACATACAGTTTCTGAAGAGCAGTGGCATTGTGTGTTGCCACCTTTTCTTTGCAGTAAGAAATATGAAGTTATCTAAAAATGTGCATTTGACAATAAAGAATATAAAAGATGGCTGCTGAGTCAAGATGGCAGATAGGTAAACATGGTACTCTGAAACTCCCACCACCACAGCACTATCACAACTAAACTACAGAACAATCATAACTCAGAACATCTGGAATCCAGCTGACCAAGTCCCACAACAAAGGATATAAAGAAGAAGCCAGGTCAAGAAAGGTAGGAGAGGAAGAGACATGAAACAAGATGGTCCCAAACCTACATGTGATAGATACAAACAGGGAGGGATATCTCAGCTTCAGAGGTCCTCCTTGAGGAGCCAGTGGTCCTAGCCTCACACCAGAACGCTCAGCCCAGGGTTCCAGGGCCAGGAAGAGAATTCCTTATAGTTTTCTGGCTGTAAAATTCAGCAGGGATTGTGGCTGAGTGAAGCAGAAACTTCTGGAATCCCAGGTGTTGCTCATAAAGGGCCTTACTCAGACTGACTCACTCACTCACTGGAGCTCCAGTGCTGGGGCAGCAGCACAAAAGGCACCAGGGACATACAAGGAGGAGCTGAATTGTCTGGCTGCAGGGCAAGAACTGGAGGGGCAGCGTTTTTCTAGGCAGAAATGCTGGCAGAGGGCATTTTTCTTTCACTGAGCTCCCCACTCCCCAGCAGACCTGGCAGATAGGTGTCATGTGTGAGTTTTCATCAGCCTGGCTACCAATGTTCACCTGCAACTGGTGGTTCCCTGAGACCCTATCCACACAACTTTCAGGCCTAACCAAGCCATTTCTAGTGGTTTTTCTATTCAAATGGCCTCTCTTGGCTCATGTTTTGAACTATACTAAATTCTCTCAATCAGTACCTTCACACCCTGTACTTCTTGCTAAGTATCCCTAGGCTTGGCATAAGTGGCAGATAGCCTCAGTTCATGGCTTGGCCTCTCCTAGCCATCTCCAAGCCTAGCATAAGAAGCATCTTTCTGCAGATTGTTTTGTAGTTCATCTCAGGTGGCCCCGGGCAGGACACAGGCCATGACTGACCTTGGCCTGCACCTCCCAAGAGTCCCAGAGCCAGTGTAATCAGTGGGCCTTCAAAGCGTATCAGCCTACAACCCAACCACCTCCACTAGCAACACACTCAAGGGGTATACTCAATGGGAACCAAAGCTCCCTGAAGCAAGTCTTGCTGTGCGGGGCCACTACTGCAAAGTGGCTCTTCCACTGTAGTTGCAGCCAGTCCTCACAGCCAATTGGCCTGAAGGTCAAATCCTCCCAGTGACATGCCAACAGCAATCAAGGCTCACTAACAACAGGATGAGGCACACAGCCCACACAGGGGGTGTACCCGAAGTGCTGGGCTCAGGTGACTGGGAAGACTGTGCCACTGGGCCCTACAGGGTACCTACTTCATAAGTCACTCTACCTGCTTTGTCTTTGAAAGACAAAGCAGGTCTATCTACTACATATAGATAAACATAGGGAAGCAGCCAAAATGAGGAGACAAATAAACAGGTCCCAAATGAAAAGATGGGAAAGCTCTAGAAAAGTGAAAAATAGCTAAATGAAGGGGAGGCGAGCAAACTACCAAATGCAGATTTCAAAACAATGGTTATACAGGTGCTTAAGGAACTTAGTGAGAACTTCACAGCATAAAAAAAGGGACATAGAAATCATGAAAAAATAAACAGTTAGAAAGGAATAATACACTAACCAAAATGAAGAATACATTATAGGACATAAAAAATAGTAGATGAAGCAGAGATCAAATCAGCAATTTGGAATACAAGAAAGAAGAAAACACCAATTAGAAGAACAAAAAGGAAAAAGGAACCCCCCCAAATAAGGATAGTGTAAGAAGTGCCGGGGATAGCTTTGGGCATACCAACATTTCCATCATGGGGATAAAGGAAGAAGAAATCAGCGAGCAAGAAATTGGAAGCCTATTTGAAAAAATAGTGATGGGAAACTTCCCTAATCTGGTGAAGGAAATAAACATACAAGTCCAGAATGCACAGAGAATCCCAAACAAGAAGAGCCCAAGAAGATCCATACCAAGACACATCATAATTGAAATGCCAAAGGTTAAAGACAAAGAGAGAATCTTAAGAGCAGCAAGAGAAAAGTCATTAGTATTGGAGATCCAAGATGGCAGCAGACTATGTGGATGTTGTACTCACTTCCTCCCAGGACCAAACTGACATTACAACTAAAATATAGAACAATCAACCAGAATAACCAACTGAAGTATAGCTGAATAGAAATCTTATAACCAAGAATTATGGAAGAAGCCACATTGAGACTGGTAAAAAGAGTAGAGAGGCAAAAAGGACAGTTACTGCTCCCATGGGCAGGGGTGGTGGGGGGGCAGTGGCTCAGATTCCAGAGGGATATCTTAGCTGCAAAGGTTCACCCTGAGGAGTATGGGGTCTCAACCCCATGCCAGATTTCCCAGGCCAAAACCCCAGAGCCAGGAAGAGGTACCCACATAATATCTGACTGTGAAATTGAGTAGAGATTTGGTCTACCAGGGAGAGATTAGAGTTGGCTCAACACTCAGGTATCCTCTTAGAGACAACTCACAATTGTTTTTTTTTTTTTTTTGCAGCCACTCACCTTGGGCTCCAGTGGAGGGAGGGTGGAACAGACTTGAAGACTGGAGTCATGAAGTAGAGTTGTAAAGACTTGGGGACTGGGGTTTGTGGCTCTAGGGAGAGAGCTGAAGGGACAGTTGCCAGGATTCCTGTGCTGAGTCACTCTCCTACAGTCCAGACCTGCTTTTTTGGGTGGAGCACTCCCCTCCTTACCACATCAGCCTGGGGAAATCCAATAACCCCATCCTCTGAACACCCTGCCACCCTACCCTCCAGAGCTCAAGCCCTGCTGAAGAGTCAGCTGCCTGGTCTGCCGTGTAGAGTCCTGGACACGGCACTCAGAGGTATCAGTGACTGAGTGGTGTGTTTTTTGGGGGGTCATTCACCCTATTTTTGTGTAAACCTGAATGGTGCTTCCCCCTCATGGGAAAGCCACTAGCCCCACCCTCCAGGCTCCAAGTGGCTGCACCCTCTCAATTCCTAGTGACCACACCCTGCCAAAGTCTGGGCAGAATCAGGGACAAACTAAATTATGTGGCTCAGGGAAAGGGGCCTCTCCTCCTATTATCCCCCAAGCCTGACTGGTACCTGCCTCTCATGGGAGGCCCACTAGCCTCACCCTCCTGATTTCTGGCAATCCTAGCCCACCCTGTTAAGCTTGGGCTCGTGGCAGAACCTTGGACAGACTGAGCTGTGTGGCTCTCTCTAAGATAGGAGCCATATTCCTACACACACATGACCAGTGCAGAGCACTTCTTTCTGCAGCCAAAATCTTGGTCTGTTTGGGCCTGGTAAACTCTGTTGGTCTCTCTATGACTCCCTAAGACTCCGCACCACCACAAATATCTGCAGGCAGCTGGAAGGTGGCAGCTGGAAGGCGGCACCTAGACTTGGTGTACCCCGGGACATTTTCTGAGTGGCCTCAAACCCAGAACTGGCACTTAGTTTGAACATGGATCAATCTGATGGACACCACACACTCCTACCTGGTGACTCACTGGGAACCTACCTCATGCAATTAGAGTAGCTCCTAAGAATCTTTCAGTGAGTGAGCCAAATAGGAGCCTATAGGCAGAGGTGAATCTCAGAGTTACTTGGGGGCTTTTGCTGACCACGCTTGGGCCCAGTGTTAGTAAAAGGAAGCTTTGGTGTACAGCTTGGTCTTTCCCATACATACTCAGACCCAGCAGAAGCAGCCACAAACTGTCACTTTGAAGCTCCAAACAGGTTGACTAGGGCCAGTCACAAGTAGCCTCTGACATTGGGCTGTATCAGAGTCCCTCCCAAGAGGCCACAGAAACACCAAGTGGCACCTTCAGACAATATCAAAGCAGGATCTAATTAGCTTTACAAGTGGTTCATCCAAAGCGAGACCTTGGCAGGCACCAGATCTTGCTAAGGCCAATTCCTATTCATGTGGTCATCACCTGCACAGCAAGTCATATACTGTGAAAGAGTCATTCCTAATAGTCAGCCGGCCTGGGGACTAACCCCCCACACAAACAGGCCAATAGAAATCAAGACACAACCCTGGCTGGTGTAGCTCAGTGGACTGAGCACGGGGCCTACAAACCAAAGGGTCGCGACTTGATTCCCAGTCAGGGCACATGCCTGGGTTGCAGGCCAGGTCCCCAGCAGGGGGTGTATGAGAGGCAACCACACATTGTTTCCCTCCTTCTCCTTCCTCTCTCTCTAAAAGTAAACTCTAAAAAAAAGGAAAGAAAGAAAAGAAATAAATCAAGACACAATTACAGTAGAAAGGCCCACATCACCCACACCATGGATATTCCTTGAGCATCCAGCCCAGATGATTAAGGAGACTGTACCCACTGGACCCCACACAACACCAAATACATAAGACCACAGAATAAAGACTGAGAGTCATAGCAGATCTACCTAATACATAGAGACAAACACAAAATGGCAGCCAAAATGGGGAAACAAAGAAACAGGCCCCAGATGAAAGAATATGAGAAATCCTCAGAAAAATAGCTAAATGAAATGAAGGCAAGCAATGGACCAGATATAGAGTTGGAAAAAAAAAAAAGACTTATAAGGACACTCAAGTAGTGTAGTGCCAACATCCACAGAGATAACAGCCATTAAAAAAAGAACAGAAACCATCAAAAATGAACCAGTCAAAAGTGAAAAATATAACATCTGAAACGAAGAATACATTAGAATGCCCTGACTGGTAACTCGTGTGTGTTGGGTATTATCCCCAAAGTGAAAGGCTGCCAATTTGACTCATGGTCAGGGCACATGCCTGGGTTAGAGGACAGGTCCCTGGTTAGGTGCATGTGAGAGGCAACCAATTGATGTTTCTCTCCCACATCAATGTTTTTCTCCCTTTCTTACTTCCTTCCCCTCTCTCAAAAAATAAAAAACCCTTTTTAAAAAAGGAATAAACAGTAGGTTGGATGAAGCAGAGGATAAAAAATAGTGATTTGGAAGACAAGGTAGCAGAAAATATCCAATTAGAGCAGCAAAAAGACAAAAGAATTTTTTAAAATGAGCATGGTGTAAGGGACTGTGGAACAGCATGAAGTGTAACAACATCTGTACCATATGTGTACCATATGCATACCATAAGGAGAAGAGAGAGAAAGCGAGGCATCAAGAATCTATTCAAAGAAATAATGACTGAAAACTTTTCTAACATGGTGAAGGAAAAAGATACACAATCCCAAGAAGCACAGAGTCTGAAACAAAATGGACCCTAAGAAGCCCACACCAAGACACATCATAATTAAAATGGCAAAAGTTAAAGACCAAGACAGTCTAAAAACAACGAGAGAAAGACTGTTAGTTACCCACAAGAAAGCTCTCATAAGACAAACAGTTGATTTCTCAAAAGAAACATTTCAGGCCAGAAAAGATTTGGCATGTAATATTCAGAGTGATGGCAAACATGGACATACAACCCAGACTACTTTACCCAGGAAGGCTATCATTTTAAAATGGAGAAATCAAGAGCTTCCAAGACAAAAAGAAACTAAAGGGGTTCATTGCAACTAAACCAATAATATAAGAAATGTTAATTTGTAGCAGTGAAAGACAAATACTATATGATCTCACCTATAAGTGGAAACTAATCAACAAAACAAGCAAGCAAAATATAACCAGAGACACTGAAATAAAGAACAAACTGACAGTAAACTGAGGAGAGGGGGTAGAAGGATAATGGGGGGAAATAGGGGTCATCGAGGAACACATATAAAGAGTACACAGACAAAGCTAAAGGGGGTAGGATTGAGGGTTGAAGGCAGGGATGGGTGAGGTGGAGGAGAGTGGTGGGGGAAAAATGGAGACAACTTTACTTGAACAACAATTTAAAAAATTTAAAAAAGAAATGTCAAAGGGATGTCTTTAAAAATAAAGGAAAAATAGGAATGTAAATATGAATAATACAATGGCAATAACTACTTACCTGTCAATCATCACTTCAAATGTAAATGGCTTAAATGCTTCATCAAAAGACATAGGATAGCTAAATAAATAAGAAAACAAGGCCCATCTATATGTTTTCTACAAGAAACACCCCCCCCCAGAACAAAAGATACACACACTAAAAGAGATACTTAATGCAAATGAAGAGAAAGGGCTAGAATAAAAATACTTATATCTGACAAAAATAGACTTCAAAACAAAGACCATAACAGAAGACAAAGACATTACATAATGCTATCCAAAAAGAGGATATAACCCTTGTAAACATTAATGCACCAAAAATAGAAACACCTCAATATATAAAGCAAATCTTGATGGACATAAAGGGAGAGATTGGCAGTAATACCTTCATAGTAGGGGATTTTTAGCACGTGATTGACATAAATGGATAGCTCTCCCAGACCAAAAATTCAATAAGGAAACAGTGGTCTTAAATGACATGCTAGATAAAATGGATTTAATTGATATCTTCAGAGTATTTCATCCAAAAACAGCAGAATATACATTCTTTTCAAGGGCACATAGAACAATTTCTGAAATGGACCACATGTTAGAACACAAAAGAAGTCTCAATAAATTTAAGAAGATTAAATCATATCAAGCATTTTCTCTGACCATAATAGTATAAAAAGAGAAATCAGTCACAAGTCACAATCTTTTTCTATAAAAAGAAAAAAAACCTGAAAAACACACAAAGACAGGGAGGATAAATAACATGTTATTAAACAATGAATTAGTTAAAAATGAGATCAAGGGATAAATCAAGAGAATCCTTGAAACAAATGAAAAGGACAACATAAGAACCAAAAATGCATAGGACAAAACAAAAGCAGTCCCAAGAGGAAAATTCATAGCATTACAGGTCTACCTCAAGAAATAAACAAACAAAAAATCTCAAAGAAATAATCTAACTTTACACTTAAAGGAACTAGAATAGGAACAACAAACAAAGTCCACTGTGAGTAGAAGACATACTAAAGAACAGAAATAAATAGAGTCTAAAATACAATATAAAAGATCAATAAAACCAAGAGATGCTTCTTTGAAGGATAAACCTCAAGATTGATGAACCTTCAACCAGACGCATCAAGAAAAAAAGAGAAGACCCAAATGAAATCAGAAATGAAAGAAAAAGACAACTGACACCAAAGAAATATGAAGGATTAAAAAAAATGAACAACTATATATTAACAAATTAGACAATGTAGATGAAATAGATAAATTTCTAGAAACATACAGTCTTTCAAAACTGAATCAGAAAGAATCAGCCCTGGCTGGTGTAGCTCAGTGTATTGAATGCGGGTTTGATTCCCAGTCAGGGCACATGCCTGGGTTGCAGGCCGGTTCCCTGCAGGCCACTTCCCAGCAGGGGATGCACGAAAGGCAACCATACATTGATGTTTATCTCCCTCTCTCCTTCCCTTCCCCTCTAAAGATAAACAAATAAAATCTTTAAAAAAAGAAAGAATCAGAAAATCTGAATAGACAGATTACAACTAATGAAATTAAAGCACTAATCAAAAACCTCCCAACAAATAAAAGCCCCGGATAGGATGGTTTCACATGTAAATTTTATTGAACATTCACAGAGAACTAACATCTCTCCTTCTCAAACTATTTCAAAGTACTCAAGAGGGAAGATTCCCACACTCATTTTATGATACCAGCATTATTCTAATTCCAACACCAGGTAAGAACACTATAAAAAAGAAAAGTATAGGCCAATATCCCTAATGAACACAGATGCTAAAATCCTAAACAAAATATTAGCAAACAGGATCCAGCATTAAAATGATCATACACTATAATCAAGTGAGTTTTATTCTGGGGATGCAAGGTTGGTACAATATCTGCATATCAATAAACATTATGCACTATTTAAACAAAATGAAGGCTAAAAATCTTATGACCATTTCAATAGATGCAGATAAATTATTTTATAAAACCCAACACCTATGTATGAAAAAAACTCTCAATGAAGTGGGAATAGAGGGAACATATGTCAACATAATAAAAGCCACATATGACAAACCCACTGCCAGCACCATATTCAATAGGCAAAAAATAAAAGTATTTCTATTCAGATCAGGAACAAGACAGGGATATCTGTTTTCACCTCTCTTTCTCAACATAGTACTGGAAGTACTAGGCATGGCAATCAGACAAGAGGAACAAAACCCACGCATATTGGAAAGGAACAAGTAAGACTGCCATTATTGCAGATGAAATGATACTGTATATAGAGTAACCCAAAGATTCCACTGAAAAATGCTAGAATGGATAAGTCAATTCAGCCAAGTAGCAAGATACAAAGTAAATATCCAGAAATCAATTGCATTTTAATAAATCAATAATAAATAATCAGAAAGGAAAACAGTCCCATTTACAACTGTATCAAAAATAAATAAAATATCTTGAAGTAAATTTAACCAAGGATGTAAAAGGCCTGTACTTGGAAAATTATAAATATAGAAAAAATTGAAGATATAAAGAAGCGGAAATATATACCATGGTCATGGACAGGAAAACTGTTATTAAAATGTCTATACTACCAAAAGCAATCTATAGATTCAACACAGTTCTTATCAAGATACCAATGGTGTATTTTACAGAACTAGAATATTCCAAAAATTTATATGGAACCAAAAAAAGACCCCAAATAGCCACAGCTATCTTGACAGAGAAGAACAAATTTGGAGAAATCATGCTACATGATATCAAACTATACTACAAGTCCATAGTAATCGAAACAGCATGGTACTGGTATTAAAAACAGACATTTTCTTTTCTTTTTATTTTATTTTAATTTTTTTGTTCAAGTACAGTTTTCTGCTTTTTACTCCCATCCCACCTGCCAAACCCCGCCCACCTGCCTCCGATTTCCAACCCCCCACCCTTGTTTTTGTTCACGTGTCCTTTATACTTGTTCCTGAAAACCCTTCCTTTTTTCCCCTGAAATTCCCTCCCCTCTTCCCTCTGGGCACTGTCAGCCTGTTCTCTATTTCAGTGTCTTTGGTTATATTTTGCTTGTTTGTTTGCTTACTTTGCTTAGCATAATGCTTTCCAATTCCATCCATTCTGTTGCAAAAGGTAGGAGCTCCTTCTTTATTTCTCCTGCATGGAATTCCACTGTGTAAATGTGCCATACTTCTTTGATCCATTCATCTACTGATGGACACCTAGGTTACTTCCAACATTTGGCTATTGTAAATTGTGCTGCTATGAACATTGGGGTGCATAGGTTCTTTTGCATTGGTGTTTTAGGGTTATTAGGATATTATCCCAGCAGTGGAACTGCTGGGTCAAAAGGCAGGTCCATTTTTAGTTTTCTGAGAAAAATTCCATACTGTTTTCCATAGTGGTTGTACCAGTCTGCAATCCCACCAGCAGTGAACTAAGGTCCCCTTTTCTCCACAACCTCTCCAACATTTGTTGTTTGTTTTTTTGTTTATGATGGCCATTTTGACTGGTGTGAAGTGGCATCTCATTGCGGTAAAAACAGACATATTGATCAATGAAATGGAATAGAGAGCCAAGAGCACTGACCAGTGTGACTCAGTTGGTTGGGAATTGTACTACAAAGAGAAAGACAGTCAACTTGATTCCTGGTTAGGGCACTAGCCTAGGTTATGGGTTTGGTCCCAGTCAGGGCACATACAAAAGGCAACCTATCAATGTTTTCAGTCTTACATCGATGTTTTTCTCTATCTCTTTTTCTCTCTCTTCCCCTCTCTCTAAAAAATAAATAAAATCTTCAAAATAAAAGAATACAGAGCCCAGAAATAAACCCACATATTTATGATCAGTTACATTTGACAAAGGCAAGAATATACAATGGGGTAAAGACAGTTTGTTTAATAAGTGCTGTTGAGAAATTTGGACAGGCATGTACAAAAAATTAAATTAGAACACTTTCTTACATCATATAGAAGAATAAATACAAAATAGATTAAAGACTTAAATGTAAGACTCAAAGCCATAAAATCCTAGAAGAAAATATAGATAGTAAAATCTGAGACATTTCTCATAGCAATACTTTTTTCTGGCACATCTTTTTGGTAAAGGGAAATAAGACAAAAATAAACAAAACTATATCAAACTAAAAACTTTTGCCTAGCAAAGGAAACTACCAACAAAATAAAAAGACAACCCACTAAATGAGAGAACACATTCAACAATAATACATTTAATAAGGGGTTAATATCCAAAATTTATAAAGAACATAAAACTCAACACACACACACACACACACACACAAAACAATCTGATTAAAAATTTGGCAAGGGACCTGAAAAGACACTTCTCCAAAGAGCACATACAGATGGCCAATAGTCATATGAAAAAAATACTCAACATCACTAATCATCAGTGAGATGCAATTAAAACCACATAGAGATATTACCTCCATGACACCTGTCAGGATGGCTGTCACCAACAAATCAAAAAACAATTGTTGGCAAGAATGTGGATAAAAGGAAACCCTTATTTACTGTTGGTGAGAATGCAGACTGGTAACCACTGTGGAAAGCAGTATGGAGATAGCTCAAAAATTAAAAATAAAACTGCCTATGACCCAGGGATTCCACTTCTGGGAATATATCTGAAGAAACCCAAAATACTGATTCAAAGGAATATAGGCACCCCTATGTTTATTGAAGTATTATTACAATAGCTAAGATTTGAAAGCAGCCCCAGTGCTCATCAGTAGATGAGTGGATAAAAAGCCGTTGTACATTTACACCATGGAATATTACTTGGTCATAAAAAAGGATGGAAATCTTACCTTTTGCAACAGCATGGATGGACCTGGTAAGTATTGTGCTAAGTAAAATAAGTCAATTAGAGCAAGGTAAATACCATGTGATTTCACTTATATGTGGAATCCAATAAATAAAGTAACCAAACAAGACAGAAACAGACCCAGAGATATAGAGAACAGACTGACAGCTATCAGAGGAAAGTGGATTTGGGGGGCTGGTGAAAAAGGTAAAGAGATTAAGTAAAAAAACCAAACTCAGAGACATAGACAACAATGTGGTGATTACCAGAAAAAATTAGAGGAGGAGGGGTTAGAAGAGGGTAAAAGGAGGATAAATGGCTACTGAAAGAGACTTGACTTTGGTGAACACACAGTACTATATACAGAAGATGTATTATAGAATTGCACTCCTTAAACCTATATAACTTTATTAACTGATGTCAACCCAATAAATTCAATTAAAATTAAAATAAACAATAAAAAAAAAGAATAGCAGTCAGTCACCTACAAGGGAGCTCCCATAAGATTGTCAGCAGATTTCTCAACAGAAACTTTGCAGGCCAAACACAACTGGCACAAAATATTCAAAGTGATGAAAAGCAAGGGTCTACAACCAGGATTACTCTACCCAGCAAAACTGTCATTTAGAATACAAGGACAAATAAAGAGCTTCCCAGACAAGAAAAAGTTAAAGGAGTTCATCATCACCAAACCAGTATGACTATAAATGTTAAAGGAAGTATTTAAGAAGAAAAAAAAGATTAAAAATATGAATAATGAAATGGCAATAAATACATACCTATCAGCAATTACTTTAAATGCAGCTGAATTAAATACTCTAATAAAAGACATATGGTAATTGAATGGATAACAAAACAAGACCCTTATAAATGCTGCCTGCAAGACTCACTTCAGATCAAAAGGCACACATAAAGATATTTCATAAAAATGAAAACAAAATAAAAACTTGGGTGTAGTAATACTTATATAAGACAAAATAAACTTTAAAACAAAGGCTATAACAATGGACAAAGGAGGACCTAGCAACTCTACTTCAGGGTTTTTATCTAAGCAATTCCAAAACACTAAATCTAAAAGACATAGTCATCCACATGTTTGTTGCAGCATTATTTACAATAGCTAAATATGAAAACAACATAAGTGTCCATTAATAGATGAATGGATAAAGAAAAGGTAATGATACAATGGAATATGACTCAGCCATAAAAAAGAATGAAATCTTGCCACCTGCAACAATATGGATGGACCTAGAGGGTATTATTTTGAGTGAAATAATAAGTCAGACATAGAAAGACAAATGCTGTATGATTTCACTTATATATGGAATCTAAAACAAAGTAAGCAAGCAGAACATAAACACACTTATAGATACAGAAAACAATTTGATGGGAGGGGGATTGGGGGGCTGGGTGAGAAAGGTGAAGGAATTAGGAAGTACAAATTGATAGTTACAAAATAGTCATGGAGATGTATATTATGGCATAGGGAATATAGTCAATAATATTGTAATAACTATGTTTAGTGTCAGATGGGTACTAGATTTATTGGGGCAATCACTTCATAAACTATATAAATGTCTAATTATGGGGTTGTCCACCTGAAACTAATATAATATTGTATGTCAACTGCAAATAATAAAAAAAAGGATGGTTCCTGGACCTGAATAGGAAGGGACAGTGCTGAGTAACCCAAAGAGTCTTCATGAGCACTGATATCACAATAAACTGTTGGGGGCCACTCTATGGTTTCCAAGATTGCAGCCCCACAAGAGCAAGCCCTGAAAGGGGTTAGCAAGTCTCCTTGGAAAACCAGGTAAAAATGCAAGTGAAAGACATGACCCAACTCTAACACCTTGAGTTCCCGTGGGAACCAGGCCTGACAAATACATCGTATCTTTTGAAGCTTGCTCTGCTTTGTTCTGTATAGCCCTGGTGATATAAACTGGATGTTTAAGTTCAAGGCATGAGGAGTAAACTTCTTATCTTATAAAATATGTCTTAAAGACCCTCTGGCATCACCATGTTACAGAATAAACTGGGGGATGGGGCTGAACGATATAAAAGACCACCCTTTTTCTCCAGGGGTTCCTCCCCGGTACTAGGTTTGCTTTGCCCACCACCAGAGGAAAGATATCTCTCAATACCAGAGATCGGTGAAAAGGAAAGGAGTTATTATTTATTTTAAAGTCATACAGACTAAAGTTTTTTAGAATACCCACAAACACACACAGTCCTTTCTTCTCCTCTGCCCAGTCTGGGGTACCATATCTCAGAAAAGAAGTAAAAGTCCATAATTCAGGCTCCCGGCAACATCCATGTGGCAAAAGGGAGCACTTCCAAAACCGCATGGTTTCCTCTTCCAAGACACTAAAGCCACATGGTCCCCGAAGAGACGCCAAATGGCTGCCGCATCTGGGTTTAAATCCCAGAGCCAATCTTCCTCTGCAGCCCCATTTCTGGCTCCTCCCACAACTGGCCACAGCTGCCAGCATTCCGGGCAGGTGTGGCCCTGTGGTGTGGAGCCAATTATCTACAAGCTCTTCTGGACCCCATTACAAACCCCTATTTGGGGCCCCCCTCTTGGCTGCACCCTGTTACAAGCATGTCTAACAGACCCTGACTTATTACAAATCTCTGTGTTCCTTCCATTTTATCTATAGATAATGCCTGTTCTTGTATGACTATAGCCTTTTTGACATTGATTGATGTACTATGCATGTATGATATATACATCCACACATATCATTCCCAATAACAGCCATTTTGGAGGAGGGCTCAGGGCTATCTCCACTAGAGGGAATTGCCACCCCCTTTCCCATCAGAACAGTAAGACTGTGTCCAGGATGACTTATTTACCATCTGCAGTGGATGGGAGGATTCTCAGGGCCAGAGTTCCTCCCACAATAAACAACAATTAAGTTCCTCTTCTCTGCCATTATCCTAAATTTTCATCAATAAATCATTATACTCTATGTGGATTTTATAACACACTTGTAATCAAATATTTTCCTGGGGCCACATACATCCTAAGGATTGTTTGGTTCTTAGAGCATGGTTAAGCTGTGTAAATGCATATATTTACTCATTTACACAATTTATTGCAAGCTTCCATGCACTGTGCTAAGCACGGTGTTAGCATTACTTCTTTTTATCTTCAGATCTTTATCTTCTTTAAGGACAATTCTGGCAGTATTTTCATTTTCCACCTGGGGAGTTTGAAGCTAGGAGAAGTAGGCTAACTTGCCAGAAGTGACACAGCTGGTAGGCAGCCCAAATGGCATTTGACCCAGTGCCTGTGTGGACACCATCACATTACTCCGTTCTCACTCTCTGTTAGGTCTCAGTGTGACTGGGTCATCTGTTACTGGGCAGATACTCTTCCAGCCACAACAAGCATACCTAAGGTCAGTGAAATGGTAGGGGCTTACTGAGCTTGTGCTTTCCTCTTTGGTGGTTCAGTTCCCTGAGCCTTCATTCCCACCTTTGCACACTCCAGTCTTCCTCCTCTGGGGTTTGTGGTAGGAGGTTAGATAGGCATAAGCAGAGCATGAACAGTGAGCCATGTGCAGAGGGTCATCAGGGTAGAGAGCCCCAGGTACCTAGCAATGAGCAAAACTACAAAGCCCTTATATGACCATTTCCTCTGGAAATGACATCTAGGCCTCAACTGTGTTTCAGCTTGAGGTCCAGAAAAGCAACAAAACCAAGTGGAGCAACACCGTGGCTAATATCAGGACCAGCTGCAATGACTAAATGATCCCCTCCCCATTGGCTGGTCTCCATTGACCCTGAGAAGACACACCTGGAAAGCTGATGAATATTCTATTAAGGTCCTCTTCTGAGACCTCAGATAAATCCCTCAGGATGGATGACCTAGCCCATTCTATGGAGCATACTTGAGCCTTTCCCCACCCTCAGAACGTAGCACACCCAAACCCTAACCTCTCCTCCTTCTTTTGTCTTTTAGGGTACTTCTCCCACCTTCTTCCCCGCCCAAACTCCAAGGGCACTTATTTTGCTGTAATTTCTTTTCTGAGTCCATTTTCTTCTATGGCTCACTTCTACCTCTGTAACTTTCTAAATAAACTTTCTTTTGTAATTTGAGTCTTGTCTCTGAATTCTAATCTTAGCCAGAACTCAAAAACTGATTACTAAACCAACTTAACACCTGGCACCATTTTTCTACCACTGACAGCTTCTGTTAATGTTTGGTCCCTTATTAACCAAACATGCCAAAGCCTCCTACTAAGGAAGTTTCTCCAGGCTAGGCCAGGCCTGGCCAGACCCAGGAAGATTCAGCTGGACCATGGAGAGGCCAGCAATGGGAAGACATGGGGCAAGGAGGTGGGTGGGACAGGACTGCAGGAGCAGGACAAGGACCAGTGAAGGTGGTCAACCTTCACTGAATGGGAAGGGATCCAGGCATTGTAGAGAGAAGTGGATACTAATGGAGGGACTCCAAGGTGCCAGGCACAGAGCTACATAAGTGTCACAACTCTGTGCAGATCTCATTATGACTGACTGACACATAGGAACCCGAGGCCCAAAAGCTGAAGAAAGTGGCCCAGGTGTCTCTGAGTGTAAGCAGCAAAGCCAGACCTGACTCTGAAGCTCCACACGTTCCATTTCTCCAGTGCTTCCCAGAAGGCAGGGTTTAGGGAGATCTGGAGGAGAGGACTGGAGATGTAGGTGGTGAGGCAGAGGTCCGGCACTGGGGAAGAATGGGTGCTGTGCTTTGAGGACAGGTTGTTGGACAACATGGGATCCAATCAGAGTTCGTTGCACACTTCCTGTGTACTGGGCCTCATGCTAGGTGCTGGGGATCAAAGATAAGCAATGTAAGTCATTGCCTGTTCTTGCACAGGACCCAGTAGAGGGAAGGAGAGGCCATGTAATTCAGGCAGCAAAAGGCAGAGGTGCGAGGAGTGGAGTGGTACAGGAAGGCAAGATTCGCTCTACTGTCTGGGGGCTTCAAAAAAGAGAAGGCCACCTCACAGGTGGCCCACCTGCAGTCTGAATGGCTCTGGACAGCTCTCTGATGGCTTGGTTGACATCTCTGTCTCCCAAAGAGATTCCAAACTCTTCGAGGGAGGACCTCTACCTTCTAGTTCTCTGGAAACTCTGGCCCCTGGCATAGAAAATGGCTCAGGCACATGAGTGACATCTGGCTGGTTATGGATAAACAGGCTGCTTCTCATGCTACAGAGGGAGCTGGGCAGCACCTTGCAGACTGGCCATGTGCTTATGTGGTAGGAGACTGGCTGGAGTGGGGCACCAGGTGCTAGATATTTAATGAGAATCAGCTCTCGAGAGGCTGGGATGCAAAGCCAAAGGCCCTGAGCAGGTAGAGCTCCAGAGAAGGCGCTCCACCCAAGGGAGAGGCCACAGCGGTGGGTTCTTCACCCCTCCTACCCAGGACTTGGCAGATTCTTGCAGCTCAGGATGAACCTGGGCATCAGAAATAGAAATGGGGACTTCCGCCAAGATGGAGGCATAGGTGGAGATACCGTGTTTTCTCCCACAACCAAGTTTAGAGACAACAAAATTTTAGCAACAGAAAACATAGCCAGAACACAGAAAATTGAACTTTTCAGAAGTCTGATAACAATGAATTCTTCAGCCTGACCGGTAAGAGGGGCGAAACCAGCAGCTGGCAGAGCGGGATAGCACAGGAAAACTCAGTCAGATGGACTCAGGCGCACGGAATCCAGGCGCAGGGTTGGACCTGGTGCGCAACTCAGCAAGCAATCCTGGGGAAACGGGGAGGGAGCTGGGCTGTGGGTTGACTGTGGTTGCGCATTGCTGTGTGGATAGACAAGTGAGGGAGTGGGCGATTGGACGAGAGTCAGCAGCCCCTGCAGCAAGAAGCGGAGGGGGGCGCTGCCATTTCCCCACTCTAACCCCACCTCCACATACAGAGTCATAATCCAGTGACCTAAGTGGCCCTGCCTCATTGAACAACCTAATGCTCTGCTCCTCACCCAGCTGCGAGAAACAGCAGAGGGGACCGCCATTTCCCTGCTCTGACCCTGCCTCCACATATAGAGTCACAACCCAGCTACCTGGGAGTCCAAGGCTCTGCTCCTCAGACCTAACGGGTGCAAACAGACCAAAAATGGCTCAAGAAGATCTCAAAGCCCCAGAGTCCATAGATCTAAGCGATGAAGAAATAGCAAAACTCTCAGACGCACAGTTTAAAACACTGGTGATCAGGATCCTCACAGAACTGGTTGATTATAGCCACAAATTAGACAAACATATGAAAGCGAAACTAATTGAAATGAATGGAATTGCACAGGAAACCAATAGTGATGAAAAGGAAACTGGGACTCAAATCAATGGGGTGGACCAGAAAAAAGCACATAATGGCCAAACAGAAAAGAGTGAAGAAACAAGAATTCAAAGAAATGAGGAGAGTCTTAGGAACCTCCAGGACATCTTTAAACGCTCCAACATCCGAATTATAGGGGTAACAGAAGGGGGAAAGGAACAGCCACCAGTGGAAAACTTATTTGAACAAATAATAAAGGAGAACTTCCCCAATCTGGCAAAGGCAATAGACTTCCAGGAAATCCAGGAAGCTCAGAGAGTCCCAAAGAAGTTGGATCCAAGAAGAAACACACCAAGGCACACCATAATTAAATTAGCCAAGATTCAAATGAAGGAGAGAATCCTAGAAGCAGCAAGAGATAAGGGGACAGTCACCTACAAAGGAGTTCCCATCAGACTGTCAGCTGATTTCTCCAAAGAGACCTTACAGGCAAGAAGGGGCTGAAAAGAGGTATTCCAAGTCATGAAATCCAAAGACCTACATCCAAGATTGATCTATCCAGCAAAGCTTTCATTTAGAATGGAAGGGCAGATAAAGTGCTTCTCAGATAAGGTCAAATTCAAGGAGTTCATCATCACCAAGCCCTTATTATATGAAATGTTAAAGGGACTTATCTAAGAAAAAGAAGTTAAAAAAAGATGAACAGTGAAAGGACAGCAAACTCACAGTTATTAACAACCACACCTAAAACAAAAGCAAACTAAAAGGACAGCTAGATCAGGAGTGGAAACATAGCAATGAAGATCTCAAGGAGGGTTAGCAACAGGGGAGTGGGAGGAGGAGAAGGGGGGAGAAGGTACAGAAAATAAGTAGCATAGACAGTAGATAGAAAATAGATGGGGGGCAAGAATAGTATGGGAAATACAGAATCTAAAGAACTTGAGACACATGGACATGAACTAAAGGGGGGGGTAATGGTGGGGACGAGGGGTGTGCAGGGTGGAGGGGAATGAAGGGGGGAGTAGGACAACTGTAACAGCATAATCAATAAAAAAATTAATTAAAAAAAAAGAAATACAAATGGGACACATTGTAAAGTATGCCAGGAAACCCATGATTGGGGGTCTGTTTTCAGGCTGGAGGTCTGAACTGGCTGGAAAGGTTGAATACCTCATCAGGGATCAGCTGTCAGGACTGTCGGCCATGTCCTTCAGCCAGAATTTCTGGAGTGCCTGCTATAGGGTGGGCACTGTGTGTAGAGCTGAGCAGGAAGACACTGGGCGCCACCCCCAGGGGATTTGCACCTGTTCTGGTGGAAGACCACTGCCCTCTTGCTCATTCCCACTTTGCTCTTAGACAAAGAGGGCGATGCAGTATGCTAGTTTTAAAAGCCCTCTTTTATTACATAATGAGCTGTAGGCAGCAAGTGCACAAGACAGAGAGAGATAAAATTTCCTGTTTAACAGGCAACTTGACACTCATAAGTCGGCATTGTTGATAATAGAGACCAGAGCCCCAAAGTAAGGTATGTGAAGTTTGCTTGTCTGTGGCCTCCTACAGCCTTGGCAGCTGGCCAGCCCTTCTTCAGCAGCATCTGGCTGGCCTCAGATGAGCTCTAAATATTCACACTGTCAAGGCAATAACTTTAACCAACTAACGTTATCCTATGCATATTTCTATGGTGTGCCAGTCGGAAGAGTACCCCCCAATTTTTAGACTCTTCTTTATAGTGTGCTTGTGTTTTATGGGTAGTAAATGGGAGCTTAGTGGTCCTAAAAACTTTATTTGTTTTCAGTTATTGAGAGTTTTATTTGAGAATAATATGTGACTAGAATCTTTGGGAAGATTTAAAAATCAGCACATATCATTCCTGCCCTCTGCTGGCTACTTCAAGTTGAGAATCATGTTTCACTTATCTTGCACTCAGCACAGTGCCTGGCATGTAGTAGATAATCAACAGGTATAGAATGAATAAATGGATGTTCTTGAAGGCCTGTGGTACCCTTAAGATGTCCTAGTTTGAAAGCCACAGGGCTGTGCTTCACATAAAGACAGACCATCTAGGGTGACAAGAAAGATGTGGGTGAAATGTGTACCAGCCCCTTTGTGCTTGAACTATTGAGTTATTCCTCTGCTCCTTCTAAGACTTGTTAAACAGGTACACCCCTCGGACCAACCCTCTCTGGAGGCATCCGACTTTCTAGGACAGAGTTCAGACTATGAAACTGCATTTTAGTAAGCATCTCTAATTCCAAAACTGAGGTAACTGGACCACACATTTAAAAGCGCCACATTGGTCCGTCCCAAATCCCAGTGCTCCATGTGGACAATTCTGCCCCCTTTTTGCTATATAAGAGGCACCCAGCACAGTGCCTGGTGGTCAGTATCTTTAGACACATTTAGTGATGTTGGTGGCTTTTGTCAGGCCAGCTCTCCTCTCTTCTAACAATAAGCCCACACACACATGTGCATGCACACATATACACATACATGTGCACACATGCACACATCCCCCTTGGAAAACTGCTGTTTCTTACTCCAGTTGTACCACTAGCTTGCCAGTTATGGTACCACCATTAGGGGTCCAGAGGGTGGGCACACATAATCCAGCTTGGACATATCAGAGCCAAGCAGAGAGTAGTGAGGTGGAGAGTGAGAAAGGGTACAAGGAGTGAGCAAGCCAGTGAGTGGGAAGACAGCAAGGTATGTCCGAGAAACATACTTCTGTCAGTTCAGGCTCTGGGGTTCAAGCCACCAAGCTCACACAGATCTTATGACTTTCTGTGAACACAGGCACCAAGTACCTTTCATCTCAACCCTCTTTTTTGGGGGGTTTCTGTCCGTTGAACCTGGGAGAATTCTCATCTTGTTGCTCAGCATCCTCATTGATAAAATGGAGATAAGGATACTGACTGGGCTTTCTTTAGTGAGAACTGCCACTTAAAAGCTAAAAGTGCATCTCCAAAATATACAAAGAACTTACATGACTCCACTCTAAGAAGACAAGCAACCCAATTAAAAAGTGGGCAAAGGACTTGAACAGATATTTCTCCAAGGAGGGCATACAGATGATCCAGAGACACATGAAAAGATGCTCAATATCACTAGTTATCAGAGAGATGCAAATTAAAACCACAATGAGATACCACATCACATCAGTCAGAATGGCTATCATAAACAAAGCAACAAACAACAAGTGTTGGAGAGGTTGTGGAGAAGAGGGGATCCTAGTGCACTGTTGGTGGGATTGCAGACTGGAACAACCATTGTGGAAAACAGTATGGAATTTTCTCAGAAAACTAAAAATGGACCTGCCTTTTGGTCCAGCAATTCCACTGCTGGGATAATATCCTAAGAACTCTAAAACACCAATGCAAAAGAACCTATGCACCACAATGTTCATAGCAGCACAATTTACAATAGCCAAGAGTTGGAAGCAACCTAGGTGCCTGTCAGTAAATGAATGGATCAAAAAATTATGGTACATTTACACAATGGAATTCCATGCAGCAGAAAGAAAGAAGGAGCTCCTGCCCTTTGCAACAACATGGACAGAACTGGAAAGCATTATGCTGAGTGAAATAAGCCAGGTGTTGAAAGACAAATACCATATGATCTCATCTTTAACAGGAACCTAAACAACAAAACAAACAAACAAGCAAAATATAACCAAAGACACTGAAAGAGAGAACAGGGGGACAATGACCAGAGGGGGGAGGGGAGGGGATTTCAGGGGGAAAAGAGGAAGGATTTTCAGGAACTAGAATAAAGGACACATGGACAACTAAAGGGGGTGGAAATGGGAGGGAGGTCGGGAGCACTGGGGTGGTGAGCTGGGGTGGGAGTAAAAGACAGAAAACTATACTTGAACAGTAATTAAATTTTTTAAAATTTCAAAAAAAAAAGCCAAAAGTGCATAACAGATACTTATCAGCTTACGAATTTCCTTTATTTTATTTTAATATTAGGTGTTTTTTCCTTGGGATCCAGTTGGATGCCTGGAAGTTGCTTAACTCTGTGCTTCCCATATTGAGCTGGAAGTTCAGAAGGGGTCCTGGACTTTGTCCCACACTCAGCAGATGCTCACAAGTGAAGTACTGAGTGAACGGGCAGATACATCTGGTTTCTGGAAGCCATGGGGTGGGGGCGGGTGGACATGTGCTCTGTTCTGTCCCAATCAGGAAGCAGAAAAGGTTCAAATGTATGATGACATTTTTTCTTTCTTTAAAAAAAATCTCTTTATATTTTATTTCTTCCATTACCATTTATCCTCCTTATACCCTCTACCACTTCCACCTCCCCACCCCCCACCACCATCACTACACTGTTGTCCATGTCCATGAGTCCTTTTTATTTTTTGCTCAATCCCTCTAACCCCCTACTATTGTCTCAATATATCTGCCTATAGAATAAGATTTCCATAGTGGTGTGAGGCAGAACACAGCACCTTGTGTCTTAGGGATAAAGATTGCTTTTTAATTTGGAGAAAATACCCACTTGGTCTCCACCAGGGCTTCTCTCTAGACATATAACCCCACCTGGTGAATTACTCTTCCACCTACAGGGCATTGGCTAAGGACCCTGGTGCACCCTATAACTCTGGGAGGGCTGTAATTGCTGCACTAACTTATAAATTTCCCTCTGGCCAGAGTGCCACAATCCATTCTCATTTAGAAAATTTGTTTAGGATTTATTATTTTCTTTTAGATTTACTCCAACTTAAAATTTTCCCCTTTCATGAAGTCCTTGATGTTCTTATACACCTGTGCCCTGGGGGGCACCCAAACTCACCTTTCAAAAACATAAGCTCCTACACCTGCTTTCTGAAGAAAGAGGCGACAATTCACATAGATAAACAACTGCTACCCAACATCACTGTTTCAGTATATGTAGCATTGAACACCTGTGCTAGGCATGTTATTATGTATATATTTATATGTGTTTGCATATGTATACACACATATACACAGAACTGTTTGTATGTGATTGCATATTTATATTTTAATGTATTTTTTATTATGCCATTACAGTTGTCCCATTACCCCCCCTTCATTCCCCTCCACCTTGCACACCCCCTCCCTCACTATTCCCCCCTTTAGTTTATGTCCATGTGTCACAAGTTCTTTAGATTCTATATTTCCCCTACTATTCTTGCCCTCCCCCCGTCTATTTTCTACCTAACATCTATGCTACTTATTATCTGTACCTTCTCCCCCCTTCTCCTTCTCCCATCCCCCTATTGCTAACCCTCCATGTAATCTCCATTTCTATGGTTCCGCTCCTGATTTAGCTATCCTCTTAGTTTGCTTTTGTTTTAGGTGTGGTTGTTAGTAACTGTGAGTTTGCTGTCCTTTCACTGTTCATCTTTTTTATCTTCTTTTTCTTAGGTAAGTCCCTTTAACATTTCATATAATAAGGGCTTGTTGATGATGAACTCCTTGAATTTGATCTTATCTGAGAAGCACTTTATCTGCCCTTCCATTCTAAATGAAAGCTTTGCTGGATAGATCAATCTTGGATGTAGGTCTTTGGATTTCATGACTTGGAATACCTCTTTTCAACCCCTTCTTGCCTGTAAGGTCTCTTTGGAGAAATCAGCTGACAGTCTGATGGGAGCTCCTTTGTAGGTGACTGTCCCCTTATCTCTTGCTGCTTCTAGGATTCTCTCCTTCATTTTAATCTTGGCTAATGTAATGATGATGTGCCTTGGTGTGTTTCTTCTTGGATCCAACTTCTTTGGGACTCTCTGAGCTTCCTGGATTTCCTGGAAGTCTATTGCCTTTGCCAGATTGGGGAAGTTCTCCTTTATTATTTGTTCAAATAAGTTTTCCACTGGTGGCTCTTCCTCTTCCCCTTCTGGTACCCCTATAATTCTGATGTTGGAGTGTTTAAAGATGTCCTGAGGGTTCCTAAGCCTCTGCTCCTTTTTTTGAATTCTTGTTTCTTCATCCTTTTCTGTTTGGTCATTTTTTTCCTCCTTCTGGTCCACTCCTTTGATTTGAGTTCCAGTTTCCTTTTCAACACTATTTGTTCCCTGTGCATTTTGCTTCATTTCACTTAGGTTAGCCTTCATTTTTTCATCTAATATGTGACTAAAATCAACCAGTTCTGTGAGCATCCTGATCACCAGTGTTTTGAACTGTGCATCTGATAGGTTGGCTATCTCTTGGTCGGTTAGAAGTATTGGCTCTGGGGCTTTGATCTGTTCTTCCTCTTGAGCCATAATGTTTTGGTCTTTTTGTGCCTGTTACATATGAGGGCGGACCCTTCGGTGTTCACCAGGGTAGGGCAACCCAGGTCGCTGGGTTGTAACGCTGTATGTGGGGGCAGGGTTTGAGAGGGCCAGTGGGGTTTGTTCTACTCTCCCTCAGGTTTTGGTCCCCTCTGATACTTCCTGCAAGCAAATTGGGCCCTTCTGGTGCTGGTTCCCAGGTGTGTGGGCTTGTGCACCCTCCAGGACCCTGTGGGTCTCTCCAACAAACTCTCTGTGAGCCTGGAAGCCTCTCCCACCACCTTGACCCCGAAAAGTTTTTCCAATGGTGCGTTTAGGCTTTATTTCTAGGCACTGGGGCCCTGTGTTGCATGGTCTGTCTCACTGTCCCCTTTTCACCTGGTTTATCTGCATGTAAATGTGTGACCGTACTCATCCAGCTGCCTTGTGCCCTCACTGGGTCTGCCCATTGCCACCCCACACCTGGGATATGCCAACCGCTGCCTGTGTGCCTGGGTTGGTCTGGCAGCCACTGCTTTTCCCTGCCATGACCCCTCTCCACCAGCTACCGACTCTACCCCTCTCACCAACCAAATGCTGTCGTTGACCACAAAGACCCTTTCATTCACCAACACTCTTTGGGGATGTTTTTTAACCTCCCACAAATGCTCTGACTGACCAGGTGCTCACATGCTTCTGTCTCATAGACTAGACTACCCTGAGAGACTGAGAAATGCTTTGCTGAAGTTGGACAACCTCATCAACAAGGCTTAGCCTATAAAAACAAAATAATTTGCATCTAGCATACTTTTCCTCATAAACGCTCACTGTCCAACTGCTTTCTTCCCTGAGTGCTTAAAAACAATTTGTTTGGCAGTTGCGCTTGGAAGTTTCCCAGGAATTAACACTAAGGTTAATGGCCTCTAGTTTCCTATTTGGAAATCGACTGTTGTTTTTCAGTTTTGAAAGTCAGCACTGCACTTGTTTGTATAAGCATTCTCCTCTCTCTCTTGTCCTTTCTGAGTCTTCAGAGGTTCTAGACAGTGGGTTCTTTGAGGGCATATTATCAAATTCTTTCCATATCTGAAGCACAATTTGTGTGTGCCCAGGACTTGAATGAGAAAAGTGACTGTGAAACTCCTGGCAAAGCTGGCCTGCAGTGGGCTTCTCTCCCCAACTCTGCCTGCCATATAGTTGGGTCTGTCCTCTCCATCTCCCAACTTTTCCTGGGTTTCCCCTCTGACACCAAGCCCTTCATCGTTCCTAGTTGTGTGGAAACCCTCCTGAGGAAAATGTTAGAGTTGTGGGCACTTTGCTTCCCACTGTGCCCTGTGAACAGTGCAGTCTGAGACACACCACCCCCCAACCCAGGGGCTGTGGCAGAGAACCCCAGTTGCCCCCAAACAGCCACCAAATTAAATTTTTTAGCTCCAAACAAAATGAAAAGAGAATTAATTTTCTCTTGTCCTTGGCTTTTTCTTTCAAACCTCAGCTCGTTCAATACCGCAGCTTCCCTGACACCACTCTAACTGCCCCAGAACATACAGTACTTTAGCATTTGTCCTTGGTTGTGTGAGTCTGCCATTTGTGTGTCTCCTTCCAACATCTTTGGTTCAGAAAGAGCTTCCTGTGCTCTACACCATCCTCCCTCTCCCCTTCTCTTCAACAGTCCCTTCCTCCTTCATTGCTGTCAGAACCACTGGGGGCTTTAACTCTTGCCTTAGTTGTGGGGGCTGGAGCCACCCTTCCAGGGGTCATCAATGTCTGTTCCTCCATCAGATGGCTAATTCAAAGACCACATCTATTTCTGAGCACATATACAGAGTTGTGGGCTATTTTTCAGACAGGCTGTTTTGCCTTAATTTGAGCACACTTGGCAAATACAAAGTGCACAGGCCAAATCTGGCCCTCCACTTTGTTTTATCCAGCCTAGCACCTTGTTTCTACCTGGTGGCAGCGCCGAGCTTTTGCTTAACTGTTAAGGAGTACTTACATTTATACAGTCCTGAAATTACATTCGGCTCTTTGAAGGCAACCACAAAGTTGATGTGGCCCCTGGTGAAAATAAGTTTGATACCCCTGATGTAGAGCCTCTGTGTTTCAGCCTCATGAATGTGTTTGAATTTTAAAGGACCTGGATTTGAAGAGGTCTCCGACTAGGGATTCAGGCTGTGTGATCATTTTCACCTGCTCATGTACACATATAAGACATGCTGTTTTACTTAAATACAGAAGCATTGACCTCTTTAGTGGAAGTATACAGAAAACACTGTCTCCAGGAGTTTGCTCATTGCTCCTTTCAACGTTCTGATAGGTCCTACCCAGGAATGGCACTCACAATGAAGGACCTGTCTTGTGACTGGTCAAACTCTTTCCTTGCCTCCAAATGGAGTAGGTTTGTCTATTTTCTGCCTCCAAACCAGTTTTCACTGAGTCCACTGTCTGCTGAGTAAACATGTTGATTTCAGGTACTCAACTAACAAAATATTTTACATGGTTCTCATGGACAATGTAAGAAAGTGGGGAAGGAGGAGGTTGTGAGAAAGCACAACCTGTTCACAGCCCCTCTTTCTCCACTATTCAAATCAATTTGACTATCCCAAATCATACAGCTGCTGGGGCCTGTGGGTGGTCTGTGTGAAGCCTTGGGTACCATGGGGTATCATGGTTGAGGATCTGAGGCAGGACTTTCTCCTCCAGGATGGATAATGGCAAGGATGGCAAGTGTGGTAAGGTCCTGGAAGAAACTGGCCTGCCGAAATCTGTCCACTCCTAGAGGATATGCCACCCTCGCCTCACCCTGCTTGCATATGCCTGGTCAAGAGAGAGCCGAATAAGTGGACTGAGTCCTCCATGTTCTGGTGACTGGAAGAAAAGGAGGTGCCAGGCAGATGTCCTCCAACACTTCCAAGAGATGGTTGCCCTGCCTGGGGCTGCAGCAATAGTTCACAGTGAGAGGCCTTCTCCACCATCCTCCAATTTTGGAACTGTCACCTCTTGCAATATTCCAATAACAGACTAGAAATTTATAGGGTCACCAGGAAAAATAATGGCCCATTATAGTGGATGCTGTAAAGTGCCGCCCAGGTTCCTCTGTAAAAATGAAGGACTTACTTCCTTGCTCCATCCCTGAGCCTCTGAGATGCCTGTAGACAGAAAGCTCTCAACTGCCAGCCAGTCCTCTTTGGGAATTGCCTTGGTATATCCATGGCCATGCCACTTTCCAGAGCAGACAACACTGAATACCTGCTTGGTGCAGGGGACTAAGAGCCCAGCCCCCTTACCTCAGCTCTTGGCAATCCTGAAGGGCCACAACAGCTTCAGAGCTCTTCACTGAATCAGGCTTTATCAAGACTGCCCATCACATTTCAACTTCTCCCATTTCCCAATCCTGCTTTATGTCCTCCCCTCCAGAGATGAACCAAGGAGAACTCCCTAATAAACCTTCTGTAGTCTACTCTCCACTTCACTTTCTTCCTGGGGGACCACACCTCTGACATCATCCAAGGGGCCTGGAAACATATGACCTAAGAGACAAAACACACACCTAGCCAAGGAGAGCTCCTTTCTTGATCCCTAAACATTAGATAAAATCTAGCTATAATCTCATTAGGCCCTGGTTATTTATTATTTCTCTAATCGCTTCCTCTCTCTTCTACACTTAATTGTTAAATAAGATAAAATGTGTAAAGATCTTAGCACAGTGCCTGTTACATAGAAAGTACTCTATAGGATGTAGGCTATAATTAATTCAACACATATTTGTTGATTTAATTATATTCATCTACTATGCATGCGTCACCATGCATCTAATATGTGCTGGTAGATATATTTAATACCAGAAAAACAATTATGGGTATTAAAGGCATAAAGACTTACAGAGCTTTTACTCTTATGGGGACTGGAACAAGCAAGCAACTATGAATCATTGAGATGAAGGTGATTCAGGGTTCTGTGAAGGCACATAGAAGGGGCACTTATACCAGTGGGGAAAGATTTATGCAGGTAGAGATGTCTACATTAAGAAAAAATGGGAGGGTCTTACAAATTCTGTACAAGTCAATTAAAAGAATAATTTATACATATACAACCCATGGGTCAAAAAGAATTCATACCAATAAAATTAACAGCCTTAAGCACCTTTATTACTTAAAATTAAATCAGCCCAGAATTTTAAAAACCTAAAATACGTAAACAAAATAAATTTTTTAAAATATAGAAATAGGGCCTAGCTGAATGACTCAGTTGGTTGGAGTGTCCTCCCATACACCAAAAGTTTTCAGGTTTGATCCTTGTAGGTTTTATTCTATTTTTAAAATTACTTTATTGTTCTTAAGTTACAGTTGTCTGCATTTTCTCCTCACCTCTCCTCCCCACCCCAGCCTACCCCATTTCCCTCCCTTGCTTCCACCCTCCCCCTTGGTTTTGTTCATGTGTCCTTTATAGCAGTTCCTGAAAACCCTTCTCCCCAGTGTCCCCTCCCCCCTTCCCTCTGATCTTCATGGGTTTTAGATATGATCCCTGGTCAGGGCTCATACAGGTGGCAACCAATCAATGCTTCTCTCTAACATCAATATTTTTCTCTCTCTCTTCTGAAATCAATAAATATATCCTTGGGTAAGAATTTTAAAAAATCTAGAAATATGAAACTCATGAAGATAGAAGTTGAAATTGGAGAAATAAGAAAACATTTCAAATGAGAGAAAGAAAAAATAAATTTAAACTAAGGTACTTTGAAAAGAACCACAACGTGCAATAGGTGCCCGTCAGTAAATGAATGGATCAAAAAATTGTGGTACATATACACAATGGAATTCTATGCAGCAGAGAGAAAGAAGGAACTACTACCCCTTGCAACAACATGGATGGAACTGGAAAGCATTATGCTGAGTGAAATAGGCCAGGTGTTGAAAGACAAATACCATATGATCTCACCTTTAACAAGAAGCTAAACAACAAAACAAACAAGCAAGCAGAAAAAAAAAAAAACAAAGACACTGAAATAGAGAACAGGGGGACAGTGACCAGAGGGGAGAGGGAGGGGAATTTAAGGGGGAAAAATGGGGGGGATTTAGAGGAACAAGTATAGAGGACACAGGGACAATAACTAAGGGAGGTGGAAATGGGAGGCAGGTGGGGTGTATGGGGGAGGGGTGGACTGGGATGGGAGAAATAAACAGAAAACTGTATTTGAAAAATAACTAAATAAAAAAAATGACCTAACAGCAAAAAAAGAAATGAAAGAGATTATTAATGTGAAAGAATAAAAACACAAATACAGTATAAATTAAAATCTTTATAAGAAATTGATATTTGCAACTTTTGGAAATAATTTTAAGACTAAGAAGAAATGAATGATTTCCTAGCAAACACGTATTGACAAAATTGACAATGGAGAAAGTAGAACACTTAGACAGCAATTATCTTAGAGGATGCAGAAAAGTGATTGGAAAGCTGCCATTTAGTAAATAACCTTATGAGATTATAGCTGAGTTTTATCTAATATTTAAAGACCAAATGATTCCAATGACATATAAACTACTTTAGACCCTAATAGATGATAAGGTCTCTACTTATTTTATGACTGTAAAACTCTAATATCAAAATCTTAAAAGATTATTTTTATGTCTATAGATGTAAACATTTTAACTAAACCATTAGTGAGTAAATGCTACTCATGTTTCAAAGGAAAAATATGCTATAATTAAGTAGGGCTTATTCAATGAATACAGACTGGCTCAATATCTGAAAATTTATTAACATAATCCAGTATGTCAATACACTAAAGGAAAAATTATGTGATCCTATTAATAAATTCTTTTTTAAAGTATATTTTATTGATTATGCTATTACAGTTTTCTCAATTTTTTCTCCCCCTAATCTGCCCTCCATTCTGCACCCCCTGCCCTACAGCATCCCCCCTGATTAGTTCATGTCCATGGGCTGCACATATAAGGTCTTTGGCTTCTCCATTTCCTATACTATTCTTAACCTCTAACCATGTATTTTATGGCTACAAATTATGCTTCTTATTCCCTGTACTTTCCATCTCCCATTATTCCCCTCTCCTGGTTCTGTTCCTGTTCTAGTTGTTTGCTTCGTTTTTGTTTTTTAGGTTCAGTGGTTGATAGTTATGAGTTTGTTGTCATTTTATTGTTCAGTTTTTTTATCTTCTTTTATTTCTTAGATAAATCCCTTTAACATTTCATTTAATAAGGGCTTGGTGATGATGAACTCCTTGAACTTGACCTTATCTGAGAAGCACTTTATCTGCCCTTCCATTCTAAATGAAAGCTTTGTTGGATAGAGCAATCTTGGATGTAGGTCCTTGCCTTTCATGACTTGGAATATTTCCTTCCAGCCCCTTCTTGCCTGCAAGGTCTTTTTTGAGAAATCAGCTGATAGCCTAATGGGCACTCCCTTGTGGGTAACTCTCTCCTTTCCCCTTGCTGCTTTTAAGATTCTCTCTTTGCCTTTAATCTTGGGTAACATAGGTGTGTTCCTTTTTGGGTACAATTTCTTTGGGACTCTCTGAGCTTCCTGAAATTTCTGGAAGTCTATTTCCTTCAGCAGATTGGGGAAATTTTCCTTCATTATTTGCTCAAATAAGTTTTCAATTTCTTGCTCTTCCTCTTCTGGCACCCCTATGATTCAAATGTTGGAACATTTAAAGTTGTCCTGGAGGTTCCTAAGTCTCTCCTCATTTTGTGTAGGGAACCAACTTCCCTTCACTGTTGGTTCCCTGTATATTTTGCTTTGGTTCATTTTGTGTAGCCTTTATTTCTTTCTTCATTATGCAAGCTCAATCAGTTCTGTGAGCATCCTGATTACCAGTGTTTTGAACTCTGCATCAGATAGGTTGTCTATCTCTTTGTCACTTAGCTCTTTTTCAGGAGATTTGATCTGTTCTTTTATTTGGGTCATAATTCTTTGTCTCAGCACACCTGTTATGTTGTAAGGGGGGTGGAGTCTTAGGTATGCACCAGGGCCAGGCAACCCTCTTTGCTGCAGTGTTGCTCTGTCTGTGGGGGAGAGGTCCGAGAGGAAACAACACCACTGGCTTGCTCCACTCTAGCCCCACTCTAGTGCTCCACTCTAGTTCCAAGGAACTCTGTGAGACTCGGAGTTTCTCCTGGTGTCACAACCCCAGAGTATTTCACAGCTAGAGGTTTTGGATCTTTAGGTCCCTGTTCGGGCAGCACCCCTCACCCACGCAGTCTGCTGCCTTGCCATGTTCTCTTCATGGGCTCCCTTCTCCCATCTCTGCCCCTCCTACTGGTCTGGGTGAGTGTTTCTGTAACTCCTTGGTTGTCGGAGTTTCATGAATTTTGATTTTCTGGCACTTCTGGTTATTTATTGTTTTTAAATTGGTTGTTATCCTTGTTTTGGTTGTGTGAGGAAGTGAAGCATTTCTACCTATGCCTCCATCTTGGCTAGAACTCACCATTAATAAATTTTTAAAGAACAGTTGATATAAGTCTGCAGCTGTTTCTAATTAAAACCTATGTAAAATAATAAAAAAACAGAAATTACTTAAATATTAATATAATATAATAAAGACTTAAATACAGAGGGTGAGCAAAAGTAGATTTAATTTTGAAAATGTAAAATATACAGTTTATTACTGAATTATTTATTATTATAATACTTTCCATATGAAAAACTGTGAACCTACTTTTGTCCATTTCTGTATAACACATGTAATAAATAATTCAATGTTAGATTACATAAATATAACAAAAAATAAAAGCAAATATTACTCTAACTGAGAAATTCCTAAAAATATTTAAATTAGAAATCAGAAACTAGACAGGGATGCTTGCTCTCATTATAATTATTTAATTATTTTGTTCTGATAAGTTCAGTGAGCCAAAAAAAAAATGGCTTATACATTAGAAAAGATTAAGTGCTCTTTTTTTTTTTCCTGAGGCAATAAGTATCTTTCTAGAAAACAATAAATCCTATATAAAAGAATCTGGGGAGGTGACAAATTAATAAAAATAATAAATGGCTTTTTAAAATTCTAGTAACATAAATGACAAAATATAAAAGGACAAAATATCCTATGAACAAACTAATGTTAAAGAATGAGGTTAACAAGAAAGGTTCAAGACCTACATAAAGCAAATTATAAAATTTTATCAAAGAATATAAAGTAAGATCTGAACAAATGGAAACAGATGAAATATTTCCAGATGGAGACACTTGGTATCATACCAACTTGATTTTTCCAGAAATAATATTGATAAATTTAATATAATTCCAATTTGAGTAGCAATAAGATTATTTGAATTGGAAAAAATGGTTTTATGCTTTATATGAAAAAATAAATGTCTAAAATTAGACATTTTAAAAAAGGAAACAGTGAGTGCTTGCCTTACTAAATATCACAACATACTATAAATAAAATCCCTATAAACAAATTAAATTATTTGTATACATGCCGCTGAATAGATCTATAAAACAGAATTGGAAATCCAGAAATAAATTGTTAAATAAGTGAGAAATAAAATACAGTATAATTGGTATTTTGATTTGTAGGAAATAAGTTTTTGTAAATCTAGTTACAAAAATAAATTTCAGATGCCTTAAAGATTTAAAATGTGAAAATAATAAAAATTTATTCAGTAAAGGCTAGCAGCCTACACATATAATCCAGGGACTAAGGAGACTGTCCCAACTGCATGATAAAACCATAGGCTTTAAACGAATAGCAGGTCAGGGCAATTAACATCTTATGTATAGCAAAAGATACCAAGAATTCAGCCAACACATACACAATAGACTTGAGCAAATATCAGCAATGCAATAGATAGACAGGGTTAACTCTATAATGTGTAAAGCATTCATACCAATTAATAAGAATGAGACAAACAGCTAACAGAAAAATAGGCAATGTCCTGATCAGTGCTGGCTCAGTTACGTGGTCATCCTTGTCCACAAAGCTAAAGGTTGGGGGTTTGGTTCTCTGTCAGGGCACATGCCTAGGCTACCAGTTCAGTCCTTAGTTGGGGAGTGTGTGAGAGGCAACTGATCAATGTTTCCCTCTCACATCCATGTTTCTCTCCTTTATCTCCCTCCCTTTACCTGTAGTAAATAAATACATATTTTTTTTTAAAAAAGAAAGTTAGAAAAAGAAACTAAGACAATTCACAGGAGAGCGGATTTAAATGATCAACAAACATTAAATACATGTATATTCAGAAGTAGTCAAAGAAATATAAATTAAAGTAACAATGAGGAACTTCCGCCAAGATGGAGGCATAGGTGGAAGCACTGCACCTTCTTGCACAACTAACTTTAAAAACAACAAAGTTTTAGCAACAAAAATGCAGCCAAACCACAGAAAATTGAATTACATGGAAGTCCGACAACAATGCACACTTCAGCCAAACCGGTAAGAAGGGCAGAGCCAGCAGCAGAGCGGGTCCGGCAGGAAAGATCCACCTGACCTTCCTGGGTGCATGACCTAGGTGCGCAGCAGCTGTGGGCGGATCCCAGGTGTGGAGAAGCGGGAAGACCCACTGAGGGTGCAAAGCGGTGCACCCACTGAGGGTGCAAAGCGGTGCACCCACTGAGGGCTGAACACGGTCACACATTCGAGCACAGATAAACCGGTGAAGGAGCTAGCAGTGAGACAGATCCTGCAGGCCCCAGCAGCAGGAAGCAGCAGAGGGAACTGCCATTGTCCCTCTCTGACCCTGCCCCCACATACAGCCTCACAAACTGGCGACTTGGGTGGCCCCACCCTGGTGAACTCCTAAGGCTCCGCTCCTCATAGGTAATAGGCATGAGCAGATCAAAACATGGCTCAAGAACAACTCAGAGCCCCAAAGCCAATAAATCTAAGCAATGAAGAAATAGCCAAACTTTCATATGCACAGTTCAAAACACTGGTGATCAGGATGCTCACAGAACTGCTTGATATTAGTCACATATTAGATGAAAAAATGAAGGCTAAACTAACTGAAATGAAGGGAAATACACAGGAAACCAATAGTAATGGAAAGGAAAGTGGGACTCAAATCAAAGGAGTGGACCAGAAGGAGGAAAAAAATGACCAAACAGAAAAGGATAAAGAAACAAGGATTCAAAAAAAGGAGCAGAGGCTTAGAAACCCTCAGGACATCTTTAAACGTTCCAACATCAGAATTATAGGGGTACCAGAAGGGGAAGAGGAAGAGCCATGAGTGGAAAACTTACTTGAACAAATAATAAAGGAGAACTTCCCCAATCTGGCAAAGGCAATAGACTTCCAGGAAATCCAGGAAGCTCAGAGAGTCCCAAAGAAGTTGGATCCAGGAAGAAACACATCAAGGCACATCATAATTAAATTAGCCAAGATTAAAATGAAGGAGAGAATCCTAGAAGCAGCAAGAGATAAGGGGACAGTCACCTACAAAGGACTTCCCATCAGACTGTCAGCTGATTTCTCAAAAGAGACCCTACAGGCAAGAAGGGGCTAGAAAGAAGTATTCCAAGTCATGAAATCCAAAGACCTACAACCAAGATTACTCTATCCAGCAAAACTTTCATTTAGAATGGAAGGGCAGATAAAGTGCTTCTCAGATAAGATCAAATTCAAGGAGTTCATCATCACCAAGCCCTTATTATATGAAATGTTAAAGGGACTTACCTAAGAAAAAGAAGATAAAAAAGATGAACAGCAAACTCACAGTTATTAACAACCACACCTAAACAAAAGCAAACTAAGAGGACAGCTAAATCAGGAGCAGAGCCATAGAAATGAAGATCACATGGAGGGTTAGCAACAGGGGAGTGGGAGAAGGAGAAGGGGGGAGAAGGTACAGAAAATAAGTAGCATAGATGTTAGGTAGAAAATAGATAGGGGGAGGGCAAGAATAGTATGGGAAATATAGAATCTAAAGAACTTGATACACGTGGTCATAAACTAAAGGGGGGATGGTGGGGGAGGGGGTGTGCAGGGTGGAGGAGAATGAAGGGGGGAAATAGAACAATTGTAATGGCATAATTAATAAAATATATATATTTTAAAAGTAACAATGAGCCATGGCTACACTTGCAGATAGAGAAAGATGAGGTAGCTATGATGTTTGAAGACAAATATGATTGCAAACAAGCCAGAAGATTTAGCTTAAAGTTATAAAATGAACAATAATCAACATAAATATGACATCCTGCATCTAGATTTGAACATATGCATTTGCTTAAGCCGTTTCTGTGGGAATTAGTATTTTCTTGTCTTTGAGTCCCATGAAGTCATTGACCCAGTCTTATTTATCTTTAACCCCTTACCATCTACGCAGCTCAGCACCTGGAATTCTGAGAATAGCATGAATTGCTTGAATTCTTGTGGCCCAGCCAGCACTGGTCCCAGACCACAACCAGCCAGGCCTGGAGTTATTCCAGGGAGATGGCAGGGAGTAGTATTCACATGAAAAGGCCCACAAGGCCACTGTCCTTCTCCTCAGCCCTGATTTGCCCAATCCCTCACTCCCATTACCCACCAGGCTGCTTTTCCTGTCCATCCTCTGAGGAGGGCCAGGGGCTGAAGCAAACCTCCTGGGGCTATCAATCTTTTCTGAGTGCATTGCTTTCCTAGAAGGCAACACTGTCCCCAGATACTTAAAAGCCCATTTGAGGTCCCCTGTGGGATGCCAGTACTGCCCCACACCAAGAACCTAATGAGTCACTTCTTAATTGGTTGCCCACCTGTGCTTGCATGACTGAGCTCTGCCAGTTAAGTGCTGTTCCCTCACTTTCCCTCCTGACAAGAGGCAGGCCTGGGGGACCCCAGCCAGGCCCTCTCCCCTCAAGCCACAGAGAAACATCACCTGACCTGTCCCAACCATTAAAGTCTCTCCCTGCTCTTCCAGAAATGGAAAGCCACAGACACAGGAAGGACCCCAGGTCTGGGGTGGCTGGCTTTATTTGGGGGGGCCTCTTCCCTCATATTTCCATCCAGGAAGAGAGCTGTTAGAGTAAAGACATCTGTGAATAATTGACACAGGCCAGAGAAAGCTCTGGGGTCCAGCAGTGAATGAATGAATCTCACTGATGAGCTGGCACAAAGGGGACAAATGAGGATAGAAGCAGTATTCACAGCTCAGGGGAAAGAGAAGAGTCCTTGAGGAAGCCACATCCCCTTTTGGAGCATTAGTGACTTTCTCACTCTTAAAATTTAAGACCCTTATTAGCAAGTGCATACAGCTTGAGAACCTGAAAGAAGCCTTTAGTTGCATAGAGGGGTGTGTGTGTGTTGTGCGTGTGTGTGTGTGTGTATTTGTTTAGTTGTTTTTTAAGCTGCTGAACACAACCATTTTGTTTGGTCACTATTTAGTGGGCTGGGAAGTGTTTGACTGGGCTGTTCTAGCTTGGCATCTCAACTGGGATTGCAGAAGTCAGAGATCATCTGGGGCTGCATCCCCTGCAGGTTCCACTACACTGGTTATTCACACTGACTCATTCACAAGGCTGGCTTTTGACATTGGTTCTTGCGGGATCTCAGCCAGGCCCATTAACCAAAGCATCTGTGCATGGTCTCCCCATGTGCCCTGGCCTCCTCACAGCATGGCAGTCAAGTATATTTCTTTTTATTTTATTTTTTTAAATTTTTTAATATTTAAATTTTTTAAAATTTTTATTCAAGTACATTTTTTGTATTTTTTAAAAATTTTATTGGTTATGCCATTACAGTTTTTCTATTCCCTCCCTTCATTCCCCTCCACCCTGCACCCCCCCGCCCCCACGATTCCCCCTTTTTAATTTGTGACCATGTGTCTCAAGTTCTTTAGATTCTATATTTCTCATACTATTCTTGCCCTCCCCCTATCTATTTTCTACCTAACATCTATGCTACTTATTTTCTGTACCTTCTCCCCCCTTCTCCTTCTCCCACTCCCCTGTTGCTAACCCTCCATGTGATCTTCATTTCTATGGTTCTGCTCCTGATCTAGCTGTCCTCTTAGTTTGCTTTTGTTTAGGTGTGGTTGTTAATAACTGTGAGTTTGCTGTTCTTTCACTGTTCATCTTTTTTATCTTCTTTTTCTTAGGTAAGTCCCTTTAACATTTCATATAATAAGGGCTTGGTGATGATGAACTCCTTGAATTTGATCTTATCTGAGAAGCACTTTATCTGCTCTTCCATTCTAAATGAAAGTTTTGCTGGATAGAGTAATCTTGGTTGTAGGTCTTTGGATTTCATGACTTGGAATACTTCTTTCTAGCCCCTTCTTGCCTGTAGGGTCTCTTTTGAGAAATCAGCTGACAGTCTGATGGGAAGTCCTTTGTAGGTGACTGTCCCCTTATCTCTTGCTGCTTCTAGGATTCTCTCCTTCATTTGAATCTTGGCTAATTTAATTATGATGTGCCTTGGTGTGTTTCTTCTTGGATCCAACTTCTTTGGGACTCTCTGAGCTTCCTGGATTTCCTGGAAGTCTATTGCCTTTGCCAGATTGGGGAAATTCTCCTTTATTATTTGTTCAAATAAGTTTTCCACTGGTGGCTGTTCCTTTCCCCCTTCTGATACCCCTATAATTCGAATGTTGGAA
Source organism: Artibeus jamaicensis (assembly GCF_021234435.1). Classification (NCBI taxonomy): domain Eukaryota; kingdom Metazoa; phylum Chordata; class Mammalia; order Chiroptera; family Phyllostomidae; genus Artibeus; species Artibeus jamaicensis. The sequence goes on along the minus strand of NW_026521867.1, from coordinate 462,911 downwards.
TGTTTAAAGATGTCCTGGAGGTTCCTAAGTCTCTTCTCATTTTTTTGAATTCTTGTTTCTTCATATTTTTCTGTTTGGCTATTATTTTCTTCCTTCTGGTTCACTCCCTTGATTTGAGTCCCAGTTTCCTCTTTATCACTATTGGTTTCCTATGTATCCCCCTTCATTTCAATTAGTTTAGCCTTCATATGTTCATCTAATTTGTGGCTAAAATCAACCAGTTCTGTGAGCATCCTGATCACCAGTGTTTTGAACTGTGCATATGAAAGTTTGGCTATTTCTTCATCACTTAGATTTATGGACTCTGGGGCTTTGAGATCTTCTTGAGCCATTTTTGTCTGTTCACGCCTGTTAATTATGAAGAGGGCAGCCTTAGGTGTTTACCAGGGAGGGGCCGCCCACGTGGCTGGGTTGTGATGCTGTATGTGGGGGTGGGCTCAGAGCGGGGAAATGGCACCCCCTCTGCTGCCTCTTGCCGCTGGTGCCAGCTCAGTCTTGTCTCACCGCCCACTCCCTTGCTGGTCTATCTGTGCATGAATGTGGGACCACAGTCAACCCGCCACCCTGCACCCTCACTGGGTACGCTGGTCGTTCACTGGGTTGCTCACTGGGTCTACCCATTGCAACCCCATGCCTGGGATCTGCGCGCCTGAGTCTGTCTGACCGAGTTTTCCTGTGCAACCCCGCTCTGCCAGCTGCTGGCTTCACCCCTCTTACCAGTCAGGCTGAAGAATTTGTTGTTATCAGTCTTCCAAAAAGTTCAATTTTCTGTGTTCTGGCTGCATTTTCTGTTGCTAATATTTTGTTGTCTCTAAACTTGGTTGTGGGAGAAAACACGGCATCTCCACCTATGCCCCCATCTTGGAGGAAGTCTCTTAAGTAGATTCCTTACACAGCAGTCCACAACTCCTAAAGTGAGCATCCCAGCCTGGAAAGGTTTTTACTTAAAACTCTTAGAATCTTAACTTGACAACATGTGAAACAATTAATGTCTTTTAAAAACATTGTTTGTCATTACTAGCATGAGAAGTTTGTGGGTATAAACAAAATAAGAGCCCTGTGCTGCACAGATAGTACTGATGTTGTAGTTTGTTTTATCAACAGGCAGTTTTGGAGTGGGGTCCAACATTTGATTACAGTCTTATTGCTGGAATCTTATATTTGCTACTCCTGGCTGGCTGTCCACAGTGGCTGATGGTAGAAATAGCTGACACTGCTTCAGCCCTGCCCTGATCAGTCTTAAGAGAAGACTTACTAAGCCAGTGGAACATTGTCTCTTTGTCCTTTTGTGATTTAGGGCGTGGGGGTGTTGTAGGATGATTGTGCTAGTGATGTTCAGAGGCTGCTGGCCTGGGGCTTGTTCCTCCCTTGTTTTTATCTGAATCACTGCTACCTGGCTGAATGCCCTTTGGCCAGGGGGCCAGTGGAATGGTGGTCCATATCCTGGACACACATGGTGTAGCTCCTGGTTGTCCGTGTGTCTCTATCGCCATATGGTCAGCAACTTTCACTTCAGAATGGCTGAGATCCTAGGGTCGGCCCCCACAGGGCATCCACATGTTGAGATATTCAGATTGCTTCCTGACCTCCTGGAGCACACTCCTATTCTCTCTTGCTTTACCCTTTCTCATTCTCCATGTAGTTCTGCTTGTGTAAAGTGAAGAATCTTTTCAAAATCCCCACCTGAGCCTGTGTCCTATCCCTTGGCCATGTCCCACAGCTTAGCCTCTCCTACATGGCAAAGGCATGCCCTCAGGTCTTTGTCATGTTATCCAGGTATATGGGTACATCTCGATCCATCTTACTATTTTCTATCTTTTCTTATGATGATCTCCTTGTCCCTGCTGGCTGTTCTGGTGACATGAGTCTCCTGCAATTGCTATCTGAGGTCTGGCTGGGCCTGGTAGCCATGGCTTTTCAAGGAAAGTTGAGAGGAAATGGACCTCAGCTTCTCTGTTTATGGTGACACCAAGGAGGACTGACCATGATAACAGCCCCTCTGAGGAGTGAGGTGATTAGGCCCTTAGGCAGCAGTAGGGTCACTCAAGGCTCTCTGCTCTAACAATTCAATTTCTGGGCCTCAGTCTCTTCATCTATTAATGAGGGGAACTGGACTAGATGACCTGCTATGTTATGCCTTAATGGCTGTATAGAGTGACCTAATCAGGACGAAAGCCCACCTAGGTAGGATTGGCCAAAGGGCCAATGGACCAGCCAGCTTTTCACTATCCCCAGCCTTTTGGTCAGCAACATGTAAACAGCATTGTCCATCCTGTAGACATGGCCTTCTCAGGTATAAACCTGGGTTTTTTCAGGAGTCTGGAGGTTCACAGCATATACCAAGACCCAGCCATTCTGGCTTAAAGTATATCATGCAGGATCTGAGACCTTGAGGCTCACCATCCACCTTCCTTGCCCTCAGTGGATATGGCATTCTCCTAATGGACACTGTTCACAGAGGCCTCCTCTGAGCACCTGCAAAAGCAACATATATCCACAAGGGTCGCTGAAAGAGCAGAGAGGCACAGGAGACCTTGCTTGGTAACTTGCAGCTCACACCAATATGCAGATGCATTTGGAACACCTTTGGAGATGCTTTGATGGAAGAGGACAGATGTAGGAAGGAGCAAAAATAGGAACTCAGAGACATCTATGCTAGTATGATAGCACTGTCATTCACAGGCTGGGATGTCTGCACACACTGGGTTACATTAGGCACACCAAAGCCCTATGGCAAAGAGAAGATTGCTGTTGAAGAGCCAGGTTGTGGTGCGAAGCATCTGCAATGCTGAGTGCTGGGTGAGAGTGTGCTCCATCAGTGTTGCAAGTTAGGGAGCAAAGCAAGAGCTCTAGCTTCAACTGATTTGGAGTGAAGAGGGAAAGGAGGCAAGTAAAGAAAATGCTCCTTCCTCCTCTGGAAAGGACAGTCGCAGGGAAATGTGGCCACACTCAGAGGGCATCCCAAAGAAAGGGAGAGACTGGGGAGGGAGGCCCAGGTTTTTGGAAAATCATGGGAGTTGGAATGACTGTTGAAGAAATGGACAGATTTCCATTAATGGTTCATTAAAGAATTTTCTTCCTAGAGTGGAGTCGTGTAAGTTCTTTGTATATTTTGGAGATTAAACCTTTGTCTGAGGTATCATTGGCGAATATGTTTTCCCATACAGTTGGTTGTCTTTTTAATTTAATACTGTTTTCTTTAGCCATGCAGAAGCTTTTTATTTTGATGAGATCCCATTTGTTTATGCTTTCCTTTATCTTCCTTGCTCTAGGGGACATATCCGTAAAAATGTTGCTGCATGGAATATCTGAGATTTTCTTGCCAATGTTCTCCTCTAGGACTTTAATGGTGTCATGGCTTCTATTTAAGTCTTTTATCCACCTTGAATTTATTTTGGTGTATGGTGTAAGTTGGTGCTCAAGTTTCATTTTTTTTGCACATAGCTGTCCAGTTCTCCCAACACCATTTGCTGAAGAGGCTATCTTTACTCCATTTTATGTTACTGCCCCCTTTGTCGAATATTAATTGACTGTAGAGGGTTGGGTTGATTTCTGGGCTCTCTGTTCTGTTCCATTGGTCTATGTGCCTGTTTTTATGCCAGTACCAGGCTGTTTTGATTACAGTGGCTTTGTAATACAGTTTGATATCAGGTATTGTGATCCCTCCTACTTTGTTCTTCTTTCTCAAAAGAGCAGCTGCTATTCGGGCTCGTTTTATGATTCCATATAAATTTTTGAAGTGTTTGTTCTATGTCTGTGAAATACGCCATTGGTACTTTAATAGGTATTGCATTGAATCTATATATTGCTTTGGGTAGTATGGACATTTTGATGATGTTAATTCTTCCAATCCATGAACACGGTATATGTTTCCATTTGTTTGTGTCTTCCCTGATTTCTTTCTTCAGTGCTGTGTAGTTTTCTGCATACAGGTCTTTTACCTCTTTGGTTAGGTTTATTCCCAGATATTTTATTTTTCTTTTTGCTATATCGAATGGGATTTTTCCTTGATTTCTCCTTCTGCTGATTCATTGTTGGTATACAAAAATGCCTTTGATTTCTGGATATTGACTTTGTATCCTGCTGTTTTGCCAAATTCATTAATTAGTTTGAGCAGTTTTTGGGTAGAGTCTATAGGATTTTCCATGTACACTATCATGTCATCTGCAAACAGTGACAGTTTTGCTTCCTCCTTTCCTATTTGGATGCCTTTTTTACACCAGTCAGGATGGCTATAATAGATAAAGCAACAAACAACAAATGTTGGAGAGGGTGTGGAGAAAAGGGGACCTTAGTTCACTGTTGGTGGGATTGCAGACTGGTACAACCATTACGGAAAACAGTATGGAATTTTCTCAGAAAAATAAAAATTGACCTGCCTTTTGACCCAGCAATTCCACTGCTAGGATTATACCCCAAGAATCCTAAAACACCAATTTCAAAGAACCTATGCACCACAATGTTCATAGCAGCACAGTTTACAATAGCCAAGAGTTGGAAGCAACCTAGGTGCCCATCAGTAAATGAATGGATCAAAAAATTGTGGTACATATACACAATGGAATTCTATGCAGCAGAGAGAAAGAAGGAGCTACTACCTTTTGCAACAACATGGATGGAACTGGAAAGCATTATGCTGAGTGAAATAGGCCAGGCATTGAAGGACAAATACCATATGATCTCACCTTTGACAGGAAGCTAAACAATAAAACGAACAAGCAAACAGAATAAAAACAAAGACACTGAAATAGAGAACAAGTGGGCAGCGACCAGAGGGGAGAGGGAAGGGAACTTAAGGGGAAAAAGGGGGAGGGATTTTGAGGAACAAGTATGAAAGACACAGAGATGAGGACTGTGGGGCGGGGGGAATGGGAGGGAGGGGGGAGACCAAGCGGGGGGGGGGATGGGGTGGGATGGGAGAAATAGATTAAAAAAAATGTACTTGAAAAGTAACTAAATAAAATTTAATTTAAAAAAAAGAATTTTCTTGATTTGGGGGAGTTAGAACATTCAAGATCCATTCCTACTTTCAAATATGCGATACAGTATAATCAACCATTGTCACCAGGCTATACATTACATCCCCAGGACTTATTCACGTTATCACTGGTAATTTGTACCTTTTCACCCTATCTACCCACTTTAGATAGGAGTTTACAAATAGCACTTTCTGTGATGATAGAAATGTCCTATATCTGCACTATTCAATATGATAGCTACTAACTACATGCAGTTTTGAATATGATCAGTACAACTAAGGAACAACTTTTCATTTTTACAGATGACCCTCAAAAAACACAGAAGTTAGGAGCACTGACACCCTTCCCCACATGGTCAGAAATCCACACATAACTGTTTCCAAATTATATTTTATTGTTTATTTTATAACATCCCAAATTTTCTCCCTTTGTCCCCCTTCACCCAGCACCTCCCAATCCCCTGGGTAAGTCCCACACCACTGTTCATGTCCATGGGTCATGCATAGGTTCTTTGCTCCATTTCTTATACTGTACTTCCATATCCCCATGGCTCTTCTGTAACTACCTATTGTACTTCTTAATCCCCTCACCTCTTCACTCACTCCCCTACCTGACAACCATCAAAACTCTCTCTATATCCATGATTCTGTCTCTGTTCTTGTTTGTTTAGATTTGATTATCAATACATATGTATTTATTGCCACTTAATTGTTCATAATTTTGGTCTTCTTTTTCTTAAATAAGTCCCTTTAAGGTTTCCTATAATAATGGCTTGGTGATGATGAATTCCTTCAGTTTTTTCTTGTCTGAGAAGTTCTTTATCTGCCCTTCAATTGTAAATGACATCTTTGCTGGGTAGAGTAATCTTGACTGTACATTCCTGCTTTTCATGGCTTTCAGGATTTCTTGCCAGTCTCTCCTTGCCTGCCACGTTTCTTTTGAGAAATCAGCTGACAGTCTTATGTGTGCAGTCCCTGGGGTTTCCTGAATTGTGCAGGCCACGTCCAGCCTCCACTTGTGTTTTGCCTGGTACCATCCTACCTAAGCTATAAAGCAATCTGAGATGGCTGCTACTTATGTTGGACTTGGAGGTTCCAAGACCAAGTCCAAGCTGTAAATATAGGCTGTCTGGTGCCAATGTCAGGGCTGGGTCCACTTACCAAGAAGTTTTGGGGTAAGGGGGTCAATGAGGCTGACTGTTGTTTGAGAGGACTTAGAAAATTGTGACACATGAGCCAAGACCAGCTATTCATATGGAAAAGCAGCTCAGGTGGGCCCATAAGTTGGGTAGGATGAAGTTTTGGGGGGTCTCCAGAGTGGGGCAAACAATGTTAGCCAGGTTGGTGGAATCTCAGATATGGCACCAGCCTGTTGGCTCTATGGCTTTGTGGGGGGAGGGTTCAGAAAAAGGACAATGGCCTCTGACTGCCTTTCTGTCTGAAAGAAAACTGCCTTCCAACTCTCGCTTGATGCCAGACACTTCCGTTTCTCCTCATATGCCACTGGTACCTTTTAAGCTGCTACCCCTGTGCTGGAGCTCAGAGGGAGTGAGTCTAAATAAGTCTGTGTGTGGGTCCTTCAACAGAAACTTCTTGGGACTGACTCCAGATGTTTCTACCACTGACTCAATCCTGGCTGGCTTTTGCAGCAAGAAGTTATGGGGATTTATATTCCTGGCACTGGAACCCTGGGCTGGGGGGCCTAGTGTAGAGCTGGGACTCCTTGCTTCCAAGATAGCTCTCCCAAATTTTTATCCACCCCATGTGAATGTTGAACCAGCCTGTTCTGCATATGTACCCCTCCTACCTGTCTGGATAGATGTGGTTTCTTTAATTCTGTAGTTGTCAGACTTCCATTTGACTTGATTTCTGACAGTTCTGAATTATGTTTGTTCTATATTTTAGTTGTAATTTTGATGTAGTTGTGTGAGGAGGTGAGCCACATTTACCTATGCCACCATCTTGACCAGAAGTTTTTCCATACATAACTTTTAACTCTTCATACCTGTGGATCAACCAGCCACAGGCCAAAAAACAGTATGTTAGTCCACAGTTGGAAATCCATAGTTGTGAATGCAAAACATTGTTTTCCATCCACAGTTGGTTTAGTCCACAGATGTAAAGCTCTCAAATATAAAGGGCCAATTGTATTTACTGTAAAAAATTTACAAGTAGAACTGTGCAGTTAAAACATGTATTGTTCAAGGGCCAACTGTATTTACTTTTAATTAACTTAATTTACATACCCACATGTGGCTAGTGGCTGCCATATTGTGATAGCACAGAACTAACTGAATTTGTCTCAATCATATAAAACAATATCTGTTTTTACTGAAAATAAATATTCAAATAAAAACTTATATATGAATGTTCATAGCAGCATGATTTATAGAACCAAAGGGTGAAAACAATCTAATAGCTGGTGGGATTCGATAAATTCCATTAATAGCTGAATGAATAATAAAATTTAGTTTATCCGCATAATGGAATAGTATTCAGCCATAAAAAGGAATGAAGTACTGACATGGATGAACTTTGAAAACATAATTCTAAGTGAAAGAAGCCAGACCAAAAAAGGCCATATATTATATGATATCATTAATAGAAAATGCCCATAACAGACATATTTATGGAGATAGCAGATTAATGGTTGCCAGTGCCTGGGGGCCTACAAGGTTATAGGGAGCAACTGCTTAATGTGTATGATATTTCCTTTGGGGGTGGTGAGCATGTCTTGGAACTAGAGGTCATGGCTGCACAACATTGTAAATGTACTAAATGTCACTAATGGTATATTGTATTTTATTTTTATTTTACCACAATAAAACAAAACAAAATGAAAACAAACAAAGTACAGTATTATCTCTTTTTATTCCTTTGGAAAAGGGAGTAAAGTTCTCTGGCCTCAGTGGAATCCCAACCCCAGGCAAATTCAGCCTCTTGGAACTTCTCCCCACCCTAAGGGCTAAGGATACCCCCAGGGGTGACCTTGGAGCTGCTCTCTCCAAAGACAGCAAGTGCTTGAGGAGAGCCACAAGTGAGAGTCTGGTGGACAAGTTACCAGTAAAGCCCTCCTAGTCCTTAAAAAGGCACTGGGAGCAGCATGGACAGGAGGCTGGGGGCTTGGCTCACCTGAGGGTTCAAGACACAGCAGCGTCTCCTCTGGAAGCTTGAGCTCCCATGTCAGGATCTGGAGGTGCAATGATTAACAGCCCCTTGGGTCCAGCCCCCATGGAGGCAAAGTGTGTGCCTATTAATCAGGTGGGAGCGCTCTTTGCTCAGACATGGGTTTGCATATGGCAGGCCCCAGCGTTCATCATGAATGCTGCATGGAGCTCCTAACCTTTCTGAGCAGTCTTCTGGGAGCCCCACCTCCCTTCCAACACAGCCAGCCAAAAGTACAAGGCACGTAATTTAGCTGGGAGCACCACTCAAGAAGTGGTTGGCCTTCAGAAATGAGACCATGCTCCTGACTCCCAAATCAATATTCACTGTCCAGGTGACACTGTGAACCACCACAGGAGAGACCTTGCCCCACCCGCCAAATGAAATAAATGGTGAAGTCACCCAGGCAAAAGAGAAAATGACCCCCAGACAAGGATTTATGAGGAAGGGGAAATATGATCTCTGGAGGAAGCACAGAACTCAGAAGTAGAGTCCCAGGTTCTGTCCTCTGACACCACCCAGCACTGTGTCTCCAGGATGTCATGCAGCCTTTAAATTTTCAAATCTACCAAATGGAGCTCATGAACCTGTCCTGCTACATTTCCGAGGCTTACAGGAGCATGAACTTTGAAGTGAGAGACCTGAGTTCAAATTTCAGTTCTGCTAAGTACTAGCTGTTTAACCTGGCATCAACTGTTTGGTCTTTCTTCATCTGTTTTCTCATCTATAAAATGGGTAGAAAAAAGTCTACCTGACAGGTTTATCATGGGAATCAGTCAACATAGTGGCTTGTGAAGCCATTAGCACTCTGCCTGGCCTTTCATAGGAAATGTTCAGTAATTTAAAGCTATTCTTATAATTATGTATACTGTCAACCACAGTTGTAGATGAGAAGCAGTTTCAAAGTATGTGGTCTCTTCTACTAGGGTGAAGTGGTTATGAGAACCAGCAGGGGAAGGTGGAAGACAGGAATTAGTTCTGCCTCTGTACAGTGGGGCAAAGTTGCGCTGTTTTTTTATCCTATGTTACATCTTGAGTTCATAAAATGGGTCCAGGCTGCTCAAGAAATGGACAGTTTAGCAACCCAGAAAAGACTTGCTATGGGCCCTTATTATAGATGAATGTATGTGGCTTCCAGAATTCATACGTAGAAACCTACTCCCCAAGATGATGGTATTTGGAGGCAGAGAACAACTTGTGGGAGGCAATTAGGTCATGAGGGGGAGTCCTCATGAATGGGTTCAGTGCCCCTGTGAAAGAACATCTTTCTTTCATAGTTGGGAAGACCGAGGTCTAGGGTGGCCACCTGGAGGCTTTCTTGAGTCCTGCTGGATGGGGTGTGGGAAAGAGGTTGTTTCGGCCTGAAACTGAGCTGTTGAAGTCAGAGAGCAAGTCCCAGAGAACTTCCTAGACTTATGCCACCATGTGAGACCACGCAGAGAAGATTGTGGTTTATGAGCCAAGAAGCGGGCCTTCACCAGACACCAAATGTGCAGATGTCTAATCTTAGACATCCCAGCCTCCAGAACCATGAAAAGTAAATGTTTGTTGTTTGAGCCCCACAGTCTATGATATTTTGTTATTGCAGCCTGAATGGACCAGGACAGCCCAGGAGATTGCTCTGCTAATTATCCAGAAATTTGATCCACACCTCTCTGTCTGACTTCCTCCTCTCCAGCTCTCTGTCTCTCTGGGCCTCACACCTCTGATGCCCACACCTTGCTCAGAGGACATGTGTTAGACACATTTCTCTGGATCCACCCCTGGCTCAGTCCCTGGATTCTCTGGGACTTGCTCTCTGACTTCAACAGCTCAGTTTTAGGCAGAAACAACCTCTTTCCCACACCCCATCCAGCAGGACTCAAGAAAGCCTCCAGGTGGCCACCCTGGACCTTGGTCTTCCCAACTACGAAAGAAAGATGTTGAGACAGATTCTTGAAGGTTCCCTCCAGGTTTGACATTCCTTGGTTCTAAATATTGTTGGGATATTCAAAATTTATGTTGTTTCTCTTCTGCAGAATGAAACCTGTGATACCAGCTGGGAGACAGGTGGCTCTGAAGGGATGACTCACACAGGGGAACTGAAACCCTATATTAATTAATTCTTCTCCAAGTATTTCCCATTTATCTCAATTTCATTAACCTCTAGGTCTGTTTGTGGAGAGAAACCTGAGTGCTGGACTGAAGCAGGATGACTCCTGCCCAAGGCATGTCATTTTCCCAAGTAGGGGGCAGTGCTGGGGGTGGGGAGAACAGGGGAGGAGGGGAGCAGAGGCCAGGGCTTGGGGTTGTCATGGCAGGAGCCCTCTGGAGCTGCCTCCTAGAAATGGAAAGTGGGACACTGAATCCTCCTCTAAAGGCACCTTCCCAGCACCCCACTCCAGGTGTCAGGGTTCCTTAGGTGGTTCCCTAGTATAAAAAATTCTAGCCCCACTGTCTGTTTGGCAGCCAACAGCTACAAGTGGTTATTTACATTTAAATATTAAAATTCAATATAAATTTAGCTCTTCAGTAAAACTAGCACATTTCAGGGGCTCAGCAGCCACTTCTGGCTACTGGCTACCATACTGGACAGCACGATAGAGAGCATTTCCATCATCATACTGGAATATAAAGAGCACTGCTTACAACATAGAAAATGAGACCAAAGTCTCTGCCATCTGATAGACCAGAGATGGCAGTAACAAGATACCCTGACATCACATATCAGTACACTCTAAAGATGCCCTAGCATGTCCTGCAACATCCCATACCTCCAATGGGCTCTGGTGGGCAGAGGGGTCAGGGTTGTTATTGGAGGGGGTGCTGTCTCTAATTCACATCAGAAGCTTAGGATGGTCCCTGAAACCTCAGGCATCCTTCTGTCTTCTGAGCTCTCTGTAAAGATGCAAGTGGAAGCTAGTCGGGAGAAGATAACTCACATTTAGCAAGCATTTTCTGCATGTCAGAGTTGTGCTAGATGCTTTACACACATTGTTCATGAAATCCTAACAACCAAGCTGTGAGGTCAGGTACCCTGTCACCCTCCCTAACAACTCCTTGAGATCAGGGATTGCTGCGTTAATATTCGTCAAGTTCCTAGAATAGTGCCTGAAACAATGTAAGCACTACACAAGTGTTTGTTAAAGAACAAATCCACCTCAAATTTAGTACTCTAAGACTTAGAGTTGGTAGAAGGGCAGAAGATAGGATCTGACCTCCTGTCTCCACTGCAGGTCTCCTTCTGCTACACCCATTGACTGAGAAGCCTGCACAGAGGACACTGATTGTTTTTTTTTGTTTTGATCATCTTGTTCCATTCTCCCTCCCTAATAGCCTCCTTACTTCCTTTTTCCTCATTGTGGGCAGTCTTGGCGAGCTGTAAGGTGTGATGCTCTATCCTGCCCCAACCAAGAGGTGGACGTTTTGCCAAGGGGACTCTTTCTGCCAGGACTTTGAATTCTGAGCACAAAGACACAATGATGGAATGCCCCATTGGTGCTCTCTCATTCTGGCACCCAGGCCCTAGAAGAGAAAGTCAGTCAGTTTCTACTGCCTGGATTCCTAGAACTATCCCGTAATATATTCTGTTTCCAGCCTGGTTTTCTAGCTACCTGCCAGTTTGTGTGAGTTACCTGATAACCCTTCATTCACCTCACTTTTTCATAAAACTGGCCAGAGTTGTTTTCTGTGGCTTGCAATAAAAGAAGCTTGACTGATAATTCTTCAAAGGAACACAAAGTTGCAGCCCTGAAAAAGATTAACTGAGAGAAAGAAAGAGATGAAAGAAACTAGAGTGGAAAAGGGACTCAGGTCTCAGCAGCCAGTTTTCTGTTTCTATCCCTTCATGATCCCAGAATGGAGAGGTGGGGGAAATTTGAAGAGTGATGTGACAGATTGACTAATTGGCCCTAATTCTTCACCTTTCCTAGGTCCACACCTTTTGTCATATGATCTTGCTCTCACGAGAGGTGAAGTTTATTATATCTCTACACCTGGAATCTGGGTTTCGTCATGTGGCTTGCTTTTCCAGAAAGACACTGGTGAGCATGATGTAGGTAGGGGCTTGAAATATGCTTATGCATTTGGGCTTGCTCTCTTGCACTTCTGCAGCTGCAATGAGAAAGATGTGCCCATGCTCTGTGGAGCAGATCTGAACTCAAGTGCATCTAAGAGCCACACTGTTGAGCCCAACTTAGATCAGAAAAACCCCAGCTAACCCACAGAAGCAAGAGGGAGAACAAATGTTGTTTTAAGCCATTGAGTTTGGGGATAGTTTGTTATATAGCATTATTATTGCAAATAACTAAATGATAAATGAACTACAGATGAAGGAGCTAAAGTAATCTGATAAACAGTAGCATACTTAAGACCAATAATAACAATTACCTTTTATTTATTTATTTACAGGTCAAGTGCTGGATATTCACTTTGCATATGGTAACTCATGTAATCATCACCAAGAGCCTTATGGGTTAGTATTATTATTCTCACTTTATAGGTAAGAACACTGAGTTTCAGACTGGATGAGTATTTACCAATGTCATACAGTTAGTAGGTGTTAGTACTAAGAGTCAGATCCAACCATATCTATCTCTCTACGATGTGATTTTAATACCTCCTCCCTGCCTCCTACCCCTTCTCTGGCTCCATGGCTTCCCTTGGCTCTGACACTTGATGTAGATGACTATACACAGGACATCCCAAGAACATCACACAGAATTTTAGGCCCAAGGATTTTATTCTAAGAACCAGTAGCAGATAATGCAGATGTTTGGAACTGTGCCCATTTTTCACTAAGAACTTGCAGTCAACTGTTCAATAGCAATGAAGGATCCTGAATGTCATTCCCTACATTTGTTTATATTCACAGTGAAAAGATACAGCCCTTCCATTTTCTGTCTTCACTTCCCCCATACCAGTCTATTGAAGAAGTAATGCTAATTTTCCTACCTCCTAAATATCTTGTCACTTTGTCAGTTTCTCTTCACTCTTGCATCATCTCCTGGATTTGTACAGTTACCTCCACCTGAGGTTCCCATTTCAGTCTGGTCTTCTCTAATCTATTCTTTACTCTGCCGCCACAGTGGTCATTCCAAAATGCAAATCTGATCCGTTCTTTCCTCTCTTTAAGGCACTTTGATGACCTCTCATTACTTTTAAAATAATGGCAAATCACCTACACACAGCCTGCAAGCCCCTGCCTGGCCTGGCTCTGTCATCCTCTCCAGCATTTTCTTCCATATGCTCTCTCTTCCATGCTGGGTTCCAGATACTGTGTACATTCTTCTCTTCCTCCAGTGCTGAGTGCCCCACACTTTCTCTGATCACAGGGCCTTTGCACATGCTATTCCTCTTACTAAAACACTCTTCTCACACCAACCCTTTCACCAGACTAACTCTCACTCATCTTTCTTATCACCCCTGAGTCTCACCTCCCCAAAGCAGCATTCCCTTCCCCAGACTAGGTTAGATTTCCCACCCCATAGTCTCCAAAACTCTCATTCCTCTCCTCTATAGACCTTGCAGTAGCTGATATTTATGCATGTGCTATATGATGATTGGATTAAGGCTGCTCATTACAGCTAGGCCATTAGGGTTGTGAGTTGAGGGAACATGTCACTCATCACTTGCCTTCTATCTCCAGCCCTGGCACACTGCCAAGCTCAATAATTAATCAAGTGCTACTCCCCACCTCACTCATACCCATATCCAAATCTGCTCCTCCTGCAGTCTTCCTCATCTCAATCAATAGAATGTCATTGTTCCAGTTCTCAGGCCAAAAATCATGGAGTCATTCTTGACTCCTTTCTTTCTCTCAAACTCTGTTATCTGTACCAGCAAATCTTACCTGCTCTACCTTTACCACACATCCAGAGTTTAAGCACTTATCACCTCACCACACTGCTCACCATGGCCAAAGGTATCATCATCTTACATTTGGATCACTGCAGTAGCCTCTTAACTGCTCTTACCTTTCTTCCGTCTCTTCTCAACATGGCATCCAGAGTTATCTTGTGAAAATATCAGTCAGATCAACTTTCTCCCTGTTACGAACCCTCTCCTAGCTCCAATCCTCAAATAAAAGCCAAGTCCCTACCTAACTTTCTAGCCATCCTGCCTCTGATCTCATCTCCTGTCACTCCCCCTCTCTCACTTCTATGCTGGCTGTTGGCCTCTTCACTGTGCCAGAACATTTTGTGTGTGCTGTGCCCCAGGGCCTTTGCACCCACTATTGCATTTCCCTAGACTTCTTCTCCGCCAGAGAGCTGCTCTACCACCTTCCTTACTTGCTTCAAATCTTACTCAAAGTTCCCTTTCCCAATCTGGTTTGAAATTCAACCCCAGCTATATACTTTGTCCCCTTTCCTACTTTGCTTTCTTCTTAGCATGAACCATATTTTTAATTGTTTACTGACTGCCTCGCTACTAGAATGCAAACTCCATGAGTATAGGGGGGGTTTCATGCGTTTTCACTGATATATGTCCTAAGCTAGTACATACTTGGTTCTCAACAAATATTTGTTAAATAAATTAACAAGTGCTATAGCTCAGTCAGCCTTGCAAACCAGAGGGCTGATGCCAGACAATAGGGAGTACTGCCTTCCTATCTGCCTGCTGATTCTCAGGAGGACTAAGACTTCACCTAGCTGTTGATGGCTTTCTATTTCACTCCTACTGTGACTGACTGAGGCCCACTCAACCAGAAGGTGGACCTCTGGTTGAGTGGGCTACACCACACCATTGACTATACCATCGCCATCCCCCTCCTCCTCCAGGGGACTTAGAGTTCCATTCTGCATCCAGAGAGCAGATCTACAATCAGACCCCTGGGATGGTGACACTGGCTCACATGTAAATGGGTGATATCTGGACCTCTCCAGCAAGCAGGTTTGGTGGGAGAATGAGAGGGATGGCTTGACTTGAATTAATTGGGAAAATAAGGCAGAATGGAGATGGAGGTGGGGGTGGGGGTGGAAGAGAACTCCAGGCAGGCAAGAAAGAGGCTGATGCAAGGAAAGTGCACATTCCTGAGGTCATGGCTTTGCTGAGGCCTGGACCAGTTCCAGGTATCATGTGCTCATCCTTCAAAGTTAGGAAAATGCAGATTAGAAAATGTGCCCTAAGGAATAGTGACTAGGTACTGGAGACTGAAATTAAAGGGTGAGGCAAGGTCACAATGTAGGTGCTGCAGGCTGGGATTGTAGTATATCTGAAAGCAGAAGGGAGAGTTGGTTTGGCTGAAGTTAAGGGGCTCATAATTATAGCCCATAATTATGGGTGGATGAGAGGAGGCCTGCTTCACAGCAGAGGGTGAGAGGTCTGTTCAGTACTCCTGCTCAGAAAGGAAGCCACAGTTCAAGGCCCAACCCCCAGGCTTACAGTTTCAATGATTCAAGTCACCATGTCAGGTGACAACAGGAATCAGGAGCACTTAAACCCTTCCTTCCTGCCCCTGGGTGGCCTCTGACACAGCTTATCAAGTGACTCAAGGGGTGAGATGTGTGGGGTTTCCATCTTTCTCTGCCATGGGTTTCAGGGCCCTTTGCCACCCTAATTTATGGAGACCCAAAATATAAAACCTGAGTCCTTCACTTTCTCCTGCTCTCTGATATCCAACAACCCAGGCTCCTGACTGAAATAATAGAGAGCAACATTCATTTCTCTGAGGCATTTCGACTTGCCCTTTTGGTAAACTAATGCAGAAAACATTGGGATGGAGGACTGAAAAACAAGCAGAGTAAAGAAAGGCAGTGAGTCTTGGGCCCATGGAGCCATTTCCTGCTGCTGTGTGAACTGGGGCTTTAGAAGAGTCCTTCTTTGATGGCTGGATTCATAGAAAGTCCCCTAGAAGTGTTCATAAAGAGCCTGGTAGAACTCCAATGGGAGTGCTGTGGGTCGGGCCATAGGTTAAAAGTCAGAACATCTACTCCCATGTCCTTATTGTAGATCACACAGTGGGGATGGCAAGGAGAGTATGCTCAGGGGAGAGCCCAGCTCCCTCCAGGCCCTGTCTATAGGAAAAAAGAATGGAGTCCTGCAACCAGATGCCAGGTCAGGGTCTGGGAAGGGTGACTGGGCTCTTGGGACAGGTTTCCTTCCAACATAGGTTGGGTGACCTGGATCAAATCACCTAACACTTTGGGACTCATCTTATTCATCCCCTTTAGAAGTTTCAGGGAACTTCCAGCCAAGATGGCCGTATAGGCAGATATAGCTCACCTCTTCACAAAATGACATTAGAATTACAACTAAAATGTAGAACAATCATCACTCAGAACTCTCAGAGATCAAGTTGTATAGAGGTCTGACAACTATGGAATTAAAGACACCACATTAATCCAGACTGGTAGAAGGGGTGCAGTTGTGGAATGGGCTGGTCCCTCACCCACGTGTGGTGGATAAAAATTCAGGGGGTATACATAAGGAGCAA
Organism: Artibeus jamaicensis; assembly: GCF_021234435.1. Taxonomy (NCBI): domain Eukaryota; kingdom Metazoa; phylum Chordata; class Mammalia; order Chiroptera; family Phyllostomidae; genus Artibeus; species Artibeus jamaicensis. Next base: position 446,355 of record NW_026521867.1, on the reverse strand, counting down.
GGAGTCCCAATGCCATACCAGGCCCCCCAGCACAGGGTTCCAGTGGCAGGAGACAGTCTTCATAACTTCAGGCTGCAGAAACCAGGGGGATTGAGTCAGTTGAAGAAATTTCTGCAGCCCCAGGAGTTTCTCTTAAAGAACTTACACATAGACTCACTTTCTCAGACTTATTATCTCTGAGCTCCAGAACCAAGGTAGCAGCTTGAAAGGCACCAGTGTGTAACAGGGAGAAACTGAAGTGCCTGGTATGAAGGCAAGCAGTGGCCATAGTTTCTTTTCTAAACCCTTTCCCCACAGAGCCACAGAGCCATCAAGCTGGTGCCATATCCGAAACTCTATTGGCCTGGCTAATACAATTTGACCAGCTTTGGAGATCCCCAGAGATTCTGCCCCACAAAAATTACAGGCCCACCCAAGCTGCTTTTCCATATGGATGGCTGGTCTTCATGCTTCACAAATTCCTAAATCCTTTCAAACAAGCAACAGCTATCTTCAGTGAGCCAAGGCCTGGCAGTAGCAGCAGCCAGCCTAGATTCGTAGTTTGGCTTCCAAGCCAAGCACAAGTAGCTGCCATATAGGATATCTCAGGCAGGGTGGCCCTGGGAAAAACATAGGTTAGAGCTGACCTTGGCCAGCACCACCCAGGAAACCCCAGGGCCAACACACCCAGTGGACAGCTACAGACCACATTGGAGTGCCACCACCCTGCCCCTGCACAATGATCCTCCAATGAGGGCTAAGATTGATGGTAAATGGTCAAAGCCAGTCCTTACAGCTGACTGGCCTGGGTAAATCCCTCCCATTGATCAGCCAACAACAGTCAAGGCTCAACTACAGGAGAAGGGTGTACTCAGCCCAAATGAAGGGTACACGGTCAGTACCCAGCTTGAGTGACAGAAGAGGCTGTGCTACTGGGCCTCATAGGACACTTAAGACATTAGGCCACACTACCAAGACATGAAGTCAAAGAAACTCTGCCTAATACATATAAGCAACACAGAGAGGCTGCCAAAATGAGAAGATAAAAAACATGGCCTAAATGAAAGAACAGATCAAACTCCAGAAAAATAACTAAACAAAATGGAGATGAGCAATCTATCAGATGCAGAATTCAAAACATTGCTTATAAAGATGCTCAAGGAACTCAGTGAGGACCTCAACAGCATAAAATACATCTAGTCAGAAATGAAAGATACACGAATTGAAATAAATGACAATTTTTTTAGAATTTTATATACCAAGTTTTAATTATTTACAGAGATTAAGACACAATAATAAAGAATAATTGACAAATTTAATTAGATTATATTATGCAGGAACAATTCCATACTCTAAATAAAGCTGCTCTATTAAAATATTAGTGAAAATAATGCTTCTTGATTCTTAATGTATAAATGACAATTTTTTAAAAAGAAGAACCAATCAGAACAAGAAGAAGAAAAAATAATTAAAAAAATTGAGAATAGCATAAGCACCCTTTGAAACAATTTCAAGACATCCAACATTTGTATCATAGGGAGAAGAAAGAGCAAGAAATTGGAAATCTATTTGAAAAAATAACAAAAGAAAACTTTCCTAATTTGGTGAAGGAAATAGACATACAAGTCCAGGAAGCACAGCGAGTCCCATACAAGATGGTGCAAAGAGGCCCACTCCAAGACACACTATAATTAAAATGCCAAAGGTTAACAATAAAGGGATCATCCTAAAAGCAGCAAGAGAAAACCAGTTAGTTGCCTACAGGGGAGTTCCTATAAGACTGTCAGCTGATTTCTCAAAAGGAACTTTGCAGGCTAGGAGGGATTGGCAAGAAATATTCAAAGTCATGAAAAACAGGCACCTACAGCCAAGATCGCTCTAATTAGCAAAGATACCATTTAGAATCAAAGGGCAGATAAAGAGCTCCCAGAGAAGAGAAACTAAAGAAGTTCATCATCACCAAACCATTATTATAGAAAATGTTAAAGAGATTTGTTTAGGATAAAGTAGAAAATCAAAATTATGAACAATGAAATGGGAAAAAATACATACCTATCAACAATCGAATCTAAAATACAAATTAAGCAAAAGAGACAGAATCATGGCTATAGAGAGAGTTTTGATGGTTGTCGGGTAGGGGAGTGGGTGAATAGGGGAGGGGATTAAGAAGTACAATAGGTAGTTACAGAAGAGCCATGGGATGTAAAGTACAGTATAGGAAATGGAGCAAAGAACCTATGTATGACCCATGGACATGAACAGTGGTGTGGGGCTTACCTAAGGAAATTGGAGGTGCTGGGTATAGGGGTACAAAGGGAGAAAAATTAGGACAAATGTAATAGCATAAACAATATAATATAATTTAAAACAAAAAATTAAATTTAAGAAAAAATTTTGAGTTGCAAATTGATAGCCCATGAGCCCATTTTGCCAGGGACATATTTTGTTCATCCTGCAAAGCACTTCTAAAATATGAAAATTCTACCCACAAATCAGTCACTGACATTTTTTCAAAATCTAAAGACTGGGAAGCAGCAGGTCTGACTTTTGCTTCCCAGTCCTTGGTCACAGCTGACTGGCATCTGTCTGCTCTCAATGAGGCCCAAAATCCAGCCACCAGCAGCATTCCCTGCCCCTTCGTCCATGTGGTTCACAGCTATGCTGGTTCAGGACTCAGACTGCCTGTATCCAAATCTTAACCCTTATACCTGTACGTAGTGTGACTATAGGCAGGTCATTTATTCTGTTCTTCAATTTATTCATCTAGAGAAGGGAAGCAATAATAGCACCTGCTTTCCAGGATTTCTCTGAAGGTTAGTGGGTTCATTAAGTGAAGAACTGAGATGGGTAATGAGCATAATGAGTGCTTTATCAGCTTTTGCTGTTATTAAAAATTCTCCTTCCTCTTGAGTCCCACTCCTTTTCTATTTCTCCAGCCCCATGTCCAAATATTTAATGGTCCCTAATTCATTACACCGAGCAATTAATTCAGCAGGATCCTCCACCCCTCAGAATGTGGTGAGGGGCTTTACAGACCACATTTTATGTATTTGATGTGATATGTATGAGTACATACATGTGCATTTTCACACACAACCTGCAACATATACACAAACACAATGTGTACACATATGTGTGTACACAAACATATGTATTAGGCACAAGTAAGCATATACTTGTACACATGAGCATATATGTGTATACACATATGCACACCTATCAAATCCTAATTGATTAATCAGAGAGGAATAGACATGAAAGAGGGAGGAATGAGAAAGTTCCAGCCAAGATGGAAGTGTAGACAGAAATGCTTTGCTTTGTTGCACAACCAAAAGAAGGATAACAACCAATTTAAAAACAAGAAACAACCAGTACTGCCAGAAAAACAAACTGTATGGAAGTCCAACAACCAAGGAGTTAAAGAAACATTCATCCGGACCAGTAGGAGAAGTGGAGACAGGCAACTGGGGCAGGGAGGACATGCAGCAAGGTGGTAGAGCACATACATAGACAAGGTTGGGGCTGGTTCACAGGGCAGGCCCGCATTTGAGCAGATAAGCCAGTAGGAACAACTGGGGAATAAGACAGACTATGAAACCCGGGGTTTCAGTGTGAGAAACTAAAGATTCAAAACCTCTGGCTATAAAAACATGTGGGGGTTGTGGTGATGGGAGAAACTTCCAATATCACAGGAGACTCAGTTGGAGAGGCCCACGAGGTCCAAGAATGTACACAAACCCACCCATCCAGGAACCAGCACCTGAAAGGGCACAGTCCACTTGTGGGAAGCAAGGAAAGTGACTGAGTGGGATGAGAGATGAACAAGGAGCATTATTCCCTCTCAGACCCTTCCACCACAAACAGAGCCACAGTACAATGTGTGTTGCCCCACCCTGGCAAATACCTAAGCCTCCACCACTTACAAGATAACAGATGTACCAAGACAAAGAATGGCCCAAATGAAAGAACAGATCAAAACTCCAGAAAAAGAACTAAGTGACAAAGAGATAGACAACCTATTTGATGCAGAGTTCAAAACACTGGTAATCAGGATGCTCACAGACATGACTGAGTTTCAGTCACAAAATGAAGGAAGAAATTAAGGCTATACAAAATGAAATAAAGCAAAAAATACAGGGAACCAAGAGTGAAGGGAGGAAAATCTGGACTCAAATCAATGATTTGGAACAAAAGAAAGAAAGAAACATCCAACCAGAACAGAATGAAGAAATAAGAATTCAAAAAAATTAGGAGAGGCTAAGGAACATTTGGAACAACTTTAAACATTCCAACATTTGAATTATAGGGGTACCAGAAGGAGAAAAGGAAGAGCAAGAAATTGAAAATTTATTTGAACAAATAATGGAGAACTTTTTTTTTAAATTTATTTATTTTTTATTGATTATGCCATTACAGTTGTTCTATTCCCCCCCCTTCATTCCCCTCCACTCTACCTCCCTGTCCCCATTACCCCCATTTAGTTTATGACCATGTGTCTCAAGTCCTTTAGATTCTATATTTCCCATACTATTCTTCCCCCCCATCTATTTTCTATCTACTGTCTATGCTACTTATTTTCTGTACCTTCTCCCCCCTTCCCCTCCTCCCACTCCCCTGTTGCTAACCCTCCATGAGATCTTCATTACTATGTTTCCACTCCTGATCTAGCTGTCCTTTTAGTTTGCTTTTGTTTTAGGTGTGGTTGTTAATAACTGTGAGTTTGCTGTCCTTTCACTGTTCATGTTTTTTTTAACTTCTTTTTCTCAGGTAAGTCCCTTTAACATTTCATTTAATAAGGGCTTGGTGATGATGAACTCCTTGAATTTGATCTTTTTTTTAAATTTTTTTAATTGATTATGCTGTTACAGTTGTTCTATTCCCCCCTTCATTCCCCTCCACCCTACCCCCCCATCCCCACCATTACCCCCGCCTTTAGTTTATGTCCATGTGTCTCCAGTCCTTTAGATTCTATATTTCCCATGCTATTCTTGCCCCCCCATCTATTTTCTTTCTACTGTCTATGCTACTTATTTTCTGTACCTTCTCCCCCCTTCTCCTCCTCCCACTCCCCTGTTGCTAACCCTCCTTGAGATCTTCATTTCTATGTCTCCACTCCTGATCTAGCTGTCCTTTTAGTTTGCTTTTGTTTTAGGTGTGGTTGTTAATAACTGTGAGTTTGTTGTCCTTTCACTGTTCATGTTTCTTTAACTTCTTTTTCTTAGATAAGTCCCTTTAACATTTCATATAATAAGGGCTTGGTGATGATGAACTCCTTGAATTTGATCTTATCTGAGAAGCACCTTGTCTGTCCTTCCATTCTAAATGAAAGTTTTGCTGGATAGAGCAATCTTGGTTGTAGGTCTTTGGATTTCATGACTTGGAATACCTCTTTCCAGCCCCTTCTTGCCTGGAAGGTCTCTTTGGAGAAATCCGCTGACAGTCTGATGGGAACTCCTTTGTAGGTGACTGTCCCCTTAGCTCTTGCTGCTTCTAGGATTCTCTCCTTCATTTGAATCTTGGCTAATGTAATTATGATGTGCCTTGGTGTGTTTCTTCTTGGGTCCAACTTCTTTGGGATTCTCTGAGCTTCCTGGATTTCCTGGAAGTCTATTCCCTTTGCCAGATTGGGGAAATTCTCTTTTATTATTTGTTCAAATAAGTTTTCCACTGGTGGCTGTTCCTTTCCCCCTTCTGGTACCCCTATAATTCTGATGTTGGAATGTTTAAAGATGTCCTGGAGGTTCCTAAGACTCTCTTCATTTTTTTTGAATTCTTGCTTCTTCACTCTTTTCTGTTTGGCCATTATTTGCTTTCTTCTGGTCCACTTCATTGATTTGAGTCCCAGTTTCCTTTTCATCACTATTGGTTTCCTGTGCAATTCCATTCATTTCAATTAGTTTCGCCTTCATATATTTGTCTAATTTGTGGCTATAATCAACCAGTTCTGTGAGGATCCTGATCACCAGTGTTTTAAACTGTGCGTCTGAGAGTTTTGCTATTTCTTCATTGCTTAGATTTATACACTCTGGGGCTTTGAGATCTTCTTGAGCCATTTTTGGTCTGTTCGTGCCCTTTAAGTCTGAGGAGCGGAGCCTTGAACTCCCAGGTGGCTGGGTTGTGATGCTGTATGTGGGGGCGTGGTCAGAGCGGGGAAATGGTGGCACCCTCTGCTGTTTTGAGCTGCTGGGTGAGGAGCAGAGGCTTAGGTGGTTCACCAGGGCCGGGCCACTCAGAGTCGCTGGATTATGACGCTGTATGTGGAGGTGGGGTCAGAGCGGGGAAATGGCAGAGCCCTCCACTGCCGCTTGCCGCGGGGACCCGCTGGGTCCTGGTCCAATTGCCCACTCCCTCGCTTGTCTATCCGGGCACAAATGCGCAACCACAGTCAACCCACAGCCCTGCTCCCTCACTGTTTCCCCACGGTCGCTCCCTCGGTCGGTCACTTGCTCGGTCTCTCACTAGGTCCAACCCTGCACCTGGATTCCGCACACCTGAGTCCATCTGACCGAGTTTTCCTGTGCAACCCCGCTCCACCAGCTGCTGGTTTCACCCCTTACTGGTCAGGCTGAAGAATTTGTTGTTAACAGACTTCTGAAAAGTTCAATTTTCTGTGTTCTGGCTGTGTTTTCTGTTGCTAATATTTAGTTGTCTCTAAACTTGGTTGTGTGAGAAAGCACGGTATCTCCACCTATGCCTCCATCTTGGCGGAAGTCCGAAGGAGAACTTCTTTATTCTGGCAAAGGCTATAGACCTCTAGGAAGTCTGGCAAGCTCAGGTAGTCCCAAAGAAGTTGGATCCAGGAACAAATATACCAAGACATGTCATAATTAAGTTACCTTTAAGCTACCTTACATTAAAGTTATCTTAAGATTAAAGTTAAGGAGAGAATCTTAAAAGCAGCAAGAGGAAAGGAGACAGTTACCTACAAAAGAGTTCCCATAAGACAATCAGCTGATTTCTCAAAAGAAACCTTGCAGGCAAGAAGGGGCTGGAAAGAAGTATTCCAAGTCATGAAAGGCAAGGACCTACATCCAAGATTACTCTATCCAGCAAAGCTATCATTTAGAATGGAAATCCAGATAAAGTACTTTTCAGATAAGGTCAAATTAAAGAAGTTCATCATCACCAAGCCTATATTATACAAACTGTTAAAAAGGATTTTTTAAAGAAATAGAAGATCAAAAACTGGATAGTAAAAGGACAATAAGCTCACAACTATCAACAACTGAACCTAAAAACAAAGCCAAAAAGTAAGCGAACAACTAGAACAGAAACAAAATCACAGAAAAAAATCACATATAAGGTTATCAGTGGGGAGTGGGAGGGAGAAGAATGAAGTGGGGGAAAGGTACAGGAATAAGCCAAATAATTGGTAGGCACAAAATAGACAGGCAGAGGTTAAGAATAGTATCAGAAATGGAAAAGCCAAGGCCTTACATGTATAACCCATGGACATGAACTGAAGCAGGGGGACAATGCTGGAGGGTGGGGAGGTGCAGGGAAAAAGGAGATAAAGAGGAGAAAAAACAGACAACTGTAATGGCATAATCAATAAAATATACTTTAAAAAGAGAGGGAGGAATGAGACACAGGGAATAGAATCCTGAGACATTAAAATGTCACCTATTTTTCAACTCTGATTTTCAGATCCTACAGCCTTTGTGAAAAGTGGTATTTTATATATATGTACTTAAATACATACTTTTATATGTCACACATATAATACATCTTAATGAATACAAAGATACATGTATGTACATGTATGCATATATACAGACATGTATATACCTAAGCATTTAGAAGCACATCTGATGTGCCATGTATAAGGCATACCTGTATACAAAGCACCTCCTATGTATACCTGTGTAAGGTACTTATACAGGGCTGAAGTAGCAACTGTAACCATTTCTTCCTCTGTGCTCCTTGACATATGGAACATTGGCTTAATCTCAGCCCTGAATGCAAAACTGAGTATCTAGGAATGCTTCACACCTAAGTTATGGTGAATTTTCCCATAATGAGCTCACAAGGCTTAGGAAGAGTGGAAGAGTAAGGCTAGGAAGATCTCTCTTGCCCTTCATTGAGAACCAGCTATAAAGTGAATGTGGGGAGGTACTAGTCAGAGGGCAAGACAAGAGCAGGCTTCGGCCATGCTTGCCTGAAGCACATCCCCAGCCAGACCCTGCCTGCTAGGAAGACCCCTGCAATCTAAACAATCCATTCCTCACCCCAAGGGCCTACTGTGCCAGTGAGAGACCCTAAGGAGAGAATGCTCCAGCCTCCCTGGGGTCGGTTATTGAGTTATTCCCTCGATGACATGGATTGAGCCTGTCCCAGTGTATGTCAGGCACTCTAATAAGTTACTGGGAGAGGTACGGGTGTATAGCATTCCCTGCCCTCAAGAAAGTTATGGGCCAGTCTAGAGGGGAGGAGGGAATTATGTCCTACAGGCCTTATCCTGCCTGCTGCCTATTTTCTCAAATCAAATTTTACTGGGCTACAGCAAACTCATTTTCACTGAGGGCCCCATCCTTGAGGTTGCCTTCAACGGGCCAAGTGTAATTTTAGGACTATATAAATGTAATTACTCCTTAACTAGGGGCAAGGACCTCAGTGCAGCTACTGGGTAAAAGCAAGGTGTTGGGCTGAATTAAACAAGGTGGAAGGCTGGATTGGGCCTGTGGGCCTTGTGTTTGCCACCTGTGGGCTACTGCCACATCCAGTTATTTATACGTGCTCTATGGGAATGTGCTTCCACTGGCTGACCTCCAAAGTGAAAAAGAAGGCAGAGTCCACAGAGTGAAAAATATTTAACATCTCACAGAAAAAATTTGCAGACCCCTTGGTCTAGAGGATGATGGATATATAAATACAAATATAAAATTTGTAAAATGAAGAGAAACTAGCATAACACAGGTAACTTGGGTAAGTGAAATTGTCTTTTCCAGGTGAGTGTAAGCCTCAGGCAAATTGGAGAAAGTCAAGTGTTGTTGACTGACCATATTCCAAATTACCCTGAACCACATGTCAGTATGTGGATTTCATGTGGCGTGACGAATGGCAGCAAACAATTTGATATTGGTCAAAAGGTAATTTCCAAAGACCACAAGCCAAGCTGAATTCAGTCAATGAGTTAAATCTTCATTCAGGACCTCCAATGCCTTCCACACTGGGCCAGGCCTTCTGGAACTGGGCCTGTTTGGGGAAAGCCCCAAAAGTCTAAATTCAGGATCAGTTTTGAAGAACTGACATGTAGCCTTATTCAAATTCATAAGAGCTTTACTAGGAGAACCTTCATACCCAAACACAGCAGCTGCTCCTAGTGGTGGCTGGCCAGGAAGAAATGTACCCGCTCCCAGGACAGGATCCCTTTTTACAGGGGTTAGTAGTAAAACCACATAGTAGCTAGTTACATAGACAGCCAGAAAAAACAATGTATTCCTAAGGTAACAGAGACCATTAGGTAGTTATCACACTCTACACATTCATTAACCCTCTTGGTAGAGCATGAAATTTATCTGTGTGTGACATTCTGGCTTTCTGGGTAGTCGGCCAAGCCTGCAGCTACAAGAATGTTAAACAGTCACAGAAGGTTAAATGTACACTTCCTAGATGCCTTTACTGCTAGAGCTGAAGAGCGTCTTACCTAATGAGGTCTAACAGGGACTGGGCAGAAATGTGAACTCTGAGCCTTGAGGAGTTGAACTGTGAGTTTGAGGTAGAGAAGAACTCAGAAGATGTGTCAGGCATGGCAGGAAAGCACTAGGGACTTAAGAGTGTGGACACAACACTGACAGCCCAGAAACCTCGCTTGGAACAAGCAAGTGCCAGTCCAAGCAGGAAAGTCTGGCAGAGTGACCCAGCCCAGGACACCAGCAAGTGAGCAACCCACTGCCACCCTGATGAGCTCCAGGCAGAGGCCCCACAGGAGGCAGACCCTGCAGGCTAGCACCTGTAGCTTAAGTGTGTGTGTGTTTGTCAGGTTTGGGGGTTGGGCTTCAATTTAGCTTAGACACTTTATAGTCACAGTTTGTCAGTTTGTGTTTTGTACTTGTGGAAATGCGGTTACCCTTGCAGCAGGAGGGGAGCCTGCCCCCTCATATTTCCTCTGCGCCAGTGTCACCCAGGACTCAAAGATATGGGCTGCAGAAGAATAATAATGATTGTTCAGTGCTCTCTCATCTAAATAATCTGTGTGCATTTGGGTTTCACATTTTCTTTCAAATGGGAGATGCAAGTTAGTCTGCCTGCTAACAAAAACACATTCTTGATCCTACACTGAATCCCTCAGCAAATCCTCAAATATCTGTGCAAATCTCAAAGATATTAAAACGTTTAACTTTTTTTTTCATTTAGACCTTTGAAGTGTGCTGTGACTAGAATTATTTCAGAGTTAAAACCTGTCGACTGCATGGAAAATTGAAGAAACTGCCTGTCACTCTGGTAGCTGGGCTGATAACTAATTACTTATAGATTTTAAGTCAAATTTGAGAAAGATAAATATTTAAATAATATGTATAATCATTTGGAAATACAGCTAAGTGTTTTGTAATTATTGTCTTGAAAGAAATCATTGCATTCCATCACCTCTGATAGGCCAGGGCATAGGGGAGCTACAGAGAAATGCTGATTGTTCTTGAATATTTCTGTGGTGGGGGGAGGTATACCTGCTTTGATGAAATTATTAAAGGGCAATGTAATGCTTGAAATGCTGAGCCCTGATTGGACAAGGCAGGTTTATCACAGGAGACTTCAGCTTCATCAATCACCTGTAGCTTCATCAATCACTTATTCATCTCTGCTCTGGCCAGGGGTATCTCACAGTGTACCCCAAGGCCAGAAGTGGGGGCTTTGCTGGAACTGGGGTAGGGAAGCAGGGAGATGAAAGGGAGAGGGAGGGTCTAACCATTCTCTCCCCATAGCCTGTTCGGCAATTACAAATGTTTGGTGCTTCCTTTCTCCATCCCAGCCTTTCCCCAACTCCTGGACCATCTCTCTCTCTGTCTCTCATACACACACACACACACACACACACACACACACACACACTTGAAATGAAGTGCCAGACATCACTGAACTTCAGCCCCAATCCTTAGGCATGCATCTCTAGGTATAAGAATATTCCCCTACAGAACTACCACACAGTGCTCACATCTAAGAAAATTAACATTGATTCAATAATATCATTTAAATTTACTTTATTGTCCCAAAAATGTCTATTGTAGCTTTCTTTTCCCTCTGTCCATCCAGGACTGGACCAAGGTTGTTATGTCTGTTCAGTGTCTTACTCTAGACACAGGCGGCAAACACAAGGCCTGTGGGCAAAACCCAGCCCCTCACCTTGTCTTATCCAGCTGGGCTCCTTGTTTCTACCCAGTGGCAGTGTCGAGCTCTCACTTAACTGTTACGGAGTACTTGCCTTTCCACAGTCCTAAAATTATATTCGGCCCTTTGAAGGCAACAGAGAGGATATGACCACCAGAAAAAACGAGTTTAACACCCCTGCATCTAGAAGAACTCTGTCACCATTCTTTATCTTTAATGCCATTGATATCTGTAAAGATTTCAAGCCAATTGTCCAATAAAATGTTTCGCATTCTGGATTGGTACAATCATTTCTTCAGGATAACATTATGGTTAAGCATTTTTTCCAACAATATTATGTACGTATTGCTGAATTTTTTAAATATTTTATTTATTTATCTTTAGAGGGGAAGGAAAGGAGAGAGGGAGAGAAATATCAATGTGTGGTTGCCTCTCATGTGTCCCCTGCTGGGAACTGGCCCGCAACCCAGGCATGTGCCCTGACTGGGAATCGAACCACAATACTCTGGTTCGCAGGCCCGCGCTCAATCCACTGAGCTACACCAACCGGGGCAGAAATTTCTTTTTTTTTTTTTTTTAAGATTTTATGTATTTTTAGAGCAAGGGGAATGGAGAGAAACATCAGTGTGTGGTTGTCTCTCAAGTGTCCCCTCAAGTGTCCCCTATTGTGGACCTACCTCGCAACCCAGGCATATGCCCTACTGGGAATCGAACCAATGACCCTCGGGTGCGCAGGCCCAAGCTCAATCCAATGAGCCACTGCAGCCAGGGCAGTATTGTTGGTATTTCTTATTTTGTTTTCCATTGTAACATGTTTGCTTGGTTAGGGTAGGACTGCCAGTTCTTACCATTGGAACCATTCACTTTCCCCTTGGAAATTGCAAATAATCTGTTGAGGGAGGGCGGTATGGGAGGGGTGATAAGCATTTAAATCCAGGTGGACATCCTGTTCTCTAATGACCTTTTATCATCCTTGATTATATTCACCTGAATCAATTATTACATTGCTGGTTACAAAATGGTGGTTTCTAATTCTATTGTTTCCTCTTGGAAAGAAGGGACTTTTTACCCTTTTACTCTTTCATTTGCTCTCTCACATCTTTTCACTGTGTTAATATTCATCACTGACATTATCTCTTTGACAGTTAAATTGTCACAGGTTGGTGCATTGAAGCCTCTTCCAGCTGAGTCCTTTATACATGACCCAATTAATCTTTAAGCTCTCCCTTGTTTTTCTGACAAAGCAAGACATTCCAGGCAGCCCTTGTGCTTTGCAGCCATTTCTCCATGTGACTTTTAGAGAGGAGTAAAATTTAGAGACAAAGATATGGCCATTAGATGTGTTCATGGCTACTAGGGAGTCATTGCTTATTGTTTTATTGCTTTAGGCCTCCTCAGTGGATAGAACTGAAAACACAAACACATTTAAGGATGCCAGATTTCCTCCTTTAAAAACATTACCTTACCCCTGGCCTGTGTAGCTCAGTGGATTGAGCGCGGGCTATGAACCAAAGGGTCGCCAGTTTGATTCTCAGTCAGCGCACATGCCTAGGTTGTGAGCCAGGTCCCCAGTGGGGGCGTGTGAGAGGCAACCACACATTGATGTTTCTCTCCCTCTCTTTCTCCTTCATTTCCCCTCTCTCTAAAAATAAATAAATAAAATCTTTAAAAAAACATTACCTTTATTAAAAATACATAAGATCAGTCTCTATGTCTCTCTGTTCTTTATTTTTGGGACAGGGGGTATCTTTACAGTTGCTGCCCAACTTATTTATTCAGACATTCATTCAAAAGATAATTATCAAACACCTCCCACAACAGTACCTGAGCAAAGCTCTAGGGAGGCTAGGATTGCCAGTTAAAATACAAGACCCCTGTGAAATTGAAATTTCCACACAAACAACGATTTTATAAGATATATACCAGGGGACATATTTATACTAGAAAGATATTAATTGTGTGCCCTATATTTTTATTTGCTAATTCTGGTAGCCCTAAGACCCAAAGAAAAATAAATCAGCACGCCTGTCCCAAGGTGCTCATAGCTAGAGGAAACGAGTTAGGAATAACTAGGAGCAATAAAGTATTTCAGGTATTCAGGACATGATGGCAGCATGTGGGGTGAGGGAGATGGTTCAGAAAACACTCATTTTTGAAAGGCAATTAACAATTTTCCACTAACTATCCTTCTTCTCCCAGTGAAGGGCAGATAGGCAATGGATCTACAGTTCTGCAACACAGGATACAGGAATGAGGGAGGAGAGAGAAAAGCAGGGAGGTGCAATGGGACCATCGTAAGTCACATTGTGGAGTTTAGGATTTACCCTGTAGTCCAATGAACTCTGAATATTTTTGTTGCCTATTCCATCCAAAATATTTTAATGACCTTTCCCAGTATATGTATTTATAAACTGAGTACATGTATAGCCTTACAAATATATTATGCACAGTGTAAGCATAACCTAAAGATGAATGAGATAAGAACTAGTTATAAATAGTTTTGCCCCAAAAGATTATCTTGCACATCCTCAGGACTGCTGCATCCCACTTTGGCGACCCCTGTTGTAAGCTTCAGGAACTTTGATTCCTTACAGAGAAACAGAATAATTAAAGGAGTATTGAAAAAGAGAAAATTTTTGTATTTGACTCACTGTTTGTTAATGTCATATCCCTAAGCCAAATGTCATTTCACCAGTGGGGCCCTTAGACAGGGGTCCTGGTGGGCCTGACTCAGGCCCATAAGGAGCGTCTGTGGGACACTTCCAGTCTCTGTGGGTGGCTGCTTGGCTCACAGGCTCAGCATCCCCCTTGCCTCCCCCCAGCCAGGAAACCTGGACTCAGTGGACTCAGTCTCCTGCCCATCTTCCTGCCATCATCTTGCCTGGACAAGTCAGTGCTCCACTCTGCAGCCACAGTGATCTTTCCAAGGAAAATCAGATCATACCATAGCTCTATTCAAAAACTTTCCAAGGGTCCCTTTATATTCAGGATAGAAATAAAACTCCTTGCCATTGGCCTGCTCATTCTTCTGATTTTACTTACTATTTGCCCTCATCTAACCAAACTGGCCTTCTCTTACTCCTCAAACACTAAAAAAAAATGCTTTCTTTCCACCTCAGGGCCTACGCACCTGCTGGACCCCTGCTTGTCATGCTGTTCCCCCAGTCCATGCACATACTCTCTTCAAGCCCCATTGGAGAGGTCATTCCACACTCCTATCTCTATTACTTCTAGCCATGTACCCACAATGCTCAGCTGCTGTATTTGTCTTCTTTGAACTTGATATCATCTGGCGTACCACATATTATTTTGTTTTCTTATTTGTTTGGTTTCTCATTGTCAGTCTCTCCTACCAGACTGCAAGCTCCTTAATGACAGGGACTCCCTGTTGTATTCACAGCACTAACCCTAGAGCCTGGCACATTGTCAGTGCTCCATGAATGCATATTAAAAGACAGGAAAGAGGAAAGAAGGAGGGAGGGAAGAGGGAAGAACCTGTTTCCACATTAAATGTGGGAGCAATTACCCACCTCCAATAAATAACAGGTGTTGGTGGGTTAAGATCCAAGAGGAATCAGGTGTGGTCCCCTCGCAGTCCAGCTGGGAAAATGAAACAAGTTCATTCTGAGAGGTCTGAGCTCTGGGCTCCCAGCCTTCTTTCCTGGGGCACTACCAGCACCCAAAGTTCTCCTGCAGTTTTACCTCTGACCCAGTCTTCTCCAGACCTCCAAATGGGAAAAAGAAAAGCAGTGACTATGGAAGGAGGAATGTTTATGGTTTGGAGATGACCAGTCTTTGTCTAGTCTTGGGATTGAATCCAAGTAATATCTTGACTTTGGGGGATTCTGATTCTTTTCTCTGGGTTCACAATTGGAGGAGTTTATAACTCAAGTGTGCATGTAATGGATATGTTTCTTAACTTCTCTGAGCCTTTATTTTCCCACCTGAAAAATGGAGCTGAAGAAGCCTGCTTTGAAGAGTGCTTGTGGGGAGGGGGGTAGGACCCACATGGAGTAGTTAGCATGGTGTCATGTGCAGGGGCACTGAAGAGGCTCTGCAGACACCCACTGTTATAGTGTTACTGTTACTGTCATTATTGTTTTCACTGAGACATTATGTACATAAGGCAAAGTATACCAGTCGATGGATTCTTACCTATGTGCAAATGACCCACATCAAGATGTACTGTAGACCATCCCACCTCCATTCACACACCAAGAGGTAACTCCTGTCTGTCTTCACCCCCAGAAGTTAGATTAGTTTTCCCTCTTCTTGAACTTTGTATTGATGGAATCATACAGTATGAGTTCTTTTGTGTTTGGCTTCTTTTGCACACATTGGGTCTGTGAGACTCAACCAAGTGGCTATATAGGTAGTTATTACATTGCTATGACTATTCCAGTCCTGCTCTGCTGTCCCCAGGCCCCAATCTAGAGTGTTCACATTAGTGTCTGGCTGGCTCTCTACTCAGAGAAAGAAGCCCAAGATTTTCCACCTTGGCTCCAGGTTTTGAATTTACCTTGTTAATATTCCTTTGGCAATTTCAAAGCAGTTCTTACCAGCATCAGCTAATACTGTCTTCCAATTGCTTAAAACTTGCCTTTTACACCAAGAGGCAATGTCTCCCACAGAGCCAAAAGAGTCACAGATGAGACAATTAGCAAGTAACATGGGAAGGACATACTGAAGCCCTGATTGCCTGGTCCCAGGAGCCTTCAGTTCAGAGGGAAGGGAACTCAGTGAGGAAGAGCCAAGAGCAGGTAAGTATGGCAGCTTGATGTGACAGGAATAGCAAGGTGGCCATGAAGGGGGTGGATGGTGTGGGCAAGAGGAAGACAAGGATTAATGAGAAATAGAAAATAATTTAGCAGGACAGCAAGCCCCTTGAGACAAATTCCTTCTCCAAATGTTTCATTTGTCCAATTTCATTTCCCTGAGCTATTCAGATTCCCAATGTGATCATTGAAAAGTACAGTTAGAACGCTGGATCACATCAAATATTTCTAACCTTTAGGTGTTGGCAACATGCATATCAAGGGTCTGCCTCCTCTGTGCCACCCCTCACATGAGCCAGATAGGTCATCGCCACATCTGACATTTGATGGTATAATTTTTAACATGTTTTTAAAAATTCAGATAAAGATTATTTCATTTTTTTAAAGCTGGGAGCCAGATGTACCAGTAATTGTCTTGCTCTGGCCTTTAGATCTAAATCATTCTGCCAACTCACCCTGTAGTTATTAAGGACTTTATCATTGGAATGTGTACTGCATGCACTGCAGGGTTGCAGGCCCCAGGGGACTGGAAGTAAACTTTTGAATTCTCCTACGATAAGGAATGACTTTCAATATTGGAACCAGGAAGGCTTGGTTTAGTAAATTGTTCAATCAACTAATTAATGAATCTATCAACAAATCTGTTTGGGTGCCCACTATATTTCCAGACTGTCATGTTCTCTGCACCTAATAGCTTTCAATCTAAATGGGAGAGGACAAGAAACACACTTGGAACTTTTTGTATCTTGGTGCCTGAAACTGTATTTACAATGGTGCTCAATAAATGTTTTCTGAATAAACACAGAATGGAACAGTAGTGGGACATACAAGATGGCACAGGACCAGCTGGGCCTGCTGCCGAATATGGTTTCAGGGTCCTGAGTCTTTTCCCCTCAGCTTACCTCCATTTGGGTGCAGCTGTCAGGGCAGTCACAGGTAAGTTTGCTCAGCTGACAAGGCTCAGGCTGTTGGAAGCACAAGCAGCTCTGCTCTCCTTTCTCCTGCCTCAGGGCCTGCTCTGAAGTGGACTCCAGCCTGAAACAAGTACATCCCAGAAATGTAGGCAATTAAAGGTCCCATGGGAAACCCCCACCTATGGGGCTGGGAGTAAGTGGATAAATGCCCCAATTTTCATTCTCAATGGACAGCTCTGGGAGGTGCTTTATACAGTTCACAGAGGTCTCAGCCAACCAAGCCTCTGATGCCTCACTTACCTTTCTACTGGCCTTTTCTCCATCCCATTGCACAACTGCCTTACTACTATTTCCTCTGGAGTTACCTCCTATACCCGAGTCTTGTATTAGGCCATTATTTTTAGACAATCAATCTAGATACCTAAAGAAGCAAATTTTCATAAACCACTCAAAGGTTTGTCCTTGTGATGCGCTGTCAATCACAATGTCCAAATGCTGTGGCTCTCAGAGCAGCCAGCCAGTAGGGTCTGGGACATTCAGTCTCATTCATGGAGAGAGAGATGCTTGCATAGATCTGGATGTGTGGGGAATAGTAGTAAGGTGAAGGAGCATAATTTCAGGGGAGAGGATCTTGAGTAAAGTTGCAGAGGTAGGAATGAGTGTGGGCACTGCACAGGACTCCAAGGAGCCCACATGTGCTGGAATTAAGGCCAGTGTTATCCAGGTAGTGGGGTGAGGTTAAAGGGAGGTGTGAGATCTGACCATGGAGGACTTGCTGTGGGTTCTACTCCAAAATTAAGAGCTGACCAAGTTACCATGAGGAAGACACACACATACACACATTGAATACACATCTATGTAGGATGCACAGATTGTGTGTAGATGCATAGACAGGTGCCAGAGAAGTTTGCAGAGGTATGGGAAGGAAAATTAGACTCCTAGATCGATAAGAAATCTTGGTGAAGGGCTGATCAATTAACAGCATGCATGCCATTGCTACCCACCCCTGTAACCACAAACATCACTTATTGACTTGCTGAGCCCAGAGGTAGCCTCCTAAACTTCCCGATCACCACTCACTAGACAATCTCTACCAGTCTACTAGAGTTACCTTCCCAGATCAAATTCAGTCTCAACTGAGGACAGAAGTGCATGTCTCCCAAGGTACATGAACTTCAACAGGTGAACAAGGAAGCCTTTCCTTAAACACTTCCAGTGATAGGGAGCTCACTTCTCCACAGTACAGCCCATGCTATTGGCAAGCAACCCATTGTCAGAAAGTTTTTAGAGCCACCAATTCTTCTAGTCATTCTTCCATGTGAAGTTTATTAGATACTACATGGCCAATATTAGTCCCCAGTCTTATCTCAAAGCAAGTTATTTTTTTTCTCCAGGGTAGAGTCTTTGTTCTTCCCAACTTTCCTCACATCATATGGATCCCAGCCCCTGGCTTTCTAGTCTCCCTTCCCTGGACATAATCTCTGGACAACACCCACTGCCAAAGTCAGGTCCTAGACCTAAGGACAATCCTTTGGGTGGTTGCTCAGTGTGGGGAGCTGTGCTCTCCCATGAAATAATGCAAACACACTCCAACCATCCATACATTCTAAGGTCCCTAGAGCTGTAGACACTCCTGTCTCAGGTAACTCCCATTGAGACCACAGTCCACACAGCTCCCTCCATTTTTTTCAGAAAAACAAGATCCCCTGGTTTGTTCTTATACTTACAACCTGAGTGTATTTCATTATATTTGTCATTTACTATAATTTTTACTTTGTTTTAATATAATGCCATTCAATATTCTGAGATATTTTAGAATCTTGATCTCATCATACAGAATGTTAACTATCCCTCTACATTTTGTGTCAATTTCAAATTGACTAAACCTGTTTTATATTAAATGACTGATTTAAAATATATCCTGCATAGGACAGGGCTAAGAGCAGAACCTCATTTTGCCCACTTAGACTTCCTTCCAGAATAACAGCCACTTGTTAATCAAATCTTTGAGAATGGTTTTTCCACCAACTCTGAAACCATCCAGGTCCTCCCTTCAAAAATAAAATTACAGACTTTGCTGCATGACCAGATGAAGTCCAACTTTACCTGTTGGAGTGGTCCTTAACTTTGGGTCATATATCTGGACTTCAAGGAGTCTGTGAACTTTCCTCCCAAAACTTTATGCAGATATGTGTATGTACACACATGTGCATAGTCACTCATTAAGTTTTTTTCAAGAGAGGGTCTATAGATTTCTTTGGATTTTCTAAAGGACTGATGGATGACATGCAAAATTTCAAGGAGCATTGGTCAATAGCATTCTTTTGGAACTATAGACTGTAATGTTCTCCAAAATGGAACAAGATCCATTTATTGTGTGAGGGTATAGTGCTCAAGAACCACTGTTGACCTCCAGTGATCCAGCTTTGATTTCTAATTGTTTATGAACCAGCAGCTGTTGGCTGCACCAGGTCTTGAAAGGTTTCCAGGGAGACAGAGAAGAACAGCATCCTTGGCCAAGTAACAGGATACTGAGAGACATATTCTACTAGCTTCCTCAGGAGGAAATTAAGAACTTTGCTTGGTGATAGGAGGACTCTGTACCTGCTTTGCCCAGGATGGTTCTGGAAGCCTTTTTTACCCACTGGTACTGAGACAAGATAGTAACCACTTTGTAAGACTTTTAGGATTAAATGTATCGATATCCATGGTTCCTGCAAATAACTCAACCACTCTGTCCAGATGGGGGCCAACTATCCCTTTGATTTGCGGTCTACAGTTTCTAAACTACAATTCAACAATTCAAATTAGTTTTCAGCAAAGAGTTATTTTAGCAGAAAGAAGCAGAGATATAGGAACTAAGAACCTTTATAACATGGTGGTGAGTCTGCCTCTCTGGAGGGTTGTCCCCTCTGACTTGTGACCATTCTCCGTCCCTGCAAACCAGCTTTCTCACTCTCTCCAGGTCCCATCAGAAATGGCCACTGAGAACCATATCGCCTCCCTGATGCAGGAATACCAATGCCCATGTTGCAGGGTTTCAAATTTAATTTTCCAGAAAAGATGTTTTTTATTTGCTTTGCTTGGCTCAAATGTCCACCCCTGCTCTACTTAGCTGTGATGAGAGAGGGTTGGGGATCACATACTATAACACAATTCTGAGGACTCATCATTTGAGGGGTACAGTTATCAGAAAGTAAATGTGTTATCCCAAAAAGTATCTATCCCAGGTGTGACAAAAATATCACATTGTATCACTTTCACTTAGATCAGATATGAGATATTTCACTTAGTCACAAAGGATGCTTTAGGGGGTTGGTAGATAAGAGGGTAGGGATCAGGGAACTTGAAAATTTCAAAATTTCACTGAAAAGATTAAAAGGGTAAGCAAAAACAAGCAAATCTGGTAAAGAAGTAAAATATGGATTAATTTGCCATACATTTATTAAAATACATTTAAAACTATAAGAAGAATTAACAGACTAATATCAATAGACTAGAAAACCACTCTGACTAGGATCTGTATTTGTAAAAATTCCCAAGTGTGGAGGCTAGAAATATACATACACATACATGTATATTTGTATACATATATATGTATATTTATATAATATATCTGTTATATAATATATAATAGATAACATATATAACATTATCTATAATATATGATACATTATATATAATATAACATGTATAACATATAATATATAACATATTGTATCTGTTATATAATAAGGGTATTGTTGCAAACTAAGAGAAGAAAGGAGAATTCAATACAAAAAGTTGAGATAATTTTTTAACAGTTGAGAAGAAAAGATTAATTTTAATTTAACATTGTAAACCAACACAAATTTCAGATAAAGAGGTTAATTATAAATACAAAACCACAAAAATTGAAGAACACATAGAGGATAAGAGGACTTCCTAAGGATAAAAGAAAGTAAGAAACCTCAAAATAAAATCAATGCATTTGGCTATGTAAAATGAAGAACCTCTGTACTTCAAAACAAGAAACACCAACACAAAATTAAAAGGGAAATGGACAAATTGAGAAAATATTTTATAACAATGTCAAAATTTTAATATTTAAATATATGAAGTGCTTTTATATATTAACTAGAAATAAATGGCAAAGGGCACAGTCAATTCACAGAGAAGAAGATAGAAAAATTTCACCAGCATCTATTTGGAAAAAAGTGGTTAACCTCACTAATGAGTAAACAAACAAACAAAAACATCAACTTGAATAACTTACCATTTCTCCTCATTGGACTGGCACAGATATATTTCCATGTTGAAGAAGATATGATGAAGTGATCACACTGGTTGGTAGAGTATTTCTGGGATAATTTTGCAATTTATATAACAAGAGTTTTAACTCTGTTAGGAATCTGTCCTAAGGAAATACTCATCAGTGCATGTGCCATTTGTATTCAAGGCTGTCCACCTCTATATTGACCACTGGAGTAAAACAACATAAAAGCCCATCAGTAAAGTTTTAACTGAACAAAGTATGGTTTATTCACATAATAAAATATGATGCAGCCACTGTAAATATGTTTTGAAAGAATGACCAATGAAATTTATCCACGATATACTTTAACAGCTTTACTGAGATACAATTCACATATGATGAAATTCAACCATTTAACATCTACAATTAAGTGGGTTTTTAAAGTCTATTCACAGAGCTGTGAAACAATCGATTTTAGAACATATCCATCCCTCAAAAAGAAACCCTGAACCTATTCTGAGTCACTTCTCATTCCTTCTCTTTAAACTCCCAGCTATAGGCAAACACCAATATACTTTCTGTCCCTATAGATTTGCTTACTGTAAGCATTTCATATCCATGGAATCTTATGACTGGCATCTTTCACTTAGCATAATATTTTCAAGGCTTATCCCTGTTATGGCACCTATCAGTACTTTTCATTGCTGAATAATGTTCCATGATATGAATATGCCACATTTTATTTATTCATTCATCTGTTAATGGACATGAGTTTTTTCTACTTTTGGGCTATTATGAATAATGTTGCTATTAACATTTGTGTGTATGTTTTCATGTGGATGTAAGTTTTTATTTCTCTTGGGTATATATGTGAGAGTCTTGTTAGATCATATGGTAACTCTATGCTTTATAGTTAGAGGAACTGCAAAACTGCTTTCTAACTCAGATGCACCATTTTACATTCACACCAGCAGTATATGAGGATTCCACTTCCTCCACATCCTTGTCAATACTTATTATTTGTGTTTTTTATTATAACCATACTAGTGGGTATGAAGTGGTATCCCACAATGGCTTTGACTTGCAGTTTACTGATTGTTAATGATGTTGAACATATTTTTATGTGCTCCTTAACCATTTGTATATTGTCTTTGAGGAAATGGGCCAGATCCTTGACCCATTTTTTAAAATTGGTTTATTTGTCTTTACATTATTGAATTACAAGAGTTGTTTATATATTCTGGATATGTCACTTATCAGGTATATGACTTACGAATATTTTCTTGCAATCTGTGGGTTATCTTTTCACTTTTTGATAATATAATTTGCAGCACTAAAGTCCTTAATTGCGAGTAAGACAAATTTATGTTTTTCTTTTTCTTGCTTGTGATTTAGGTGTTGTATTCAAAAAGGCTTTCACTAACTCGAGATCATGAGGACTTACTCCTATGCTTTCCTCAAAGAATGTCTTAATCTTAGCTCTTACACTTACGTTTATGATACACATTGAGTTAATTTTTGTGTATGCTACAAGGAAGGGACCCAACTTCATTCTTCCTTTTGCGTGTGGTCATCCAGTTGTTCCATCACCATTTCGTGAAAACACCACTCTTTCCCCACTGAATTATCTTGGCATCCTTGTTGACAATCAATTGACCATAAGCGTGAAGGTTTATTTTGGTCCCTCAGTTTTATTCCACTGATCTATATGCCTATCTGTATGCCAATACCACATTCTCTTGATTATGTAGCTTTGTATGGAAATCAGGAAGTGTTGAGTCCTCCAAATTTGTTCTTTTCCAAGATGGCTTTAGTTAGTCAGGATTTCTTATATTTTTATATAAATTTGAGAACAAACATGTTAATTTCTGCAAAAAATGCTCAGCTTGGAGTCCATGTATCCATTTGGAGAGCATAGGCATCTTAACAGTAATAACTCTTCTGATTAATATACATGGTATATCTTTTCATTTATTTAAGTCTTCTTTAATTTCTTTCAAAAACATTTTATACAGAGTACAAGTCTTGTACTTATTTTATTAAATTTATTTATAAATATTTTATTCTTCTTGATGCTATTATAAATGGATTTATATATTTTTCTATGTACAAGAGCATGTCATCTACTCAGAGTTTCATTTTTTCCTACAAGACAGATTTATCAATAAATCAATGTGTTAATATTATTTCAATTTAAACATATCAAATACTAAGACAAAATAGGCCAGTATAGATTTCCATGTGTGTTGCTATTACAGTTTTTGGCAGGTCTTTTTTCAGTCTTTTCAAAATTTTACAAATTAACAGTAGTTAACATGTTACTTTTTTTAAATGTTATGAAATTATATAATTATGAATTATTTTTGACCACCCTACTATATGCCATGGCTTAGAAACTGTGAAGTAGTCTAAAGATGCAAAAATAGGTCCTTCCTCCTAAGGAAGTAATAATAACATATTTATAGGAAGATATACATTTATGACAACATGGATGGATCTAGAGAGTATTATAAGTGAAATAAGGCAGACAGAGAAAGACAAATACCATATGATTGCACTTACATGTGGAATCTAAAGAAGAAAACAAATAAACAAAACAAAAACAAACTCATAGATACAAAGAAGAAACTCAGGGTTGTCAGATGGGACGGAGATGAGGGGCTGGATGGAAAAGGTGAAGGGGTTAAGAAGTTACGAAACAGTCATGGGAATGTAAAGTATAGCATGAGGAATGCAGTCAATAATGTTATAATAACTACATATCATGCCAGGCAAGTACTAGAATTATCAGGGGGAATCAGTTCATAAATTATATTTATCTAAATATTATGCTGTACACCTGAAACAAACAAAATAATATGGAATTTCAACTATAATCTAAAAAAATAAAAAATGAAAACGAGTTTTTTTGATGATCAAAAAACAAAGAAAAAAAGACAATATAAAGTACTAGGATAAAAGAACTTACGCCCAATGTATAATCCTCAGATTTAGTAGCACTGATCAGCAACACAAGACTCTGCAGGAGGTAGGCCCGGTAGAATGGGCAGCAGCAGATAAGGGAGAGGCAGGGAAGAATCAAAGTAGGAGGGTAGAGCCCAGACCTGATGGAAGGACAGTCCTGATGGGGGTTGGGGCTGTGGAGGGAGGAGACCATCTGATCTCTTGTTATATCAAGAGATCCAGAGGTAGGCTGCTTTAGGTTTGATGCAGCAACCAGATATCATCAAAGGTTCCAATCTCTCTGTTTTTCTGCTGTGCTTCCATTGATGGGCTGGCTTGCCAACGCAGGGCCACACAGTGTTTGCTGCAGTTCTAGGCACCATATCTGTGCTCAAGGCAGAAAACATGCAGAAGGCTGAAAGACAGCACCAGTCTCTTCTGGACTTTTACCAGGAAAGTGAAGCTTCCTTAGAATCTCCCAGGAGATATACTTTATGTTTCATTGGCTGTGACTAAGTAACATGTCCCCACTCAGCCAGAGGAGCATGGCAAACAGAATTGTCATGACTGGCTTAAACCAGTCATGCTCCATTGCCTGAACAAATTGCTGCCCAGAATGAATTAGAATTCTGGTAGGTGGGAAGAGGGAATAATAATTAGGAACACAAGTCACTGTGTCTGATCCTGGGAGTGGCACAAGGGCCCTCCTGATGCCCCCAGCCTGTGGGATTCTCTTACCTCCTCCCACTAGTCTGCTCACCATGTCCTCCTACCCACTTTTTGCCACTGCCTCTTCCATCCCCACTTGGCCTGTGCAGAAAACAACTACTCTCTCAGACTCTGCCTTTCTGTTTACATGAACTTAAAGTCAATCTAGTCAAACAACTCTTCTTTCACCAATATCAAACTAATTTTTCTAATGTGACTAGTCTTTTGTTAGGTCAAATATTGACAAGTGGTTATGGACACACATGTTGTAAGCACAGGCTCTGTGTGTCCCTCGGCTTGTATCCTAGCTCTGCTTCAATGCTTTTCTGACATTTATTTACTTTTCCTCCCTGATACATCTCTTTCCTGTTTACCAGCAGAGCATGTAAATCTTTCAAGATTCAGGAAGACAGCCTGGCCTTGCCTTCCTTCTTCCCACAGGTCTGTTCCCCTGGGTGACAGTCATCACAGACCCCATATCACTTCATCCATGGGCCCCGAAAGGTAACTAGACAGAGATAAGTCTGGTTTTCTTGGAACCCCATGCAACTCCTGTTCAGGGCCTTGTCATTGTAACCACCAGGTAAGGCACCGAGACTGATGACTGTCCCAAGAAGGAGCTATCCACGTGACCAGGAGCCATCCTGGTGCCTGAGTTTAGATGTGCCTCATACATCAAATTTCCCACATTTGTGTCCAGGGCTGGGCTGGAGCCACATGCAAACCAGCCAGGCTCCCTGAAAGACATTTTTTTTATCAAGATTCCTCCTTATAACTCACTGCACATTCAACCCAAATGTGCTCGACCAATCCCTACTGCCACCACTCCAAGTTCTGTGATAGTGCAGCATGTTGATTCACTTGTTCCTGCTCTCCTCAGTTTCTGTGTCAGAATTACACAGCTCCACATCTTCCGCCTTCAGTCATTTCTGTCCCATCTGCACTACTTTGTCCATTTCCTCCTAACACCTGCATAATAGTATCTTTGTATTTTCAAGGGGGGTGTTTTTCTTGCTTAAATACCTCTTTTAAATAAAAAACTTCATGTATCTATCCTTCATGGAAAATAAAATATCATCTTCCCTAAACAGAAAAAGTAACCATATACATAAGTGCAGCGAAAACAAATGATGGCCACCAAAGCTGCCTGACACACAGCATTTGGGTAGAGCAGGAAGAAATGCTGCAAAGTTTTGAGAACATGGAAAATGTCAGCCTTCTATCCAATGAGCACCCAGGAGTGAGATATGGGGAAGAACTGAGGCTCAGTTATGCTGCTCAGTCAGAGGGGCCTGGGTCTGGGTTTGGTCTAAGTAAAAGATAACTAGAAGAGGGATAAGAAAGGTGTTCACAACTCAGAACATTCTGTTTCGCCTCTCTCTGGTGTTCTGTTCTAACACATTGGGCTCCTTGTGAGGCCGGGTAGCTCAATGTTTGAGCTTCCTGGCATTCTGGAAAAATAGGGGTCGAGGATGGGAGACCTTTTTGACTCTGACAGAAGTGCCTGTCCCTGTTCACTTTGGAGCCAATTCCAGGATGGTTGAGCCAAAAGTGGAGAGGAAGAAATGTATGGCCACAGTAGTACCCTGTCCCCAGGGGCTGTACTCATGTACAGACCCCAAGATTCTCCTAGAGCCAAGAGTAAGCAAGGGGTGGCTGGCTGGGGGCCTGGGGAACAATTGATGGGAATTTCCACAGAGATAATAAAAGAGAAGAAAAGAAGCTTCTGAAGTGAGAGAGAGAGAGAGAGCGAAAACTCTCGGAAATCGCAAAAGTGTGGTGATTGCTGGGGGTAGGGGCACTGGTGGGGAGGTGTAAAAGTGTATAGGGAGATAAATGGTGACTTGGGATGAGGAACACACAACATTGTGTACAGATGATGTGTTGTGGAGTTGTGTATCTGAAATTTGTATAATTTTGTTAACCAGTGTCACTCCAGTAAATTCAATAAAAAGGAAAAAATAAATGGAGTAAAGGGCATGTCAGTTATTATACTAAACATCGTGCAGAAGCCTACAATTAAGATAGAAATGACAGTGATATTAAAAGATAGCTTCAAAACTATCACCTCTTACTCTCTTGAGTCCTTCAGAGCAGGGTGGCTTTGAATGCCCAAGGATGTGGACCAGAAGAGATGTTATGTGAAAAAGCGCTTCCCGAGAAGCTCTCACAATTGAGGCCTGAGTCTCTGGAGCAGGCAGAAGTATCTGTGAAGCACTGGGGACCTGGAAGTCAGGAGGTCTTGCTTCAGACTTAACCAGCTACAAATCTCACCTCTGGCTTTATCACTGACTAGCTGAGTGACCTTGAGAGAGTTACATAATCTTTCTGAGCCTCATCAATAAAAAAAGGTGGATAATATCTATCTTATAGGGTTGTTGCAAGGATTAAATAAAAATACATATGTCAAGCACCAAGTATGTAAGATATTTCTGGCACAGAGGAGATAATCATTGCCAGTAATTATTATTATTATTATTATCATCATCATCAATCATCACTTGCCTTGGATTTGTCTGCCAAGGTAGGACTAAACTGGTTCTATTTTCTCAACAAAACAACAAAGGAGCAAATAAAGAGAAGCCAAAAGCAACTTGTTCTGTGATAGATAGAAAAACACAAAAACTAGAAAAAATATCCACCTCTAGCTGAGATGATTAAGAAGACAAAGGCAAATTCCAGGGGCCCCACCCCTGACACTAAAAATGCCTTTGTGGGTTAAAAAAGAGGGGATCCTTTCTGGAGTGGTAAAGGGTAAATTGGGGATTGTGTTTTAAAACCATCACTCTTGGTTAAAAAGAAAAATTTAAAACATTTGTATTAGGAAGAAAAAATAGCTAGTTTTATAATCTGCCTTTTGGAAGATCAAATGTATATCAAGACAGAAAGCTGTGAGCTGAGTCAAGAATGAGGTTTCTCGATGACTGCTTCATTTGTAAGTTTTGTGGGGCTCTTGAAGGTCACTCATTCCAGGGACTTCATCCTACCTCTCAGACAGAAGACGAATCTACAGTCCCTTCACTGGAGCAGGTTATGCAAGGAAGCAATAAATGGGAGAGGCAGCAGTGCTCCTTAAGAGGTCTAAATTGAATTGCATTGACTTTCTACAAAGCCACAAATTGCTTATGTTATTCAGGTGCCTGAGTGTTTGCTTTTTGATGAGCTTGGTATGAAGATATCTTAAAGTTCAACAGTAGTGTGAGCGGCCCAATTTAAACTGTTAGTGGTGGGGCTGATGGCAAAGCAAAGGGGCACAGGCCTCATGGATTTATCCTGTTCTTCCACCTTACCAGGGCCAAGAGCAGCAGAGAGGTCATTGTAAAAGGCAACCCTAAAAAACTTAAGCTTCTATGAAGATGGTTCTATTTCACCACTAAAATAAGGCTATATCCTAGTTCACGTGTGAGGGCCAAATAAGATAATGGATGTAAAAATCAAGCACTTTCCAGACTTAGGGAGTCAAAAAAGAAGGAAGAAAATATGAGCGAGAAACAGAAATTCCAACCAAACAGCATGTGTGTCTGACACTTTGTTGGTAAGCAGCAGAGTGTGTGTGTGTGTGTGTGCGCGCGCGCGCGCTTGATAGGGAGGAGGCTGTGAAATAAGACAGTCAAATTAGGTGTTAACTTAGTATTCTCAACTCAGGCTGCACACAAGAATTTCCTGGGAAGCCTTTTGAAGCATTCTGGTCACTCTCGAGCAATTACATCAGAATTTCTGTTGCAGGGTGGAGTCCTCAAGGCATCAAAATTCTTATGCCCC
Source organism: Artibeus jamaicensis (assembly GCF_021234435.1). NCBI lineage: Eukaryota > Metazoa > Chordata > Mammalia > Chiroptera > Phyllostomidae > Artibeus > Artibeus jamaicensis. The sequence goes on along the minus strand of NW_026521867.1, from coordinate 417,715 downwards.
TTCACTATGATCCTAATAGGCAGGTTGCATTTCACATTACTGGACTAATTGAATAAGGAGCAAAAAGATGATGTGGTTTGTCCCCTTTGTTTAAGAAGTTTGGTGTCACTAGGTTTCACTGAGACAATAACTATCATGTTGGCGATGGGCATGGCCCCATCAATAATAGGTACTAACAATGCCATTCCCCATACCACTGACACAGGAGGAGCCAGGGCAGCCACAAAGAACCAGAGCTGGAAAGACAACTGCTAGAGGCTGGGGAGGGGACACTTTTGATTTGTTCCCGAAGTGCCAGGGTCTAGGAAGGACTCTGGAACACAGAGATGGCCCTCACTGGGGATCCTGAAATTTGTTTGGGCCCTTTAGGCACCAGGGGTGAGGGCCAGCTCTGTTCATGCCATTTCTAGCTGCTTCTCCAGGGGCGCAGGGCAGGTATCTGCTCCCAACTGCAGGAGTAGTGGCCACACCCACCACCTGTCTGATTCAATCCAGGTGTCCCAGGCCTACAGTCACTCTTAGGCCAGCTTCCTTGAGGGTCTATGCCTACCTTAACTTCCTTCTGGGAGTTCTTTATATACCAAATTGGGAGATGGGGAAAGGGATATGAGGAGGCTGCTGTGTGAGGTGTTTGAACTACATAATCTGCTTTGCTCACCAAGACCATGCATTTTAGTAGTGGAATAGACCCATCCTCATAGGACATTGTCCTTTTAGCTGATGGTGGCTATCTTTCCCTCCCACTTTCTCCCCCTCTCCCACAACACAGACACACACCCAGGTATTAGTGGATAAAACCCAAAACACATGTATCAAACTGAAAAACCTTTCTTAAAGTTCTACCTAAAAATTTGAATCTTTAATAGTGGGATTTCAGGCACTGTGCTGGAAATATTTTACATTGAGAAATTGTTCTTTAAATAAAGAACAGAGAATTTTCCAGTATTCTAAGGAAACAACTCTGAAAGGAGCTAGATCCCAAGTCTAGAAGTGTGTGGGGGCAACCACTTTCTCGAGGTCCCCCCGGTGCCACAGACACGCGTGAGTGAATAAATATGGCGAGACATGCTGGATCTGTTTGGGGATGGAGGAGTGGGCTGTGGCTAATTTCTCTGGGGAGAAAGAGGCCAGCAGTGGCCAGTTTCTCGGAGGAGAAAAAGGCCTCGAGCACCTTTCTCCATAGCCTTTTATTGGGTTGTAATACACAGGAATACAGGGCGGCAAGGATCAAACAGTAGATAACATTTCAAACAGGTCTGAGGGTTTCAGTCTGAGTCAGTGTCTGTCAGGAAGAGAGTGACAGAAACTTTGGGAGACATACTCATTTCCTCTCGGACCCCTATCATATGAATGAAAGCACTCTTAGCAGAGCAGATTTCACAGGTTTATCAGCAAGTTTTTGTGGTGCCAGATTTTTCCCCAGGGCACACTCTAGCCAGGCAAGGAGCTGCACCTCTCCCCAGCAGGTATTCAGGCTTAAGGGGATTAGAGCCAGGAAGCACTTCTCCGAGTACATGGGGACTCAGGCTTTGACAAAGCTAGGGGGCGAGAGTCCATTGCTCTCTGTTGCAGCCCCCAGAGTCCTTCCATGAAGGCCTCCCAGGTGATCGAGTCTGGCTTAGGTTGCCCCCCCCCGCCCCTGTGAGGGGTCTTACCCGTCATTGACTTCCAACCAAGCTTTGGGGGCAGGGAGAGGAACTGAGGCAGCGTTTGCTACCAGAGATAGGCTTTGTCTCCTGTGGCTGGCATTCTAGAGAGGTCGTCTCTTGCCCTTAGCAACAAGGGGTAGAGATACAATTCCTAAAATCAGGCAGAGCAGTCTACTACAGAAGTGTTTGACACTTTCTGAAATTTTTCCTCCTCCTTGGGAGAAACAAAAGGTCCTCCTATGGATCTCTCCTTGTATCCACATAGAAAGTATACTAACAATTACCGTTGTTAGTACAACACAAAGCTTTGTAGTTCCCAAAGTTCCATGACAGCATTTGATCCCACAGATATGTACTATAGGCCCCACTTTACAGTTGAAGAGACTGACCCCCAGAGACCTTACATATCTTGTTCAAATGGCACAGCTGGTAAGTGGCTGAATTCTTATTCAAGGTCAGACCCGTATGAACCCTTGTCACCTATCAGTGAGGTCAGGGCCCTGCCAGGTTTCTAAGGCCAGCACCACTGTGTCAGAGTGGCGGCAGGCCTGGCACAATAGGGCACAGTAGCTTTCCCAGTGGTTCCCCCTGCATTCACTTATTCAAAAGTGTTCACAGAACCTATAATAAGTATCATCACGTAATACATGGATAGACCCACTCCTTCCTTTGTGGAGCTTACAGTCAAAGAATGACTGGTCCCAGAGACATGGCCATATCCACAGCAAATCCTCAGAAGAGAGCCAAGCCAGCTTAAATGGCTGCTGGTGCCTCCTGCAGCCCATTCCATGCCTATCCCAGGCCCCAGAACCTGACCATAAAAAGGAATCTGTACCTTAGTAGGAATTACACAGGCTGCAGTGTTTGTGATTTCTGGTTCTTCTCCCTGGCTATGTGCTTCTTAAAATCATTGAGACACACTAGAATCCATCTCTAACAGTGAAGTGCCAGGTACTGTGTGAGTTGAGAGGGTTCTTTGGAGACAGATCTGTTTTGGAAACATGACTAAAGACTTCTGGAAATAGATGGATGGATGATAAATGACAGCTCACTGAATGGATGGCAAAGAAAGTGTAGGTAGACTCATGAAGAGGGAACCAGGGAGGTAGGTAGTAATGCATGGATGGCAGCTAAATAATAGATGCATGATAGTTTAATCATATTCCAGCCAGGACAATCCACCTATGATTCCTCCAGCTCAGTCTCCTATTTCTCATCACTGGGCCCTTGCCAAGGCTGTTTCCTTAATAAGTGTCCCTTCTGCAGCCTCAGTGCCCCACTGCTTTGTACTACCATGCATCTGAACCCCAGAGACCTTTTCTCACCTCACCTGGTGGGGAAGACAAGACCTCAGTATTGAGGCTGAATCCCTACCTCTATAGGGCACTTACAACATCGCTGGAGATTTTCTGTGGCCGTGTCTGCCTCAGTTACTAGGCTGTGAACTTTGAGGGTAAGGCCATGGTCTATTGTCCACTGGGTTCCCAGCCCTTAGCACAGCCAGTGTTTATTCAATGAACACACTATACTGTGTATGTGTCCAAGAGTCCGCATATGGGCAGACAGACAGCAGAGTGGGTTCCTGCCTGGGGGCCCCACCCCAGAGCTTCCCTGGCACTCTGGCCATGCCCCACTCAGCTCTGCAGAGCTGACTTACACTTCCAGGTGAGGCTGCTGAGTGCCTTGCTAGTGATTGTGGAGGGCCTGAGTGATTACACGGCAGGTCCCAGGTGAAGCAACAGCAGGGTGGCCAGCACAATGAGACCGCACACCCACCTCCTGTTAGTGCTAACAAAGACAAATTATAAGCAGCCACTGGAGTGTTTTGCCTGTTCAGTGTTAAGTAGCAGACTGATTGCTACAAAGTTGACAAGTGACAGGGAATGAGGCAGGCAGGTGCTCCTGACAGTCCTCCTGAGGGGGTAGGAGGGACCAGGGCTCCATTTTGGCAGAGGGGTCTCTACTAAGGGAACCTCACCAGCCAGGGAGGAAGATTCCTGATCAAGGCTGGCCCCTGGCTCAGGCCCCATTATTTTGGTTCCCTTCATGGGAAAAAAAGGTGAGACACTTTGGCTGCATGAACTGTTTCCAAGTTTTCCCTGAAGCCTTGGCCCCCTGGCTCCAAGAGTGATGCAATGAAGGCCCCACCAGGTGAGAATCAAGTTAAGATTTTTATTAGAGGATTAAGCAGGCAGCATTTTTTATGGGAAATGGGACTCCTTGAGCTAGGCATGGGGTAGTTCAGGATTCATTTAGCTCAAGCCCCTCTCCTTTCAGACATCTTCAGTGATGACACCTCACCCACAGTGCCATGTAGTCTCAGTTTCTTAATTCCTTCAGCACCTGCTGGGGTCCTACAGCCAATAATATAAATCTACGCCAGCACGCCACTGTTTGACTTCACTAGAAATATTTTCTTTAATAACGGAATAGGTTTGAATAAAATCTTACCTAAAGTTCATTTTATATGAAACAGAGCAGTTGAAGCAGGGAAGGAGGCCACTGTTCTGCTATCTCCCCACAACCCCCTTGTGGCCCTGAGTCTCCTCTGCAGAAGCCCAGTACCCTAGCACAGAGCCTGAGGGGCACTTGGCCCACGCCATGCATTTAGCGTTCTATCACATCAACATGCTATTCTGATTTGTGTTGGCTGTTTAATTGATTCATCTATTTGAGCTCTGCCTCCCCAGCAAGGGAATGAGCAGTAAATCAGGACTTCTGCATATATTTTGTAAGCCCAGAGCCTGACCCTAGAAGACAGTGGTGAACACAGGTCATCTGACTGATGGAATGTTCTAGACCGGGGGTATCAAACTCATTTTCACCTGAAGCCGCATCAGCCTCATGGTTGCCTCAAAAGGCAGAGATAATTTTAGGATTGTATAAATGTAACTACTCCTTAACTGTTAAGGAGTGGAAATTATATTTGGCCCTTCAGAGGCAAGCACAAGACTGATGTGAAAATGAGTTTGACAGCCTGATCTAGGCTCATACATGCATGACCCTCTACAGGCTGCTGCCAGGAAGGTACAGTCATTCTCAACCAGTTTGCGTAACCTGTGTTCTTTCCTTTGGAAGTTCAAATAAACATACACTTCCCAACAGGCCAATGTGCTCACGAATTTATATCCATGGACAAGATCAGTGCTAAGGAACTACATGAGACTTGGCCCTTGAGCTCTACCCCAGAGTATCTCAAGCTGGATTCTGTGCACACTTGTATATGGGTTGGGGAAGCCACACTAGGGCTCCCTTGAGCTGCTATACAGAGCAAAATGATTTTTCACATGTTAAATCCACTGCCCCACCTGAAATGAAAATATGGTCATTCATGTACAGCACTTATCTTGGTCAATGACTAGGGAAAAAAATCATAGAAGATCCATAAATGTTAGTAATAATTTATTAGTAATTATTTGTGACATAATTACACCCAGAATGTCCCCCAAGACCCTCTTCCTATTCATATCCTCCTCACTTTTCTTTTCAAGCCTCACCTCCTCTAGGAAGCCCTCCAAATTGCATCAACCTTTCTATCCTCCCTGTTTGATTTCATTGATTCTCATCTAACACTGTTCCTTCTCGGTCACTTCTGCAGCATGTACCTTAGTTCCTGTGCTAGAGCAGAGGATCTCTGAGGGTGGGCCTCTGCCCTTTGCTTCCCCTGTATACCTCCCACACAGCCTAGCAGAGGATGGAACAGGCAGGAGAGGTGGAGGAACTAATGGATTTTCCTGAGCTATTTATCAATCATTCTCTCAGTTCTTCCCTTCACAGCCCAGTGAAGGGGAAGGGCAATGTCTTCTTGTAGATATACATTAGCTAGCCCAGGATGAGGAAGTGAGAAACAAAGAGTCAAGGAGAAGAGTAGAAGCCAAGATTTGTCCTGTCTTGTTCACCTTCCCTTCCAGGAATTGTGTAACAGTTCCCTTCTCTGGGAGATCCTTGTGCCCTGTCCTGAAATGATGGAGATCATGTTGGTGTAGGGGGACAGTCTCAAGGGAAATGCCCTTCATGCTGCCTCTGAAAGCTTCTCTGGAGTGACTAACTAGGTTGGGGCACCTCCTCTGTCCCTTCACAGTCCCTTGGGCCTTTCTTCACCCTAGTAGGCATCTCATGGCATTTCACTTGTTGATCCCTCTACTCCCATTTTAGACTGTGAGCTACTTGAGGCTGGAAATGGACCTCACTATTGGTACCAGAATGTTGACTAGATATGGATGGATTGGTAGGTGAATAGATGGATGAAATAATGGGCATGAGACTCTGTTTAAATCTCATCCCAGTCCCCAAAATAGAATGGAATGTTTAAGTGTGTGGGCTTTGGGGTAAACAAACACACAAACAAAAGAGACCTGGATTTGAAGCCTATGTATCTTACACTTTTGTAAAGTGTCTAAGCAGTTTTCCATTTTGACTGAAATGCTTGTGTTTTTATTCTGGATGTGTAGGAGTTATTTAGATATTCTGGATATAATACATTTTTGATATATGTATATATGTATTATGACTGCCTCCCACTCTATAATTTGTGCTGCATTTTCTTAGCAGTGTCTTTTTCAAAAGTTATTAATTGATGAAATCAATTTTTATCAACTTTTTTATAGGCAGTGCTTCTTATGTCCTCTCCAAGAAATCTTTGCCTACCCCTAAGTGTTAATGTTTTCTTTTGCTTTTTTCTAGAAACTTTTTAAATATTACCTTTGATGTTTCAGTCTATGATCTACCTCAACTTACTTTTTATATATTGTGTGAAAAGGTGGGAAGGGTCAAGGTTTTCTTTTCTATATTTTACACTGGTCTCCCCACTGTAGTATTTATTGTCCAAAGGCTTTCCTTACCACCTGATAAATTGCTTTGGTGCCTTTATTTAAAACCAATTGATTTTATACAGAGGGGTCTAATTCTAGATTCCTTCTGTCCCATTGGCTTTTTTCTTTTTAGTATATGCTAATTCTAATAATAGTCTTAATAATGTAGTTTTTTTATAAGTCTTCAAATCACTTAGTGTAAGTTCTTAAACTTTGTTCCTTGGTTTTCAAGATTGTTTTGCCTATACTAGGTTCTTTGCATATCCTGATAAATTTTGAATCAGTTTGTCATTTTCTTACTGGGAATTTGATTGGATAGGTATAAATCTATATATTAATTTGAGGAGATCAGACATCTTAAACAGTATTGATTCTTCCAATTCACAAACAATATCTTTTTATTTACTTTAGATTTTTAATTTCTCAAATATTTTCTAGGTTTTAGTACACAAATTTGCATATATTTTGTTAAGTTTATCTCTTAGTATTTCATGTCTTTATACATGGTATTCCTTTAAAGTTGAATTTTAAATCATTTGTTTCTAGACATGGAAAAAAGATTTTTGTATATTGACCTTGAATCCTACAAACCATACTAGAATTACTCATTAGATGTAGTAAGCTTTATTGATTTTTTTTTTTTGGTGCGGGGGAGAATACTTAGCATTTTCTACATAGGCAATCATGTTGTTGCCAATAAAGACAGATTTACTTTCTCCTTATCAATCATTATACCTTTTAATTCATTTTCTTGCAGTGGCTGTGACCTTTAGTAAAAAATATGTAATATGTATGGTAAGAGTGGGCATCCTATTTTTGTTCCTAGTTTTGGGGGGAATGTATTTCATTTCACCATTGGCAATGATGTTAGCTGTAGGATTTGGGGAAAACTATTTTTTTGTTTCCTTCTGATTGAATTTATTGGGATGACACTTGTTGACAAAATTATACAGGTTACAGGTGTACAATTCTACAGCACATCATCTGTACACCATATTGTGTGTTTGCCACCCCAAGTTAAATTTCCATTCATACCCATTTATCTGCCCATACCCACCTCCACCTCTTTTCTCCCCCTCAGCCTCCAGCAATCACCACACTGTTGCCCATGTCCATGAGTTTCTTCTTTCTTCTTTTTTTTAATCCTCACCCAAAAAATATGTTTATTGATTTCAGAGAATGCAGATGGGGTAGAGGAGAGATAAAGATCAATGTGGGAAACATAGACCAGTTGCCTTCCGAATGCCCCCTGCTGGGGGCCAAACCCATAAACTACACATGTGCCCTAACCGGGAATCAAACCCATGACCCTTCAGTGTACACGATGAGACTCAAACCAACTGAACCACTCATGCAAGGGTGGCTCTTCTTTTTTTCTTTTTTTGCTCAATCCCTCCACCTGCTCTGGCCAGCCCCCTGCACCTCCCCTAGGTGTCAACCTGTCCTCTATTTATGAATCTGTCATTATTCTGCTTCTTGGTTAATTTTCTTCATTAGGTTTCACATATAAGTGAAATCATATGGTACTTGTCATTCTCTGACTTACTCAATTAGCATAATGTTCTCCGGGTCATTCATGCTTTTGCAAAGGGTAAGATTTCCTTATTTTTTTACAGCTGAGTAGTGTTCCATTGTGTAAATATACCACAGCTTTTTCACCCACTCACCTACCGATGGGCACCTGTGCTGCTTTCAAATCTTGGCTAGTGTAAATAAGGTTGCAGTGAACACAGAAGTTATATATGTTTTTTTGAATCAGTGTTTCAGCTTTCTTCAGATAAATTCCCAGAAGTGGAATCACTAGGTCATAAGGCTGTTTCATATTTAATTTTTGAGGTAACTCCATACTGCTTTCCACAGTGGCTGTATCAATCTACATTCCCACCGCCACAGCACAAGGGTTCCCTTTTCTCCTCATCCTCACCAGCACTTCTTGTTTGATGATTTATTGATGACGGCCATATTGACAAGTGTGAGGTGACATCACATTGTGTTTTTAATTTGTATTCTTCTGGTGATTGATGATGATTGGATTTTTAATTGGATTGTTTGTTGTTTTGGTGTTAACTTTTTAAAGTTCTTTATAAATTTTTGGTATTAACCCCTTATCAGGTGTATAGGTGAATATGTTCTCTCATTCAATGAGTTGTCTTTTTCATTTTTAATGTATTTTTAAATTATTTACTTATTTATTTTTAGAGAGAAGGGAAGGGAGGGAGAAAGAGAAGGAGAGAAACATCAATGTGTGGTTGCCTCTTGAGCACCCCCTACTGGGGACCTGGCCTGAACCCCAGGCATGTGCCCTGACTGGGAATCCAACTGGTGACCCTTTGGTTCACAGGCCTGAGCTCAGTCCACTCAGGCACACCAGCCAGGGATCTCTTTTCATTTTGTAAGTGGTTTCTTTTGCTCTGCAAAACTTTTTAGTTTAGTGTAGTCCCATTTGTTTACTTTTTCTATTGTTTCCCTTGCCCAAGGAGATATATCAGAGAAAATATTGCTATGAAAAGTGTCATAAATTTTACTGCCATTGTTTTCCTCTAGGATTTTTATATTTTTATTTATTTTTGAAATTAACATTTAAGTCTTTAATTCATTTGGACCTTATTCTTATGTATGGTGTATGAAGATGGTGAAGTTTCATTTTTTAATATATCCGTCCAATATTCCCACACCCTTACTGAATTGAGTATCTTTACTCAATTGTATGCTTTTGCTTCCTTTGACAACTGTTGACTACAGAGATGTGGGTTGATTTCTGGGCTCTCTATTGTGTTTCATTGAGCTATTTGTCCGTTTTATGCCAGTACCATGCTGTTTGATTACTATGGCTCTATAGTATAGTTTGATGTCAGGTAGTATGATTCCTCCAACTTTTTCTTCTTTCTTAAAATCACTGTGGTTATTTGGGGTCTTTAGTGGTTTCATATAAATTTTTGGAGTATTTGTTCCAGTTCTGTGAAATATGCTATTGGTATCTTGATAGGAATTTTATTGAATCTACACTTTGCTTTAGATAGTATGGACATTTTAATGATGTTAATTCTTCCTGTCCACAAACATGGTATATGCTTCCACTTATCTTTATCTTCTTTAGTTTCTTTCTTCAGTGTCTTATAATTTTCTGATTACAGATCTTTTACATTTTTGGTTAAATTTATTCCAGTTATTTTATTCTTTCTTTAAGCAATAAAATATTGTGAATGGGATTGTTTTTCAGCTTCTCTTTCTGATATTTCACTATTAATGCATAAAAATACAACTGATATCTGGATATTTATTTTGTATCCTGCTACTTTACTAATCTGAATTTTTTAATCAGTTCTAGTAGTTTTATGGTGGACTCTTTAGGGTTCTCTATATACAGTATCATTTCATCTGCAAATAATGACAGTTTTATTTCTTTTTTTCCAATTTGGATGCCTTTTATTTTATCTTCTTGTCTGATTGCTATGGCTAGGACTTCCAGTACTATGTTGAATAAAAATGGTGAATGTGGACATCCCTGTCTTGTTTCTGATCTTAAGGGAAAAGCTTATAGTTTAACCCAGTGAGTGTGATGTTGGCTATGAGTTTGACATATATGGCCTTTATTATGTTGAGATATGTTTCCTCTATTCCCACTTTGCTGAGAGTTTTTATCATAAATAGGTGTTAGATTATATAAAATATAAAATACTTTCTCTGCATCTATCGATATGATCATATGGTTTTTGTTTATGTGGTTTATCATATTTGTTGATTTGCAAATATTGTACCAAATGTGCATCCCCAGAATAAATCCCACTTGATTATGGTGTATGATCTTTTTAATGTATTGTTGCTGCATCTGGTTTACTAATATTTTGCTGGAGATTTTAGCATCTATGTTCATCAGAGATATTGGTCTATAATTTTCTTTCTTTGTAAGTGCATTTATCTGGTTTTGAAATGCAGATAATGTTGACCTCATAAAATGAGCTTGGTTGTCTTTCCTCCATTTGAACTTTTTGGAAGAGTTTAAGAAGAATAGGTGTTCTTCCTGTTAGTTCTTCCATGAATGTTGGGTAAAATTCACCTGTGAAGCCATCTGGTCCAGGACTTTGGTTTGTTAGAGTGTTTTGATTACTGCTTCAATTTCACTAGGTGTAATCTGTCTATTCAGAATCTGTGATTCTTTCTGATTCAGTTTTGATAGAATGTATGTTTCTAGAAATTTATCTATTTTATCTAGATTGTCTAATTTGTTGACATATAGTTTTCATAATACTTTTTAAAATCCTTTGTATTTCTTTGGTGTCAGTTACTACCTCTCTTTCATTTCTGATTTTATTTATTTGGGTCTTCTCTCTTTTTTTCTTGATGAGCCTGGTTAAAAGTTTGTTACTCTTGGTCATCTTTTCAAAGAACCAACTCTTAAGTTTCATTAATCTTTTGTATTATAATTTTGGATTCTATTTTGTTTAATTCTGTTGTGATCTTTATCATTTCCTTTTTTATACTCACTTTGGGCTTTGTTTGTTGTTGTTTTTTTAACTTCCTTTAAGTGTAAAGTTGGATTATTAATTTGAGTTTTTTTTCTCTTTTTTTTGAGATAGATTTGTAATGCTAAGTATTTCCCTCTCGTGACTACTTTTACTATATCCCATGGATTTAGGGTGGTTGTATTGTCACTTGCATTTGTTTCAAAATTTTTTCCTCCTTGATCTATTTGTTTGTGCACAAGATCAATCTTCAGGGTGGCTGACTCTGAGGCTCAATCCCAACCATAGCATGTGAGCTGCTGTGCAGGTGCTGATACCATGAAGTAGAATTTTCCTTAGCAGGACTTGGTGCTTGCTGAGATCTCCCTTTGGATATGCTGCTGGTGAAGGTTATTTAATCCTGCTCTGTTGTAGCATGAAGATGACCACTGGGTGTGTTTTTTCTGGATCTCTTTGAAAGAACTGGCACAGGCCAGTGTAAGATGCTGAGTGTGACTGGACGTCACAACTTGTTTGAATCTACAAGTGATCACAGTTTGCAGCTTCCTCAGCTGGGCCCGGATGTGCCCTAGAAGAACTAAACTGTGCACCAACACCAGCTTTCATTAGCAGTGGGCCCAGGAGCAAGTTAACAAAAGTCCCAAACCACCCCAAGCTCCACCTCTGCCTGCCTCTGTATGCTGGCTGTTAGGCTCAGTCACTGATGGTGAAACTCTTTATTAAATGGGCAACTTCCCTTCTAGTCTTACTTTCTTGAGAGGTTTAAATCTGAATGGATGTTGAATATTGTCAATTTTTATCTTTACTGAGACTATTTTTTTGTTTTTTAAATATATTTTATTGGTTATGTTATTAGAGTTCTATAAATTATTCCCCCTTTCCCCTCTCTGACCAGTATCCCCATTCCCTCATTCCACCCCTCCTTAGTTCATGTCCCTGGATTGTGCATTACGATCTTTGGCTTCCCCATTTCCTATACTATTCTTAACATCCCCCTGTCTGTTTTGTACCTACCAATTATGTTTCTTAGTTCCTGAACCTTTTTCCCCATTTTCACTCTTCTCCCTTTCAGCTGATAATCCTCCAAATGATCTCCATATCTATGGTTCTGTTCCTATTCTTGTTGTTTGCTTAGTTTGTTTTTTTTAGATTCAGTTGTTGATCGCTGTGAATTTTTTGCCTTTTTAAGGTTCATAGTTTAGATCTTCTCTTTTTCTTAAAATAAGTCCATTTAACATTTCATATGATAAGGGCTTGGTGATGATGAACTCTTTTAGCTTTACCTTGTCTGGGAAGCACTTTATCTGCCCTTCCATTCTAAGTGATAGCTTTGCTGGACAGAGTAATCTAGGTTATAGATCTTTGCTGTTCATCACTTTGAATACTTCTTACTAGTGCCTTCTTGCCTGCAAAGTTTCTTTTGAGAAGTCAGCTGACAGTCTTATGGGAACTCCTTTGTAGATAACTATCTGCTTTTCTCTTGCTGCTTTTAAGATTCCCTCTTTACATTTAACCTTTGGCATTTTAATTATGATGTGTCTTGGTGTGGTCCTCTTTGGATTCAACTTGTTTGGGGCTCTCTGTGCTTCTTGGACTTGTATATTTATTTCCTTCACCAAATTAACAAAGTTCTCCTTCATTATTTTTTCAGATAGGTTTTCAGTTTCTTGCTCTTCCTCCTCTCCTTCTGGCATCTGTATGATTCAGTTGTTAGTACATTTGAAGATGTCCCAGAAGCTTCTTATGCTATCCTTGGGTTTTTTTTTTAATTCTTTTTTCTTCTTGGTGTTCTGGTTGGATGCTTATTTCTTCCTTATGTTTCAAATTGCTGATATGAGTCTCAACTTCCTCCCTTCCACTGTTGGCTCCCTGTAGAATTTTCTTTATTTCATTTAATGTAACCTTCATTTCTTCTTGGGTCTTTTTAATTTTGTTGCTGTACTCAATGAGTTTTTTGATCATCCTGATCACCAGTGTTTTGAACTCTGCATCTGATAAGTTGGTTATCTCCATTTTGTCTAGTTCTTTTTCTGGGGTTTTATTCTGTTCTTTCACTTGGGTCATATTTCTTTGTCTCCTCAATTTGACAGCTTCCCTGTGTTTTGTTTCAGTGTATTAGGTAGACCTGCTTTGATTCCCCTAGTAGTGTGGCCTATCGTAGAAAATAAACCTAAAAATTGTGTGGTGCAGAGCCTTAGGTAATCACCAGGGCAAGGCAATCTTTTTCACTACTTTTTGGCTCTGTGTGGGGTGAGGGCTCAGAGTGGGGATAATGCTGCTACCTGGCTTCTGGAGGTTTGCCTGGCACTCGCCCTGTTTCCTGTCTCTTCAATTACTCCCAATGTGCAACCAGTGCCCTTCCAGCTGTTTCCCTGGTGCTAAATACCAGGAGGTGGCTTACATACATTCTGAGGAGGTGTGGGCCCTGTAAGTGGAGTTTCCTGAAAAATCTAGCAGTTTCTTCCACCACCCCAACTCCCAGTGGTTTTTACAGCCAGAAGTTACAGGGATTAATTTGCATATGAGAAATATATGCAATATTTATGTGTTCTGAAATTTATTGATATGAATTTTATGATCAGTATGAAGTTTAGGTCAATGTTCTCTATGCATATGAGAAAAATGTGTATTCTGCAGTTTTGGGGGAAAGTACTCTATAAATGTCAGTTAGATCAACCTGGTAGCTACTGTTGTTCAAATCTCCTATATGACTGCTAATTTATTTGTCTACATGTTTAATCAATTACCAAGGAGTCAGTGTTAAAAATTTTCTGTTATGATTGTTAGTTTGGATATTTTTTTCTCTTATTTTCATCAGTTTTTGTTTCATATATATATATATAAAGTCTATTATTAAGTAGAGATACTGTGTTTGACTGCTAGATTAGCCTTTTTGTTGTAATCATTAGGAAAGTCTTCATCTCTTGCTGACAATCCTTGACTAAATTGATTATAGCTACTTTAAATATTTTGCCCTGTTTATAGTTGCTTTTTGTGGGAAGATAAATCTAAAACTAGTCACCTTTTCATGGCTACAACTATTTCTGGAAGTGAAAGTGTAGGAAATAAATTTTTAAAATAAAGAGAAAGAGAGGAATAACAGGGCTTTAGTTAAAACATTATTGGGGGCCTTTGTGAAAATTAGAAGTTTCCCCCCTGCATGGTAAGATAAAAAGGGGATCTTTCACTAGGCAGAGCCATTAACAATAGCTTCCTCTTTTTCTGGGCTAACTCCACATGCCAGAATACATGGAGTGGTGAAGGAAGCCCAGGCTGGTTTTCAGCACTCATTCAGATCTTCTGGGTCTAGTAATTTTGTGAGCAGTCAGCAACCCTGACAATTGTGTTTTGCCCAAGGCAGATACTCTGTGAACAAACACTTCACTTCGACTTTTTCTCTTGGTGACAGACCATTGTTATTTGCAAGTTATGAATGTATAATGCATATGACATTTCCAAATTGGAAATACTATTCTGAGGATTTAAGGAGGTCCTCCCAAGAGTAAGTTATGAACAAGAACCTGAAGGTAGGGACAAAACTAAAAGCTTAGACTAGGAATTGAGTTCCACATAGATTAGATATCTATGTTCTATAAACCTTTTAAGCTTGTTTTACAGATCGGGGTAGGGGTGGGGAGAAAACTAAGGCACAGAACAAGGGGGGTTTGTCCAGGACCCAAAAGGGCCAGACAAGAAACCAGGCCCAGGTATAGTTTTTCTTCCACTGAGGCAATGGGGCATTTCCTATGGGCCAAGCCTTTCTGATGTCAGCCATTTCATATTCAAACTTCCCAATTTAATGAAAATAGATGTCCACCCTTCTGAATACAGTACTGTGGCATGATCATACCTCATTATAGAAAGAATACAGGCTATGGAAACTGAATCAATGGCTTCCCTGCTCTACCACTTACTGGCTGCATGGCCTTGCATAAGTTATTTAAGCTCTCCCAGCCACAGCTTCTTACCCACAAAGTTGAGGATTAATAATGCCTACCCCTCAGGGTCTCTGTGAGGATTACATAAGACACTCTATGTAAAAACACTTTGCACAGTGTCAAGCATGTATAAATGCTTAATAAGTGCTCCCTGATCCTTGATAGCGACAGAATGACGTGCTGCTAATTTAAAATAAGTAAGGACTTGGGTGATACCTTGCACATTCTTCACCTAATGACCCATAAGGATACCCTTTATATAAAAAGGTAACAATGTTTTGCATTTCCTTTTTCCAGGAGGCAAGTCTGCCTATGCCAAGTTAGAAGCTGACCAAATGGAGGGCAGAAAAGAGTGAGTATAACTGAGCAGAGAATAGGATATCAGACCATAAAAAAAAGGAGGACTAGAGGCTCCTTTGAACTCGCAGGGGTTCATGATTCTGTAATAGGCTGACATTGTTTCCCACCCTTTCTCCAAACCTTGCTAGTCCTTGAGGCCTGAGGAAAGGAAAGAGCAAGATTGGGGAATGTTTCAACTCCATTTAAGAGAGGAATTCTCTCAGTCTGCTGCTTCACAGAACCTGGACCTTCACTGACACTATTTCCTGCCCAGTTCCCCAGTTTCTCTTCCTCCCACTCCTCTCTCCACATCATTGCATATCTCTACACGAGTCTTCACATCGTCTTCTGCTACCCCTATATTCTTCCCATTTACTCCTTTCACCTGATCCCTCACCTTCTTTTACCTTCTGCCTTCTGTGTTTGTTCCCTTTCAACTTATTTCTCACTCCTTTCTCCCACCTCTTCTCTCTTCCTCTCATTTCTTCAGCTTCCTCTTCACTTCTAGTATCTCATCTTGCTCAGACTCTCTCTCTCATTCCTCTGTCCTATTAACCATAACCCTTCTTTCTACTCTATCCAGCTCTCTCTTCTTGTTTTACTCCCCTCACCTTCGACTATGCAGGAAATGTGGGAGACCAACTAAGGGGTGAGTGGTATATGAGGACAGAAACACAGGAAAAGGGGTAAGAAAACTCAGCACAGATTTTCTGGAATGTCAGTGACAGAAACAGAATACTATTTGGCTGAAGTCCTTTCTCTAGGAACAAACCAAATGAAGAGAAGCCCTGGAGAGTGAGGTCATGACAGACTGCCAGTATGTACTCCCGCCTGCTCCACCTCAGAGGACATTGACATCCTGAAGGCCTGACATAGCATAGCCTAGTGACAAAGAAGATGAGCTATAGAGCCACCTTGGGGTCAAATTGTGCCCCACCATTTACTACCTGTGACTTTGGACAATTAATTAACTGTTGTGCCTGGATTTCTTCTTGTGTTAAAATGGTTGTGCAAAGTTTCTGACACAAACGATATGTATATATAAACAGTGAATGTTGTGTATTACTATTTTTCTGGCCCAGAAACTAAAAGTTCAAATTTACCATCATTCTACTGTCCCTACTTTGTGCTGTCCATGGTTCTGAAGGTCCAGGCACACACCTTTTGCCCCAGGAGTTAGACTTTGTCTTTGAAAATGGCAGTTCAAATCCATGAGCACTTGTTGTGTGTCAAGAACTACATGAAGTGTATTGTGTACATTATCTGACCTTTCCCTACTTCATGGAAGATAGGTATTTTTATCTCCATTGTATACATGAGGGAAATTATACTTGCTAAATTATAACTGGCTTTTAAAGCCAAGTCTTGCTCATTTTCATGCTATCCCTATGACATTGTATTGTCTTTTACAATGACATACTGTCTTTTGTGTCCTCATTCTACTTCCACCTTCCTAATTCCTGATATCAGCCACCTGCCAGCAGCCAAGGCAGCCAAGGAAGACCAGGTGAGGATGGTTTTTTGTGTGTTTGTTGTTCCTATAGCATTAGGTCATATTATCATGGTATCGCAATGTGTTTCTGTTGGCTGTATATGGGTTTCTGTCTGTAGCTAAGCCTTGAGTTCCTTTGGGGTAAGTGATAGCTGTAATATATGCTAACTATATAGTAGGTGCCCGTTAAATGCCTGCTAATAGATTAATTTTTCTTTTTACTTTAATAACATGCTAGAAGATTATCTCAACATGTTGTTGCTTGAATTCCATAGGTGTTCCTTTTTCCTCATGGGTACCTCACCCCTGACTGTCACTTGGAGTACTGGCCCCTCTGGCTGATGTCATTGGTTAGTGCATAGGTATTTACTACACAGTCAATTCACTGAGCTTCCTGAGTGCCCATCTCTATGCTAAATAGAAGACCCCAATATGACCTGTATGGCCCCTGCACTCCAGGTATGTACATCCTGCTGGGGAGCCATAATAAGCACAAGTGAAACAGTGAGTAAGAGATACCAAACTGTAAGTAGGCAGTAAAGCACAGGAGATACATATTATGGAGAGAAAAAAGTGCACCTTGAAGAATGAATAGGATTTGGGTAAGGAGATGGGAGTATAAAACACCTTGGGTGAGGCAATAGCATCTTTCACCTCCAGGTGTGATCTTAGCAGGTAAGGTTGTATGCATGATTGTGTATGTGCACGTGTGTTTAAAGATGAAAATGATGGAAGGAATATATGAAGACAAATACAGTCTGAATGGAGAATACATTTTGTAAGGCATTTGGGGCTAAGATTTTAAGGGACAAGACAAATAGTGGAGGGTTTTAGAACCAAGCAGGGCAGTTTGAAATGGACATATAGAAAATAGGGAACTACAAAGATGCTAGGAGTTAGCATTGAGATAAGAGTGTCTTTTGAAAACATCCTGTTGACTTCCAGTCAAGATAACAATATAGGAAGAAATGTCTCACCTCATTGCATGACCACATCAAAATTACAAATAAAATATGGAACAATCATCACTCTGAAACATCAGAAATCAAGTTGAATGGAAATCTGACAACTATGGAATTAAAGAAACCACATCCATCCAGACTGGAACTGGGGGATGCAGACATGGAATTGGCTGGTCCCTTACCCACATGTGTTGAATAAAAATTCAGGAGGGATATCTTGGGAGGGAGAAATTCCAGCCCTATGCCAGGCTCCCCAGCCCAGAGTTCCAGTGCCAGTAAGATAAGTCCCCACAACTTCTGGCTGCAAAAACCAGTGGGGATTGAGTCAGTGGAAGAAACTGCTAAAGCCCCAAGCATTTCCCCTTAAAAAAACCCACACATGGACTCACCTACTCAAGCTGGGGTAGCAGCTTGAGAAGCACCAGTTGCATATAGAAAGGAACCAAAGTGGCATCAAGGCAATCAGAGGCCATTGTCCCTTTTCTAAACCCTACCGTATAGAGCTGGTAAGCTGGTGCAGTATCTGAGACTTCATCAACCTGGATAACACAGTTTGACCTGCCTTAGAGATCCCCAGAAACCCTTCCCCACCCAACTTACAGGCCCACCCAACCTGTTTTTCTGTATGAATGTCTGGTCCTCATGCTGCACAACCTCTTAAATCTGCTCAGACAAGCAACAGCAGGCCTCAGTGATCCTCAGGCCTGCATTAGGAATAACCAGCCTAGATTCATAGCTTGGCTTTGCCTAGGCACCTCCAAGCCCAGCACAAGTAACAGCCATCTCACATTGCTTTATAGTTCAGGCAGGGTGGCCCTGAGCAAAACACAGGTGGGGGATGACCTTGGCCTGCACCACCTGGGAAACCCCAGAGCCAGCACACCCAGTGGACAGCTACAGACCATGTTGGAGTACCACTACCCTCACCCTGCACAGCTGATCCTCCACTGAGTGTGAAGGTCACAGCCAATCCTTGCTGCAGACTGGACAGAGTATATCCCTTCCACTGATTTACAACAGCAGCCAAAGTGCAACTACAAGAGGAGGGTATACTCAGCCTACACAAAGGGAGCACCTCTAGTACCCAGCTTGGGATATATTGGAGGCTGTGCCACTTGACTCCACAGGAAACCTACCACATTGGGTAATACTACCAAGACATAGAGTCAAAGGAGCTCTACCTAATAATAGAAACAAATAAAACAAGGCTACCAAAACAAGGAGACAAAGAAACATGGCCCAAATGAAAGAACAGATGAAAACCCCAGAAAAAGAGCTAAACAAAATGGAGATAAGCAATCTATCAGATGCAGAGTTCAAAACATTGGTTATAAGGATGCTCAGGGAACTTAGTGAGGACCTCAACAGCATAACATAGATCTAGTTAGAAGTGAAGGGTACACTAATAGAAATTTTAAAAAATTTACAGAAAAACAAGAGTAGAGTGGATGAAGCTGAGAACCAAATCAATGATTTGGAACATAAGGAAGTGAAAAAACAACCAATCAGAACAAGAGGAAGAAAAAGAAATCCAAAAAAAATGAAGATAGTATAAGCAGCTCTGGGACAACTCCAAGAGGTCCAACATTTGCACCATAGAGTATAAGAAGGAAAAGAGAAAGAGCAAGAAATTGGAAATCTATTTGAAGAATAATGAAAGAAAACTTCCCTAATTTGGTGAAGAAAATAGACATGCAAGTCCAGAAAGCACAGGGGGTTCCAAACAAGATGCATGTAAACAGGCCCAGTCCAAGACACATCATAATTAAAATGCCAAAGGTTAAAGATAAAGAGAGAATCTTAAAAGCAACAACAGAAAAGCAGTTAGTTACTTATAGGGGTGTTCCCATCATAAGACTGTCAGCTGATTTCTCAAAAGAAACTTTGTAGGCTAGGAAGGATTAGTAAGAAATATTTAAAGTCATGAAGAACAGGAAACTACAGCCAAGATTGCTCTACTCAGCAAAGCTATCATTTAGTATCACAGGGTGGATAAGGAGCTTTTCAGAAAAGAAAAAAATAAAGAAGTTTATCATCACCAAACCATTATTATGTGAAATGAGAAACAGACTTATTTCAGAAAAAGACCAAAACTATGAACAATAAAATGGCAAAAATACATATCTATCAACAATTGAATCTAAAAAACAAGCTATCCAGACAAGAAAAACAGACACAGAATCATGAATATTGAGAGGGTTTTGATTGTTGCCAGATAGGAAGGGGGTATGGGGAAATGGGTGAAGAGATGAGGTGTTTAAAGTACAAATAGGTAGTTACAGAATAGCCATGGGGATGTAAAGTACAGTATAGGAAATGGAGTAGCCAAAGAATTTATATGCATGACCCATGGACATGAACAATGGTTGGGCAATTTCCTAAGGGAGTGGAGGGGGCTGGGTGGAGGGGGGCAATCAGGACAACTGTAATAGCATAGTCAATAAAATATTTTTTTAAAAAAAGAAACATCCTGTCAACGGTATGTAGGGCTAATGGGAGAGCCAATCCTGGGAGCAAGTACACAAATCAGAAGGCTACTTATAGGAGTCAGAGCTACAGGGGGAGGGAGACCAAGATTCAGAAGGTGGCAATAGAGAAGAAATAAGAAATGTCTGCAGTGGGCAGACAGATGCCATAGTTAAGTTGGTCCAAACTGAAAATAACAAAGAGCAAGCTGACAAGAGGTGCCTAAGAAGGGCTGCATTTTCTCACCCCATTTTCCTCAGCATTTCATGGTCTCCAGTGGGGCATTCTAGCTTGAAGGATGTCAGAGGCTTTCCCAGATGCAGAGAAATGAAAGAGCTTAGCCTCTAGCCTTTCCCCTGCCCATTAGTGCTGTCATCTACATACTGTATCACACAGCCAGCTTGGATCTAGGACCATCTGAGATTTCAGTCAAATCCTGGGCTCTGCACCTCCACCTGACTGAACAACTGTGCTGAAGATGGATCTGGCAGATGGGTTGCCCACACCTCTCTCTGCTGCTCTGCCAGGGTTGCTCTGCACACCCTTTCCATAAGAGCTAGGTCATCTCAAGAGATGTAATAAATGGAGGTTTTATATAAAACCAACTCCATTGAAAAAACACACTCCACTAAGTGCCTTTGTGGATATTGGTGGCCATGGAGATCATTAGGGTTAAAGTCAGATCTCCCAGAGGAAGAAAAATCCAGAAAAGCATGTGCTGGGACTGAGGCCTTGTTGGTATGCCTTCCTGTCAAGTGGATTAGTTCTGAACCATTGGACACACAGCCTGAACTCCCATGTGTCATATTCCTTCAGACCTTATATAATTTTTCACAGCTTCCCAAAACCCAATGTCCTGTGTGACGCTTATCACACTTTCTAAAGTAGAAAGGGAGGATCTCATTATCTTCTTCTATCTGATTGACTAGGAAGCTGGAGCATTGTCCTATACTTTCCCTATCATAACATTAATCATACTCTATGATAATTACTAGTGTAATTGTCTATTCACTGCTATTCAGTGAGCTTCATGAGAGTAGAGATCAGATCTGCCTTGTGTACTGCTATTTCCACAGAACCTAGCATAATACTTGGCATTCAACAAATATTTATTTGATTGGGTGAATGAATAAATGCAAGAATGAATGAATTGCTTAAGGCCATATACATGCTTTCTGTCAACTGGAAATGGATCCATCTTCCCCACTGCCACACTGGCATCTTTTCCAAGAAAGGTGTTTTTCTTCCACACAGTTATAAAGGACTGCTTCATCTACATTGGAATTAACTAGAAGCTTTAAAAAATATTAATGCCTATATTCTCAATTCCAGAGTTTCTGGCTGTTATAGATTTAATGTTTGTATCCTCCCCCCAAAATTCGTTTGTTAAAGCTCAAATCCCCATTGTGATAGTATTAGGAGGTCAGGCCTTTGGGAGGTGATCAGGTTTAGATAAAGTCAGGAGGGTGGGGCCCTCATGATGGAATTAGTGGCCTTATAAGAAAAGGTACCAGAGAGATCTCTTTCCCTCTCTCTCTCCCTCCCTCCCTCCACTCTCCATCTGCCCCCCTCTCACTTTCTTTGTACATGTGTCATGGAAGACCATGTGAGGACACAGTCAGGAAGAGAGCACTCGCTAAAAACCTGAGCCTGCTGGCACCCTGATCTCCAACTTCCAGCCTCCAGAATTGTGAGAAATAAGTATTTTTTGTTAAGCCTCATGGTCTCTGGTATTGTGTTATAGCAGCCTGAGTTGACTGAGACACTAACTTAATTGTTCTGGTGATCAGAACAATTGGGAATTGGGAAGCTAATGCACAGCCATGGGTGATGACAACTTCTCTAGAGCAGCGTTACTAAGAGCATGGTCCCAGAACGAGAAGAATGGGCATCATCTAGGCTTTTGTTACAAATATGGGGCCTCAGGCCCCACTCAGACCCACTGAAACAGAATTTGTATTTTCACAAGGTCTCCAGGAGACTCACTGACTAGAGCAATATTGCAGCAGTTCTCAACCAAACTATCAGTAGAATCACTGAGAGAGCTCTCCAAATTACCATTTGCTGGGCTCCCCAGGAGACCAAACCAAACTCTGTGGATCAGGCTTCTGCATGACTCTCATTTGCAGTCATGGCTGAGAAGCACTAAATAGAAAATTTGTATCTCTCATGGTGTTTGTATTTCTGCCTTGCATTGTAATTATAATTATCTTTGTGCAGGACCTTCTCTCTTCCATTAGACTATAAGTTCTCTGAAGGCAAAGACTGGTTTATTTGTTCATTTATGAAACACAAAGTTCTCAAGCTCCTGTGTGAAAAGTAGAGCTGGGTACTGGGGATATATTTGAATCCTCTGCTGTTAGAGAGATATAGTCCTTGTCATCAAGAAGTTCACAATTTAGGAGAAACAAACATATAAATAAATGAATAAAATGTAAGAATAGAAGTATATCATAAAGACAAGAGGAGAGGACAGCTAGGTGCTGAGGAGGGCCACATGACTCTTTTAGGAAAGTCTTGGAGGACTTCCTGGAGAGGGAACACCAGCGCTTCATCTGAAGGATGAGTAGGGTGACCTCATCAGGGAGGAGGGAAAATTCCTAAGAAAAGGAGCAGCCTACAACATCACTAGCCATCAGAGAGATGCAAATTAACACCACAATGAGATACCACTTCACACTGGTCAGAATGTCCATCATAAACAAATCAGCAAACAACAAGTGCTGGTGAGGTTGTAGAGAAAAAGGGACCCTAGGGCACTGTTGGTAGGAATGCAGACTGGTGCAGCCACTGTGAAAAACAGTATGAAATTTCCTCAGAAAACTAAACATGGAACTGCCTTTTGATCCAGTGATTCCACTGCTGGGAATATACCTGAAGAGTCCTGAGTCACCAATTCAAAAGAACCTATGCACCCCAATGTTCATAGCAGTGTTACAGCCTAAGTGCCCATTAGTAAATGAGTGGATCAAAAAACTGTGGTACATTTACACAGTGGAATACTACGCAGCAGAAAGAAAGAACTCCTATCTTTTGCATGTATAGAACTGGAGAGTATCATGTTAAGTGAAGTAAGCCAGGAAGTGAAAGACAAATACCATATGATCTCACCTATAAGTAGAAACTAGTCAAGAAAACAAACAAATGAGCAAAAAGGAACCAGACACATGAAAATGAAGAAAAAACTGACAGGGACCAGAGGGGTTGAGGGAGGGGGATAATAGGGTAAAGAAGGACATGTACAAAGGATGCATAGACAAGGACAATGGGGAGAAGATTGTCTTTGGGAGCAGGAGTTGGATGGGGCAGGGAAGAGCAACGGTGGGGGAAATGGACAGCTATAACTGAACAACAATAAAAAAAGCAGCCTATTCATAAGCACAGAGGCATATGGACAAAATAATGAATATACGAATCTGCTATCCCAGCGTTATTTACAATAGCAAAATATTGTAAACAACCTAAATGTCCATCAGAAGAGGACTGCTAAATAAATTATGGTCCATCCTTACAAGGGAACAGCAAGCAAATGTGAAAATATTGCAGAGACTCTTTATGGACTAATCTGAAATAGTCCAAGATACAAAGTTAAGATGGAAAAAAGAAGATGCAGAACAATTGTCAGTCATACTGCAACAATTTAAAATGCATTTTAAAATCCACTTAATCTGCCTAAACACCCTGTGAGGCATCATTATCCCATTTTGCAGATAAGGGAACATCTCAGAGAGATGAAGTAATTCATTCAATTTCACAGTGGTAAGCAGAACACCAGGATTCAGCCCCACATAGGTCTGACAGCGAAGCCTTGTGGCAGTTCTGCCAGCCCAAGATGGCCATGAGCTCTATCTGATTAGACCCTCTATGGAAAAAAGAGACCTCACAGGACCACTGCCCACTGTTCATATTAGTTGCCCCTTCTACGAGGTTGAGGGGCATAGGGTCATGGTGCTAACAGCCAAAGGAGCAGGGGAATACTGATGTGAACACAGCCACTGGTGTGATATTTCAGCAAGACAGATATTTGTAAGGGGGTTGTCACCCCAGTCAACAGTGATAGGCACAAATGATCCTGAGTGTCTTTTTCAAGGCCCCCATCTGGAAGAACCAAAGAAACACATTGAATGGCAGTGTCTCTCCTTGGATCACCTATTCCTGAGCTTAGAGCTTCCCACCGAAGATGAGGAAATATTGAAACCACGTCATCCCCTTCTCCATCCCATGCCACACATCCAAGGTTGCTCCCCACAGAGCAGGATCACCCAGGAAACCCACGACATAAGCCAGTTCATCAGTGGGTCTTATGAAAGGTGCTAAAACTACTGTGAAGAGGAAAGAGTATGGGCCAGGGTATCTCAGACGCTGGCTCCACCCTTAGACAGGGAGTCTGGAGTCCTCTTGCCTGTGGGTAAATG
The DNA here is from genome assembly GCF_021234435.1 of Artibeus jamaicensis. NCBI lineage: Eukaryota > Metazoa > Chordata > Mammalia > Chiroptera > Phyllostomidae > Artibeus > Artibeus jamaicensis. The sequence goes on along the minus strand of NW_026521867.1, from coordinate 393,180 downwards.
AGATGAGATGATCTAGGTCAGATTCCCGGCTTAGTCCCAGGATACGGGAGAAAGAAAAGGAAGTGGAGCCGTCATCATATTCATCTCTCATATCCATGCCAGGGTAAAGCTTTCAAAGCACCTTAAATCCTGCCCCCAGGTTCCCGTGATAACCTTATGCAAGCAGGGGCCATGGGACAGGGGTCCAAATGCTAATACACCCGCAGACCAGGAGGTAGAGTCAATGACTAAGGCAGGATGGGCACAAACTAGGCTGAAGGAAGTGGAGGGAGCCACAGGGCACTTGTCTCATTGGAAGTATCTTGCAGCCCCAATTTAAAAAAATACAGGCTTGATTTGGCCCTCGGGTCACCACTTTCAGACCCCTAACAGTGGAGCCAGCTGCCTGCTCAGGGACAGAGTTAACTGAAAGCTGAGACTGCCAAAAGCCTTATTCCCTCCCCCACTCCCATCTCCACCCCCGCAGCCTCTCCCAAGGGTCTCCTGCCAGGCTGGCCCGATGCCTGTGCAGAAGAGGCAGGCTCTGGTGGAGGCTGGGCTACTCTGAGGAACATTGGGAAACACCCCTCTAAGACCTCTCCCATACAGAACCTGAAATGCCAACATTAAATATTCACTCTTTTGGATTAAGTGTTTCCTCTCTTGGGTCCTCTTTTAAAATTCAAATGCTTCTTAGAAGAGGAACAAGCCACTTGTGGCTCTGAATCAAATGTACTGCAGTGAAGTGGATGGGAAGCAGTCCTGCCAGCCACAGGGGAGGGCCTCCTCACCCATCACTGCCTGTGGCACCCCCATCCCTTTGCCCTCCTGTGCCCTCTGGCCATGGGGGACTAGGCACCTTGGGGAGGGGAGACTGAACAAGGGTAGTTCGAAGTTTTTGTTCTGAGAGAACAAAGAAGAGAGTAACTCACAAAAGTTCTCAGATATGCAAAAGCCTTGCTCTCTTGTCTGTGTCCCAAACAGGCTTGCTGGAGGCTGGGGTCACCTGGAGCTGAGCCTTCCCAGTGCAAAGAAAGCCAGGAGAGCCTTGCTTCAAGCTGGAGACAGGTGCTCCTGCCTCCAGGTAGCTGAGGAAGTTGACTGACCACCCCACCTCCCTTCCAGAAGGGGTTCCAAGGCAGAGCCACCTGCAATACCTTTTTGGAAGCCTGGATAATTATTCCATACAGGTTTCCATTTGACTGCGATTCAGAGAAAGTCATTATGTGTATGTACCCCACTAAAAAAGAAGTCCCTGATAAATTCATTAACCAGAAAGTACTGTAGGGGCATACTTTGTGCCCAGTATCCTGGTAGGCACAATCTTTGTGACAAGGTTCTCACTGAATTAATTTCACCCATCACTCCAGGACCTCTGATCTGTCCCTCAAGTCTCTCTATTTCTGGACATCAACAGATGTTTGGCAAGCCTGTCCCAACAAGTTTTCTTAGCTGCCCTGTGCTGCCCATCATTTGTCTCTCCTCTGAGCCTTGCTTCCTTTGGACACGAGACCCAAAAGGAAATGAAAAGAAGGCTCTGCTTTATTGTCCCTGTTGCTGATGTCATCTTTACTGTTGTTGCTGCTTCCTGCCCACTGGAGTGCCATGGCATGTACCTCAGGGAGAAGTGACCCTTCAGAGTGGAGAAGAACGCTGCCACCCTTGGGCAACTGCTACCTCTCCCATGACAGGACTTTAGTGTGGAGACCACCCCATGCTGGTCTGCCTGCACACTCAACCAAAGGATAGCTTCTCCAGCAGAAATTGGCTAAGTAAGTGTTCATTGTCCCTGCTTGTTCTGACAGCCAAAAACGGCATTTTCTCAATGATATCCTTTTCTGTGTATGCCCTTGCTGAGATGGAGGGGAGAGAAATGTTTGTAATTTGAGCAAAAAAGAGCACTGTTATGATTTGAAACCCTTTTAAAGTTCCTTCCCTAGGGGGCTTCATTGAACTAGAAAGCAGGTAGCCCTGCAGGCCATTTGACTAAACTGCTGGGGCAGGCAAGTTCTCATTAGAGAGAATGGGCGTGGCCTCCCTCAGGCACTTGCAGGCTGGTCTTTCATGTTGGCCAGTGGGGAGGGTCACCTCAAAATTATAATTCATGGGGCCCTCCAGGAAAATGATTCTACCCAGAGCCTACCACAGTGCATGAAACGTATGGTGATCTTCCTTCCTAGTCTATAGGAGCTCCCTGGTTAAGTGTATCACCCCAGCTTCTGCCTTTAAGAGCAAGCATGCGGCCTGGGATGTGCCCCTGTGTTTACCTGGCCAAGGTGAAAACATGCCTGCCTCTCCCCACCCCTACCCACCCACCTGCAGAAGGGCCCTCATCTAGTTCACCAGGGTTGGGCTATGGCCATCTCCTGCCTCCCCACTGCATCTTGGCCTTATCTTCCCGTGGGGGCTCTGCTTCAGTTTCCCCATCATCTCTTTTCCTGTTGACCTGGTGCCAGCTGTGAGCATTTGATGGGCTGTGAAGAGTGTGGGAAGGAGCATGGGCTTTGAGAACAGCAGGGCTGGGCTGGAGTCCTGGCTCTCCCCTTTCTAGATGTGTCATCATGAACCAGTGACTGCACCTTCAGGACTTCACTTACTCATCTGTAAGCATTAGCCCCTGCCTCCAAGAGCTCTTCTGGGGCCTGGGGAGTTAACACATGAAAATCCTTTGAACAGTGCCTAGCACATTGAAGGTGTTCAGTAGTGGAGGGGTTCACCACACCTCTTGGGGGGAGACCTAAAGCTCTCCTTCAGTCTAGCCATTTTAAATTGGGACCAGCCCCTCCCATAGCTCCTGGGCTAATGAGCATCCAGATCATGAATAGACCTCTAGACCAACTTTAACTGTCACCTCCACCCAGAGGTCCCAGATCAGACCCCTGCAGACAGAGCTCAGCACCCAAGATGGAGAAGCCAGTCTACATTCTCCCCTTTTCAGCACAGATATTTGAATTATGGTTTATACCATTTCTACCCATAGGCCAGTCCCAAAGCCAGTTTCTGAGTCCCAGCTCCTCACCTGCCTGACAGAAGGGTCAGAGCTTAGTGTGAATGAATTACAGTCAAAGTTGCTGTGAGGCTGACCAGGAGCTTCATCTTGCTTGGCTGAAAAATGGGGGCTGGGGCAGAGTAGCCTACAGAAAGGTGACTTTCAGCTCCAGTATAATGCACTACGAAGCAGTCCTAAAATGACTGAGAGATTATTGGGGGTAGTGCTAGCCAAACTCAGGTCCCATGAAATTGGGCTCAGGACAGGGAGGGTACCACCAAGGAAGAGCAGGCTAGCACAGAACCTCTTAGGAACACTGTGAAGCATTTTTAAAACATTTGAAACAGTGGATACAAAAAGGAAAGGGGGCGGCCCTGAAAGGGGAGAATTTTCAGATAAAATTTTTGCTTGCCTCAAAACTGCAGAGAGAGGCAGCTGGTACTTCCCCCACCACAGCATGGAAGGGCAAACCTGCAGCCTCCCCCAGTGGCACTTTCTTTGGAAGTCATACCTGTGTGACTTTCTTTCTGACCTACAGCAGAGACTCCATTTATGCAAGAAAGGAAAGATGAGGTGATTTAGTATGTGGAGCCATCATTCCTACACCTTACCTGGATATGAACACTGGAAGTCTGCTCACAGCATCAATTATTTACAGTGTAAGTTACTGTTGTTCAGCAGAAAGTAACTTAACAGCATCTCTTCTTTTTTAAATGAAGCACCTCAGTGACATTGGCAGCTCAGTGTCCCTCAGCAAGAACTCATTTATCCATAATGATAACAAAACCCGCCATTTACTGCACACTCACTAGGTCCCACAAAAGCATATTTTATCTTTAACTCTCATGTCAAACCCTACAAGCAAGGTATTACTGGCCCTCACTTTCAGATGAGAAAACTGAGGCTCAGAGAGGTTAAGTAATGTGCCCAAGAAGACACAGCTAGCAGGGTCCACACTAAGCCTGACATGATTCTGCCAGGCTGAGCATGCCAAATGTGGCTTAGGCCCATCCTCAGGGGCTTAGATCTACCATCAGCACGTCTATGAAGAATTGTGTAGAGTCCAAATTTCCCATGGAAAGGCCCTGGGAAAGAGATGAGATAGACACACTGCTACTTCCCTGCACACATACCTGCCCCGGTGTCCCCTCCCCCACCCAACACACACCAGTCTCGTAGACATCCCTGTAGTAAATATACTAAGAGGCACCACTTGAATGAGACAGATTAATTATCACATGCTGGTGCTCAAATAGAATGGGCAGCTTATTTTTCCTGTTTCTTCCTTTTGGACTTTGTATCCCTCACCTGTGCCTGAGAGTTTAACAAAGGAACAGGCTCACTCTGCAGGTCATAGCAGGAGATGTGTCAGGGGAGCACAGAAGGCAGGAAAAGTCCAACATTGAAGGAGAGGTTTTAAAACACATAATGATTTCATGTCAAAACACAATTTCCTAGTGTCATTGCTTTGTTCTGCAAGCACGAGGGAATAGTGAAGTGATTGAAAACTCCTGGAATGACAGCACAGCCATGGATTCTAGAATGTTGATTGATGGTCTTGAAAGGAGAGATTGATGGATTATGATTTTCCAAGAGGGATCATTACATGCTGAATCCATGAACAGAGCTGCCTGGCATTTGGAAACTTCAGTGCAGGAGAAAACCATTTGGATGATCCTGATTCATTAGCCCATTATCCAAAAGCAATCCATGCAGCCTCAGCCAGTGAGTTTGGGAGACCCTGGGGTAGGATGGGGTCTGGACTTGGTGCTCAATGAGCATGTGTCGGGTGGATGAAAAAAAGCAGTTTGGCCCTGGCTGGCAGTTCCTGGATTTGAATAGCTGTCATAACCTGCAATACATCACTTTTCCTGCCAGCATCACTCTGGCTAAAGTAATTAGAGGAGACCTGGAGTCAGGTCTTGTCCCACCAGTGGAGTCTGGGAGGTGTTAGAGTGACTAACATCCCCAGCAGCTGGCCCAAGGTCTCCACGGGGAAGCTAGGGGACATGGAGGAGGAATGGAGTGTAAGTCACAAAGTGAACAAAGTTGAGAAACATGTCAGGGTGTATTCTCTCAGGGTCAGGTATGGTACCCCCATGAGGAGATAATTTGGAAATAAGAAGCTGGGAGTATCAGGTACACACTGCAGGGAGTGGTTGGGAGAACAGTCAGAACAAAGACAGGGAATGGTGTGAGGGTTTCAGAGAACTGCTCTTACATGGTGCCAGCAGCATACCTCAGGGATGGTCTTACCACCAACGGGAGCCCAGCAAGAGATGATGGCCCAGCCAGCCTGCCAGCTGGCCTCTTGTGTTCCCTGAACTGTCTACTACACAGTGCTGCCCACGTCAATGTCCATTGAGCTCCTAGAAGAAGCTGTGAGATGGAAGTCTTCAGAGAGCAGAACTCCACCTTGCACACCTTCTCCAGCTTCTGATGTCACATACATTCATTCCCCTTCAGCACATCCACTCAGGCCCACAGCATGCCAAAGCCAAGGCAGGGCTGACCTTCAGGTGGACATGGCTTTCTGGCCCTGCTGTTGCTGTTCTCCAGGTGCTAGAGCTCTTTTTCCTGGCCCAGCTGGGCCCCTGTGTCCTCATTGGCCCCTGACTTCCTGGCCTGCCTCATCCCTGACTCATCTCTTATCCTAGACAGTGCTCTGTGCTCCTGGTCTTCACTCCACATTCTTTTGTTACAGTGGAGCTGTTGTCCATTACATTCATACCTGGCCACCCTTTAATATAAATCAATATGGCTAATCACTGTATATTAAGGCACTAATGACAAATGGTAGGTGGCTGCATAAACTTTCCCTGGTAACACACCTACCATATTATTTTGGGTGATGGTAGCATGGATGCTTCAGCAGGAAGGATGAATAATGGTTGGAACCTCCAGCCCCATGTCTTCTAGCCTGAGAGACCTTCCAGAACCACTCAAGTTATTAGGTAACATCTTACTTCATGGACAGGTGGGTTGGAGGAGGGAATATCAGGATGAGCCCAACAAGCATAGGAGACAGACGCTCTGTCCCCAAGGAATGACCAGTCTATTTGGCCAACACAAGTTGCACTTGCCCAGGACTGGACACTCACTGACCCAGGGGATACTACAACAGCACACAGACAAATGGATACATGTGTTCTAGTGCCATTTCCTTGTTGCACAAGCCGCTCTCCTGGGCAATGCTTCTGACCAGCCTGAAGATCACAGTACTAGGTCAGAGGGCTCTTGGAGGCATCCAAGTGCTTCATAAGTCCTAAAGCACTACATGTGGGCTCAGTGATTTCATTCTGTCATGGGCAATGGTTTCATACTTGCCAGGTGCACATACTGAGTGGGGCACATCATGTTGAGCATTTGAAAGCTGCCTGAGAAGGAGATGTGCCAAAAATGTAAACTGTTGCCACACTTTGAAGACTTAGTACACCAAAGGTGTAAAAAGTTCATGACTTTTTGTATATTGATTACATGTTGTAATTAAAATAACCTTTCAGATTATGCAATTAATAAAATATATTATCTGAATTAATTTCATCTATTTTTTTTTACTTAATGTGGCTATTAGAAAAAATTTTATTGCATAAATTACACATGCAGCTTGCATTGTATTTTCATTGGCCACTGCTGGTCTGGCTGTGCTTTTCTAAAAGGCTTTCTGCAACACTGGAAACATGCTAGACCTGTGTGTCCAATATGGTAGCCATTAGCCACATGTGGCTACTGAGCACTTGAAAAGTGGTTGGTGGGATCATGAAAATGAAGTTTTCATTTTAAGTCATTTGAATGAATTTATATTTAAATAGTCACCTATGGCTGGTGGCAACAATATTGGACAGGGCAGGTCAGGAAGGGGGGTCTTGTTAGAGTAGGGTTAGGACTCTGTCCCTTGGCTGGCTGTCAGAATCACCTAAGGAGCTTTAAAAAAGTGCAGAAGCAAACCTCACCTTCAGAGCTCCCGTGTCATCAAGTTTGGTCGAGTCTGGGAACTGGTTCATTGCGAATGTTCCTTAGGGGATTTTAATGAATGGCCAGGATTGAGAACCACTGAGTTATGAAAAAGTGGTAAGAGAAAGAGAGTGAGAGTTCACACTCATTGAGAGTCTGAATGTACCAGAGGCTCTGCCACAGTGTGTATCGTGTCATCCAATCTTCTGGGGTTGGTATTACCACTATCATCCCCATTCTATGGCTGAGGAAAGTGAGACTTGCCCAGATACAGGAATCAGAACCAGAATCTATAAAAATCTTGGCTGCAAAAGCTCTGACCCCTGTGTCCAGAGATCCGATGGCTAAGGAGCCTAGATGGGAAAGAGGACTCTGGCAGGGTGACAGAAGGCGTGGGCAGCCTTGGGCAAAGCAGGGTTCCCACTTGCTGGAGCAGACCCAGGCCCTGTGCCTGCACCTGCACAGCTGGGCCAGGCTGGCCTGGTGACTCTGCACTTCCCCAAGGAAATCCAAGGGAAGCTAGGCCAGGCAGATCTGACAACAAAGCCCCGAGTGGAGGTGAAACAAAATGCTTCAGATGGCCAGAAGCCCACAGCCAGGCAGCTACCCCTCCTAAGGTGTCTGCAGAGAGCTGTCTCCCGAAGCCTCCTCCCTCCTCCCATGTCTGACTTTTTCATTCAGAACATCAGAGGGTTTCTTTGGGCTAAACACTAGTGGGTCTTTGGAGGATTGGAAGAGCTGAAGGAGCCCAGCATGCCTGGAATAGAGATGACAGTGACTGGAAAAGGCATCACAGAGGCCCTGAGGCCTCCTTCCCAAATGGGACTAATGGAGGACAACCTAAAGAGACCCTGCACATACCCAGGGGTTTAATAAGCCCCATTGGATAGTGTGTGGAAGGTGGGTGCAGACAGGGGTGTCTGGGCTGGGGGTGGGGAGCAGGAAGGAGAATGGATGGGTTGGGTAAGTTGTGAGCATTTTCAGGGAGGAGGGTGGATGTAAGAGAGTCTCTCTCAACTTTGGCTACTTCCTCAAACAGGAATCTTTGTTTCCAAAGTTAATTTTTGGGCCCATGGGCCCTCAGCCTCTCTATACCTTCATAAATGTTGCAAGATGGAAAAATGTAAGAGGACCCTAGGACAGATTCCCCGCTCCACTGAGCACAGCAGACACACACACTGAGTCCCTCTTAGAGACTGGAAGCCCTGAAAAGAGGCATTGTGGGAATCCGCAACCCCCCCACACACACATACTAATACCACCTGTGTGCTGGCAATTTCCCTGGCCCTCCCTGCCTGTGACTGAGCTCTGGGGACAAGGAGACCCCTCTTCCCAGAGGGCTCCTAGAAACACAGAGAGACAAGCAAACAAATAACAGTCAGAGTGAGAACATCAGAAAAAACTTCAGAGAGAAGACCCTGTCAGTCTTGAGATGTGAGCAGGGGCTTTTAGGGGGCATCAGGGAGGGACAGAGGGCAGGAAGTGTCTCCAAGAGGAGGTAATTCTTGAGCAGATGCACAAAGAGCCAGCAACACACCCTAGGGGGACCACTTTTCCAGTCAGGTTATTCCAATTTCTATAAGAAGAAAGTCAGGTGGAAATTAGCCCCATGGGCATAAAAATGATCCTTCCTGAGACCACCTCTCTTCTCTCCAGGTAGTGCTCCTGGACTGCAAGGGGCAGCATCAGGACAGGATTTCTGAGGAGGAGAAATATGTGAGTACTCTTGTGGGCTTCCATTCATCAATGAGTAAGTTGAGGTTGGGAGGCACAACCTTGGATCTCTGGACACAGGGGTCGGGGCTTTTGCAGCCAAGACTTTTGCAGACTCTGGTTTTAATTCTGGGACCTGATGGAGAGTAGTGAAAAGATAAAGACCAGGGAGTGGCCTGGTCCTGGGTGTCTTCTAGGTGTTGGAGGATAGGGGAGGCATGAGGGGAGGGGCCATGTCTAACACACAGAAAATGCAGCCATAGGCCAAAGAGAGGTATACAAGTAAGCAGAGACACGGGGTGGCCCATTCCTGACTGACTGTGTCCACCCAGCCCCTGTGCACCTATAGGAAGCGGGGAGTGAGCCCAGCACTTCATGTCCCTTGCTCCCAGCCCCAGCAGAACCAGTGGGGGCAGGGAGAAGATTGTCCAAGGGAGGAGGGAGGAGTCAGCCTCTTGGTGAAGTGGTGGCTCAGCGGCCTTCGTGAATGACAGCATGCACAAGGCGATGGAGTGGAGGCTGAGACTGCTTTAACTCTGCTGTCTGCTCAGGCAGCTGAGCAGCAGTGCTGCTGCCTGGTGGACTGTGGGCTGCAGTTCCCAGTCAGAGGGAGGGCAGACACTGCAAAAAATGTCCGCCCTGATACCAGCGCTGCCAGACTCAAAATGAACCGTGGACTGGGCTCTTGCCCTCACCTTACCCATTTGTACAAGGGTGAAAATGAACTGGATGACCTCTGCCCTCCCCACCTCTGCCAGACTCCCCTTCCAGAAAGGAATTTTTTGAAGGATCTGCCTATGTCAGAGGTTTTACACATGTTTGGTCACCCCTTTCTGACCTCACCTGGAGCCTGTGAGGTAGGCACTGCTTTCACTACATTTCAGGAAATCTTGGCTAAGAAAAGGTGAGATATTCACCCAAGGTCACACAGATGGAGGCAGAACAAGGCCCCCCTTCCTGACCTGCCCTGTCCAATATTGTTGCCACCAGCCATAGGTGACTATTTAAATATAAATTCATTCAAATGACTTAAAATGACTTAGAGGCCTGTACAGACTCTAAGTCTGTCTGGATCTCTAGTTGATGTCCTTGCTTCTAGGAAACCCATCCAGCTAGGCTGGGGACTGAGGGAGGAGGAGGCTAGACCTGTGATTCCAAAAGTATGAACCTCAGATCTCCTGTATCAAAACTCCTGGGATAGACCCAAGAATCTGTGTTTTAGCAAGTCCCTGGTAATTCTGAAGTTCACTGAAGCCGAGCTGGACCACATTGTTTTTGAGAAAGAGACTAGAATATAAAAGACATACATATTAAAGACCAGGTTAGACCACTTTAGTTCCTGTGGGCAAAAGGAAGGAAAAAAGAAGAGTCCCATTCTTCCTTCTTCCAGTCCAAAATTCTGCAAACTAAAACAACACATCTCAAACTAAAACAATCTAGAGGGTAATTTTCCCAAAGTCGACCTGCTGTCTGTGCTCTGTAAGCCTGGCATCTGATGGTTATCTAACACCCTGGCCTATGGAGATAAACTGGGTGGCAGCTGGAAGTCATCAGAGGCACACTTAGTGAGTATCCTGGGCCTGGGTTGGCACCCCTCCTCCACCCCAACCTGACCCCCAGCCAGTCCTTGTTTCTGATGCCGACCTTGGGGTCTAGGACACAGGGCCTTGCCCACCCCCTGCTGGCTAGGACTGGTATGTGCACCCATAGAAAGCCTTCCCCCAGGGACCCCTGGGCAATTTGCCTTGACCTTTAGCTAAAAACCAATCTTCCTCAGACACTACGTGAGTGTGTGGCCTGGCCCACAGACAAGAGCAGTGCATGACAGAGCAAAGTAGAGCTAGAGGTGTAGCTCAGGCCATCTGCCTTCCAAAGCACTAGGCAGCTGATAGACAGAAGGCCTAGACAAAACCCAGAAACATCCAGGTGGCAGCAGGGAATGAATCAGTTAGATCTGCCCAGAGAGAATGAGAAAGCTCATTTCAGAGTAGGTTCTCATCTCCTAACAAAAACTAAATCTGTCTCCAGATGGGATTTTGGAACATCCCCGTGATTTTGGCCTGCAGTTTTCATTTTTCAAATGCAGGTTATCTTGGACTGGGAATCAGGGACTGTCTGTTCTTCTTCTGACTCCCCCACCTACGGGCTGAATGACCCTGGTGAAATCAGGTTATCCCTGAGCCTCAGTTATTCCATCTGTAAAATGGACCTAGAAGTCTTATCTCTGTCAGACCCTTAGAGCCATAGAACCCACTGCCATCAGAGTCTATAGAGCTTGACCCACTTTGTTTTCAGATGAGGAAACAAGAGTGCAGAGCAGGAAAGGGGACTTGGCTAGGACACATGGCAGGGGTGGTGGGATGGAGGCCTGTACAGTGAGATGAGAGTCTAATGAACTGACAAGAGCATCTAGCACTTCTAGCCAGGAAGGTGGGAGAGCTGGTCTGGGTCCTCAGGAAGCTCACTCTCTAGCTGCTGGAGGGCTGGGGGGTGGGGGGACTGTGGACAGCTCTACCTTCCCTGGACATGTGTCCTGAGACTCAGTCAGTGCAGTGTATATTTGGGACCCATGGAAAAATTCTAGACAGCTCGGGGGAGGAGAGGTCACTTCAGGAAGAAGGAGCAGGACCAGAAGCATGCAGCTGACTGGTGGGACCATCTTAAAGCCTTCTGCATATGCCCTGAGCCATTAGGAAACAGACTCACTCTAAGAACATTCAGGATGGTTTATGGTTCTTCCCACAACCTTGCACAGCCCCTCTGTGATGGAAGCTTTTCCTTTGATTGATATCCTTCTGCAGAGCCTGCATCCCCTCTCCAGTGGCCTCCACCTTCTCCAGGGAGGCTGCCACTGAGCCCTGCAGCTGTAGCATCTGCCAAAAGCCAAAGTTTTTCATCTCCCCAGCACTCCATAGCAGCTGGATATTTAAAACTACTTCTACAGCAGCCAATCTTTAACTTCTTGCTCCACAGTTGGGGGCCTTCACACCCAGCCTGAGCAAGCTGGCCCAGATCTGTGCCTGCCTTTCCCACACTACCCGCTCCCTCCCAAGGCAGGGGTTCTTGTCCCTCACTGCACATCACAGTCAATGGAGAAGATCCTAGGAGTACAGATGCCCAAACCCAGCCCTGGACCAATTGAATCAGAACCTCTGGGGGTTGTGCTCCAGCACTTGTATGGTCCCCAGAGGATTCTAAAGTGTGGCCAGGAAGAAGAAAAAAGCTCATTTAAAACCACAGAACATGCAGATCAAGGGACCCTTAAAAATCACCATGCACACACAGAGGCTTTTCAGAGAGAGAAATTGAGGTTCCAAGGTTTGCTCAAGGGCATATAGCCACTCAGTCCTGTAAGAGCTGGGATTCCTTGCTGAGGCCTATGTCATTCATTTGAGAAATACTCTCTCTTTACTCTGCACTAGGTCTTTCCACTTCCCAGCAGTATGAAACACCCACTGAAGCCTCACCACTTCCCTCTCCCAGATACCCCACAGCCCACACCTTAAATCTCTTCCCAACAGCTTTTCAATGGCTTTCTTGTCTACCAGGAAAAAAGATTGCCTTTGGGGGACAGCAGGGCAGAAAAAGGAAAGAAAACTGAGGATCTTGAGACAAGCTGTTCTCAGGACAGACCTGGCCCTCAGGAGCCGCTAGGTGGCCAGGGGTCATGGGAGGAGAGCAGCATCTGTTGCTCACTGGGCAGGGCTTCTTGCCATCCCTCCAGCAGGGTGGAAGACTGGCACAGTCCCGTAGACCATCGCAAGGGCTCTGCTCCCACCCCATCCTTGTCATCTGTGTATGCCCTCCTCCCCACCCACCACCACCTGGCATCCTGCTGTGTCAGCAATCCTGGGCTGCACCCCAACTCCAGTGTGGCAAGAATCCCCAATGGCCTCGGGGAAGGTATGCAGAGCAGGCTTTGCGTTACAGATGCAACTTGCCTCCCAGAAATGTTCCTTGCTCTAATCACTTTTTAAAACTCCACAAACACAATGTCTGCACCATGATCAATTATTTAGCAGAAAATGATGCATTGTGTTAGCAACTAGATGGCATTTAATATGCCCCCAGAATTCTAATGATGTGCCATCACCATAGGCCTAATGCAAAGTTTTCTTGCCATGTTTTGAAGACTTCCCTGAGTGGAGAGCAGCCAAGATATACATGCTTTCTGTTGCTGTTGGACTTAGGTGGCTCCCAGAACATAATCAGCCAGGCCAATGCCATGCTGTGTCCTTGAACCTTATTTGTTCTCTTTCTGCCTCACAAATTACTCCTTTTGCAAGGTTGTTTGTTTAGTGTCAGGAGGTTATTAAACAAACTTAAGTTTTGGAGCTCTTACTCAAATCAGCAGGAGAGGGTTGGGGTGGGGTAATTCAGTATTTAAGAGGTTAGTCCTTCTTCTATGCAGCCCCCAAAGCCAGACAACCTGCTGCTTGGAGCCAGGGGAGCATGTTAGCTGTTCAAGGGTACTCCAGAGGACACAGTTGGTTGTGATCAGAAAGCTCTTTTTGCCTTATGTTCTGAGCCCTGGGATACTGCCTGACAAATGAGCAATAAGAGGCACCAGAATATCTGCACCTAGGCCCCATTGGCTCTAGCTGTCCTGAAGCTTGGTCTCTGGTACACACTTGAACTCACCGGATAAGGAGGACCAAGCACAGGGTTCTCTGGAAGCACTGATCAGAAGTCTGCCGCAAAGATCCATGGCATTCCTCGGACTCAGATTCCAGAAGGATCTCTAACTACCTCCACTTCAGCCAGCTGTGCTACCATTCCCTAAGCATTTGCTGTGTACCAACCACTTCACTCATAATTCACAATGATGACTAGCATATGCTGAGCTCCTACTGTATGCCAGGTGCTATGTGAACCATTTTGTATGGTATTTCTAACCTTTCCACAGCCCTTCAAGGTTTATGTTATCAAATTAAAAAAAAAAACAGGCTCAGAGTGGTTCACAAACCTGCCCATGTCCCTCAGCTTGTATGTGTCCAAGGCATATTCAAGCCAGGGTCTGCCTGGTCCCCACATCATGATGACTCAGCATTCGAGACTCAGAACAGTCAGTCAAAATGAGGAGAGTGTCATAGATAGAGTTAATTTCCCAGATGAGGAAGGTTAGACCTATAGACACTGTGAATTGTCCAGGCCTGGGTAGAATTGGAGCCCAGGCTTCCTACTGCCTCAGACTTGTCCTTCTGAGGCTCTCCTTTAGAATGGCAGAACCAGGGAAGGTATCATGCCTAAACCAGAGAGATGATTCATGGAAGAAGTTGAAGAACAAATGTCTAAATCAGAATAGAAAATGACCCCTGCGGGCTCATCCAAGTTTAGGTATCCATCATTCTGTGATGCTAATTATGCTTGGTACTGAAATAAAGAAGATCTGAGTGGTTTAAGCTATATTTAAGTGACACCAATTGGACACATGGAAATGTAAGCCATATAAGTCAATTGTCTGGGTATTGATCAACACATTTTCAGGCACCAAACAATTAAAAATGTTTTTGTGTTTTTATCCTGATGTTTGTTTTCTTATTTATGAGAAAGTAAGATGGTCCTACTAAATCACACTTGACAGCAAGAATGCCCTGAAAATTCAAGAATCCCTGTTTATATCCAGCTGTGAATGAGATCTATTTATTATGAGACTCTCTTTTAATTAGTAGTGTTGGCTGATGCTCATGTTGGCTAAACCTCAGTTCCTAGTCTGAAGGCAAAATCTTTGTGAGAGGGACCAGCTCAGGCTAGAGCAGATCAGCAGGACCTCACTTTCTTATTCTCAAAGAGTGCCCGACTCCACCTCAATAAATAACATCTCAATAAATAACACTAAAAGTACACTTTGATTAAACTACATACCTACAGACAAAAGCATTTCAATGCTTTATTTAAAAATGCACATCTTATCAACATCTTTAGCCATTTAGAAATGCACATTAAAAACATGGAAAGATACCACTACACAAATATTACAATATAATGGGCAAAATTTAAAATACTGACAATACCAAGTGCTGACAAGGATTTGAAGCAGCAGGAACCTTCATACACTGCTGGTGGAGATTAAAAATGCTACAGCCACTCTGAAAAAACAGTTTGGCAGTTTCTTATGAAGTTAAACATACACTTACCATAAGACCGATCAGCCTCACTCCTGGGGATCTCAGAGAAATGAAAGTATATTACTCATATAAAGATCTGTATGCAAATATTTGTAGTAGCTTTATTCATAATCACCAACAAAACCCAAATGTCCATCAAATGATGAGTGTATAAATACAATGTGATCCATCCATACAATTACATAGTACTCAATGATAAAAATTGTTACAACAACGTGCATCTCAAAGGCATTATACTAAGTAGAAAGATTACAAAATGCAGGATTCCATTTATGTAACATTTTTGAAAAGACCAAAGCGTGGTAATGAAGAAGCAGATCAGTGGTTGCCAGGGGTTAGGGATGGAACTGTGAAAGGACAGCACTAGGGAATTTCAGGAGGAGGTAGAGCTGTTCCACATTCTGACTGTGGCCGCAGCTATGCAAATCTATACGTGAGTTAAAATTCACAGAACTGTACCCTCCAAAGTCAGTTCTACTGTAATTTAAAGACTATCATTAATTTTTAAAAGAATAATATGTCTGACATAAGCAACATGTTGTTAAGTATTTATAAAACAAAGTACGTTTTGGAAAATTAACTCATTTATGTTTTTAAAAAATACATGCATATAAGTTTACAAAAGTTATGAGGAGAGTTTGTAATACATATAAAAAGGGTCAGGAAATATTAAAACCATCTTAACTGGTTAGCTCTGGGGCTAGGAGTAGACTATGAGGAGGGTTAAAATGGACTTTCATCTTTTATTCTATATACATCTATATTTGATTTTTTTACTGGCCAAGGCATTACTCTCATTAAATAAATAAATAATATAAAAATTGAGAAAATGTACAGGTGGTCACTCGTTGATTGTTTTAAAAATGAGTGTTGTACAAGTTAGGATATATGCAGTACAAAGGTGGCCACTGAGAAGGGAATCCTGGATTGGCAATGAAGAAAATGGCAGCCAAGAGAGTCCCACTGCAATTTCAAAGAACAAGAGCCAATGAGTGCTATCTGCAAGCTGTGCACTGGGCTCTGTGGGAAGCTACAAGAAGCCCATGCATGTTCCTGCCTGTGAGAACCTGGGAACCTCCTTGGGAGGACGAGGTGAAGAATTCACAAAGAAAGAGGGAGAATGACAAGGGTGGCAAGTGCACTGCAGCAATCTGGTGACTATTTATCTAGGGTTCTCTCAATCCCACAAGAGAGCTGACATTTGTTCCATTTTTGAGAGGAGGAAGCCAGGGCTCAGGAAGGTTTAATATCCTGCCCACGGTCACACAGCCATTAGAGGGACTTGTATTCAAACCAGCTCTGTCTAACGCCAAAGCCCATTCTGTTTACAAAGATTATTCTGTGCCCCTTAATTAGCAGTTGGTCAGCACATAAGGCCTAGAAGACTAGGGCTGCACCCCCCCGCCCCCACTGATGGGTAGAAAACAGCTCTTAGTGGGATAATCAAATGAACAAGAACAAAGACCAAGGAATAATTGGTCATGAGCATATATGGAAAATAGAGATGCATACTTCAAAAAACATAATTTACGAAAAAGCATGCTACAAAGCTCTGTACAGCATAAGAGAAACACAGGTCTTGAAGACAATTAAGAGCGTCCACTTCCCTTTTAGATGAGGATATTTGGCTCAGAGAGGGCAATTGTTTCATTTAAGCCACACAGCAAAGGAGTTGCAGACCTAGCGCTGAAGACAAGCATCCAGAGTGCTGAGAGATCCTTGCACACCACTATAGACAGCCTAGCAACAGTCAGGGGGTTCCATTCTCCCAGGCCCCAATCTTCCCTCATTAACCTGAGTCCCTGCTTGCCTAATAACATCATTTCAGTTCTTGACATTTTGCTTAATCACCCTTGCGGTGTTGAGCAGGTGCCCAGCTGAGGCTTCTGATCTCAAAGATAGCTCCCGGAAAAAAATGACATGTTGTATTAATGTGAGCTTTTTCATATAATCTCTTTGAAAAATAAGAATCATGATCCTGGTGTTGTGCTATTTATATGCTAGCATGAACCCCAGAACTATGTATACATGTTTCTGTTCACTTCGGCCTCCTCATAGCCCCTCCCACAGCCAAGGTGAGAATCCCTCTCTGGGAAAGGAGCTGCACCATGTGGTCCCAACTGGGTGTCTGAAGCATAATGGAAAAGAGTCCATCCATGTGGCCACTCTGTCCACCAGAATGCTGCCAGCCTGTGAGGAGAAAACCTTTTTGATGTGGGTGTTTTGTGAGCTGGATGGGAAGATGGTCCCCAGGCCACCTCAGGTCCCCAGCTGAAGCAGAGTCCAGAAGGTTTAGCATTCTGGCCCCACTTTGGGCCTGGGTCTTTTCCCTCCAATATCTACTTACAAACATTGATTCTAAGCCCAGAATCAGGCCCCTGAGAGAGTGTAAGGAAAAAGGGTGAGTTCCCGGGTGAGTCCCGCTGGAAGGGCTAGACTATTCCCATTAGAACCTCTGAGGCATGGCCATCCACAGGTGCTTCTGCTCCTTTTTGAGCCTGTTTTATTTTGACCCTGGCTACTCTGTATTCTGTAGCCAGGTCCATTTCTTTTTTTCCATTGTGTCCCATGTGAATACTGCCATTACCATCAGCTCTTCATCAGCAGCACCATCATTAAAGATTCTGGCCTTAGAAACTGCAAAACCTGGCCTGGCTTTGTCCTGACTGCCACTCCCTAAATGTGCACCCTTGACCATTTCACATGACTGCTCAGCCTTCTCCCAGGGCTGTTAGAAGCCCATAGCCCTATTAAAAATGCCACAGATTATTAGCAGTCATCTCAGACTGCCAGAACAAAATACTCTAGACTAGGTGGCTAAAACAACAGAAATTTTGTTTCTTACAATTTTGGAGGCTGGAAATCCAAGATGGAAGTGCCAGCTGATTCAGTTTCTAGTGAGAGTCTTCCTCTTGGCTTGCAGAGTGCCACCTTCTCACTGTGTACTCACATGGCAGAGAGATACAAAGAGAGAGCTCTCTGGTGTTCTTTCCTTCTAAGGGCACGAATTCTATCAGATCAGGGCCCCACCCTGATTACCTCATTTATCTTAGTTATTTTCTTACAGGCCCTACTCCAAATACAGTCACATTGGATGTTAGGGCTTCCATTTATAAATGTTGAATGGTCACAATTCAGTCCTAACACTGATAAAAGAACCCTGAGGACTTCAGTGACCCCTTAGTCTCCAGGAGGACTAGCATCTTTCTCCAGAGGCAGTCAGTGGCCTCCTGAACTCTCCTTTATAAAGCCAGAGAGTTGTTAGTTCTTGGGCTAGCATTTGCTCAGAATTGGTTGCTTCATGACCAAAGAGAACCATTGTAGCACAGACTGGCACCCTTAGTTTTCTTCTCCCTGTTCACCCTCCCCACCAGCTTCATCCTTGGGAGGAACAACATTGGACAACCCGAGTCCCCACCATTCCCTGCCCCAGAGCATTCTTGCCTGGATCAGAGCCCAGATCACCGAGCTCATGCCAGGTCCTAAGTCCAGCTGCCCTTTCCACCTGCACTTCAATTCAACAAATACCCACTGAGCATCTGCTGTGTGCACAGGCCTGTCACAGTCTCCATGATTCCTGGTCACTGGCTGTGGTTTGAGCTGATGGCCCTCCCTACATGAGCCTGCAGTGACTCTTGCTGGGGAAGTGAGTGAGGGGAAGCAGAGGCTTCAGTGCATCCCCCACCCAACTCCCAGAAGCCCCCACTCCTGTTCCACTGTTAGAGCTTGAAACATCAACTCACCCCATGGGTGGAGGCAATGGGCTGGGTAAGGTTCACCCCCGACCACACTCCCTCCCTGGCTAGCTAAACTTTAGCATCTTAAGGAGAGCCTGCCCTGCAGCTAATTCCTAACGAGGACACCAATTTCCAAATATTGACTTGATAAATTGAAAAATAAAACAACTCAAAGCTGAGTAATTAAAATATCCCTGTTTGGATTTACAGGATTAAGATTTGAAGATGAAACCATTCCTCCTCCCTTTCCATCTCCCCAAACAATGACATTGGCCTTGTCTTCTGAGCAGGAGCACAAAAGTCCTGCGTGTGACTCATGGCTTTTCTCATTCCTCCTACTTCCTGTCAATATCATGAAGCCTCCAGCCTGTGGGGTGCACTCACTCCTTCACCTCTCCCTTCAGTCATTCATTCTCTCGATGAGCACCTGCTGTTAGATGCCAGGCCCTAGCAGGCAGTGGTGAACTGAACAAGCATGGCCCTGCCTTGAGGTACTCCCAGTTCTACCCTGTGACCATGCTGCCTCAGAATCCATGAACTTGGCTGCCAGAGGTGAGGGACCCTCCAGCCCTCTTGACAACCAGCTTGGGGCCTTGCCCCTTATCCCTGTCTCTCACTCCCAACCACCACCCCCAAAAGCAATTTCTCTGTGGTATTGGAAGAAAGTGTCAACATCTTTGATGCATCCAGGTATAACTTCCTCACAGTCAGCTCTTCTCCTTGAGCTGGCAACCCGCAGTGGCTGACTAAAGGAGACAGACTCCAGGAGACATTCCATATGACAGGAGTACTCTGGGTCTGCCTTCTTGATCTATTGTCAGCTCCATCAGACCTGGAACTTTGGCCTTTCTGTGGGTAGGAGAAAAAAAGACATACACTTGAACTCCCACCCTGCCCTTATTAGTTATGTACCCTATAAAATAAGATGACAGTTACTCACCAGATAGGGTAGTCATGGACATTAAATGACATAATCCAGGTAAAGCACTAAGTACTAAGCCTGGTACATGCCAAGATAATGTGAGTGCTCAGATGTGTAGTGCTCAGATAATTTTTTCTGCCTCAGGTACACAACCCATAGGCCAAGCATAGACTTGAGCATTCAGCAGGTACTCAGTACTAATGACCGAGTGGTCAGTGTGGGCTAGGATAGGTCTACAAACCAAACTGGCTGCAGCAGGCTTCAAGCAGGTACTTTCCAGGAAAGCTGCCTTCCTTGGCCTTCTCCCTGGAACGTTTTCTGCCCTCCAGAGCTCCGAGGACAGATAGCAAGAGCACCACTGGGTCTCTGGAAGCCTCATGTAATATATATTCTCTTTGCCTGTGGCTCCAGTCAGATTTTGGCTCTGTCCCTGCCTGTGCTCCCTTGGCTGAGCAGTTCATCAGGAAATCAAGGGGGCAGGGTGGGGCTTTGATCTTCTTCATCTTAGGCCTCCCTTATATCCCTCCCAGCCCTTCCCTGACCCTTTGATCCCATTTCTCCCCTGCTTCCATAAAATGACTTTCCCCCTCCAGCCCCATGTGGCTAGGAGGGGGTGAATATTATTTTTCAAATCTGAAGGCAGCCCAGGGAAGTAAATACCCAAAGCTACAGAGCCCACACGGTGCCATGGCACAGACCAGAGAAAGTCAGTGCTGCTAGAGAAGGGTGGGTCCAGTCTGGTGGTCAAATAGCCCAGGAGGGTGGAGGCAGGAGCTGGGAACCAGATGTGCCAATGAATATGGTTTCATGGGGTAGGTGATGAAAGGCCACAGGAAGAAAGCAGCACCAAGGTGGTCCCTTCAGAAGATCTCTTTGCTGTGAGTCACACAACTAAAAGGGGGAGAAATTAGAAGAGAAGGAAAGTGGGAGCCATGAGGATCCAAGATGGCTGAAGAGTAGATGGAAGCTACACTCACCTGCTCCCAAGGCCAAACTGAAACTACAACTAAATTATAGAACAATCATCCTGAATAACCAACTGAAGACTAACTGAAGAAAAGTCTTATAACCAAGGATTTACATAAGATATAACAGAGATGGTAGGAAGGGTGCAGACACAAAAAGGGCTGGCCCTGCTCCTGTGGGCAGCATCTGAGGTTCCAAAGGGATATATCAGTTGTGGGGGTAGAGTTCTGCTGAGAAGTGTGGAGTCTCAACCCCAAGCCAGACTCCCCATCCCAGAGCACCAGAGCCAGGAAGAGGCAACCACATAACATCTGGCTGTGAAAAGCAGTGAGGTTTCTGTCTGCCAGGGAGAGTCAGAGGCCACTGGAGACACAGGCACACTTTTAAAGGGCCAATGCACAAAATTTCTTTTACAGCCACTCACTCCGAGCTCTGGTGGAGGGAAGGCAGAGAAGCCTAGAGTTGCATGAGGTTCTGGAAAGAGAGCTGAAGAGATGGACAGCATCCAGGATTCCTGTGGTGAGTAATTCTCCAGCAGCACAGACACTACCTTTCTTCGGTGGAGCACTCCCTTCAGTGTGGCATCAGCCTGGGTGAAAGCAATAGCTACACTCCCTGGTCTCCCTGTCAACCCACACTATGGAGCTTACATTCTGCTTAGAAATAAAGCCAGAAGCTCTTTTAGTGACTGAGCCTAACATGCATCTGGCAGGTGGAGGCAGGGAGAGGTAATATTGTCCAGGTACCTTGGGATTTTTTCTCACCTGCTCCTGGACCTGGTGCTGGTAAAAGTCAGCACTGATGTCCAGCTTGGTCCTTTTAATGTGAACCCAGGTCCAAAGGAGGCAATCACAAACTGTGGATCGCTGGTAGCTCCAAACAGGTTGTCCAGGGCCAGTCACTGGCAGTGTCTGATATGGACTGCACCTGGGTCCCTCCCAAGATGACAATAACTAACACACCCAATCACCAGGTTCAAACAAAAACAGAGAAAATTCCAATAAGCTTCACAACAGTATATTCGAAAGGAGATATTGACAAGCCCCAAACCTTGCTGAGGAGAATTCAGCTTTGTGGAGTCAGCACCTACACAGCAGCTCACATGCTGTAGTTGAGGTTGAGCCTCACAGTCAGCCAGCCTGAGAATACACAAAGGAACGAATAGTAGTCAAGACTATATTACAAGAAGAGAGCCCATATACCCTATACAAGGGCTATTCCGGAGCACCCAGCTCAGGTGATGAAGGAGACTGCTCCACTGGATCCCACAGGACACCTACTACATAAGGCCACGCCATGAATGCTGAGAGTCAAAGTAAAGTTTTCTAATACATAGAAACAAATACAAAAAGGCAACCAAAATGGGGAAACAAAGAAATCGTCGCCACATGAGAAATCTCCAGAATGAGAGAGATCTCCAGAAAAAGAGGTAAATGAAATGGAAGTGAGAATTTATCAGATATGAAGTTCAAAGTAATGGTTATAAGGATGCTCAATGGCATGAAAAAGGACAAGGAAACCGTAAGAATAACCAGTTAGGAATTAAGAATACAATATCTGAAATAAGAAATACACTGGAAAAAATAAACAGTAGGTTGGATAAAGCAGGGAATCAAATCAGTGATTTGGAAGACAAGGTAGAAAAAAATCGGAGCAGCAATAAGAAAAAAGAATTTTAGCCATGATTGGTACGGCTCAGTTGGTTGGGTGTTGTTCAGAGAAATTAAAGATCGCTGATTCAATTTCCTATCAGGATACATGCCTGGGTTTCAGGTCCACTCCCTGGCACATATGAGAGGAAGCCAATCGATGTTTCTCTCTCTCTTTTTTCTTACCATCTCTCTAAAAATTAATAAATATAATCATTTTCTAAAGAATTTTAAGAAATGAAGGTAGTTTAAGAAACTTTTGGAGCAATATGAAGCAAAACAACATCCATATCATGGACTACTAGAAGGACAAAAGAGAGGACAAGGAAACAAGAACCTATTTGAAAAAAATAATGACTGAAAACTTTCTTAATCTGATGTAGGAAAAAGATACACAAGTCCAGAAAGCACAGGGAGTTCCAAACAAGATGGAGGCGGACCCACACCAAGAAACATTGTAAGTAAAATGGCAAAGGTTAAAGGCAAAGAGAATTTTAAAAGTCACCAAAGAAAAACAGGCAATTACCAACAAAGGAGCTCCCTCAAGACCATTAGCTGATTTCTTAACAGAAACATTTCAGGCCACAAAGGATTGGCATGAAATATTTAAAGTGATGAAAAGCAAGGACCTATAACCAACACTACTTTGACCAACAAGGCTGTCATTTAAAATTGAAAGAGAAATAGAGTTTTACAGCCAAGAAAAAGGTAAAGGAGTTTGTTACCACCAAAGGCAATATTACAAGAAATGTTATAAAGCTTGCTTGAAGAGGAAGAAGGAAATGTCCCAGCCAGTGTGTCTCAGTTAGTTGAAGTGTCACCCCATAACTGAAAGGTTGTGGGTTTGATTCCCAGTCCTGGCACATACCTAGGTTGTAGGTTCACTCCCTGTCCTGAACATGTATGATCTCCAGTTTGGAAGCATATGGGAGGTAACCAATTGATGTTTCTCTCTCTCCTTTGCTCTCTTCCTTCTTCTTTCTCTAAAATCAATGAAAAAATGTCCTCAGGTGAGGATTGAAAAAATGAAAGAGAATAAGGAGGAGAAGGATACAAAGAGAAAGAGGAAGAAGGAGAAGAAGAAACAGAGGAATATTGTTAAAAGGATAAAATGGCAATAACTTTATACTGATCAATAATCACCTTAAATATAAATGGCTTTAATGCTCAAATCAAAAAACCTAGGATAGCTGAATGGTTAAGAAAACAAGACCAATATATATGTTGTCTCCAAGAGACCCACCTCAGATCAAAAGGTACACACAGACAAAAAGTAAAGAGAGGAAAAAAAGATATTTTATGCAAATTGAAAGGAAAAATGCTGGGTTAGCAATACTTCTATCTGGCAAAATAGACTTTAAAACAAAGGCTATAGTAAAAGATAAAGAAGGACACTCAATAGTGAAAAAGGGAGTGATCCAACCTAAGAATATAACCCTTGTAAAATTTATGTACCTATATAAACATAAGATCACCTAAATATGTAAAGCAGATCTTAATCTACTTAAAGAAAGAGTTTGACAGTAATGCAGTAAAATTAGGAAATTTTAACACTGCATTGACATCAATGGATAGATCTTTCAAACAGAAAATCAACAAGAAAATGGCAGCCTTAAATGATACAATAGATTAGAAGGATTTAATCGATATCTTCAAAACATTTTACCACAAAGCAGTAGAACATACATTGTTTTGAAGTACACATGAAACCTTTATAAAATAGACCACACTTTGGACACAAAACAAGTCTCAATAAATATTTATTTATTTAAATTGTTGTTCAAGTACAGCTCTCTATCTTTTACTCCCATTCAATAAATTTTAAAAAATTGAAATCATGTTCATCATCCCTTCTTACCATAATGGTATGGGACTGGAAATCAATCACAAGAAAAAACACTAAAAAACATACGAAGACATGGAGGCTAAATAACATGTTACTAAACAATAAATGGGTTAACAATGAGATCAATAAATAAATCAAAAGACACCTTCAAAAGACACAAATGAAAATAAGAACACAACAATCCCAAACCCATGCATACAGAGAAAGCAGTTCAAAGAGGGAAATACATAGAATTAGAGGTGTGTCTCAAAAAACAAGAAAAAATCTCAAATAAACAATCTAATTTTATACTTAAATACACTTGAAAAAGAACAACAAATGAAGCCCAAATTGAATATAAGGAAGGAAACAAAAATATCACAGCAGAAATAAGCAAAATAGAGCCTAAAAAATATGATGCAAAAGATCAGTACAACTAAGAGATGGTTCTTTGAAAGGATAAACAAGATTAACAAACTTTAACCAGACTCATCTAGAAAAAAAGAAAGAGGACTCAAATAAACAAAAGCAGAAATGAAAGATCAGAAATAATAACTGATACCAAAGAAACACAAAGGATTTTAAGAAATATCATGAACAAGTATATGCCAACAAATTGGACAATCTGAATGAAATTGACAAATTTTTAGAAACATACAATCTTCCAAAATTGAATCAGAAAGAATCAGATAATGTGAATAAAGAAATTATACCAGTATTATTCTAATTCCAAAACAAGATAACAACATGACAAAGAAAGAAAATTATTGGCCAATATCCCTCAGAATGTAGATGCTAAAATCCTCAACAAAATATTAGCAAACTGGATCCAGCAATATATTAAAAAGATCATACACCATAATTAAGTGGGGTTTATTCCGGGGATTCAAAGTTGGTACAATGCTCACAATCAATGAACATGATATATCATATAAAGAAAACAAAGGATAAAACTACAAGATCATATCCATAGATGCAGAAAAAGCATTTGATAAAATCCAACACCCATTTATGTTTTCAAAAAAATCTGCAAAGTGGGAATAGATGGAACATAAAGGCCATATATGACAAACTCATACTCAATGGGCAAACAATAAAAGCATTTCCCCTATGATCAGGAACAAGACAGGCATGTCCACTTTCACCATTCTTATTCCACCGAGTACTGGAATTCCTAGCCACAGCAATCAAACAACAAGAAGAAGTAAATGGCATCCAAATAGGAAAAAGTAAAACTGCCATTATTTGCTGATGACAGGATACTGTACATAGAGAACCCCAAAGATTTCCCCCAAAAAACCACTAGTACCGATAAATGAATTCAGGTCAGTAAAATAGCAGGATACAAAATACATATCCATAAATCAGTTGCATTTTTATACACCAATAGTGAACTATTAGAAAGGGAAACTAAAAAAAATAATTCCATTCACAGTGGCTAAGAAAAAAGAAAAAGAAAAGAATAAAATACCTTGGAATGAATTTAACCAAGGATGTAAAAACCTGTACCCAGAAAATTATGGCACTGAAGAAAAAAACTGAGGAAGATACAGATAACTGAAAGCATATACTGTGCTCATAAATTGGAGGAATTAACTCCATTAAAATGTCCATATTACCCAAAGTAATCTATAGATTCAATAAAATTCCTATCAAGATACCAATAGAATATTTCACAGAACTAGAACAAATATTTCAAAAATTTATATGGAACCACAAAAAACCCTGAATAGTCACAGCAATCTTGAGGAAGAAGAGCAAAGTTGGAGGAATCATGCTGCCTGATAACAAACTATACTACAAGGCCATAGTACTCAAAACAGCATGGTACTGGTATAAAAACAGACATATAGATTAATAGAACAAAATCGAGATCCCAGAAATAAACTCATGCTTTTATAGTCAATTAATATTTGTCAAAGGAGGCAATTGACAAATATTAACTGAAAAATATTAGTTGAAAATATTAATTTTTAAAAAGGAAAAGATAGTCAATTCAATAAATGGTTTGGAGAACACTGGACAGATACATACAACAGAAAGAAACTAGACCACCTTCTTTCCCCATACATAGTAATAAACTCAAAATGGATTAAAGACTTCAATGTTAGTCTCAAAAATAAATAAAAATATAAAAATCCTACAAGAAAACACTCAGTAAAATCTCTGACATTTCTTTTTTTAAGTGTATTTTATTGATTATGCTATTAAAGTTTTCCCAATTTTCCACTGTACCCCCCACTTCACCCTGCACCCCCAGCCCTCCAGCATCCCCCCCTTAGTTTATGACCATGGGTTGTACATATAAGTTCTTTGAGTCCTCTGTTTCCTATACCATTTTTATCTCTCTCTGTCTATTTTATGCCTGCTAGTTATGCTTCTTCTCCTTTTTCTCCATATTCCTCCCTTCCCCCTCCCCACTGAAAACCCTCCATGTGATGTCCATTTCTCTGATTCTGTTCTGTTCTAGTTGTTTGCTTAGTTTTTGTTTTTGTTGTTTCTCTTTCTTTAATTTTTTTAGTTTCATTTGTTGATAGTTTGTTGTTGTTTTACTGTTCATATTTTTTGACCTTCCTTTTTTTAGATAAGTTCTTTTAACATTTCATATAATAATGGCTTGGTGATGATGAACTTCTTTAACTTGACCTGATCTGGGAGGCACTTTATCTGCCCTCCCATTCTAAATGATAGCTTTGCTGGAAAGAGTAATCTTGGATGTAGTTACTTGCCTTTCATGACTTGGAATCCTTCTTTCTAGCCCCTTCTTGCCTGTAAGTTCTCTTTTGAGAAATCAGCTTATGATAGCCTTATGGGAACTCCTTTGTAGTAACTGTCTCCTTATCTCTTGCTGCTTTTAAGATTCTCTTTTTTGTCTTTAATCTTGAGTAACTTAATGATGATGTGACTTGGTGTGTTCCTCTTTGGATCCGATTTCTTTGGGACTGTCTGGGCTTTCTGGACTTCCTGAAAGTCTATTTCCTTCACCAGGTTGAGGAAGTTTTCCTTCATTATTTTTTCAAGTAAGTTTTCAATTTCTTGCTGTTGTTCTTTTCCTTCTGGCGCCCCTATAATTAGGATATTGGAACATTTCAGGTTGTCCCAGAGGTTTGTAAGACTCTCTTCACTTTTTTGAATTCCTGTTTCTTCATTCTGTTCCAGCTGAATGTTTGTTTTTTTCCTTTTGTTCCAAATTGTTGATTTGAGTCCTGGTTTCCTTCCCATCATTGTTGGCTCCCTGAATATTTTGCTTTATTTCATTTTGGGTACCTTTCACTTGTTCTTTCATTTTTCAACCAAGCTCAATCAGTTCTGTGAGCATTTTGATCACCAGGGCTTTAAATTCTCCATCAGGTAGGTTTGCTATGTTCTCATCACTTAGCTCTCTTTCTGGAGTTTTGCTGTTCTTTCATTCTGGCCCTATTTCTTGGATCAGGGCCCCTGTTAAATTGGGGCCTTAGGTATTCAGCCAGGCAGGGTAAACCTCCATGCTGCTCTGTGGTGCTGCCTGTGGGGAAGGGGCCAGAGAGGGAAATACGCAGCTCACCTGCTTGTCTCTAGTGCACTTTTTGACGGACTCTCCTGTGAGACTGGGGGTTTCTCCCACCACGGCAACTGCAGTAGTCCACAGCCACCTCTGAGACTCAGTTCCCCTTAAGTCAACCCCTCCCTTGCAGCCTGCCACCTCACCACAGCCAGCCCTGCTCTCACACGGTTTCTCTCTCTGCTGCCTTACTGGTCTAGATGTTCTGTTTGACTGTTTCTTTAATTCCTTGGTTATTGGAGTTCCATGCAGTTTTATTTTCTGGCATTTCTGGTTGTTAATTAATTTTAGATTTGTTATTATCTTCCTTTCAGTTGTGCAAGGAAGTGAATGTTTTCTACCTATGCCTCCATCTTGCCCGGAACTCCTGACATTTCTCATAGCAATATTTTTTTTCTGATAGCTCTCCTTTGGCAAGGGAAACAGAAAAAAATAACAATGGGGCTACATCAAACTACAAAGTTTTTGCAAAGCAAAGAAAACAATCATCAAAATGAAAAGACAACCACTGAATATGAGTATGTGTGATAAGGGGTTAATATCCAAAATTTAAGGAAAACTTATAAAACTCACCACCAGAACTATAAACAATCCAATTAAAAATGTGCGAAAGACCTGAATAGACATTTATCCAAAGAGGGCATTTAAGATGGCCAATAGACATATGAAAAGATGATCAATGTCACTAATCATCAGAAAAATGTGAATTAAAGCAACAATGAGATATCACTTCACACCTGTCAGAATGGCTGTCATCAATAAATCAACAAACAAGTTTGGCAAGTGTGTAGAGAAAAGAGAACCCTTGTACACTGGTGGTGGGAATGCAGATTGGTGCAGCCATTGTGGAAAGCAGTGTGGAATTACCTCAAGAAATTAAAAATGGACCTGTCTTATGACCTCTCAATTTTACTTCTGGGGATTTATCCAAAGAAACCTGAAACACATTCAAAAGAACATATGTACCCCTATGTTCACTACAGAGATATTTATAACAGCCAGGATTTGGAAGCAGCCCAAGTGCCTATCAGTAGATAAGTGGGTTAAAAAGCTGTGGTACATTTATACAATGGAATACTACTCTGCCATTAAAAGTGAAATCTTACCCTTTGCAACAACATGGATGGACCAGTAGAACATTATGGCTAAGTGAAATAAGCCAGCCAGAGAAAGACAAGTACCATGATTTCACTCACACGTGGAAACTTGTTGGGGTTGGGCAAGTGTTCTGGGGAAGTGGAGGGATTGAGCAAAAAGGAGAAAGAACTCGTGGACATAGACAACAGTGTGGTGACTGCTAGAGGAGGAGGTGGGGAGCTGGAGTGGGCTGGGTATGGGGAATAACTTATAATGCACAGAGACTTGACTTGCTTGGGGTGGTGAACCCACAATACATTGTACAGATGATGTGTTGTGGAACTGTGCACCTGAAACCTGTATAACTAATAAATTTAATTAAAAAACAAAAGAAAGTCAGAGCCACTTGTCATGTTTGAGTGAGAGAAAATTGGGAAGCTAAGAAGAGATGGTGATGACTTTGGGGAGGGAGAAAAACAGTGGTAACAGGCAGTCTACAAGAAGAACGCACAGAATTAAGGATATTAGAAGGGAAGGCTCAAAGCTGCACTAGCTGGGCAGTGAGGCAGCAGAGGAGCAGGGAGTGAGAGCCTAGGGGGTTTGGAGAGAGAAAGAAGTAGTACTGGGCTCTCTTACCTCCCCCAAAGCAGTATCATTGTACAGTGTCTCAATTTTCTCCAGTGAACATGTAGAACTTTAATGAGCCAGAAAAAACCCACAAAACCCATTTTTAGTATAGGAAAATAAAGGATATCTTTGCCCCTTATTTACTTATACAAGGTAGACGCCCAGGAAAAAGGAATTATATTCTGGAGGGCCAACCTCTTGTAGTATAAGGTTCCTCATGAGGTGGGTGTTCTAGGAACCCATCTGTATCAGTGTACCATTGGTGGTGTTGTGAGAGGCTGTGTTCTGTTTCAGTGAATTATTTTGAAGACTCTTTCAGTACTTTTGCCCATTTCACGAGGCATGATTTACGAGCTCACCTGCCCACACCACACTGAGTGTTCAGCAGTTTTTGACCAAAAATGGCATTACCCTCATGCTCCACCCTCCCTATTTACCTGATCTCACCCCACCAACTTTTTTTGTTTACTTGGATGAGAAAAGTCCTCAGAGGGAAATGTTTTGCAGATGTGGAAGAGGAGGTGGAAAAAAATCAGCAGAAGCACTAAAAAACATCAAAATTGATGAGTTCAAAAACTGTTTTGAGCAGTGGAAAAAAAGTCTCAGTAGGTCTATTGCATCAAATGGGGAATACTTTGAAGGTGACTGATGTTTAAACATGTAACAATGAATACACAATTGTTTTCAAGTTCTGCAATTGCAAGCATTTATTTATTTTTGTTTTTTTAATTATTTTATTGTTGTTCAGTTACATTTGTCTGCATTTACCCCCATCACTCCCCCCAACCCCAGCCAAACCCACCTCCTTCCCGTGCTTTCACCACCCTCTTGGTTTGATCCATGTGTCCTTTATAGTTGTTCCTTGAATATGCAGTTTTTTATGAATAAATTCTGGGGGAATTGGGGTCCCACATCATAGGTATTATCTAGAAAATGTCAGACACTAAGAAAAAATCCCCATAGGATTATAGGAAAAAACAGCAGGTTGAAAATATGTTTTATCTAATTTGTAACTAAAATATGCAAGTAAATACCCAGAAGGTACCAGGAGCAGAGTGGAGTTCAGGCCTCTTTCTTTTCTGCGGTGGATCTGCAGCAGGCTCAGACAAGCCACAGGTGTCCACACCTGTTCTGCCAGATGGATGGAAGTCACTAAGCCATGTTTCGCTGAATGTAAGTCACAAGCCCCAGCTGTGGCCAGCTGGGTATGAGCCCAGCCTGTGACTGGAGGTAGGCAGGAGGGGAGGGCTGGAGGAGGTTATAGGTTCAGCATGGGGGCATCCTTCCCAGGTGGTGAAGGACTTGCACAATGTCTCAGAGTTCAGTCAGCACTGCGGCTGGGACAACACTATGGACTATGGAGACAGGAACCAAGCCACAGGGCTAACAGAGGAAGGACTTTCTGGTCTGGCTTTAAGAATAAGGGGGAGGTAATTCCCTGGCAATAGTGACTGCTTTAGGACGAAGACACTAAGGAGTTAGAGTGTGTAGAATGAGACTAGGGAAAATGTAAACGTCAGTGGTTTGGCTTGAGTGGCATGTGTGGTGTGTGGAGAACTGGGAGAAAAGGACCCCAGGGGACAGCAGGGGCAGTCACAAGGACCTGGTGCCAGCTCAAAGCCTCAGGCAACCCAGGTAAAAGGGAGCCGGGATGAAGTTTACAGGACAGAGAAGGGTGAGAGGAGCATGAGTGGTTTTGTATTTGCGAAAGACTGTGGGCCGTGGTCCTGAGCAGTTTTCTTAGCCACGGTGTAATGATGTACCTGGACTTACCAGGTGGTTAAGATGAGTTGGGTGTGAGTACTAGTTTCCTATGGCTGCTGTAACAAATTACCACAAAATCAGTGGCTTTTCATAACCAAAACTCATTCTATTAGAGTTCTGAGGACCAGACATCAGAATTAAGTCTTCCTAGGGCTGGGGCCATGGGCTAAAATCAAGGCGTCAGCGGGAGGATTCAGGGGAGTATCTGTTCCTGGCCTCTTCCAGCTACTGGAAGCTACCTGTGTTCCTTGGCTTGCAGCTGCATCACTCTCATCTCTGCCTCTGTGATCACGTGGCCTTTTCCTCTTCTGTCTCAAAGCTCCCTCTGCCTCACACTTTTAAGGACCTTTGAGATTATATTGGACCCACCTGGATCATCCAGGATAATCTCCCCCCCTCTCAAAGTCCTTAATTTAATCTCATCTGCAAAATTTCTTTTCCCATATAAAGTAACTTGCACAGGTTCTGGATTCCCAGAGACTAGGCTGTGGATATCTTCGGTGCATTATTCAACCAACCACAATGCATCAAGTACCAACTGAGTGCTGGGGATTCAGCAATGAACAGGCAGGCACAGTGCCTGACCTCAGGGAGTCCCAGAGCTGATGCAAGACCCTGTGTCTGCCTTGTGTGTGTGGGTGTGTGATGGGGTGGGGGTATGTCCATGACCACCCCACTAGGTATTCCCTTGCACATCTGTGTTGATGGCATGCCATTCACAGGCACTGGAGAGGAAGAGTAGGTCGTGGGTGTGAATGAGAAGCTTGGAGTAGGGGGGACAGTCAATATATGTAGAAACCCATTGGCACTGACACTGACCAGTCAGAAGAGACTTTCTCAAAGATTCTGACCAGGCCAGAGGTTGACCCTTCTTCAGAAGCTGTCGCATGGGGAGGTCCAAGGGTCCCAGAGGAGAGATCAGGCCAGCTGGGGTGCCTCAGGGCAATGGCTATTTATTAATCAATATTAAAGCTTTTAATATGCAAGTATTTAAATAAAATATTTATAAGTATATAAGTAAAATATATAAGTATTTTAACCCACAATCATTGCCCTACTTGTATCTACTAGCTGGCCATCAGCTCTTGATGAGGGGGTTCAGGAGTTTCTTTTGAACTTAGTGAAATTGAGGTGGCAGCTCAACAGCTGAGTGGAGCTGAGCAGGAACCTGAGAACAGATGTTTACAGAGTGGGGTGTGGGTGGGGACTATGTAGAGGGAAGAGGTTTGCACCTCAGCCCCACCCCACCATCCTAACACCTGGAAGAGTATGTCATTAAAACTGATTCTTCTTAGGCACTGATGGAGTGCTCTTCATCAATTCCATCATCTTCCTTTTTTCCCTCTTAATTTTCCCCTAAGAATTTTTGTTTTTTTCTTAAAACCCTTTTATTATGTAATAAAATACACTGTCACATGCCTGCATTTACTGGAGCTAATTCCCAGGACAGCAACTCTGCCTGCTCCTGGCCAAGTCCTTTGTCCCTCACTTTGACTCTCTGAAGCCAAGGGGGCCTTAACCCTAGGCCCCGGACACTCTCCGGGGAAAAAATGGGGGAGATTTCCGTTATCTCCCATTCCAGCACAGAGCTGAGCACTTAGCAGGAAGAAGAAAGGAATGCAAATTCCAGGCTGACTTCCCCTGGAAGGAGTGGCAGAAATGTCAAGCTTCATGAGCTAAGTAAAACCAGGAAGTTTCCAACCACTTTATTATTTGGTAAACTGAGACCCATAGCTCTGGATATGAGCAAGTACCATAGACTGTCCATAATGAAGGTTGATCTTCTGGGCCATGTCAGATGCAATCTTCACATTCGCCATTTCAGATGCAGTCTCTACATTTGTTGATGCTCTGCATTCCTTCTAAAGTGCACCTGAGCATACCATGGGCAAGGCCACCTGTCAGCCTGAGTTCTCTACACATTCCACTTCCTCTACCATCAACCACTGCTGCAGTGGACAGAGTCCCAGACTGTCTTTCATCTCTGAGTAAAGCTCTCACATACATTGATAGGGCCTTTGTCACACTGGCAAGTTGGTGAAAGCCCGAGGGCCTATGTCCCAGCACACTGAATTAGTTCCTGTAGAGAGAGATCATCTTGGATCCAAGGACAAGGCCATGTGTCTGGGGGCACTCAGCATGCATTCACTCGACAGACATTACCAAATGCAACAAGGCAGGAAATGAAGTGCACAAGCAAACAAAGTCCCTGCCCTCCTGGAACTTACTTTCTAGTGGGGAATACAGATGCTACATAAGCAAAGAAATAGCAGTGTAAGGGTAAATGCTGTAAAGAAAACTAAAACAGAAGAAGAGAATGGGGCAAAGGTTATGCGCTGCATGAGTGGGAGGTCAGAGACGGCCTTTCTGAGAAGAAGGCATTTCAGTGGAGACCTGAATAAAGTAAGGGAAGGAGCTGTGCTGATACTTGCGGGAAAAGCATTTCAGACAGAGAAGCAGCAAGGCAAAGGCCATGAACAGGAGACTGCTTGGCTAGATACAAGATGTCAGGGAGGCCAGTGTGCCCAGCAACTATGAATGAGGACAGGAGGCCACAGAGGGGCGGTGCCAGATGGCAGCGATAATGCAATGGGTGAGTGAATGAGTGGATGAGTAAATGAAGCCTCAGGGGAACAAAATCTAAGTTCAGGGGTTGGGTCATCTATATGATCTTGAGTAAGTCACTCTTAACCCTCTATTTCCCACTCCCCACTTATAAAATCACTATAGGTGCCCAACTCATTAAACTGAGAATTATACCCAAGAGAGCCTGGGCTAAAAATTAAGAAGACTTGATCTGGAGTCAAGCTCTGTCATTTTCTAGCTGAGTGACTTTGGGGAGGTCATTTTACCTCTCTGAGCCTCAGTTTCCTCATCTGTAAAATGGGAGTCATAGTGACTGCCCTGACAATTTCAGAGGATTGTAGTCTGGATCAAATTACATGATCAATGTGGAAATGGTTTGTAAATGGCACGTGTCATACAAATAGAGGGGCTTGTTGAATACCTTACCCAAAGTTCCCCCAGAGAACTCAGGACAGAAGCTCTCACTCCTTGTCAGCTCTTCCGGGGCAGCTCTTTCTTTTCTTGTCCTCTGTATTCTCTTGTTCCTGTTTGTTCCTCAGCCTGTGTCCTACATCATTCACAGAGTACCCAACTTCCCCTATAGAAAATGGGGTGCTCGCTCTTTAAAGGAGAATGAAATCATCTTGCCTTTCTTCCTCCACCCTCCCTTTATATTGTGTCCTAGAAGATCTTTCAGCACGGACATCTGA
This sequence comes from Artibeus jamaicensis, assembly GCF_021234435.1. NCBI lineage: Eukaryota > Metazoa > Chordata > Mammalia > Chiroptera > Phyllostomidae > Artibeus > Artibeus jamaicensis. The sequence goes on along the minus strand of NW_026521867.1, from coordinate 359,034 downwards.
CCTGACATCTCCCTTGCTTACAACACTTCCCTGGCTCCCCATGCCTTCAGAAGAACACCTGTCACACAGGCCATGTGGCCCCCCACTGAACTCCTCAGCCTCCCTCTTGCTAGTATGTGGCTACAAAAAAACAACTAATTTTAATTTCTCTGGACAGTACCCAGCCTTATGCATCCACACCTTTGTATATGCCATGTTCTTTGCCTGGAATGTGCTCTCCCATGCTGCCAACTTCTGCCCAGGTGTCCAGAAAACTCCTACTCAACCTGCAAAACCCAGTATAGGTGTCTCTTTTGAAGGCAAGACTTCCTGGATCATGCGTCCTTTCCTTCACAGATGACATTAGCCCTTCCTTCTGTTGTGTTGCCCTAGATCTTATACATTATTCTCTCATCGTCCTTATACCATGATGCCCTATGATATGTCTATCCCTCTACCAGACCATGTATGAACTCCTAGGTCATCTCTGCCACACCACCACCTACTAGAGGACCTAGCACATAGTAGGTGGCCATGAAACTCTTATTGAGAAGAAATGAAATCACCTTGTGGGAAACAGCCCCTCTGCCCCGGAACTCAAAGTAATTCAGAGTGATCTCACCAAATCGGGCAGGTGTTCACAGGCGGTGTCTTCCATCCTGCTGAACACGACAGCTCTGAAGTGAAAGGAAGGCCAGGAATCTACTTTCTGAACTTAGTGAATATTACAAATGACCACATTAGTGCAAGAGGCATTTTAGAGGCACTCTTATTGACCCAGGAAAGAAAAGCTCTAAATTTAGTGTCCCCAAAACTGAGGCTGCTGAATTTGTAGCTTCACAAATGGCCCAAGTTGAGTAGGAAACTGAATTCAATTTGCATGTCGGAGGAGCATTATCTGGTACCTGATGTAAGACTAATTTTATTATTAAATTATCAACAGTGATTTACTGAGAAATACGGTACTGCCAGGAGCTATTTTTAACCTCCCGCCTCAGCCTCACTCAGCAAACAAATCATCCTTTGAAGGACGCTGCATTTGCAAAAGTGAATTAGGTGAATAAATATCCATCTATTCATGAAGTTTCTTTATTGAGAAATAAATAAATAACGGCCCCTGAATGCCTTCATTGTCCCCCTGGCAGATTTCCACGAAGATGAGGGCTTTTACTAGCGAGGCAGCAACAGAGGAAGGGGCCTCTGTGTGAGTGGGTGGGAAAGGCACCAGCCTGGGTGCCTGTAGGAGACTCTGTGAAGCTCCAGACTAGGGTTGGTGGCATTACCCATGTCTTCCCCACCCCAGCACGTGGGCAGGGACAACCCTGATCCTGATCAGCACCTTACTCAGCAGGAAGGATTGGGCTCTGGTACCAGCCTGTGGTGGTTTTGCTACTTACTGTCTCTGGGACCTTGGTCAACCCACTTGACTTTTCTGTGCCTCAGTTTCCTCATATATGAAATGGGTATAATACCTACACCATTCTTTGGTGGTTGGGAGGATTAAATGAGATAACATGTTTAAAGCACTTAGAAGAGTTCCTGACACATAGCAAGGGTCTGGTAAAGTTTATCTATTAACATAGTCATCATCATTGTTAGAAGAGGGAGAAAAGTAAGAATGAAAGTATCCCTCAGAGGGGATATGCTGTGTGATATCTCGGAAGAGGACGGGCTTCAGAGTCAGACCCGGATGCCAATCCCAGTTCCACCCCTTCCAGCTGTGTGACTCTGGGCAAGCGCCTGATCTATTCCTCAGTTTCCAAGCCCATGAAATGAATGGAATCACACCTGACTCTGCAGGGGAAAAATGATATCATAAATGAAAAGTATACAAAATGGTACCTGGCACTGAGTAAGTGCTCAATAAACAATGAATGATTAGTAGTAGGAGGCAAAGATTAATAACGTCAAGCATCCCATTTCTGAATTCTTAGCACTCCCCCTTTCCTCTTCTTTGTTTCTCCTCCTACAAGCTGGTGCTCGCCTGGGAACAAATAGGAATCAGGAATCCACCCTTAAGAAAAATGATACGTTCGTTTTCCTGAACTGATGGTATCTTTACTTAAAAGATATCTTTACTTAAAAAATATCTTTACTTGATATTTTGTTTCTTATGGATTGCATTGATTTTGTTAATCCTCACCCAAGGATATGCTTATTGATTTTAGAGAAAAAGAAAGGGAGAGAGAAACATAGATCAGTTGCCTCCTGCATGTGTCCCGTCCAGGGATCAAACCTGAAAACTTTTGGTGTATGGGATGATGCCCCAACCAACTAAGCCACCTAGCCAGTGCAGGATTGCACTGATTTCTATGTTTTCAAAGTTTCATTAAAATTACTTATCTTGATTACTGAGGGTCTTTTGTCATCGTCTCAAAGTTTCTCCTCAATTGGTACTCAGTCCTGCATAGAAACAAAAAAAGCCTCCATATTAGGGAACAATAAACCCCATTTGGCTGGGAAGCAAGGTGGAGGGAGAAAGGGGAGCTGGAGAAGGTGGGGCTGAAGCAAGATCCACCAGCCCCCTGGCTTTGGGACTTGGAGGTTATTCTACAAGCACTAGTTGACACAGGAAGTTTACCAAGCAAGGAGACGAGGGGACTGCCATTTAAAAGTGCTGGGACTTCCTTTGCCCATATGCCTGGAATGGGAATGATGGAGATTAAATTAGAAAAATTCTGCCTGGGCATCTGGGCATCTATGCCCCTGGGCCCCTGGGCCCCAGAAGCTACTGGCAAACACTCATAGAGTGATGTCAGTTCACACAGTGGAAACAATTACTTGTTGTTTGAGGGCTGGGGCCACAGAGTCTCTAACTTGGCAACCTCATTAGTACAGCAATATGCCCACAGCTGGCAGCAGGCATTGAGGACTAGTTAGCCAGTTCCCCAAAATACACATCTTAGAGACAAACCCTCACAACCCTCAGATCCTAGAGCTCAGCCGTGAAAGTGCTTCCTCCTGTGCACCAGGCTGAGAGCATCCTTCTTTATTTCCACAGGAAGCCCTCCCCTCCAATAATTACTCAGCAACAGAAATAGAGTAGACATAGGCCTAGGTTTCTCCTTCTGCAGCCAGACCTACCAACACGGCTACATAGTATAGGACTCATGAAGTGCTCCTCCAGAAAGGGGGGTGCACCTGCAGTACTCTCCACACACCCCTCAGCAAAAGTGGCCAGCTGAGCAGAGGGTACAACCTGTGACCAGGGGCCAAACAAGGGCTCAAACAGATCCCACACATAGCACATGGAATACCCAAATTCAAGGTAAAAGGCATGCTGTACCCCAAACTCTCACCATCCTGCAGAGGTGCCAGAAGCACCTTGGGTTGCATCCCAGGGAGAAGCCAGATCCCCAGCTACCTCATGTATAGATAGGAGAGATTTTGAGCTTTGCCTCACAATTTCAGCTTTATAAGTGGGGAGCTTCTTGTGCTCTGATGCCAGTCACTTGGATAAATGGAGATGTCATAGTCAACCTACCCAGCGACCAGTATCATTACAGAAATCAAATGGGAAGGAGCTCTCTGTAATTTCACCATGCTGGTGAGTGTGGGGGCTAGGGCATCACTACAAATGAAATAAAATAGCTGCCAGTGTGCCTTAGAAAATATTCATCAAATCGAGTAAATAAAAATGTTAAGTTGCTGCTGCTCCCTGTCCAGGTATCTGCATCTGTGTTTCCAGAACATCTTGCTTTCCATCCTTTAGGCAACTTCAGTCCCTGCTCTGAGATATTTTTTGTCCCCGGCCAATTATCCAGCCCTCAGCCCTGCACGCTCCATCTATAACCCACCCCAGTACAAATTACAAACACATACCAGAGCAAGTCAGTCACAACATTTATTATGTGCATTGAGGGCAAGGGCAATGACCCAATGGCATAAAATTCTTCCATCTTTCCAGTGTGAGATAAAAGGGCCCAAGTAATGGGAGATTCTGGGCCAGGTAGCACCATTGTAATCAATCTTATCACCACCCCCCAATATAAACAAGCACCCAAATACACCCACATACTAGCACCCTGGCCACAATCAACCTACACACACATATACACTCAGGCAAGGAGAGGCTCCAAGAGACCCCTTCCAGAGGCAAGCCCCACTTCCATGCCTCCATCAATCCTGGTTCTTTCCCACTAGAATGGTACTCTGGGCTCATTTACTCCCCTTTTGCTGATATCTCCCCCCTGCTCCAGGTGACACTTTCCTGGACCAGGCCCTGGTCTGGCTCCTTTCCTCCACTGAGAGTTCCTGCCAGGTTGGGATGCCTCTCAGGACATTTTATACTCTGGGACCCAGCACAGAGCTCAACGTAGATGGAGTAGGCACTCAATAAATTTTTGAAGAATTAATAAATAACGAGTGAATTTTCACTGTATTTGTCTTTTCTGCTCAGCCTCATTACAAGCCCATTAAGGATGATGACTAGCCTTGGCTGGCGTGGCTCAGTGGACTGAGTATTGGACTGTGAACCACAGGGTCACCAGTTCAATTCCCAGTCAGGGCACATGCCTGAGTTGCAAGCCAGGTCCCCAGTAGGGGGTGCATGAGAGGCAACCACACATTGATGTTTCTCTCCTTCTCTTTCTCCCTCCCTTCACCTCTGTCTAAAAATAAAATGAATAAATAAAGCTTAAAAAAAGAAAAGTTTAAAATTTTTAATCCTTTTTAAAAAGAGGATGACTATAATTCATACGGCATTACTCCTGATTACTCTAACCATCCCTGGCCTTCTAGCTTCCAAATGGAGATCCCCTGTCCCCTGTGCCTAGAGGAGCCACCCAAGCAATCCTTCCTCGTGTGTGCAAAGTCTCACCACACACCTCAACATCTCTGTGGTGCATTGTGGCCAGACGGATCTGGACTTGATCTCAGGGTCTACCATTTCTTAGCTACGGGGCTGTAGCATAGGTCAGTTAACTTCTCAAGTCCCAGTTCCTCAGCTATTAGATGAAAAGAATAATGCCCGTATTGCAGGGCCACAGAGAGTTTCCACATGAGGTCACACAAGTCATGTGTGCCTCCCGGTAGGCACTCAAAAAAGTATTATCTCTTATCATTGATAATTATTAATTCTGTCACCAGCCAGACTGAACAAGAGTAGCAACCAGGTATCCTGCCACAGTGCTAGGGGCACAATGAACACCCATTAGGCTGATTCTGAATGAAACATGTGGTAAAGCTAGGTTTCAAAGTCTGAAGGCCAGCAGATTTCTGCCATCAGACTCTGTCCATGAGCAGGGTCTGAGCTTTCATATGCATCCTGCAGCTGGGGGGAAAAAAGAAAGGCACTTTCCAAAGACTTGCAAAATCCATATTGATCTCACAGAAGCAGGGCAAGCCTTGGAAGAGGCTGTGGCCTGGACTGCATGCCCTCAGTGTACCCTCTCACCCAGCTGTAGGAGTTTCAGTGAGAATTAGTGGGTCCTTTTACTAGGCATGGGGACAGGCCCTGAGCCACCAGAATGTGCCTGTCGATTTGAAATCAGTGGTGATAGAGCTTGGAGTCAATGGGAGTTTGCATATTCATGTAGCAGAACTGTGAGACTTAGTTACGGCTCCAGGCCCAATTATGCAGGGGCTTATTAGCTCAGGAGTCAACAAAGGATCTAGCCAGTATGTGCACCAAATTGTTTGCACACATACCAGCATATGGGAACCAGCTCAGCCATGCTTCCCATGGGGCTCTCCTCTTCAGGACACCAAGGTCTGAACAGTGGTAAAGGCACCAGGTTTAATCCTGGCTTTGACACACAATTGTTGATAATGTCTTCTCACTTCCTCATCTGTGAAATGGGTGCAATTATTTTTACTTCACAGACTTATTGAAAGGATTGTAGACACATTTGGGAATTGTCCATGGTGGCTCCTAAACCACTGCTGTGCTCATAAATGCCAGCTATTGACATTGAAATCCTGCCCCTTCTCATTCCAAATGGCCTGGGTTTTATGCTTCCTGAAATGTTCTGGAGAGAACAGCACACTTCCTAAGAATGATTTCAACAACACTTACCATCCTTGGACCTCAAGCACTGACTCTGTGCCTCATACTATATTGTGACATCTCATTAAAATCTTCCCCATGTTGTAGGAACACTGGCCCCATTTTACAGTGGGGGAAAGTAAGGCTGAGCAAGTTAAATATCTGTCAAAGTATTGCAGAGCCAGCTTATGGTAAAGATGAGCCTAAATCCAAGTTCACAAGCCATTATTGCATTCCACTGAATGTCAGTAGGATAAAAAACTTGCCAACTGGTATAGAAGGAAAAGTGACATTTTTGAAATAAATGTTTGAATGCTGATATTACCACTTTTATTAAGCACTTCCATTAACATAGAGACTTCCATTAGCTCATTCGTTCACCCATTCATATTAAGAAATAGGTGACACTTTAAAGGAAGAAATCATAGCTTAGAGAGGTTACGTGACAATCCTCAAATACCCAGCAGGCCAGTATGAGAAACAGGGCATTGGATTACCAGAGACAGGACCTTCAAAACAGACAGACCTGGGCCTCAGACTGAGGAAACTTTTATGCTGTGTGATCTTGGGCAAATCACTAGCCTTAGTTTCAGCCCTCACAGATTGCCATAACTTTTGAGCCATTTAACTAGCTGAGCCTCAATTTCCTTCGCTGATGAAATTAAGCAAGATAACACAAATAAAAAGCTCAGCTTAATAAAAAATGGGAAAAGGTTAAAACCACCTTTTTTCCCCTCCCCTTTTACCCCTCTTTCCACTGTGCATTGTAACCTGGTTGCTTTTAATGGGCTGGGCTATTTTGGTGCACTCGGCTGCCGCTCACCACTCAGTCTAGGTGCAGGGCACACATCAGTTGCCCAGAGTGACCTGGCTTCCTTGTGCCTGTGTCAATCTCTGCAGCTGGCCAGGAGCAGACCATCCTGCTTTTCCCTATCTTTCTCCCCATTCCCAGGTGCAATGCCTGGGGAGAGGCAGCAGCACCCAGCCCCACATCCAGGACTGTAATGGGGGAGGAGAGAGGAGAAGGGGACCATTTCCAAACGTCAGGCCTGGGGACAACAGAGTTATCAATGGAAGTCAGGTTCCTGCCTCTTTTACGCTCAGGAAACTGTGACCCGGGAAATGCTGCCTCCACCTGAGGAAAGAGGATTCATTTACTAATTCCCACAAAAGCCCTTGTGGAGAAGCAGACACACACCATTAAAAAGCACAACTCTGCCAGTCAGTTGCCCAAGAGTCAAAATCAAGAATGGTATTTTCTCTAGGAAATCCCCCAGCACCATCAGGCCCCAAACTCCAGTGGCCCTGCCTCCATGACCTTCACCCTCCCTCGAATATAGTGCATTTTTCACAAGGTTTGAAAAGCTGGAAGCAAAACACAGGCAGCAGCAAGGCCCAGCTTAACTGGAGCACAGAATGCCCCCCCCACACACACACACACACACACACACACACAAACACGGCCAGCAGTCCCTTCCTACTCCCTGTGCCACCAGAAGCAAAACTGGTCTGGCTGGGTTGATCTCTTTCCTTAATTCACTCAGCCCCGATTCAAGGACTGCTGATGTAGATAACACACCAAGTGATAGACAATGAGTACCAAGGGAAGAGAAGCACTTGAGTAACCTGTAAATTGTATAAGACACCATTTATATTGCTTTGAAAGTAAGGTGGTGTTTTCCCACATGAGGGCAGAAATGGATGGCCCATATCTAAGTGGAAGAGCAATGCTGCTCACAAAAGCTGTACCGCTGCTAGAGCAGGAACATCAGGAACAGCTCTCAGGTCATTTAACCCACTGAAGTTCATGGTCGCTGATATGAGGGTGTACACCTCGGCCAAAAGAGACTTGTTCAAGAGGATCATTCCAGGAAACAGCCAGTACAGAACAGTATTTAGAGTGTTATGTTCTTTATTATTTCTGGGGAAAGAGATTGCATAAGGAGGGAGGGAATTTTTACTTTCCCTCTTGTATTTCTATATAACTTGTTTACATTTTTGTAAATGCATATCACATCAACAGTTTTTCAAAAGATGTTATTTATTTGAGTAGAATAAAAGCGTCTCAACAGCAAAAGTGCCAACCGAGAGATGCCAATGGAAGTGAGCCTACTGCCAAGCAGCCCCAGAAGACTAAGCGACATCCTAGATGAGCTGGGGAGGGGGCCCAAAGCAGCCCTGCATCAGCCCAGGGTGGCAGTGGTCATAAGCTCGTGTCAACCAGAAGGTTCTGTCCATGTGGGAGCTGTAACAAGGGCCTTAAAGGTTGAAATATATGCTTTTTTGCACACTGTCTTCCCACTCACTTAAACCTTACAAATTCAGGACCGGGGTGGAGGGGGTGGGGCCCAGTGGTTAAGAGCAGTGTTCGTCTTCCTAAGAGCTCCCCTGATCCCACTATCAAGTCAGACACCCAGGTGGGAAACTTTCTAAGATCTACCCTGTTTGGATCTCCAGTATTCCACACCCATGCATTTCATAAATATTTATTGAGCATTTACAGTGTACCAGGCACCGTTTTAATTTCAGGGAGTGGGGCGTTCAGTGATGACCCACACAGATGCTAGGTCTGCCCTTGTGAAGCCTGCAATCCACAGGAACAGACAACCAAACCTGCGATTACAGCAGTGTGACCGGCACCATGGGAGGAAGGATCAGTGTTTCATGGACCTTCAGAGATCAGAAGAGGAAACTACTGGGCACCAGGGTAAGGGCTGGGGGCTACTAGAAGTGATGAGCCAGCTGAGGGGTAGGAGCTGACCTAGAGGAGAGGACCAAGTAGAGGGAACAACAAGAAGGGGGAGAGGGAAGAGTCCTAGAGAGAGCCCGGTTACAGTACCCAGAGGAGCCGACACTTAGGGGGCCTCTACAGAACAGCTTTGGCCCTGGATTCACCTTCACAGTGCTTGACTCAGAGGGGAGGCTTGTCATACCCATGAGCCCCTACTGTGATTTATTTGTAAGGGCTCACTTCCCTGTCCTGGCCATGTTCCCAAAAGAGTCTGGGTTCTGGTGTGAAACAAACTTGGGTCCTTACCTTGAGAGAGTCATTTCACCTCTTTAGGCCTCAGTTTCCTCATCTTTAAGGTAGGACTAAAGCAATACTTCTCAGGGGTGTCCTGAGGAAACAGTTGTGCCCTCATATCAATTCCTGGCACATCATAAAGTCTGAATAAATACAAACTGTAGTTCTGCCTGATTGACTGTGATGCAGTAAGTGGCAGGCATATGGGGGCTCACTACTCTCTTCTTTTTACTTTTGATTATTTTTGAAATTATTATAATAAAACATTCTTTTAAACTCCTGCTCATATAACTTTCCGCAACTGCTGCTGCTGCATGCTCCTTTGGGAAGTGCTCTCACTCATTAGAATATGACAGTAACAGGAGACCAAAACATTCCTCCAAAATCCCCCACTTTCTCCTCCCAGGTCCTTCCTCCCCAGTAGTCAGAGGGCCTGTCCTGCCCTCCAGCCCATCCCGATTCTATGAGGTTTCCAATGACAGCATCAGAGCTTCAACATCAGGTATAAGAAGGAAATATTGAAACTTTAATTTTATTTATTTTAAATCTAAAAAAAGAAAGTGAAGCATTACTAATACTTAAAATGCGGATTAAAACTGTGTACTCCAAGAGTTAAAGTGCACAGCCTTACCTATGACTCATGAAAGAAGAAATTTTCTCATCTAAGATTCTGAAAAAAATGGCAAGTTGAAGGGAAACACATGGATTAACTCTTGTTTCTTTTTGTTTCCGTGAGAGAAGACCCTCTCCAGACTTGGTTAGCCAACTGCAATACAGATACTGACTTGAATGTACAAGTCCTCTATTGACTATAAATACAAAAGAGATAGAATTTTTTAAAGGTATGATTGACAGGATACATAAGTTCTTCATCAGTCAGATACATATATTGGGTGTGAGTGCTTCAGAGAGTTTGCTCAGTAGAATTGGTGAAGTTTGGAGCAACTGGTCTTCACAATACACAGTGTGGTCCCTCCGTGGTGGGATCATGGCTTAATGCGGAGAGATGCCGGATGTTTTGTCTTTGGTGCCTAAGAGAACCATCTGCTCACACAGATTAGAGGAAAATTTAGCAGAAGCCATAACATCTATCTGAATTTCCAGGGCCAGGTGAGTATCTGATGCACTCAGGCAGTCCTGAAAAACATGAATCACATAGAAACAGACCCTGGGAATGAAGAAAGAGCCCCCTTGTCAATTAGGGACCACCATGCTCACTTCAGCTAAACTCTCTGCACCTGCAAGATGTCCGTCCCCTCCACACCCCAAAAGGGGAAAGGGAGCTGTTATAGGAGAAAGGGTCAGTGGGCCCTAAGAGTAGGGGGTTGCTGTTGGAGACAGGTCCAGATGAAGCATTTGGAGTTTGTAACCTAAGGGCCCTGCTGGACCATCAACTCTGACCCCAAGGCCAGGATATTCAGCCAAATTCCTCAGAAGTGGGTGCTCTCTGAGAGGGTCCAGGGCCAAAGACTCAGAGGTGGTTCTTCTCATCTAACAGTGCAGAGGGCCCTGCAGAGAAGAAGGGATGGGAAGTGAGCCTGACCCATCTACTCTCTTCCCAAAGGCTTGGGAACTCTGGAAGGTGGATGTGGGTATCTGTGCAGTAAGGCAGAGGCTTGGCCTGGAGGTCTGAGTTCAAGTCCCAGATCAGTCGTAAGTTTTGTGAACATGGGCCAGTCACTGGGCCTCTCTGAGCCTTTGTTTTTCCACCTTCCACAAGGACAGAATAATACTCTCCTACTTCCTGAGAAATGCCAGCATGGCAATCCCAACCTAAGAACACAGTTAGAAATGGAAGTGAAAGCATTTAGGAAATTTAAACAATTCTTTATAAATATGATGAATGATAACTCTACTCAACTAGAAGCAAGAATGATAAGTGTTTGGGACAAAGGGTTTCTTGCATTCCACATGCACCCCAAGGATGATAGCAAACAAAATTGGTGGGGGTGGGAAGCCTAGTCTCCCCCTTTCTCCTTGCCTCTGTCTCAGGGAGTCCTACAGAAAGATCATGGGATTATGGACCTCAGTGGACCACCAGGGTCCTGTCTGGGACATGGAGAGTATACAGACGGAAAGAGGTTGCTCCTGAGCTGGCCCTGCCTCCTGCGGGCTGCCTCATCAATCTATCATTCTCTTAGAAGCTGACACCTCCGGCAGCACCTCCCGGCATCCCAGCATTAGAATTGCAAGAAGCCTGTTTGCACCAGGGAATACAGATGGAGGAATCTCAGATTCAAATTTGTCTAAGTATTATGAACAGCTAGACCAGGCAAGGCGTTTCTACTGCCCTTCTGCCAAAGGGGAGAAATGGAGGTTTTGTTAGAAGTACAAATTGCTTCTTAATGCAGAGGATAAAGCTGGGTGATGGCACCTCCTTAGAAATTCCTCCCGCTCCCAGGAAAGCCACTGCTGCATGTCAATTTTAATTTTTGAAATTTAAACCAAGGTCTTTGTGTGTAAGCTCTATCTCATCGGAGGAAGAAAAAGAATAAGTCAAAAAGAATTAGGAGCCCTCTGAGGATTGCAAATCCACAGCAATTAGACTTCATTTGGGTCTCAGACATTTGGTTTTAATCGCATTTCTGGATGATACAATCGACAAGACATCAGGAATCGATACGTATGCAACTGCCCATGGGGCCCAACTCTGCCCTCCCTAGTTCCTGGGCTCAGCTGGGTTTGGGCTCCACAATCAGCGGGCTAGGGTGTGGCTGAGGAATTGGGGTTCAGGTTTGGTCTAGAACTGGGGAAATGGTGGTTTTTGTGAGTGTGTGTATACATATATATAAAATGTGTGTGTGCGTGTGTGTGTGTGTGTGTGTCTGTGTTTTCCACCTTGCTGTTTTTAAGCTCCTTATCCCTAGACTCAAAACAACTGCAATCATTGCTAATACTCAAGTGAATGACAATGAAACATTATTCAAATAAAATAACAGCATAAACAGTAATAGCAACAGTGACAGGATGTGAAGCAAGGGATATAATTGTCTTTTAAATGGGAATTACAGCTTTCATATCCTCCAGGAACTAAAGTTAATCACAATGTGATTTGGGGCTAACATACAGCCAGTAGCATTGTCACACACATGGACCTATGAATGCATGAGTGTGTGTGCATGTGTAACGTAGATCAGTGATGACAACCACAACAGTATATCCATATGGTGGTGGTGGTGTGTGTGCGTATGCCTCCAGCTTTACACAGGTACACACTATGGGGTTACCCCCGTGTACGCGCATTTCTTCAAACAACTAGTCAAAATAAACTCAGTACTAACAGGTGGTTAACTGGTTATTTTATAGATAACTTATCGTGTATTAGAATTGAATTATCTAAAAACAAAACAAAAAAGTAAATCAAAACCAGATGGAGTTTTTTCTTCCCCTGTGTGTGTGGAATGCTGACAGAGGAGGCCAAACACATTTGGGATCAGAGCAGGTGCCCACAGCACTGTGAGAAGGAAAGTCCCCAGAAAAGGGTGTCCCTGACAGAGGGATTGGATCCGTCTCTTCCCTCACAGTCCTGGGTGAATTCAGAGGGCTGGATGAGTCTCAGATTGCCTCAAGTTTACCAGCTCTTTTGAGAGCTGTGGCCCTAGCTGGCGGTATGAGCAAATGGACAGGTGCTGAGTGTACTTTATGTCCGGGTGGGTTTGTTTCTGATGGGACTTCCGCACTTCCTTTAAGGGACAAACATCTCAGAGACGATCTGCTGACAGGTGGCCTCCCACCCTGCATCCTCTACCCCTTCCTCCTCCATAAACTCCCGCCCTTTGACTTCCCCCAGCAAGGCTGGAAACTTGGAGATTCGCCACTCCTCCCCTATCTACATCTAATTTTCCCTCCCCTACCTCTCCAGTTCAGGGGAGAACTACTCCGGGAAGAGCTGGATGCTGCTATTCCATCGCCCACATCTTTTCATCCACCTCAGGCGGCAGGGACAAGGCAATGGCTGACAAGCAGGCATAGATGAGGCTATTCAGGACTCAGTTAAGGTCTTTATGTCAAGGTGGACATCTGGAGGTCTGGCCTTGGGGCCACTCTGACAAAAACATCGGAGCCCATAGTCTAGAAACATAATTTAATGCATCGCAGTTGGTCTGAGTCAGGAATACGGTGAAGAAGCGAATTTTCCCTTTGCTGGGATTCTTCAGCGGTGGGGTTTTGACTGATGGACAGGGACATTTGCATGAGTATTTAGAGTCTCAAAGGATGCCCCAGGGAGGTCATGCTCATTTTGGCCTACCTCTCTGGCCAGGAGTGGAAGGCCTGGTCTCAGGGCACTCGGAGAAGGAGGGACTGGAAGAGGGCAATTATTCCGCCCAGCCTGCCGGGTCCAGTCAGGTATGCAAACTGTGCTGCCGCCATCCTGCCGCTGTCTATCGCCTGCCGAGCTCAGGTCACGCTCATCTCCCCACGTTGGCGTCGCCCTCCCCCTCCCCAGGTTGGGGACAGGGACCAGGAGCACTGCCCAGAGCATAGTGAGTCTCAGACTCACTGAGGACAGGAGCGGGGCAGGGAGGACAGCAGGAATGTTTCTTTTCCAAAGATGTCAGAACTGACATGAAGCGAGAGTGGTCCTTGCTAGGGAACAGCGCGCCCCCATGAGTATGGGGCGGCCTGAAGCCACCTCACCTCGCGCTCCCTGCGACTCTAGTCCGGGTACAGAAGAAAGCCGGAGAATGTGCTGTACTTGTTGTTATTTCCTCCATGCGCCTTCCCGCCGTCCAGCTTCACATACACTTCGTCCCCAGCATCGAGGTGAAGCACCACGCTGTTACTGGCGTAGTCATAGTTCTGGTCAGCGTCCTGCGCGATAGCGCTGGCCCGGACCTGGGGGCAAACCACGGGAGGTGTTGGCTTGGGGCACTTCTGCCTAGGCCCTTACCCAGACCCCACCTGGCGCGCCCCCTGGCCGCCTTCTGCACTTGGCTCCGGGGTCCACGCTCCCACCCAGGCTCCAATTTCTCTCTCCAACTTAGCTAACTCCTTCTCGGTCCCCTCTTCTCTGCTGGCAAGTCCGGGAAAAAGAAGAGATCAGGCTTCATGAACACTGACCTAGCAGGGAAGCGTGGAGACGGTAGGGCAAAGGGGTGAGCTGGGCGCACCGGAGCAGCTAAAGAAGAAAGACTTCTTTAGGAGCCCAAAGGACTGCAGGCAAACTACGCAAGTAGCCAGGGAGAGCAGTTTGAGTAGCAGGCCTCTGGGCGCTCGGGGCACGACCTCCCGCGTTACATTCTAACAAACGCGACCAGGGTACATTGGGAAGCAGGATCCTGTAGCGCGCTCCCTCCTCTGGCTCGCTCCAGTGCTCGCAAACGAGGAGCGGACGTTGGCTCCCAAGCAACTCGGGGCACCGGGTGAGGACAAGGGTCTGAGGGGACTTGTGGAGTCGACAGGGGTGGGGATGGGAGGGAGGGTCACTGACCTGCCCGTTCTTGCAAAGGTCCGCCCACATGCTGGTGCCGTCGCCGCCGCGCATTAGGATGTGGTAGGTGAAGAAGTAGATGCCGCGTACCTGGCAACTGAACTTGCCGGTAGTGGGGTCGTAGTGATTACCGAGATTGGTAACCACGTCGTCGAACTTGAGCACCTCGTAGCCTTCGTGGGGGCTCTTGAGACCCACATAGAAGGCGATCTTTGGACCACTGAAGGTGGCACTGAGCGCGCCGGTCACTTCGCCCTCAGAATCATCGCCGCCCCGGGTTCCGCCACCCGCCACCCCTTCACCTCCTGATGCTCCAGCCGTAAGCTGCAGCCCTGGCAGCCCGGGCCTCCCCGAGTCGCCCTTCTCCCCTGGAGGACCCCTGGGACCAGGCGGGCCCGGCTCTCCAGGGGGCCCCCGCGGCCCGGGCTTGCCAGGTCGCCCGGGGTCGCCCTTGGGTCCCTGGATGAAAGGGGGAGGAGGGTTTGCGCTCAGGTCTTGCATGACTTCAAGGGCAGCAGTGCTGGGTCCAGGTGGAGACGCCTTGGCTCCCGCAGGAACCCCGCCCGGTGCAGCGCTGTATGGGTCGCAGATCATGCGGCAGGTGCCCATCATCTCATAGTGCGCTACTCCGGGGGTGGTCGCCTGCAGCAGCAGTGGCACCGCGATGAGCAGCCCCAGTGCCATGGCCAGGAGCACGCCGACGGCCGCCAGGCAGGCACGCCGCCGACGCTGCCACTGCCGGGAAGGGACCGCCACCAGCTCCTCCTTGCCGCCCGGGGAGGTAATGGTGGGGCGACGCGGGCGGCCCCGCTCCCCGCGCTCCGGGGCCGACTCCGCGGGTCCTGGCCGCACCTCCGACGTGGTGATCCCCTACACCTCACGCTCAACTACTTCAGCGAGAGGTGCCCCAGCCCAGGCGCAGACGCTCACTGTGCTAGGGCTGTCCCGGAGAGCCTCGAAGCTCAGCGCGCATGGCGGGGGCGCACAGGACAAGCCCGGTGCCCTACGGGTCCGGCCGGGTCCGGCCGCCGCCGGCGGGGGAACAGGGTGAGGATGCTGCGTCCGGTGTGGGCTTGGCGACTCTTGACTCTCAGGTCGCGGGTGCGGCGGGGCTCGGAGTGCGGCGAAGGCTCCGGGTTTCTGCGGTGCGTTCTGCTCAGCTCTCCCGCCGCTCACTGGCTGCTGCGCAGAGTGGGGACCCAGCTACCCTGACGTAAGTAGTCTAGGGCTGAGATGCGGAGGCGGTGAGGCAACGCACACTGCCATCACTCGGGAGACCGGAGACGGCGCCCTCAAGTCACCAGCCTTCCTTACTCCTCCTTTAGGGCGGCGTCCCTGGAAGAGATGCGAAAGGCGCATTTCTTTCTGCCAGTGCCTGGGAGCCACAAGTGGGCGCAGTGGGCACAGCCGGGAGCCCGGCGCTTCGGACACACCCATCGCAGGCCAGGCTCACTCGCCTCCCACCAACCACACATGAATGCTCACGGGCGCACTTACGGACGCACACAGGCATCTCCACAAGGCCGCGAAGGCACCCAGAAACTTGATGCAAGCAAGGTCTTGGAGAGTCACCAATCTACCCCCCTACTCTGTGCAGGACCAGACCTCGGCCCACCAAGGAGAATCTCAGCCCATGAGGCCCTGTTCAAAGGACTTTCTGAATGCCCTCCCGAGCTACTTCTTTGGAAGAAATCACCCTTCTAAGTAGACTGAGGACTCCAAGTTGCTATAGAGGATCCAGAAGACCACCCCATCAACTCTTTTAATGACTCTTTGAAAAGCCCTCAACCCCCTTGTTATACTCAGAATGAGCCTGGCCCTCGTCTGCGCCCACAAGGGGGTATAAAGTTAATTTAGCGATGCAAATGCTGAACACCCAGCACTTGGTGGTGACCTTGGTGCACTCTGCTCCCACTTCCAGCTGACCACTACCACTCAGATCTTCAAGCAGGTGCCTGTGGGCATCAGAAGCTCCCTCTTACCAAGGTGGGTTTAGTTAAAAAGAAAACAAAACCAAAAAACTTCAAAGTCATTCTGAGCTGAAGTCTCAACTAAGTGGTGACACCAGATTTAGAGAATTATTTATCTCCAGTGCATCTTGAAAGGATAAAGGAAGGATGTAAATACACCTGTGTATTGGGAAGACCTCCAGCTCAGAAATCAAAAGTTCTGTCTTCTGGTTCTGCTCTTGCCCTCAGCAGCTATGTGACTTTGGACAGGTCGTCTCCTGCTCCAGCCTTCCCTGATGTGGAGAGTACACCTGGCCAAGCCTGTGAGAAAATTCCACCCACAGGCTGACATCAGTGTCTGGCAGAGTATCAGCATCTCTGAAACAATCTTGTGCCCTCTAGAGGCTATTGCTTTGAAGAGAACATTCATTTGTCAGGGATTGTGTTCTCGTGGGTTGCTTTAAAATCCATTTTGTTTCTCTGTGGTCACTCTGAGCCATTTCCCCACCCCGTCCCACATTGCTCCAGTCTCTTCCTTCATCAGTGTATTTCCCAGAGATTAATGAAAGATCTGGATCCTGGTACACCCATAGTACATATTTGTAGAAAAGATGACTAAACTGAGCTTGAAGCAAACTTTACCTGGGAGAGAAGTGGGACAAGGAACTCTTTTTACTGGGCACTTGCTAAACTGCATCAGGAGCTTTGCATCTGTTCCTTCACTTACTCCTCCCAACAGTCCTATGCATTAGCAATTCCCCCATTATATAGATGAAAAAACAAAGGCTTTGAAAATGTATGTTGTTTGCCAGTGTTCTCCACCCATATGACAGAGCCAGACTCCTCCTCACACCCAGTCCAGGGG
Source organism: Artibeus jamaicensis (assembly GCF_021234435.1). Taxonomy (NCBI): domain Eukaryota; kingdom Metazoa; phylum Chordata; class Mammalia; order Chiroptera; family Phyllostomidae; genus Artibeus; species Artibeus jamaicensis. Next base: position 341,799 of record NW_026521867.1, on the reverse strand, counting down.
CCGGCAGTGTTGACAACTAGCTCCTGGCCACAGTCTTCATTGGATGGTTGGGTTCTGGGGACACTCTTTTCCCTTCTGTAGGTCCACCCCTAGAACTAGTGAGCCACAGGGACTCCAGGAGCCATGCCACCTGGTTCCAAGCTTGGCTTTGCAACTTTGTGTCTGTGTGACCTTGGACAAATTGCCTCGCTTCTCTGAGCCTCAGTCCCCATGTGTGTTGAATAGGAATGACAAAAGTACCTACCTCAGAGTTATTTAGAGATTAAATGAGTGAATTAATATAAAGGCCTTAGTACAATAGCTGCCTCAATAAAGGTTAGTTATTATTATTAACATTGATACTTCAGACATCTACCATCATGCCTAAGACCACTAAGATGAGATATGTGATCAGTAAGCAGGGTCGGGGAGGTGAGTTTATGATTTATAAAAGAGAGAGACCCAGAGATCACCCACACACCCTATCTTTCTCTAAAGTCAAGAAAGGGGACCACAATGTCCTTCCCACGTTCCCTTCAGGCTGCCCTGCTCTGGCTTCCTGCCCTCTCTCAAGACTGACCAGACTGTTTCTGGTCATCAGCTCCACCTGGACAAACATTTTAAGGCAGATACTTACTCTGTTTGAATTTCCCAGCTCTGCAGACCATCATGCCCAAATCTCAGTGTTCTTGGCCCTGCAGGATATGTCATGGAAGAAGCAAGGAAGAACAAGTGTGTGAGATCCAGCTTTTCATCCTTGCAGACCTCAGGCAAAGCCACCAGTCCTGAGGATCAACATTCCCAGAAGCACCTACAGCCCTATAGAGAGGGAAGCCCAGCCCTCCACCAGGGGCAGGGACAGCCACAGCTAGAGAAGACAGAGCAGGCAGCCTCCCATCTCAGACCACATAAGCCTTGAGATCCTTCCCCTGCCCCTTCTCCCTCTCTCCCTCCCTCCCTTCCTCCCTCCCACAGCGACAGAACCAGACAGAGTGGCCTGCTGGATTATTTGACATACCTCCTCACCCACCTGGCTTCTACTTCCCATGTGTGATTCACATCACCAGTGACTATCTTCTCATTACTATTATAATCTTTATTGTCTTCCAGTTTGACTGTAGTTTTACATTTCAAGGCCTAGTAATGACTCTAATCTTCCCAAAACTGCCCTTCGTAATCCAGCCAGCATTTCTTCCACCAGCATTCATTGACAACTAGTCACCTCCGACTTTTTACCCACCAAAGCCTTCATGGTCTATGACATATACTTGGACACTTGATCACAGGCTCTTTTGTTTGCTGCTCTAACAACCAGCAACAGGTACTCTCCTCATTCATCTGCACTACAGTGTCTTCATCTTGGGATGCTTGTCTCCACTCATCCCTCTAGACTCGCCCCGAATTATTCTTCAAGTCCCAGATAAGTGTCACCTTCTTGTCCAAAGTCTTCCCAGAACCCTCCACAAGAAGAGTTGATAATTTCTGAGGATAAAGAGTACCTTGAACATACATATCCCTGCGATCATATATCATGATGAAATATTTGTTTACTTGTTAGCCTCCTACAACAGGCTTTGAACTCCCATAGGGCAAAAAATCAGATCATTCATTCATGCATGCATGTGTCTTCATTTGTTCAATAAATATCTGTTGAATTCTATCATGCTGCATGCTAGGTGTGTAGTGGTGAACAATACAGGAATGGTTTCCCTCCATTCTGGCTCTCCAGCAAGCCTTCCTCGACCTCCTCCACCTCTTTTGACTTATGTTTCTGGGTTTGCGTCTGAGCTGCCATTATCTGGCATGGCTATTTATTGACACACTTTCTTTGAATTAGACCTGTGCCCCCCACTAGACTGCAAGTTCTTTAGAAACATCATCTTTTTTTATTTTTTTATTTAGTTATTTTTCAAGTACAGTTTTTTGTCTATTTCTCCCATCCCAGCACCCTCCGCCCCATGCTCCCTACCTCCTTCCCATTTCCACCCCCCCTGTGTCCTTCATATTTGTTCCTCCAAATCCCTCCCCTTTTTCCCTCAGAGACATCATCTTGAATATAATGGCCAATCTCTTGGCTCCATCGACAAGGGGAAGGAAGGGCAACATGACATAAAAGGCCACATCACACAAGGCTTTGGGGTCCACAACAAAAGATGTGGCTTTTATCCTGAACACAATTGAGAGACTCTTAAGGAGTTTTAAGCAGAGGTGTGACATGATGCACATTTTTCAAAGATTACCCTGTCTGCTGTAGTGAATGGTGTGGGGGAGGGAGTAGAAATGAAGAAATTAGTCTGAAAGCTATTGTATTATCCAATCAAGAGGTAATGGTGGTTTGGTGTGAGTTAGTAGAAGAGAAGTGGGTGAATTCTAGATGTATTTTGAACATGGAATACAGTGCTCTTGCTAATGGATTTGAGAAGAAAGTTGAGAGAGTAGGAGGAGAAATCTGGGTTAACTCCTTAGACATGGCTTAAGCAACTGGGTGAATGAATATGAGAAAGGAGATTTTTTCAGGAAGAAATATATATTTCAGGAGATGGAAGGTGGCAGGTGAAGGAATTTGGGAACTCACTTTAGTAAATGTTAAATTTGAGATGCCAGTAAAATATCTAATTAAAGCACTACATGACCAGTAGACTCAGAGATGAGGTCAAATTTGTAGCCTTGAGAATGAAGAAAGAGGACTTGGTGGAGGGAGAGGAGAACCCAGTCTCATGGAGAACAACCCCTCCACCACAGTCATCACAAAACTGAGTAGAGGAAATCTTCCCCAGAGACTGAGAAGCAGCAGCCAGACTAAGGAAGAAACCTAGTGGAGTGGTTTACAGAGAAGAGCATCTCAATAAGGAATATATGACCATTTACTTAGAAATGTGCTAAGAGATAGAGTAAGATGAGGACAAAAAGGTATCCAATGGGTATGGCAACATAGAAGTAGCTCAAGTCTGTGGCAGAAATAATGCTGTATGCTCATAAAACCACTCCTTTTTTTCTTAGGCAGAGCCAAACTATATTTCCCAGCCTCTCCTTCAGAATGGTGGGGACATGAGACTGAACTTTGGCCAATAGAACATGGTAGAGACGTAAGCCATTTTCAGGCCTGGCCCCTAAAATCTTCCATGCAATCTTCTAAGCTCTCTTTTACTTGATTTGATAGCTAAATACAGAGGCTTTGAGGTTCCTGGAGATGCAGAGCCACTTGATAAATGGTGCCTGGGCCTCTGAATGACTGTGTGGAGCAGAGCTCTCTCTTCCCTCAGGCTCATGCCACCCGACACTGAACAATGACCTGAGTAAGAAATCAATCTAAATTGTGTTAAGCTACTGAAATTTGGTGGTTATTTGTTATAGCAGCTGCCCTAGCCCAACTAATGCAGAAACATTATGAAGATCCTTTCCAATTGAGTGGAAAGAGCTGGACTGCAGTGGATTGAAGAGTAAATGTGAGAGAAGAAATGAAAAAATTGTGTGTAGTCAACTCTTGACAAGCTTGAGAGGAAAGTAACAGGAATGGGTGACAGCTGAATGCTGTAGGGTCACAAAGCTAAGGTCAGAGATGGGAGAAATGTGAGCGTGTTTATTTGCTAATGAAATGATACAGCATGTTGGGGGAAATCAACAATTAAGAGAGAGCTGGGATAATGCAAATTCTGACTCATAAGAAAAGTTTAATAAATGTTTGATATTTTTAAGAGTAATAATAGGTAATATTTATTGAGTACTAACTATGTGCCAGGCACTATGCCAAGAATTTTGGATGTATAATCTTTTAATGTTCTATAAGATATGAGATGTCACTTTACAGTTGAGGAAAGTCAGATAAATCTATATGTATACAAATGGATGTAATTTTTTGAGTAGTTACTCCAAGGCATGGTAGGACCCCAGACAGGTGTCTCTCAGAGCCTGGAGTTTGAGTCACTTGGCCATTCTAGCTGAAGTCTTCAAGTATACATTATGCTTATCTCTCAGCTAGATTGTAAGCCTCTGGAGAGTGAAAACTATCATAAGGACATAGTACATGTTCAATAAACATTTATTTGTTATACTTATTTTATTTTAGTTGTTGTTCAAGTACAGTTTTCTGCCTTTTACTCCCATCCCAGCCCACACCCCCACCCTTCCCATCTCCCTCCCATTTCCACCCACCCCCTACTTTTTGTCCATGTGTCCTTTATACCTGTTCCTGCAAACCCTCCCCCTTTTCCCCTGAAATTCCCTCCCCTCTCCTCTCTGGGCACTGTCAGCCTATTCTCTATTTCAGTGTCTTTGGTTATATTTTGCTTGTTTGTTTGTTTTGTTGATTACGTTCCTGTTAAAGGTGAGATCATATGGTATTTGTCTTTCACCACCTGGCTTACTTCACTTAGCATAATGCTTTCCAGTTCTATTCATGCCGTTGCAAAGGGTAGGAGCTCCTTCTTTCTTTCTGCTGCATAGAATTTAATTGTGTAAATGTACCATAGCTTTTGGATCCATTCATTTACTGATGGGCACCTAGGTTGCTTCCAGCTCTTGGCTATTGTAAATGGTGCTGCTATGAACATTGGGGTGCATAGGTTCTTTTGGATTGGTGTTTCAAGGTTCTTAGGGTATAATCCTAGCAGCTCGATTGCTGGTTTACTAGAAAGGTAGGTCCATTTTTAGTTTTCTGAGAAAACTCCATACTGTTTTCCATAGTGGTTGTATGAGTCTGCCATCCCACCAACAGTGCACTAGGGTCCCCTTTTCTCCATAACCTCTCCAACACTTGTTGTTTGTTGCTTTGTTTATGATGGCCATTCTGACTGGTATAAAGTGGTATCTCATTGTGGTTTTAATTTGCATCTCTTTGGTAGCTAGTGATACTGAGCATCTTTTCATGTGTCTCTGGATCCTTTGTATGTCCTCCTTTGAGAAGTGTCTGTTCAAGTCCTTTGCCCATTTTTTAACTGGGTCGCTTGTCTTCTTAGAGTGGAGTCGTGTGAGTTCTTTATACATTTTGGAGATTAAACCCTTGTCTGAGGTATCATTGGCAAATATGTTTTCCCATACAGTTGGTTCTCTTTTCATTTTAATACCATTTTCTTTAGTTGTGCAGAAGCTTTTTATTTTGATGAGATCTCATTTGTTTATTCTTTCCTTTATGTCCCTTGCTCTAGGGGACATATCAATAAAAAAGTTGCTGCATGAAATATTTGAGATTTTCCTGCCTATGTTCTCCTCTAGGACTTTAATGGTGTCACAGCTTATATTTAAGTCCTTTATCCACCTTGAATTTATTTTTGCGTATGGTGTAAGTTGGTGCTCGAGTTTCTTTTTTTTTTTTGCACATAGCTGTCCAGTTCTCCCAGCACCATTTGTCAAAGAGGCTATTTTTACTCCATTTCATGTTGCTTCCCCCTTTGTCGAATATTAATTGACTGTAGAGAGTTGGGTTGATTTCTGGGCTCTCTGTTATGTTCCATTGCTCTATGTGCCTGTTTTTATGCCAGTACCAGACTGTTTTGATTATAGTGGCCTTGTAATACAGTTACAAGTATCAGGTATTACAAGTTAAATATTACAAATTACAGGTATCAGGTATTGTGATCCCTCCTACTTTCCTCTTTTTTCTCAAAATTGCAACAGCTATTCAGGGTGGTTTATGGTTCCATATAAATTTTTGAAGAGTTTGTTCTATGTCTATGAAATACGCCATTGGCACTTTAATAGGTATTGCATTGAATCTGTAAATTGCTTTGGGTAGTATGGACATTTTGATGATGTTAATTCCTACAATCCATGAACATGGTATATGTTTCCATTTGTGTGTTCCTTAATTTCTTTCTTCAGTGTTGTGTAGTTTTCTGAGTACAGGTCTTTTACCTCCTTGGTTAGGTTTATTCCTAGGTACTTTATTTTTCTTGTTGCTATATCAATGGTATTTTTTTTCTTGATTTCAATTTCTGCTGTTTCATTGTTGGTATAAAAAAATGCCTTTGATTTTTGAATATTGATTTTGTATCCCACTGTTTTGCCAAATTCACTTATTAGGCCAAGCAGTTTTTTGGCGGAGTCTATAGGGTTTTCTATGTACCTTATCATGTCATCTGCAAACAGTGACAGTTTTGTTTCCTCTTTTCCTATTTGGATGCCTTTTATTTCCTTTTCTTTTCTGCTCACTGTGACTAAAACTTCCAATACTATGTCCAATAGAAGCGGTGAAAGTGGACAACCTTGTCTTGTTCCTGATTTTAGTGGAAAAGCTTTTAGTTTTTGCCCATTGAGTATGATATTGGCTGTAGGTCTTTCATATATGACCTTTATTATGTTGAGGAATGCTCCCTCTATTCTCACTTTGATGAGGGTTTTTATCATAAATGGGTGTTGTACCTTATCAAAAGCTTTTTCTGCATCTATTGATATGATCATGTGATTTTTGTCTTTGCATTTGTTTATGTAATGTATTACATTTACTGATTTGCAAATATTGTACCATCCTTGCTACCCTGGAATGAATCCCATTTGGTCATGGTGTATGATCTTTTTAATGTGTTGTTGGCTGCAGTGTGCCATATTTGGTTGAGGATTTTAGCGTCTATGTTCATCACCAATATTGGCCTGAAGTTTTCTTTCTTTGTTGTATTTTTATCTGGTTTTGGGATTAGGATGATGCTGGCTTCATAAAAAAAGTTTGGGGGTCTTCAATCATTCTGGATTTTTTGGAATAGTCTGGGAAAGATAGGAGTTAGCTATTTCTTAAGTGCTTTGTAGAATTCTCCTGTGAAATCATCCAGTCCAGGGCTTTTGTGTGATGGGAGTGTTTTGATTACTGCTTCAATTTCATCATCTGTTATTGGTGTGTTCAGGCTTCCTGCTTCTTCTTCACTGAGTTTTGGAACATTATATTTTTCTAGAAATTTGTCCATTTCACCTTCTTTGAAAACCTTTTCTAGGTTTTTTAATTTCTTGGCATACAGTTCTTCATAGTAATTTCTTACAATCCTTTGTATTTCTGTGGTGTCAGTTGTAATCTCTCATCTTTCATTTCTGATTGCCTTTATTTTGGTCCTCTCTCTTCTTTTCTTGATGAGCCTGCTTAAAGGCTTGTCAATTTTGTCTATCTTTGCAAAGAACCAGCTTCTGGATTCATTGATCCTTAGAACTGTGCTTTTAGTCTCTGTCATTTAATTCTGTTCTGATCTTGGTTATTTCCTTCCTTCTACTTGCTCTGGGTTGTCTTTGTTGTTGTTCCTTGAGTTCTGGTAGGCATAGGGTTAGGTTGTTCGTTTGAAATGTTTCTATACCTTTTTAGGTAGGCCTGTATTGCTATGAACTTCCCTCTCAGGACTGCCTTCACTGTGACCCATAAGTGTTGGGTTGCTGTGAATTCATTTTCATTTGTTTCCAGAGACTTTCTGATTTCTTTCCTAATTTCATTCTTGACCCACTCATTGTTTAACAGCATGCTATTCAATCTCCATGACTTTGAGTGTTTTGGGTTTTTTTCCCTTGGGCTTGGTTTCCAGTTTCAGTCCCTTGTGATCAGAGAAAATGCTTGATATAATTTCAATGTTCTTGAATTTGTTGAGGCTCATTTCATGTCCTATCGTGGTCTGTCTTTGAAAACATCCCATGTGCATTTGAAAAGAATGTATTTAGTTTCTTTGGGATGAAGGGCTCTATATCAGTTAAGTCCATTTCATCTAGGGCATTGTTCAATGTCACAGTATCTTTGTTGATATTTTGTTTGGAAAATCTGTCCATTTTTTACAGTGGGGTGTTAAAATCCCCTACTACAATTGTGTTGCTGTCAATATCTTTCTTGAAGTCCTCTAAGATTTTCTTTATGTATTTGGGTGCTCCTACATTGGGTGCATATATATTCAAAATGTTTATGTCTTCTTGGTGGATTCTTCCCTTGAGTATTATGAAGTGATCTTCTGAGTCTCTCTTTAGGGCCCTTTTTTTGAAGTCTATTTTGTCTGGTATGAGTATTGCTACCCCAGCTGTTTTTTTCCTGTTCATTTGCTTGGAAAATTTGTTTCCAGACCTTCACTTTCAGGCAGTGTAGGTCTTTTGTCCTGAGGTGGGTCTCTTGTAGGCAGCATATGTGTGGGTCATACTTTCTTATCCCTTCAGCTATTCTGTGTCTTTTGATTGGAGCACTTAATCCATTTACATTTAAGGTTATTATTGATAGGTGCTTATTCATTGCCATTTTTGTACCTGTGTTCCTCTCTGTCTCTCTCCTTCCTTTCCTTAAAGCAGTCCTGTTAGCATGTCTTGCAGAGTTGGTTTGGTGGAGGTGTATTCTTTTAGACTTCTTTTGTCTGGGAAGCTCTTTACTTGGCCTTCTATCTTGATTAAGAGCCTTGCTGGATAAAGTAACCTTGGTTGCAGGCCTCTGGTTCTCATTACTTGGAATATTTCTTGCCATTCTCTTCTGGCTTGGAGTATTTCTATTGAGAAGTCAGTTGCTAACCTTATTGGGGCTTCCTTGTATGTTACTTCCTGTTTCTCCCTTGCTGCCTTTAAGATTCTCTCTTTGTCTTAGAATTTTGCCATTTTAATTATGATGTGTCTTGACGTGGGCCTGTTTGGGTTCCTCTTGATTGGGACTCTGTGTTTCCTGAATTTGTGTGACTTTTTCTCTCATCAAATTAGGGAAGTTTTCCATCATTACTTTTTCAAATAGGTTTTCTATCCCTTGCTCTTCTTCTTCTCTTTCTCTCTTTCCCTATTATTCGGATATTATTACATTTCATATTGTCTTGCATTTCTCTTAATCTCTCTTCATTCTTTCTGAGCCTCTTTTCCTTTTCTTGCTCCTTCTGGGTGTCTTTTTGTACTTTGTCCTCCAGCTCACTGATCTGATCCTCTGCTTCATTGATCCTGCTTTTGATTCCTTCTACTGTGTTCTTCAATTCAGAAACCGTATTCTTCATTTCCTCTTGGCTTTTCCTGATAGTTTCTATCTCCTTTTTCGTGTGGATGTAGTTTGCAGTGAGTTCATTGTAGTTCCCCTGTCGCTTCTGGTAGCTCATTGTGAGCTCATTAAACTTCCAGAACACCAGTAATTTGAACTCAATATCTGATAGCTGACTTGCCTCTATTTCATTTAGCATTCTTTCTGAGGATTCCTCCTTTCCTTTCATTTGGGGATTGTTTCTTTGTCTTCCCGTTGTTTGTGAGACTCTTCTTATTAGCTTCAACTTCTTAAATTGATTTGTTCCTGCTTCCTGGGTTTATGGTGTGAACTTCTGTGGTGTAATACCTATGAGATTCAGTGGTGTAGTTTCCTTGATCTCCCGAGCTCACTGGTCTTGGGCTGTCATTTAGGTTGACTCTGTGTTTGTCTTCAGTACATTTCTAATTCTTGAGTATTTTATATTGCTTGTAAGAAGTGAGAAATTTTAAAAGACACTATGAAGTAAGTACAGAGGGTAAGGAATGAACACCTACCTTGCCAGCTATGTAAGTTCCCTTTAGCCTGGTTAAAAAAAAACAAAAACAGAATGGCTTGCCTTATTTACTTTCTTTATTCTTTCCCTCCTTCCTTTCCTCTTTTCTTATTTATGTATTTGCTCATTCATTCTCTCATCAAGAGTTTTATTGAGCATCTACCATGTACAGAATGCTGTGCTGAGAAAGGAGGATTCAAAATGATGTCCTTGTTAAAGGGTATATGATCTGTTTGAGAGGATGAGACTAAAAAATAGAAAGCACTGAGCAGTTGTGTAAGATATCTATTTAGGCATTGTAGACAAGGAGTAAACAGAAAGAGGCTGGTAAAAACAGTCATTGTGGCCATAATACCTGAGGAAGTCTGTTCCAGGATGACGAGACACAGCATAACATTAAAGGACAGGTGATATTTGAACCAGTAAGAGATCTGGATAGATAACAGAGGTGGAGCCATCCACCAAAGGGTGTTTAGAGCACAGTGAAGAGGCTGGTCTCAACAGAGCAGAAGGGTCTGTACATGGCTGGTGAGACTTTAAGTTGCATGAGCCATCAAGCCCCAACTCCCCAGAAAAATTATTTCTCTGACCTCCAGGTCCATTTTCTTTATGCATCATTTTTGGAACATTCTGGAGCTATTGTAGTAGGCCTTGCCCTGTGCCTCTGTTTGTGTACCCAGACCCTAGACCCTAGACTTTCACTTGGCATATTGAGCAATGACTTTGAAAAAAATAAAGGAAATAACATTTTCTATTCTGTGCTGGGCTCTGGGCTCAGTGTTCTATGCAGTATGGGCACCACAACCTTTCCAGGAGGGCCTTGTTCAGGCAGGAACAATGCTGAGCACCCAGCTTCCACTGTTCTGAGAGGCTGGGCCACTGTGACCTGAGGGCACTTTTCTGTTTTCAGCTCTAGCTTCTTAGAGCTCAGAACTGAGGGGGTGGGGAAGAATACTCCAGCCCCGGAAGACATCCTACTCAGAAGCCAATGAGGAAGTGCCCACGGGGCCCATTAGTCCAGAAGCAACAGCAATACAGTTCAGTGAAGGGTTTTAAGGGGGGAGCCTTTGCCTGGCTTCCTCAGAGACTGTGGCTGCAGCCCTAGTTATTGCTTTTCCAAGGAACTGGCTTTGATCTGCTTTCTCCAGGGCCCAAGTCCCCTGCAATGCCCTCGACTGCTGAAGATAGCTCCCTCAGAACCCCCAGGTGATAGTGATTTAAGCTGGGGTCCCCACCGAACCAGCCTTATCCCCACAATGTGCCAGACATTCAAGCCACACTGACCACCCTACTTCTCTCAGTCCTTCAGCAGGTAGGGTGGTGTGGCTTCATTATTCATCCGCAGAGCAAATATTGAGTGCCTACTATGTATAAGATAAGGGTATCCAGCTAAAAGAAACACTCTGCACTTGCTGGCTGAATAAGCTTACACAGATTATCTTTCCAACCTCCCCTTTTGCTTTCCTGATAATATTCACCCACATGGATCTTGCCTCACTGGAGTCACCTATGCCCCAAGGCTGGGGTGACACATGTGACCAGTGACAATCTCAAATTACCCTTCCAGTATCTTACTTCTCTGAGTGACTTTTTCTCTGTAGGAGACTATATGTTCTTCAAAGACCCTGATCCCACAGAACTGGCCCTGGGACTGGTTCCTCAACATGCCAGTATTGGGTGGAGCATAATGAGATGAAAAAGCCCACTGCTAAGTGTGTGTCTACCCTGGGCAGCAGAGCAAGGCACCAACAGCCCCTGACACCACCAGAGGGGTGTAATTTTTTGTTTTGTTTGATTTCCATGTCTGGAAATATATCTATTGACCAAAAAGGGAAACAGGCTTTTGATTCAAAAGTTCATCAGAGACCATAAGGATTTCCCCTAGAGGGAGATGTAGCCTTTTGTTCACGCAGATGGAGAACGTGGCCATGGAACAGAGCCCTCCTCCCACCTCTCCAATATTAATGGAACAGCTACTCAGGGCTGAGTAATGAATATACTTCCTGGCCCTGAAGACACTGACAAGGCAGGGAAAAAAATAATACAGTGCCACAGTGCTCCTGGGACCTCAGCCACCTCTCTTCCCTCCTGGAGAACATGGCTATATCTTCTGCTACCACTCACTCTTCGCTCATGACCATCTTGTGGGTCCCTGGCAAGTGTTTCTATTCTCAGGGACTCTGTGTCTCTTTGATGGGATATCTGAGGGTGGGGGGAGGATTTAGATGGAAGACGACAGCAAATTTAGCTAAGACACCATCTACGCCATGCAAAAAAACTCTGTGGTCCTATCAAAACTCAGTCCCATCCGTGTCTCCTTGAGTCCTGAGTAAAAGAAGTCTAGCCTTTTCTTTCCCTTCCATAGGGTGTACCTGAAGGGCCTGTCGCTGTCCATGATGCTAATGATTGTGACTGACTGACTTCCCTTGGCAGAAAGGGATCATGTTTCAGTAATCCAAGAATCAGCTCATGTTCCCAGGCTTTGATAATGAGGTTATAGTTCTGTGTGGAAATGCTGGACAGTCCATGTATGCCCTTCCTCTCTTGGCCTCACCCCTATGCAAGAGACATGCTCCCTGGCCAGGCCAGAGGTTGGATGGCTGAGAGGAACTGTTCTGTCTGGCTCCCAGCCTTCCTTCCTCTTGGCTACTCTGTGTACCCACTCTGCCACACACACCATGAAACACAGCTGTAATGAGGCAACCACTCACTTTCTTCCCAGTCAGGAGACAGAAATCAAGCGCAAGGCTAAAAGTGCAGCTTTGACAACACCAAACATGCTTTCTCTGCATTGGAATGTGTTTGATTTTCTGTGTTGTAAAGATGTGGGAGGAACACATGGTCCTGACAGATTCACTGAGGGAGGGCTGTAGCTCCGGGAGATGGTGGCCACCCAGTGGGCCTGACTGGCAGTCATCAGGATCCAGAAAAGCCCTCCAGTGCCCACCTAAACCAAAGGCCTGGCCTCCATTACAGTCACTCTTAGGAACAAAACCGCAATTGTTAAAAAGTTTTCCATGAGCTCATACCTGAAAGAAAAAAAATGTTTTCTTAAGTAGAATTGGTTTGGTAAATTCTGGACCAAAATATTTGCAGTGTGTGTTTGTTTCACTGATGCACTTTTCAGAACCTTTACTATGCCAACAATAATTGTGCTATTTTTCCCTGACGTAGTTGGCCAGCTTTTACGTAGTGCATGGAGCACACAGAGCATGGATTCTAGAACATTCTGACTCAGTTTTCAACCCTGCCTCTGCCATTGACTACCTGTGCTGCCTTGAGCAACTTCCTTAATCTTCCTGTGCTACTACCTCCTCATCTCTGAAATGGGGATAATATTAGTACCTCCTTCATAGGGTCGCTGTTAAATGAATTAAATGTGGAGAGCTCTTAAAAGGGTGACTGGCATATGGTAAACCCTGGAACGCTGTTCCCTAATATTTTTATCAGCAGGGGCACTAATATTCCTGAAACCCAATCTGGGAAATGCTCGGTTAAAGCACTGTATTTGGAAGGCTCCCACAGAAATGCCACAACTTTTGCACAAGTTGTTTCATTTTCCCCACCTGGAACATCCTTCTCACTGCTTCAAATTCCTAATGAATTCTTTTTAGTCTTCAAAAGACAGCTCCAAAGTTTCCTCCTAGGAAAAGCCTTCTGTAAATGTCTCAAGCGAAAGTTAGTCACTCTCTAAAAACTTAGAACAGCATTTTGGCTTGGAGTGATCTTTGATGGGTGAATTTGCTACAATAAATTGGAATGATTACTTTATGCGTCTCTCCTCCATTGTGCTACAAGCTCTTTAAGAGCAAGAACTACGGTCTATCTCTAGAGCCCAAGTGCCTAGTACAAGGCCTGGGACACGCAGAGTGCTCGCCATGGCCATGATGAATTAGTTCATTGTGCATGCCTGCATGTTGCCTGGGAAGGTGGCATGTGACGCCCTCCACCATTCACTAGCACAAAGAAGCAAAAAGCATGAATGGCTCATGCCTCCTCCAGTTAACAAGCTATGTGACCTTGAGCAAGCTGCACCACTTCCCTGAACCTATTCCTCATCTTAACGAGTTACCGATACTTATTACTTCTTAAATCTGAGGGAGGATTACAGGTAAACGTCAACCCTGCCCATTCCTTCAACCCCACTTTAAACACACACACACACACACACACACACACACACACACACACACACACCTCTTGGGCTTTTCTGGGTAAAGAAAATAGAAAAAAAGGAAAGCAGTATCCAGGGATTTGCAAGATTAAGTGAGAGGTTGGTTATGACAACATTCCCAATTTCAAATTCCCTGAGAGTTGCCCCCGAAGCACACCTAACCTGACTGTCCTGGCCTGTCGACTCCATGCAGGGTTCTGGAGAGGAGGAAACCTTTTCAAAGCTCATGCTTCTCAAAAATGAGGGAAAGGAATTAATGCCACCACCACCACTGCCCACTGTGCTCCCTCCTGCAAGTCCAGGCCCTAGCAAGAGTCCACAGTCACTTCCCTGCTCCAGGTCTCAGTTCCCTCCTCTGTCAGACAGATGCAATCACTTGAGCCCTGTTTACTCAGAGGCGGGGTAGGGGCAGAGTAAGAATTACACTGGATGGGCCCTAGGAGGCAGCAAAGGAAAAGGTGTTTTCTCCTGGGCCCTGTCTCCCAGCCACTCCAATCCCAGAGTCACAGAGTAGAAGCACCTCTACTGCTCTTTCCATCCCTGTTTTCAGTGAAAGCAAAAATGGAATCATAGCTATCGGCTGTGGATTCAGTGGCCTCTCCCAGAGGAAGGGGGCTTCCCCAGAGGCTAGCATAATTCACTCACAAAGACCCGAGGCTCACAGTGGGAAGGGGTAGGAGCAGCTCAGTCCAAAGTTCAAGTGGAGCTGGTCGTGGTGGTCTCTGCCACCCCACCTACCCAGCTCTGCTCCGCCCAACCCAAGCTTCACACACCTTTCCTGTCCTTTTTTTTTTTTTTTTTAAATGTATTAGAGTTTATTTGAGCCAAACCGACAGCATATGCAGGAAAGCAAGACCTCAAACGCTCCCCACCTTTCCTGCCCTTTAAAACGCCAAAGGATTCTGCTCAGCCTTTGCGCACATGACAGAGTGATTTTCTAAGAGTTGAGCACAGCTACCTTTCAAATACCCTAGCAGACGGTAACCCATTGAGTCACAAACACTGCAGCCTGAATTAGTATGATCGCAGCCTTCTGAACGACCAAAGATGCCCCGTGCAGCCTGGCAGCTAGCAACATGTGAGTGGAGAGAGAACGGATCTTGGCAGCAGAGCTGGGTTCAGATTCTGGCCTCTTACTGCTGGGCGACACATCTCTGAGCCTGAGTTTTCTCACTGTCAAACTGGCATCATAGCATCACTTCACTGAGTGATGGACGGGAGTAGATGACAACATGTGCCAAGGTGCCTGGCACATAATAATCGCTCTGAATATTTAGTCCCCTCTCCCCTGCCTTCTTATCAGTGAGAGAAGTGACATGAAGGGCCTGGGGGATAGGGGTGGGAGTGAGGCTAAGGCTGAAATCAGGCCATCATGCTGGAAGATTTACGTTCATCGGGGCTGGCCTGGTTATTTCAGGGTTAGGGGAGGTAGTGTGGGGTGTGGAGGGCCTCTCGGGCTGCTGATCATGAGGATCTCCTCTCGGGTACCTGGGAGGTGGGAGGGAAGTTGGGCTAGCTTACCTTTCTTTGGCTCCTTCCTGGCTCTTTGCCTGGAGACGCTCTGCCTGCTCTTTCTCAGCCACCAGTTGACAAACCTACTCTCCACGCAGGAGGGTGAGCCAGATGGCTGAGTGTGGCCCATGCTGACACAAACATGGGAAGAATCTGCGGGAAACATGAGCAGCCATGGCCTCTGTCAACTAGGGAACAGTGAAGAACTGCCAGGCCAGGCATCCCCATGGCAGGGATGTGTGGGGAATGCAGGTTGGCCCAGGCCCTTAGGGGTTGTCAGGGCTGAGCCTGGCTCAGAAGCCACTCCAGTTGCCTGTGTCTTCCTCTGGGACCCTCTCTCCTCCTGCTCACTTGAGTCCTGGGGTGAGAGAGGAAAAGACACATCTGCTGTGTGCTCACTGTGTGCCAGAGCTTTGTTGGTGTCCATGAACTTATTCCATTGTCAGCCCTGAAAAGCAAGTACCACAAGGGCTGGGGGGCTAGTGGTGTCTGTCCTTAAATGGGGGCTCATTCAGGAGATCTCAGAACCTTGATGGGAGAGAAACTCATCTCTGTTATCACTGTAATTGAAGTTTAGCATTTCCTTGCATTAGGAAGGTAAGCAAAAAATGATATATAGTGTTAACAATTCTTGTGACTTTGTCACCAAGAAGAGTCACAGGCATGTTCATAACATAGTATAGTAATTATAGATATGGCATGCAGTCATGTGATATGCAGATGCTCGCTAGTATAGTTAATGAAATGCATTAATAGAAAAGCACATGTATTACCATATTATAAATTTGTTCTTTAAAACATTTTGATAGCCCTGACAAGTGTGGCTCACTTTTGGTAGACATTGGCCTACAGAGTGAAAGGTCGCAGGTTCAATTCCCTGTCCGGGTACATGTCTGGGTTGCAGGCCTGTCCCTGTTGGAGCACATGCTAGAGGCAACCAATCAATGTTTCTCTCACACCTTAATGTTTCTCTCCCTCTCTTTCTCCCTCCCTTCCCCTCTTTCTAGGAATGAATAAATAAAATATTTTTAAAACATCCTGATAATTATTTAAAACATTATTTCCATTGTAACCCTGCACATTTTATTTTATGCATATTAAAGAATCTTTTCAGGAGAGGTCCATGGCTTCACTAGGCTGCAAAAGGGGTTGTTGGCACAAAAAAGATTAGGAGTTTGAGCTGTGCTGCCAGGAGTTTCTGATCCTGGCCTGAAGAATGTTGTGTGATCTTGATCATATAACTCAACTTGTCTGTGCCTCGTTGCTTTATCTAGAAAATGGGGGTGATAATAGTACCTGTGACACATCCCACTCAGAAGGATCAATGTGATATAAGTCCTGGCACACTGCCTGACATACAGTGACATTAAAACCACTCTGTCACCCGAATTCATCCTCCCCTTCCTAGCACAGGGAGATTTCCCAGCCCACCTGGCACAGGTAGAATTCCACTAGAGAAATAGAACTAGTATTATTAGTTCTATTTCTAGAACTAATATTAAGGGAACTAACATTATTACTAATTATTACATATTATTACATGTTATTACAATTACTAAGGGAGACACATATTAAGGGATCTGTTGCAAAGAATTGGCTCACACTACTGTGTGAGCTGACTAGGCAAACTAAAATCTGCAGGCCAGGGTTCAGGAAAGGCAGGCTGGAACTCTCCAGTACAGGTGGAAGCTGCTGTCTGACCACAACTATAATTCCTTCTTTCGTGGGGGCCTCAGCTCTGCTCTTAAGGTTTTTTTTGTATACACACACACACACACACACACACATATATATATATATATATATATATACACTTTTGTCATTAGTATTTATTTCATTAGAGAAATGTAAATTCAGAACTAATGTAAGGTCTTTTAACTGACTGAATCAGGCCCATCCAGATTATCGAGGTAATTGCCTCTATTTAAGCATCATACCCTCCAAGAAGAGGACAAGGGAGGCCCAGAGAACTTCATGTGGGAACTCAGTTGAGAGGCAGTAAGAGTGAACACATCCACTAATTCCACCAGAGGTCAATAGATCCTGCTCTACCTCTCATTCAAAGCCTTGCCCAGGGTGCTCTCCCTCACTTCTCTTATGTGGGACATTTAGGCCCTTCCAACATGCCCATAGTACAAAGATGCAGTCCTCTGGCTAAGAAGAAAAGAAACAGAAGCACATGGCCCTGCCTGGGTAGCTCAGTTGGGTGGAGTGTCGTCCCAACATGCCAAGGTTATAGGTTCAATTCCCAGCCAGGGAACATAAAAGAATCAACCAATAAATGCATAAGTGGAACAACAAATCAATGTTTCTCTCTCTTTCTCTGAAATAAGTAAATAAATAATTTTTTAAAAGGAAAGAAACAGAAGCATAGGGCTACAGAGCATGTACAGAATATGTGCCCACAGAATTTGGTGAACTCTGGAGGGGTCAGGGCTCAAGGAGGCATTTACGGAACATGAACTTGGGCCCACCCTAGGACATGCCTTGAGTGGACAAGATATGATCTTGAGGGGGCCCCACCTGGTGAGGATGACAGACAAGTAGGGGACAAGAGGCCCTGAGAAGTACATAGCAGGTGCAGCCATCACCCAGAGAGACAAGACCTTCTTCGGGATGGAATTTGGGGAGGAAGGGATCTACTGGGCTGGTTTTGCCCACTCCGGACCAGAATCTTGATTCTAACTGCCAGGTAGACTTCATCCTATCAGGGCCCCTTGCTGAAGACTTTATGAAGAAGATTTCTGCTGTCTCTGCTGAGAAGCCTGGATGAACTTCTGACTGGGCATGTTTCTGCTTCGGCCAGTCTTCAGGGAAGACAAGTGGGAAGCCCTGACCCATATCAGTTTTTCTGTGAACTGCTACAGACGCTGGCCGGGCGACAATCCCTGTCTCTGCCTGAGGACGGCGTTCGCAGATATTCCAACTGTTGTCCCTGTGCCTAGTCACTTCCTGCTTTGAGTCCAAACTGGTACAAGACCTTAGGTGTGTGGCCCCTTGACTCTTTCTGTGTGGGCGCCCCCTAGTGGCAGCGGGTTGTTATTATTGTCTAGTCTGCCCAAGTTCATCTCAGTTTGACCACAGCAGCAGGGATGGAGGGGTGGGGTGTAGGGTGGGGGATTGTTTCTGTCTGGAGATGGAAGGGGCTGGTTCTCAGAGAAAAGAGGACATGTCATATGCATTTTGTAAAACAGGGGATAAAGAAAGGAAGGGCATTCTGGACCTCAGAAAATCATGTGCAAAAGTAAGCAGACATTAAAAAGAGGGGATCTGGAACCTCAGAGTGGTAAAATATGGGAAGGCAAAGAGAGGAAGGAGATTACTTCTGGTGGTAGAATAAAGTAGGAATGAGATGAAGCATGAGGGAGCCTGTTGGCAATGCTGAAAGTGGGGACCAGCCTTTGCCAAATCCCGGGTCAACCTGACCCTCATTAATGTGGATACTGAAGAGTCAGATCTTTTAAAGATAAGGAAAAACTTTGTTCTAAAGGACCCCTTCTGCATCTCAGTTTATGTGACTCATAAAGTGGCCTCAGAGACAAAGAAACCCAGCCCACCAGTAACAGAGGGAACCAGTAATGGGCCACGTCAGCACTGGCCCATTGCTTAGAATAAGGAAGCCCCCACCCCAATAGCATTTCCGCCTAGAGGGATCCAAGAATAGAAATTCCCCATCTTCCCACAAAATCATAAGAGTGCTTGAAGGTACAAAGGGGAACAGGAAAGAAGGGTGCAAATTGTGTATACAGTCTTTTAGGGACGACAGCCACGTTGCCTGTTGTTTTTTTTTAAGATTTTATTTATTTATCTTTAGAGAGGAAGGGAAGGAGAGAAGGAGAGAAATATCAATGTATGGTTGCCTCTTGCAAGTCCCCTGCTTGGAACTGGCCTGCAACCCAGGCATGTGCCCTGACTGGGAATTGAACCTCGATCATGTCGTTCTCAGGCCCGTGCTTGATCCACTGAGCTATACCAGCCAGGGTGCCTGTTTTCTTATATAATCGTCATAACAACCCTTCCAGAAAATTGTAATTAGCTCTGTTTCACAGATGAGGAACCTGAAGCTCAGAGAGGCTAAGTAGCCTCCCCAGGGCCCCCCTGCAGTTAATGGTATATTTAAACCAAGCTCTACATGTAGCCTCTAACACCCTTTTTGCTGGGTTCCACGAGGGTTTGAGGTCTGAAGCAAGTTTGCAGTGGCCATCACAGCCCATTACCTTCACACCATGACCCCAGACTCCAGGATCTCCATTTGACACGTGATAAGACTAGACCTGGAGGAGAGTCACTCAATCTCTCCGTGATGATGCGGGATCACCCTCGCCCTCTGCTCCCCCCCAACTGAAGATCCTCCAGGTCCACAGGGGTGGTGCCTTCACCAACTTCTTGTTGCTGCATTTCCCCATTTCACAGTCCAGAAAACTGACCCAGGCCTCATCCTTGGGGTGCGAGACAAGAGCACTGATGGGGGTCTGGCAGTGCCAGCCTAAAGGTGGTGTTGTAGGTACCCTTTTTTTTCTGGGGGTGAAGAGCTAGGACTCCTGACACCCTGAGGTCCCAGCCACCCTGACCTATGGCAGATCGGGGATCCCTAAGGGTCTTTAAACCTCCAAGCCCGGATGCTTACATACCAGGGCTTCAGGGGAAGGGGCAGGCGAGATGTGACTGCCTTGCTCTAGGCATATCCATGTTATGAGAAAATCAGTTTTTTCTCTACTTCTATATGCATCTAAGTACATTAGATTCCACTGTGGGTCTACAGTCTCCTCTGTAACATAAGAGGGTGGGAGGGGGTCATTTTTAAGTTATCTTCAAGCTCAAACATTACACAAACTCTAGGCAGGTGAAACATTGTATTAGATAGCTAGGGCTGCTGTACCAAATACCACAGACTGGGGGCCTTACACAACAGAAATGTATTCTTTCATGGCTCCGAGGGCTACAGGTCTCCTTGGCTGTCTTCCTCCTGGTCTCCCCTTTGTCTTTCCTAATCTCTTCTTATAAGGATAGTCCTATTGGACTAAGATCCACCCATATGACTCCATTTAACCTTAATCATCTCTTTACAAGCCTGTCTCCAAATATGGTCACATCCCAAGGTTTAGGACATCAATATATGAATTTTGAGGGGGGGCACAGTTCAGCCAGTAACACAAATAGAACACACTCTTCATTTCATAACAGAAGTTGTAGCCCTCGCCCTTTAAAAGTGAGCTCCCTGGTGCATTTAAAAGATAATTTGATTCTCATCTGTTCTCCAGATCCACACCAATGGCCCTAACAAGGCCTATCTCTCTGCAATCTGATTTTAGAGGCCAGAAGTAATATTTCTATTTGCCACGTACTGGATACCGTCATGCCACTGGTTGGCTGTTGGAGTTGATACAGACACACTGCCCTTGGCCAACTATCAGACAGAGAGTGAAATGTGCCAGAATTAGAGTACAAAAAGCAAAGGCTTCAGAGTCAGGTCCCAGCACAGCTATCACCTGCTTGACCTTAGATGAGAGAGCTCTGTGTGCCTCTATTTCATCATCTGGGCAATGGGACTATAGCGCTACAGCAGACATCCTGGCCCGCACCATCTCTGTGCATGCAAGCCACCCTTCCAACTGCCAGAGCCTGCATTCTGTGTTTGAGGTGCGGAAAGGGCTGACTGGCAGCAAGGACCCACTCTGCACTCTGCTCCTTTGCCCAGGAGGCCAGAAGAGCCCAGGAATTCAAGACTTCTTGGAGCAGCCTGTAACCAGTGGCTGGTGGGAGCTGGCTTGTATGCCCTCCTTTAAGAGGAACAAGTGCAAGACACATTCTCACACCTTTCCTCCCAGCCTGATTCACTTCCTCACCCCCCTCCCTAGCCTCACCTCCCAGATAAATCCCTCTCACTGACACTCCTGTTCCAGGCTCTGCTCCACCGCAGTGCAGGACTACATATGATCACACATGTCCATACATGGGTAGTGGTGAGGAGAGCATTACAATATAACACTTTAGGTCAGGAATTTTTATCGCAGCTATCCTCTGATCCCCTAGGAGCAGTGGGTCACTGGCTTCCGCCTGCCTCTAAGCCTTCAGAACGACCCCAGTGAAACTGCAGCCTGGACTCAGCTCCCTAGTCTGTTGTTTGGCCCCTGTGCCAAAGTGGGGTTGGAGGCAGAAGAAACAGCTGGCTCTGGCCCAGATGGACTCTGTTTGCATCTCAGCAGCCTGACCCTGTTCTCTGACATCTGGAAAGACCCAGCAGTGAGGCTTCCATGGCCCCTTATCACCCTTTCCACAGTCTAGACATGGAGACAAGCCCACGATGCTGGGCACAAACCTGCCTCCCTTTCCTGAACAGCATGACCCTCTTTCTTTCTCCCACCCCAGACCTCCACTCCCTTCCCCACCTCCAAGGAACATCCACAGTGTGGGGTCCCTCCCTCTGTCCTTCCAAGAAAAGATGAGCTTTCACAAGTATTGTGAATTTGCAATTTCTTAAAGAAGATGGAGACACAAAGCTTAAACAAAGGAGTAGGCTCTGAGTGGTGTGTTTTCAGGCATTGACAGCAGGACACCCTGGGGTGTTACTCAGTTACAGAAGGAACAGCATTCTGCCCAAGGGCAGGTCTATTTAAGGTGGGCAGGTCAGACTTTCAGTGGGGATTTCAGAGTGTGCTCTAAAAGGGGCCCAGACAATCCCTCTTCTCTCGCCTATATCCCCCGGGATTCAAATCCAGGCTATATATTTCTGATTCCAGACAACATGGACTTGTCGCAAGAGCTGGGCTTCAAAATAGAAACAGAGATGGGAGGGGAAGAAAATGAACAAGGCCCCCCTCCTTGCTTTCCTCCCTACTTTTGCCTTGGGGTTGGGAAAAGCCACCAGAGCAGAGACCACTCTGTCCCTCTCATGGCTCTAGCCCTGTCTGCTGGGCTGGAGCCTGTCTGTCGGGCTCACCAGGGCTCCCTGTGTGTCATCCCGCAGCCGGCAGGATGCTAGTGGCAACTGTCAGAAAGACCAGCCAACCCTAGCGAGCCCCCTGCCCACCCTAGGCTCTGCTCAGAGGACAAGGCTGAACTGATTCTGTCAGGAAGAGTTAGACCTCTGTCCTGGGTTGGCTCGATTTAACGATACGAGGCAAATGCATTTGGACAGCCTGGATCCAGAGCACTATCCGTCATACACACTGGCCACCTCTCCGGCAGGCAGCGCTCTCCACAGAAAGATCATGCAGGCTCCCTCCATCCTGTCTTGAGAAGGCTGGTATCAAAGCCTGAGGGTCCGGGGAGGAAACCAGAGATAGCAGGTGTCTGCAAGCCGGAGGTTCCCTGGGGGGAAAGTGTCAGGACCAGCTATATCCAGGCCCTTGTGGGGAGGCAAACAGCCAGCACCTTCTCCCTGCCCCAAGGAGGTGACTCATCAGGCACCCAATACCAGGATGATCACAGAAGCACAATTTTACCTCCCTGAGAGCTTCCAGTTGGGTGGGTGAGAGCTGGAGGCTGGGTGAACAAAACAGGGCCTCTCTGTGAGGGGACTGGCTTGATTCCAGAGGAGACCCCTACCCTCACCACTCCCTCTCATACCCCACATGCTTCCTGCACAGACCAGCCGGCATGGCAGCCAGTAGCAGTCATGCTGGTTGGAGTAAGCAGGAAGGAATCCTCAAGATTCCAAGCCCCTTCCCAGGGTGAGCTTGCAGTGGGCAATTCCATGAAGCCAAGCCCCTCATCAGCCCTCAGCCCGTAAGCACCTGGCAGGCAGTCATTCCCTCCTCCCAGATTTCCCACAGCCTTCCCCTGATAAATGCAAAAACATCACTGAGGTGATGAAATCCCACTAATAGGAGTTTTCACGTATGGAGTCATCTTGGGAGACACAAAAATTCTGAGCATCACCCACTTCATCCAGCAAAGTAGATATCTTGTTATTAATGCAGCTGGTCCGAGGCAGCCACGAATGTGATGACCAGGGTCTGAGTAACAGAGGCAGGTGTTATGGACTGAATGTGTTCCCCCTAAACTCCATGTGCTGGAACACGACCCACCAATGTGATATTAGGAAGTGGGTCTTTGAGAGGTGGTTGAGTTTACATGCGGTGATGAGAATGGAGCCCTAATGAATGGGATTAGTGCCCCTTAGAACTGAGTCGCTGGGGAGTTTCCTTCCTCTCTGCGCTCCCCTGTGAAGATACAACAAGTCATACATCTGCAACTTGGAAGAGCTTTCACTAGACACTGGATCTGCCAGCATCTTGACCTTGGAATTCCCAGCCTCTAGAACTGTAAAAAATACATTCTGTTGTTTATAAGTCACCCAATCTATGTTATTCTCTTATTGCAGCCTAAGCTAAGATAGCGAGTTGGAGGAGGAAAATTGAGCTACCATTAGAATCACGCTTGGCCCAGCCTGGCCCACCTGGCCCTTAATTAGCTATATGATTTTGGGCAGGTGCCAGGGCGTCTCTGAGGCTCATCTGTCTCCTATTTGTCTGTTTTGCCCAAAAGATGGTTTGGGAGCAGGTGTAGTTACCCTTCCCACCACCACTGCCCAGGTGCTCATTTAATGAGCACCGGCTCAACACCTGGTATTTTTATAGGTTCTTGAAATACAGTGAACAAAGCAGATAAGAATTCCTGCCCTCAGAGAACTCACGTTCAAGTGGGTGTGCCCCAAACCCTCACCTTCATCTTCATAAAGCACTTCAAATATCAAAGAGATGGGAACCCTTGTTCTCTGTTGGTAGAAATGCGGATTGGTATAGCCACTGTGGAAAACAGTATGGAGATACCTCAAAATATTAAAAATGGAGCTGCCTTTTGACTCAGCAATTCCACTTTTGGGAATATATTCAAAGAAACCCGAAACACTAATTCAAAAGAACATAAGCTCCCCTATGTTCACTGCAGCATTATTTACAATCACTAAGATGAGGAAGCAGCCCAAGTGCCCATCAGTAGATGAGTGGATAAAACAACTATGGGACATTTACACAATGGAATTCTACTCAAAAATAAAAAAAAAGAACATTTTACAATGACAGCATAGATGGACCTGGAGGACATTATGCTAAGTGAAATAAACCAGGCAGAGAAAAGACAAATACCATGTGACTTCACTCCTTGTGCGATCTAATAAACAAAATGAACAGGCCAAATGGAGACAGACTCACAGATGGAGAGCAGGATGACAGCCAAGGTGGAGGAGCTCAGGGGGTGGAGGGATTAGGCAAAGAGGAAAAGGACTCATGGACGCGGACAACAGTGTGGTGACTGTGTGGGGAAGAGAGCATAAGGGGGCTAAACAAAAATGAGGAAAATACAGTAAGAATTTGTTTCAAAAGCCTCCTCAAACTTCCTATTGAGGGTTACCTCTCAATGTGACAACTTCCGTAAGCCTCCACCAGCTGCATAAAGTGGGCCTGCCCTGCACCGACTGGTGAAAGAACCAGAACAATAGGAAAGGGACAGGAGGTGCACGCAGATGGCGGGCCCCCCATTGGGCTGTGGCAGGACGAAGCAGCCTTCAGGGCCTGCCACTATCCGGCCAAGCCAGGGTTCTTGTCAGCCTGTAGGCACCAGAGAGCCCTGGGGCCTTTCTTGAGCCTTTTTAAGAAGTGCTTCCTCCAGATGTCGACCCTCCAATGTTAGGTCTGGAGGTGGTTCTGAGGTAGGAGGCTGCGGTCCCCACCCCAAGGCCTTACTTCTATTTTTTCCTCTGGTGATCACTTTGATATCAACAACCTCCCACCATGTAGTCTTTGGTGCTGCTTCCCCTGTGAAAATTGGCCAAAGAATAGACTCAGAACCTTCCACCCAAATTCCCACCCCCATAACACACAGGACAGCAACACCAGGAGCTTCCAGTAATACCTGGGAAAGAACTGGGGTAAGAAGGGGGTATTAAGAAGCCCTTAGGGTATGGCTAGAAAAAAAATGTGCCCTTTTTTCTACCAACTTCTTGGCCACCGTAAGGGCTCTGCTCCCAGCCTACCCCCACCTCTGGGTACTACCAGCTGCTACCAAGTCTAGACTCAAGAAGAGAAAGCCCTTTCTTCTCCCACGCACCTGAGGGCCATCATCACTATAGCTCACTGGCAGCAGACACTGAGATGGGCCCAAGTCTCTATCAACAGGTCAATAGCCTCACTGCTGGGCCATGACAGGGAAATAGAGGCTCAATACAACAACGCACACCCAATCATGGAGGAACCCACCCAGCAGCTGCCACAGCTGAGGGGGCTGGGGCTGCTGCTGGGGTGCCACCAGGGGACCATCTCCCTTTAGTGGACAGGGTGTGGCAGGAGAGCTGAGCAAGTTAATCAGGTGGTTTGAAAGGCTAAGCAGAAGCCTGGCCTAAAGCTGCCACCTGGGCCACCCACTTGTACTGCCTGTCACCAGCAAGAGCCCCCAGGGCCCCCCCCCAGCTCCCCAGAAGGAAGCTTCAGTAGCTGATTCCACCAAGCCAAATGTGTGTACAATGTTTCCTAATAAAATGCAAAGGCTGTTGAAGGCACTCCAGCCCCCTCTCTTACTTCTGAGGTGTAATTAATACATAAATTAAGCTCACACAGACTCACAAATGCCAACAATAAAAAAGAAAAGAAAAATGTAATTAGTTTGCTCATATGACTCCATCTGTCAGCTCTGAGCTCAGCACCACACAGCAAATCCTGAGGGCTTTGGCCCACTGGCAGTGCTGGGCTCTGCTCCTGCCCCACTCTGGGGAAGAGGCTCTTCGTGGTAACTATAGGAACCTGGGGACTCTGGTCAGGGGCATCTCAGTGAGCAGAGTGCTCTGGAGCACACACACTGCAGGCTGGAAGCATCCTGAGACCTGCTGGTGTAGCCCTGGGTGCAGGGGGGCTGGGGAGGGCAGCTACAGGGAATTGGCACTTACGTCTTCCAGTTCTGTCCTGCTCTGAGCAGAACTTGAAGAGAGGTGAGTGGGGAACAGAGAACTGGAATGGATCTAAGACTCATCCTCCTCCTCCAACCTGTCATCTCTGTCACATACTATCTACAAGAAGAGAAAGGCTGAAAAGGACAACAGGAACTGGAGGGGAAGGCACCAGAGAGAGAGAAGGAGCAGAGAAGGCTTGGGGAGCGGGGGGAGGGGGCAAAGAAGGCCAAGAGTAATGTAGGAGTAGAATTCATAACTGTGCACACGTTTGTGTGATACCCAGGGCTTTCGCATGTAGTATGTCATTAGATTTTTCAGCACTCTGGGAAAAGGACAAACAAATGGGTTTTTTAAAAAAATTATTTATATTACAAAATTAATACATGTTTGTTTAAAAACATTTAAATAAGAGTAGGAAGTAAAAATCACCCCCAAATATTTCCTCCCATGCTCTCAGTCCCCAGGAGATTATGTCATTAATAATTTATTGTGTATCCTTTTTGCAATGCATTAATATTTGGAACAATAGTTATTAAAAGGGGTTGTGCTTTCTACGTGGTTTGGCAACCTCTGTGCTAACTGGCAGTTACAAGCACCAGACGTGCTCACCTTTCTAGGTGAGCACAGAACAAGCTCACTGGTTTTGGTAAATGCACAGTGCTCCAGCATATGAAGTGATTTATAGATGTTTTGTTTATATTTACCACTCACTTTATGTAGCCTCCTATTGATGAATTATTGGCTTATTTCTAAAATTTTATTAAATTTACAGAGATATTTAGGGCTGGTATTTATTTCTTACATATTTTATGAAGACTTTATTTTTTACAGCTATTTTAGGTTCACAGCAAAATGGAAAGGAAGGTACAGAGATTTCTTATTTGCCTTCTACAGTTGCACATGCATAACCTCCCCCATTATCAATAGGTCCTCAGAGTGGTACATTTGTCACACTTGATGACCCTACACTGACACTTCAGTATCACCCAAAGTCCATAGCTTACTTGAGGGTTCACTCTTGGTGTTCTATATTCTATGGTTTTGGACAAATGTGTAATGATTGTATCCACCATTATAGCATTTCACTGCTTTAAATATCCTCTGTGTTCTGCCTGTATTTTTCTTGTTTTCAAAGACAGAAATAAAACAGGCTCTAGGAAGATCGCACCCAGGGCTACACAATTAGGAAGTGGCAAATACTACCTTAGGCTCAGCCCTTCCGACTCCATATACCCAGTGCTTTTTTCACTGTACCACAGTGGAAGGTGGGGCAGGAGACAGGACAGGCTAGGAAGAGAAGAGAGGGGAGGAAGGGAAGAAGGCTCAAGAAAAGAGGTAAAGAACCCTGGCTGGTGTGGCTCAGTGGGTTGGTCACTGACCTGTGAACCAAAAAGTCACTGGTTCAATTCCCGGTCAGGGTTCATGCGTGGGTTGCAGGCCAGGTCCCCAGTTGGACAGCCAAGTGATGTTTCTCACACTAATGTTTCCCTCCTTCTCTTCCCCTCTCTCTAAAAGCAAATAAATAAAATGTTTTTTTTTTAAAGAGGCAAAGTAAATCAAGGGGACTGGGGATGGAGCAGTAAGAAGGGCCACAAATAATTCACAAAAAATTTTTTTAAATTCTTAAAAGCCTTATTTTTTAAAGCAGGTCCTTGCAGCCATGTACATAATTATGAAAAATCAGACCCATCTAAGTGTCTACCCATCTGAGGGGAGGACTTATCCATGACGGATGCCACAGGGAGGGAACACAGCACAGTGGCATGAGTGCTGGCCATGAAGATGACAGAGACCCAGGGGAGGGCTAGGGTGTGGTCTCTGTGGGGTGGGGGCAGAAGACAGAATAGTGCAAGGGAGGGGGTCCTGACTTCACCTTCTGCTTTAATCTTGCCGTGTGGCCCCTGCCCCTTGACACCATGGAAGTTGCTCCCACCAAGGTCCCCGGGACTTGTAGGTAAACCAAACCCATGCACACGCCTAGACCCTCAGGTTTCTGGGCAGTGTATCCACATTACCGTTCACAGCACACTGGGATCCTGGGATGAGGCTGCTCTGCACTGGAGGTGACCAGGGGACCGTGGGTCCCGCAGCCCACCCCCAAGGTCAGCGAGGCCCAGCATCTCGCCTCGCAGGCTCTACCAGCACCACTGGGGCGCCTGGTGAGAGGCTGTGCTCTGCAGTACCCCACCGCCATCTTTTCTCTAAAGTGCTTCTCTCTGGAATGGTGGTGGCCCTGTGGCCTTTCTCCAGGTGGGCAGAGTGGTGCCAGGAGCCCTAGCCTTTCCTGATTATGCACGCTTCTCAGAGCCCTCAAGTGCATATTTGCATATTTGTTTATTTTTTAATATAGGGCATTAAACATTACATGTATTATAAAGCACATGCAAAATCACATAGTAAATAGGAATATATAACAATAAAATAAAGATTTTCAAGATAATGAAATTTTACATGTTAATGGTATCCAATAAGAGCCTTCTCGTATTCTCACTAAAAGATATTAAGAAGCACTGTTAGTGAGAGCAAGGTACATAATTGTTACTGTCACATCTGATCAGTGAGTTACTTCTTTTTCTCTTCGTGCTTGATAAAGAGCTCCTCCTAGGAGCAGGGCGTCTGCTCTGCCCTTTCTTTTCATTCACTTGGGCTCCACTCTCAGTATCCTGGTCGGCCCTAGGTGACTTAGCAGGCATCTTTCTGAGCTGTGTCTGCTTTGGGAGGTCTGCTTGGTAAGTGGGCCTCAGCAGGCTGGGAAGGGAACCAGCGAGGGGTCCAGTCTCCTCCAGACTGGGGAACCCCTTCCCTGAGGACAACGGGGGAGCAATGTGCATGTCCCGTGAGCATCCAGGATGCCTGGTCAATCTGTACTACAGATTGAGAAAGACTACTGTATGTGTCTTTTCTAATCTCAGTTAAAAATGTAGAGAGAAATAAGTAGTTTTCCTGTACCTCCAAGGGTTTTCTCACATACCCCCATGGTGCATGCAACCCACTGGGGAAGTGGTTAAGAGCTTAGACTCTAGAATTGGGCTGCCTGGGTTCAAATCCCAGCTCTGCCACTATATTAGTGTTCTAATAACACCGTGACACATTGCCCCAAAACTAAGTGCCTCAAAACAACCATACTCATGGATTTTCTCCCACAGGTTCTGTGGGTTGGAAATTCTGGACTGGCTTGGCAAAGCAGTTCTGACCTGGAATTCCTTAGAGGCTGTGGTTAGATGTCAGTGGGGCCGTACTCATCACAGAGCTTGAAGAGGACTGGGGATTTACTTCCGTGGCGCCTCACTCACCTTCATGGCTGGCAGCCTGGGGTCAGCTACTGGCTGAGGGTCTCACTTCCTCACCAGTCTCTTTGAGGGACCTCATGGCACAGTGATGGTAAGGCCCTCTGTGACCAGACCTGGGAAGCTACCACCACCACTTCTGCCATGCGCTGGGGGCCCCACGGGAGGTTCTGATTGGCTGTGGGAAGAGACAGACCTGTGGGTGAATCCAGGAGGCCAGAGGCCCTGGGGCCCTCTCAGAGTCTGCCTCCCACATCCCCTACTAGCTGTGAACTCAGGGCGCTTTCTCTACCTCACTGTGAAGAGACCTCACTGTGCCTTGTCCTTACCTATGAAATGAGGGCAATGATATCCTGGGACAAATTTATAACAGAATCAACTGCACTAGGTAGAGGTATAAAATGGCTTCATTTCCTTAGTCCCTGTCTTCACTGGAGCTCTGTCAAAACCCCTTTTTGTGTCTCATAAGGACATCTCAGGCAAGTCAGGCCCTGTTTATAATCAGTGTCATATCCGACTGACATATTTCCTCAGTGCATGGCCAGCCTAGGCCAGGCTGCTGGGCCTTGCAGAAAGGAGTCTTGGGTCTGAATTTCATTCCCCTGCCTTCCCTAGGACACTTTCTCCCTCTGGGGACAGTGCAGGATGGGGTGGGAGGGGGGCTAAGAGTGATAATCACTCACTGACAGGTGTTGCTCTGGTCGCTCCCAGCTGTCACTGGCTCTCTGAAGAGACTATCGTATGGCTAATGTCCAAAGGAGCGCATGCCACTCTCTGGGGCATGGATGGATCATCTGCTGGAGTCTTCTGAGGGCTGTGTGGCTCTCATGGGAGATCTCCTTCTAGTCCCTTCTTCTGCACCCCTACTTCTGCACTGCAGGGTGGGCACCAGTGATGCTCCTTTCTGCAGCACCCTGCCAGGCCAAACTTGCAGGCTAGGCCAGCCCATCCCCTCCATCCCCACTCCTGTCTCTTAGGAAGGGGGCACTAGCCTGCTCTACCACAGGCACCCCCGTGGATGAGAGGCCTTCTCCTCAGCCCCTCCCTGGCTTCAGAGAGCCCAATGGCCCCTGACCCTGCCCCAGATAAGGAATAGCTGTCCTGCTTGCCCAGGCCTACCACCCACTACCTGCCCTTTCTCTGGCTCCCTTTCTGGTTATGTAGTAGTTGATGAGTCTTTCTGTTTGTAAGTCCTGGGGTGGGGGGGTCTGGCTCTCCTAATGGTTTCCTCTGTGTAGAGTATGGAGCTGTTAGTGGCCCTTTGCCCTCAGCCTTTATTGACAAGAACCATAGCTGGGGCAAGAGGGAGAATCCCACCAGCCTGGAGCTGTCTAGTGCTGCCTGCCAAAGCCAGAGTGGGATGAATCGAGTACAGGGCGTGCTCGGTGCAGTTGTCCCTAATGATTGCTTGACGTTGCCATCCCCTGGGCCTTTGTGTTCTTCCACACAGTTCTCCCTCCCTGGCCAAATTCTCAGACTCCACACCCTAATTATCTGACTCTCTTCTATCTGTCTTCCAGAGTGACTTTCTGAAATGGAAATCTGACCCTGTCACTCTGCTTAAAATGGTGCCCCTCAAGTTAAGTACAAGCTTCAAGGCCCTCCATGTAGGGGGAAATGACATGGTTAGCTGCTGCCAATGACCCTGAAGGCTCTCCTGCCTTCCCATCAAGGAGATAGCTGGGACTGGAGGTGCCCCACCCTGGCCCAGGGAACTCAAATAGCCTCCTGCATGACTCAGGTCACTCTACAAAAGGGGAGCAGCAAGGGTCAGGTCCTTCTCCCAGAACACAGCCCTGTTGTGATACAGCTGCACCTGGTTTGAGCATGCACCTCACCAGGAAGCTAAGAGAGGACAGAAGTCCTGTCAGGTCCTCAGTGCTGGTCTGCCTAAGAGTCTGAGCCTACACCTAGCCCTTGGCTCACCCCCGGTGCTCTCTCCCAGAGCCAGTGGTCTCTCCCTACTGAGCAGTCTCTCGGTATGTATGTGTTCCCCTTTGTTCGTGGACACATACATACCGACTACCCTCCAGCCACAGGGACTGCTTGGAGGTGGTGCTGTTCTTCTGAGAGAATTGCTCTCCAATTCTTTCCCGCTGTATCCCTAAAACCTCCAGTCCGTAGATTCGCCTCCTGCGTACTCCTGAGTGTTTAAGCACAGCTGCAACAAAGCACTTTCACAGGGTTGTGGGCATGAGACCAGAGAGGTCTTCTGGCTCTTGCCCCAAGGATCTCCAGATTAGCCGAAAACACTAATAGGTAAAGGATGCAGTCAGATGATGCAACTAGAGAGTGTGCAGGAAATCCACTGTGGTGCAAGAAAGGACCTGGCTCTGCCTGTGGAGACCAGAGGCAGCTGCCAAGGAGGACCGGCTGAATCTGGTGTCCAGGAGCTATAGTCAATTTTTCTTCTCCACCCCCAGGTGATTCCTGCTGATATGAGCACAGGGCCTCTTGGTGGGGTCAGTGCCTTCCTCGGGTACAACGGCCCGACCCGGGTGCTCCAGCCTTCCCATTATACCCACACACAGGTGGGCTGGAACGTGCAAATAAGTCTCTGCTGAAGACTATCATCGAAGAAGGGGAGTAACAAAATAACAACAGCAATACAACTAACAGTCACAGAGTGCTTACCATGTTTCAGGCAATTCTACATGCTTTACAAATGTTAATTCGCTTAATTTTCACTAATAACACTGTGAGATGGACACTGTTGCTGTCACTTCGTAGCTGAAACACCTGAGGTTGGGAGAGGTTCAGGAGCAATACCCAAAGCAGGGAATTGGTGCGGCAGAGCCAGGGATGAACCCCACCATTTTGATTCTGAGCCCTCACTTTTTAATTTTTTGAACTTTTTAATGAAAAAAATTAAATATATACAAAAATAGAATAATGTACCCAAATCTCCTGTACCCTGTGCCAGCAACGATCAGCGCAGGGCCCATCTCGTCTCGTATGTACTGCCACCCACTCTACACTCCTGTTACTTTGAAGCAAATCCCAAACATTATGTTATTTCATTCATGAATATCTTAGAAGAATGTACTAAAACATAAAAACTTTTAAAAACACATAGCCACAATACCATTATCTTGCCTTAAAAAATTTACAGTAATTATTTAGAATCATGAAATACTTAGTGTTCAAATTGCAGTGTGTCAAAATACACCATATTGTTACAGTTTGTGTGTTTGAAACAAAATAAAAATAAGATCCATGCATTTCTGCTAGATCTGTATTTTTAAGCTTCATCTAGTCTATGGGTTTCCACAGCTCTCCATGCTCGCTCTCTCCCCGCTTGTGATTTAATTACTGAAAAAAACTGCATTGATTTTCCTCTTAAATTTTCTACCACCTGAATCTTGTTGACTACAACCCCATGGTGTAAATTACTCATTTCTCTGTTCTCTGTACTGCTATAAATTAGTAGTTGTATCTTGTTCAAGTGGAGGTTAGATGTTTGGCAAGATTATTTCATAATATTCTTCCACGGAAAGGCACATTACGTCTGATTGCCTGTCTTTCTGTGATGATAGCAGTGGTTGGTGCTCAGTGCTTAAACTCCTCGTTAACTAGAGGTTACAATACAGATACTCCAATTCTATGGTTCCGTCTTCACTGACTTTTATGAAGAGATACTTCCTCTCATCTACTATACTATTTGGTTACTCAGTAGTAACATTTATATGGGAGAGACAAGATGTTTTGTTCTTTAATTACTGGTTTTCCAAGTAATATACCTGCTTTTTTTTAACTTTTTTATTGATTATGCCATTACATTTGTTCTATTCCCCCCTCCACCCTGCATGCCCCTCCCCCACCGTTCCCCCCCCTTTAGTTCATGAACACGTGTCTCAAGTTCTTTAGATTCTGTATTTCCCCTACTATTCTTACCCTCCCCCCTGTCTATTTTCTATCTACTGTCTATGCTACTTATTTTCTGTACCTTCTCCCCCTTCTCCTTCTCCCACTCCCCTGTTGCTAATCCTCCACATGATCTTCATTTCTATGATTCACTCCTGATCCAGCTGTCCTTTTAGTTTGCTTTTGTTTTAGGTGTGGTTGTTGATAACTGTGAGTTTGCTGTCCTTTCACTGTTCAACTTTTTTATCTTCTTTTTCTTAGGTAAATCCCTTTTAACATTTCATATAATAAGGGCTTGGTGATGATGAACTTCTTGAATTTGGTCTTATCTGAGAAGCACTTTATCTGTCCTTCCATTCTAAATGAAAACTTTGCTGGGTAGAGCAATCTTGGTTGTAGGTCTTTGGTTTTCATGACTTGGAATACCTCTTTCCAGCCCCTTCTTGCCTGTAAGGTCTCTTTTGATAAATCAGCTGACAGTCTGATGGGAACTCCTTTGTAGGTGACTGTCCCCTTAGCTCTTGCTGCTTCTAGGATTTTCTCCTTCATTTTAATCTTGGGTAATGTAATTATGATGTGCCTCGGTGTGTTTCTTCTTGGATCCAACTTCTTTGGGACTCTCTGAGCTTCCTGGATTTCCTGGAAGTCTATTTCCTCTGCCAGAATGGGGAAGTTCTCTTTTATTATTTGTTCAAATAAGGTTTCCACTCGTGACTC
Source organism: Artibeus jamaicensis (assembly GCF_021234435.1). Classification (NCBI taxonomy): domain Eukaryota; kingdom Metazoa; phylum Chordata; class Mammalia; order Chiroptera; family Phyllostomidae; genus Artibeus; species Artibeus jamaicensis. The sequence continues at coordinate 307,953 of NW_026521867.1, read as the reverse complement.
TTCCCCTTCTGGTACCCCTATAATTCGGATGTTGGAATGTTTAAAGATGTCCTGGGGGTTCCTAAGCCTCTCCTCATTTCTTTGAATTCTTGCTTCTTGACTCTTTTCTGTTTGGCCAATATTTGCTTTCTTCTGGTCCACTCCATTGATTTGAGTCCCAGACTCCTTTCCATTACTATTGGTATCCTTTGCATTACCATTCATTTCAATTAGTTTAGCTTTCATATGTTTCTCTAATTTGTGACTAAAATCCACCAATTCTGTGAGGATCCTGATAACCAGTATTTTGAACTGTGCATCTGAAAATTTGGCTATTTCCTTATCGCTTAGATTTATCGGCTCTGGGGCTCTGAGTTGTTCTTGAGCCATTTTTGATCTGTTTGCGCCAGTAAGCAAGTAAGAGGGGTGAAGCCTTAGTTGTTTACCAGGGCAGGGCCACCCAGGTCGCTGGTTTGTGACGCTGTGTGTGGGGGCGTGGTCAGAGAGGGAGCAATGGCGGTCCTCTCTGCTAGCCCAGTCCGTCCGTTTCACCACTGCCCCAGCCTGTTTATCCAAGCAGAATTGTGGGAGCCTGCTGCCCCACGCCCTGCAGTCTCAATGCTCGCCTCTTCACTGGTTTATCTGCACGCAAATGCGCGACCTACCGCAGACAGCCAGCCGCGCCTCTTCCCTGCGTGCGCCCGTAGCTAGCCTGCCATCCGATCCGCGCCTTCAGCTGCTTGCGCACCACCAGGTCAGGGATCTTTTTGGTCAACTGGCTTCACTGCTGGCTTACCCGTTTAGCCGAGCATTTCGTCCTTTTTTTTTTTTCGGACTCCGTATTATCGATTTTCTGTGTGGTCTGGTTGTGTTAATCATTGTTAAAAATAGTTGTTCTTAGATTTGGTTGTGCACAGAAGCAAGGTGGGTGCACCTACGCCTCCATCTTGGCGGAAGTCTACTTGCTTTTAACATCAATCAGGTTTTGGTTTCTTAGGAGTTTTGTTCATTTATTTTTGCCCTACCTTGTGGATTTAAGTCTATCTGGTAGTTTTCAATTCATTGTAGTTATTAGTATTAATCATATTCAAATACTCCCATCTTTGGTCAGAGGGGCTCCTGAGTGCTTGTGACCAGGTCCTAGTAGTGTTTAGGAGCATCCTTTTTTGTGTGATGTGACAAGATGTTCTGGGTCCCCAGCCCTCTCTTGTAACCAGCACACACAAAAATCATTGATGGTGTCCACATATCTCTCCAGACACCCAAATATTTAGTACCCCCTCTCTGTTCACCTCATGGCCAAACACAGTGGAGAGTCGTGCACTAGGACACAGACCATTCAGCATTTGGTCTCACAGGCAGCCCCACCTTCACACCCACAGCCTCCAACATCCCACAATATGCTTGCATGTGAACAGTGGTTTTCTAAGTACACTGAATTACTGAGCCCCAAAAGCTAAATAGCAGGATCTCCACTTTTCCAAATCCCTACCCTGGCCTCTGCTGTGGGGCTGCCCATCTCACCATCTCTCTGGGCCACCATTAACCTTCGTTCTGCTCCCCACACAGGTGCTGCCTGTACCCATGCTGTAGGCTGCTGACCTACCTTCTGGGAGGTCCACCAGAGGGGCTGTTCACCCTTGACCCTCAAGCTTGATCTTGCTTTGTGGCCTGTGCCCCCATGGAGGTCCCCCTTTCTCTAGGACCTCAGGGGTGTCAAACTCATTTTCACCAGGGGCCACATCAGCCTCACAGTTGCCTTCAAAGGGCTGAATGTAATTTAGGACTGTATAAATGCAACTACTCAACAGTTAAGCAAGAGCTCAGCACTGCCACCAGGTAGAAACCAGGTGCTGGGCTAGATACAAGACAGAGGGCCGGATTCAGCCCAAAGGCCTTGAGTTTGCTACCTGTGCTCTAGGTCCTCCTCCTTATTCTCCCTTCATGATCGGGTGCCACTCCCATCTCTCTGGGAACTGGCCTGCTACTCAGCCATACAACTTGACCCTGGCATTTGTCACCTTGTAAGTCTGGTCTCTAGCTATCACCATCCAGATGTCTCCAGGCCCTGACTACACCCGACTGTCATCTTTCCTTCTCATGTCCTGCTCCTCTGCAGAGGACTCACTGTCCTGCTCAACTCTCTGCACTTGAAGAGGCTGATCTGATGCTCTGGGAGGAAACTGAGCAGGACCATTCACCCTCCAGAGGCCACCAGAACAAGCGCTGGGGGAGTACTGGTGTAGCGGGTGACCTACCCACACAACTTATGAGTACATACAAGCCCTGGGGAAAGTTCAAACAGGTGGCCCTGCCTGCCAAGGTGTGACCCACATCTGAATTTCCCAAATAATTTGAAAATGAAGTGTGTGTGTGTGTGTGTGTGTGTGTGTGTGTGTGTGTGTATATATACTTATATGTGCATATAATATATCTTGAAGAATGCATAAAAACTGTTAACATTTGTTGTCTCTAGGAAAGAGACTGGCTGTCTGATAGAGGGAATGGGAAGTCTGATGGAAAGAGGCTGATAAACACTTTTATACAGTGCTTTAGTTTTTATCATGTGTGTTATTTCTTCTTTCCTTTGGAAGAGATTCTTTGTTTTCTTTTTTCTGGGAGGCAAATTTCATTAATAAGAAAAAGGATGGCAATGACATTCAGTTATAGTCTCAGCTGATATCAACTAATTTACAGGTAGATTAAATGCCAATGAGGGTGGCTCTAAGGGTAGTTATTTAGTGGCTCACCAACATGACCAGAGACCAGGTTCTTTGGTGTTGCCCCCTCAGTGTGTGGACTTTGTCCTTGGACTTCCTAACCTCATGGCTACAAGGAAGAGGTAAGCAATAAAACAGAACAATGCCTAGAAGTAGAAGAAAAGCCATGTCTTCCTTGGGTCTCTTTTGAGGCGTAAAAAACCTTTCCCCCAAAGTCCTCTAGCAGACATGTCTCACTGTCTAGATTACGTCCCATATTCACACCCAAACCTGTTACGGGCAAGGAAAAGGGACACCTTGAAAGTCTTAGGGCAAGGACTGCTGCTCAACCCATCACGAGCAAACCCTCTTAAAAGCAATTGTTTTATAACAACCCTCCTTCAATTCAGAAACCAAATTCATAGATAACATAATTTACCTATAAATATACATTTCAAAAGAGAATCAAAGTAATGCTTTACCTGTAATACAGGGAGAAAGTAAAGGTAATTTATAATAAATTAATCTATCTTTTAATAAGCAAATGTGCAGACAACATACTCTATAGGACGTAATGAATCAGTGAGATGCTGGCAGCTACATGGAAATGCCAAGGCCTTGGCAGCCAGAAACGCAGGCAGATGCCAGAGATGACTCAACTAGCACAAGGCTGTTGCCACTGACACAACAATTTTCCAAAATGGTGAACAACTCTTCATAAAGTTTCAAACAAAGCACAGTGCAATTATCCCTTGATTTATGCAGGAGTTACTTTCCTAGAAAAGTCAGGGCATATTTAAAAACATACAAAAAGATACTCAGAGTTTATTTGCCAAACAGAATAAAGTTTTAGGCTTAGAAATGGGTTTTTCACTTGCATGAATGTCTCAAAAGGACATCAGAAATTTGAGTGTCATATGGGACCGTTCTCTCAAGAAGGACCAAAAGGACTACCTCACACACAAGGATAGTTAGCATTCCTAGACACCCCCTCATTCAATGTCTTCAGTAGGGGCTTTCCCCAAAAAAGCCCCCACCAATTTCCAGACTGCACTTAAGGAGTAGTACCAGCTCCTCTGAGAACTACTGACTTAGACCACCTGGCTCTCCTGACCATGGGACTTCGCAGAGCTGGCTGGGTGCCTGGACAAAATTGGGGCTCTGTAGGAAATGCAGAGGTGATTGGAGGTGAACAGGGAATCAGCAATCTGCTAAACACAGGTAGCATTTGAACATATTTGTTTATAGCTTTTTCTACACATACATATTTTTTCATACAAATAGGAATAGCTGGTTTACCAAGTGGGCAGAACTCAATGGGCATAGACAACAAATAGCTTTCTTTTTCCTCCCACTGCTGTTATTCAGCTCTGCTCTGTCAATGCTCCTTTCCTCACCCTGGAGGATGGCTCACGCGGGCATTCCCACAGCTTTTACAGACATGTTGAGCTCTCATAATCACAGTAGTATTTTCAAGCATAGAAAGCACAGCCTTGTTTGCATCAAGATTCAGTCTGGCACAAGCTTCTCCCCAGCCCCCAGCTCAGACCCGCCAGTGATAGGATAGTAAGAAGCTAGGGAAATTCCTTCACAAGTGGGAAAGGGAAACTGAGACAATATAATTAAATAAGGCCAAACAGTCTGAGCAATTTACATCCAACTAACGAATCACAAGGTTTTTATGTTCTCTATCCAAGGACCCCTAGAAGCAATTGGTTCACACATTCCAGACCATCTGGGACGGACCAGCCTCAGTGCAGGTCCCTCCTCAGTGAGGTTCTTTAAAAATGACACTAACCTGAACTTCCAGCCAAGATGGAGGCACAGGTGGAAACACTATGCCTCCTCTCACAACCAAAACTAAGGACAGCAAAGATCTAGGAACCAGAACACACAGAAAACTGAACTGTATGGAAATCCGACAACCATTTAATCAGACTGATAAGAGGGACAGAGTCGGCGGCCGGCAGAGAGGGATCGCGGCAGGAAAAGGCAGTGGCTGCCAGACCCGGGAGCACAGGTGGGGCAGAGCTGACCATAGTCACACATTCACATGCAGATAAACTAGGTAAAAATGGGCAGCAAGACAGACAGCACAACCCAGGACCCCAGCAATGGGAAATAATGCCTAAAAGCACCAATTGAAAAGGTGCCAGCTCGTGGGAAGAGGCAGAGGGGACTGAAATCTGAGAGAGCTCAGAAGCATCATTGCTCCCTCTCTGACCCCACCCCCACACAGAGCATCACAACCCAGCAACGTGGGTTGTTGCCCCACCCTGGTGAACACCTAAGGCTCCGCCACGTATACATAACAGGAGCGAACAGACCAAAAATGGTTCAATCAGAAGAACAAATCAGCCCTGGCTATTGTAGCTCAGTGGATTGAGTGTGGGCCTGCAAAGCAAAAAAAATCACAGTTCGATTCCCAGTCAGGGCACATGCCTGGGTTGCAGGCCAGTTCCCATCAGGGGACACACAAGAGGCAACCATACATTGGTATTTCTCTCCCTCTCTTCTTCCCTTACCCTCTAGAGATAAATAAATAAAATCTTTTTTTTTTTAAAAAAAAGAACAAATCAAAGCCCCAGAGCCAATACTTTTAAGTGACCAAGAGGTAGCCAACCTATCAGATGCACAGTTCAAAACACTGGTGATCAGGATGCTCACAGAACCGGTTGATTTTGGTCACAAATTAGATGAAAAAATGAAGGCTAACCTAAGTGAAATGAAGGGAAATGCACAGGGGTGCCATAGTAATGGAAACAAAACTGGGACTCAAATCAATGGAGAGGACCAAAAGGAAGAAAGAAACAACCAAACGGAAAAGAATAAAGAAACAAGAATCAAAAAAAATGAGGAGAGGCTTAGAAACCTCCAGGACATCTTTAAACATTCCAACATCTGAATTATAGGGGTATCAGAAGGGGAAGAGGAAGAGCAAGTGGAAAACTTATTTGAACAAATAATAAAAGAGAACTTCCCCAATCTGGCAAAGGAAAGAGAATTCCAGGAAATCCAGGAAGCTCAGAGAGTCCCAAAGAATCTGGACTGAAGAAGGAATGCACCAAGGCACATCATAATTACATTAGCCAAGAATAAAATGAAGGAGAGAATTCTAGAAGCAGCAAGAGATAAGGAGACAGTCACCTACAAAGGAGTTCCATCAGACTGTCAGCTGATTTCTCAAAAGAGACCTTATAGGCAAGAAGGGGCTGGAAAGAAGTATTCCAAGTCGTGAAATGCAAGGACCTACATTCAAGATTGCTCTATCCAGCAAAGCTTTCATTTAGAATGGAAGGGCAGATAAAGTGTTTTTCAGATAAGGTCAAGTTCAAGGAGGTCATCATCACCAAGCCCCTATTATATGAAATGTTAAAGGGACTTATCTAAGAAAAAGAAGAGAAAAATATGAACAGTGAAAGGACAGCAAACTCACAGTTATGAACAACCACACCTAAAACAAAAGCAAACTAAGTGAACACCTAAAACAAGAGTGGAGCCACAGAAATGGAGATCACATGGAGGGTTATCAGTGGGGGAGTGGGAGGAGGAGAGGTGGGGAAAGGTACAGAGAATAAGTAGCATAGATAGTGGGGAGAAAATAGGGGGAGGGAAAGAGTAGTGTGGGAAATGTAGAAGCTAAAAAACTTATGACACATGGACATGAAGTAAAGGGTGGGGGATGTGGGTGGGAGAGGGCGTGCAGGGTGGAGGGGAATGAAGGGGAGGAAAATGTGACAACTGAATAGCATAATCAATAAAATATATATTTTTAAAAATGACACTAACCTGAAAATAACTCCTGATCCCTCTATATGCACATTTTGATGAATCAACATATTAAAAGACACACCTGAAAAGCCAATCAACATTCTGTTAAGATGTTCCCCTGAAATCTCCCCTAGGATTCTGTCCAAAGAAAGATAGTATAAAAAGCTTCAAGAAAAAGGACCCAGAGTTTGCTCTTCCTGAAATTTCCTCACTGGCTAGTCACTCTGGTGCCCTGGGTCAAGCATTCCACTCGGAGATGTAAGACATTTCCTCCTTCTTGTGGGCATCCCACACTCCACAAGCTGTTCCCTTGGAGCCCCTTACTTGTCTTGGCTCTAAACTCAACCCCATTATGCCTGAAGAGAGGGGGCAAACAGACAAAATCCATGAATTAACTTCAGTGAATCACTTTAAGTTTCTAATTGTCTGTTTTTAAAGTTGGGGAATTGAGAAAGATTAGGAAATCACAGAAAAAGCTAACATTCTTTTAGATGACCCCCCCAGCCCCAATCCATATCTTTGAAATTGTTTGTGCACCATCTATATGCACACATACGTGTATACATATGTGTGCATTAAGGAGCTATTAAAAAAGAGCTATATATACCTACACACATACGTATGTATGTCTTTAAAATATATATGCTATCATTTTGGTGTTTTTGTTGTTTGCACAAATGGTATCTTACTGTATGCATTATTCTGTAACTTGGCTTTCCCACATGATGTGACATCTTTTAGGCCCCTGTCTTACACAACAGTTTCTGTGGCAACCAGCTGTTCCCAGGTGTAGCCTGACAACTTTACTTCAGCTGTACCTTCTATGTCTTCCTTTCTGCCCCAGGCATTGTGGTACACCAGTAAATCCAGAAATGCCAAGGAATTAATCTTCCCTGGAGCAGTCCTTGACCACTGGAAGATGGAAGCCAATGAATCACTATTTCACACTTCCAAGGCTCAGGCACTCAATTCTATCACACACTCTAAATCAGCAATTTCCAACCAGTGTGCCACAAGAATTTTTACAACATGCCATACCAGATTATCTAGTCAGTGGCACTTACTTATTTTCTCTTAGATTGTCAAGTAAAAAATGACAACATCCAAAGCAACAATAGATGTTCAGTATAAAAGAGTCAAAATTATACCTAATTTTTGTCAGATAGGCAAAAAATATATATTTTGATGTGCTGGAGAATTTTAGCAATTAGCTTCTGTGTGCCATGAGATGAAAAGGTTGAAAATCACTGCTCTACATGGTTCCTCTAGAGTCCCCAATTGCCACCGCAGTCATTGGTTCAATAAGACACCACTGGAATGGCTTTCCCTGCTTCTCAGTCCCTGAACTCCTAACCTCAGAAATTACTTCCCAAGATAAATCTCCTGAATGCAATCCCTTGTCTCAGGTTTTTGGTGGAACCCAAGCTGAAACACCAAATTAAAAATATTGTTTTTTAAAAAACTGTATATAGCCCTGGCTGGTGTGGCTATGTGGATTGAATGCCAGCCTGCGAACCAAAATATCACTGGTTTGATTCTCAGTCAGGACACATGCCTGGGTGGTGGACCAAGTCCCCAGTTGGGGGCATGTGAGAGGCAACCTATCAATGAATCTCTTGAATATCAGAGTTTCTCTCCCTTCCCTTCTCCTCTTTCTAAAAAAAATAAAAATAAAAACAATAAAAGTAAAATAAAATAAATCTATATTAATCTTCTTTAGTGTTTCTCAAAACATGGACTGGAGACCTAGTCCCAGAGACAATTTCTGAGGGTCCACAAGTTCAAAACCATTTCAATAAATGATAGGGAAACCTTAGAATTACAGATATTAGCCTTAGTTGATAGGCTTTAGTGATTAATGTGTGGGGAGAGTTGCTATTCCGTGAACTGGAATGCATGACCACATTGACTCCAGAAGGTTGACAAGCAATTTAACCTTTGTGCCCCAGGGGGTCTTCAAGCAAGGAAGATGGAATCTGAGTTCTTTTTTTAAATTTTTTTAAATTAATTTTATTTAGTTATTTTTCAAGTACAGTTTTTTGTCTATTTTTCCCATCCCAGCCTCCCCCGCCCCTTGCTCCCCACCTCCCTCCCATTTCCACCCCCCTTAGTTCTCGTCCCTGTGTCCTTCCTATTTGTTCCTCCAAATCCCTCCCCCTTTTTCCCCTTAACTTCCCTTCCTTGATCAACAGATAAAGAAGTACTGGGAAAAGTTGCCCTGGACTGCAACTCTTATCCAATTAGCCTTTTTTCCAACCCCCTTATCCACCCTTTCTTCTACTTATAAAAAGGTCAGCTTGAGAGGAGATGTTAAGATGGTTTTTGAGGGTACATAACACACCATATTTTCAAATCACTGGCATTTCAATAAAGTGCCCATAAAGATTCAATCTTTGTCTCTACTTATTGGTTCTGGTAATAACAGGCAGAACAAACGCTGACTTTTCCAGCTTCACCATCTCACTAAGAGGTTACTTGTCTTTTCATTCTTACTCTCTTACAAGTCTACAATGTAGTTTTTAAGAAACTATATTGTATGTGCAATAGTCTGAATGCAGAAGCAAATATAAGAATCTAGGTGTCTTCTAATAAACCAGGAGTTAAAGAGGTCTGAAAAAAATGTAAAACAATACCATTGTTCTCACTGTGGATGAAAAAGGTCAAGCAACCCCACAGAGTGGTCTGATCATAAACTCCTATCTGGACAGATCATACTGGTTTGCCATGCCCCAGGCATATAACTTCTTCAGAAAAAGGTTTATCTTTGCTTTAAGCCAGTCCTCTCCATTGTTCTTGTGCATCTTTGAAATGCCAGAGTAATCATCTTTTTCAGACACCTTGAAGGCATGATCACTCTCAAGGGAGTACAGATCTCATTAGCTATCATATTATCCAATCTCCTCTTAGCTTTTTCCCACCTTCATTTAATTCCAAATACATTAAAAAAAAACCCTGCAAACTGTCATAGCTTTCTTTTTCCTTTTTTAAAAGTATATCTTACTGATTATACTATTACAGTTTTCCCATTTTTCCCTTTTGTCCCCCCTCTGCCCTGTATCCCAACCCTCCAGCATTCCCCACTTATTTCATGTCCATGGGTTGTACAAATAAGTTCTTTGACTGCTCTGTTTCTTATACCATTCTTAACTTCTCCCCATCTATATTATGCCTATCATTTATGCTCCTTATTCCCTTTACCTTTCCTCCCCCATTTTCCCCTCCTCCTCCCCACTGAAAAACCTCCACATGATCTCCATTTCTCTGACTCCGTTCCCACTCTAGTTGCTTGCTTAGTTTTTTGGTTTTGTTTTTTTTTTAGGTTCAGTTCTTGATAGTTTGTTGTTACTTTACTGTTCATAATTTTTAATCTTCTTTATTTCTTAGATTAGTCCCTTTAACATTTCACATAATAAGGGCTTGGTGATGATGAACTCTTTGAATTTGACCTTATCTGGGAAGCACTTTATCTGCCCTTCCATTCTAAAGGAAAGCTTTGCTGGATAGAGTAATCTTGGATGTAGGTCCTTGCATTTCATGACTTTCCAGCCCCATCTTGCCTGCAAGGTTTCTTTTGAGAAATCAGGTGATAATCTTATGGGAACTCCTTTGTAGGTAACTCTCTCCCTCCCTCTTACTGCTTTTAAGTTTCTCTCCTTATCTTTAATCTTAAGTAACTTAATGATGGCATGCCTTGGTGTGTTCCTCTTTGGGTCCAATTTCTTTGGCACACTCTGAGCTTCCTAGACTTCCTGGAAGTCTATTTCCTTCACCAGATTGGGGAAGTTTTCTTTCATTATTTGTTCAAATAAATTATCAACTTCTTGCTTTTGCATCTATTACTCTGATGTTACAGCATTTAAAGTTGTCCCAGAGTTTCCTAAGCCTCTCCTCATTTTTTTTTTTTTGCATTCTTGTTTCTTCATTCTGTTTTGGTTGTATGTTTATTTCTTCCTTTTGTTACAAATTATTGATTTGAGCCTGGTTTCCTTCCCTTCACTGTTGGTTTTCTCTATATTTTGTTTTATTTCACTTTGGGTATCCTTCATTTCATCCTTCATTTTTCAGCCAAACTCAATCATTTCTGTGAGTATCCTGATTACCAGTGTTTTGAACTCTGCATCAGATAGATTGTCTATCTCTTTGTTGCTCTGTCTTTTTCTGGAGTTTTGCTCTGTTCTTTCATTTGAACCATATTTCTTTGTCTCGGCAGCACACCTGTTATGTTGTAAGGGGCGGGGCCATAGGTATTCACCAGGGTGGGGCAAGCCTTTTTGTTGCACATTGTGTCTGTGGGGGAGAGGTCAGAGAAGTAACAATGCCACTGGCTTGCTCCACTCTAGCCCCACTTTCCAAGGAATCCTCCTATAAGGCTGGGAGTTTCTCCCACCAGGCAACCCCCACAGTAGTTTACAGCTAGCTTCAAGTCTTTAGTTTTCTGTTCAGCCAACTGCGCCTTGTCTTCACAGTCTGCTGCCTTGCCACGTGTCCTCTCTGCCCAGCTGCCCATCTCTGCCCCTCCTACTTGTCTGAGTGAATGTTTCTTTAATTCCTTGGTTGTCAGAGTTCTGTACCATTTGATTTTCTGGCATTTCTGGTTGTTTTTTGTTTTTAGATTGGTTGTTATCCTTTTATTGGTTCTGTGAGGAAGTGAAGCATTTCTACCTACACCTACAGCTTGGCCAGAACTTCATCCTTTTTCCTCTTTTTTGTAATCCTCACCTAAGGATATGTTTATTGATTTCTAGAGAGAAAGGGAAAGATAAGCATCAATTGCCTCTAGACTCAGGATGGAACCTGCAACCTAGTTATGTTGCCTGACTGGGGATCAAACCCACAACCTTTTAGTATATGGGACAATGTTCAAATCACTTGAGCCACCCAGCCAGGGCTCTCAGTCTGCTTAGATCTTACTTTGAGACATGTCCTCTGTTTGGCTCACATAAATTTTTGTAAAGATTCTCCACAGCTTTGGATGTTCTTATGTACATACCACTAAATTGTTTTGTTTTGGAAAATACAGATTTTTTAAATTGAAGTGTTATTCACATTAATATAAATATCATGTTAACATGTAATGGTTTTATTACTTTTTAATTAATATTTTTAAATTTCTCAGTTTTGTAATTTCTAATACTATAAACATTAGTAGATATAACCCACATAAATGAAAACTTTTCCAGGGCATCAATAATTTTGAAGATGTAAAGGAAACCTGGGACCAAAAAGTTTGAGAGCCACTGGTCCAGTTCATTGTTTTTAACTTTTAAATTCACTGAACACATTTTGTCCATGTACATGCCTTATGCATCCATTTCCTTCCTGATGAACATTATTTTCAATTTTCTTTGGCCAAAGACAGTGTTCCATAAACATTCCTGAAGCTGCTTCTTGCACATGGGTGAAAATAATTCTGTATGGTATATTTCAAGAAATAGCATGCTGAGTCAAGGAATATAAACATTTTTTGTTGTAAAAGTCAAGTTGTCCTATGTATTTGCTACTAAAATAAAGAGAACCCACCCACTTGATGGGCAGCAGAGCCAAACACTGAACACTGAGTTTGTTAAAGTGTTTGTTGGCAGGGCATCAAGCCAGGAAAACAGAAATCTATCACTTAAATGCCAAACTCCCCTGATGATTTTTATTTTTTTAATTAATTTATTTAATTGTTTTTCCAGTACAGTTTTTTGTCTTTTACTCCCATCCCAGACCACCCACCCCAGTGCCCCACACTTCCCTCCCCTTTCCAACCCCCCTTAGTTTTTGTCCGTGTGTCCTTTATGCTTGTTCCTGCAAACCCTTCCCCTTTTCCGCAGAAGTTCCCTCCCCGCTACCCTCTGGTCACTGTCAGCCCGTTCTCTATTTCAGTGTCTTTGGTTATATTTTGCTTGTTTGTTTGTTTGTTTTGTTGATTAGGTTCCTGTCAAGGGGGAGATCATGTGGTATTTGTCCCTCTCTGCCTAGCTTATTTCACTTAGCATAATGCACTCTAGTTCCATCCATTCTATCACAAAGGGTAGGAGCTCCTTCTTTCTTTCTGCTGCATAGAATTCCATTGCATAAATGTACCATAGTTTTTGGATCTATTCATTTACTGATGGGCACCTAGGTTGCTTCCAATACTTGGCTATTGTAAATTGTGCTGCTATGAACATTGGGGTGCATAGGTTCTTTTGGATTGGTGATTCAGGGCTCTTAGGGCATAATCCTAGCAGTAGAATTGCTGGGTCAAAAGGCAGATCCATTTTTAGTTTTTTTAGAAAATCCCATACTGTTTTCCATAGTGGTTGTACCAGCCTGAAATCCCACCAACAGTGCACTAGGGTTCCCTTTTCTCCACAACCTTTCCAACACTTGTTGTTTGTTGCTTTGTTTATGATAGCCATTCTGACCAGTGTAAAGTGGTATCTCATCATGGTTTTAATTTGCATCTCTCTGATAGCTAGCAATACTGAGCATCTTTTCATGTGTCTCTGGATCCTCTGTATGTCCTCCTTAGAGAAATGTCTGTTCAAGTCCTTTGCCCACTTTTTATTGGGTGGGTTGCTTGTCTTCTTAGAGTGGAGTCATGTAAGTTCTTTGTATATTTTGGAAATTAAACCCTTGTCTGTGGTATCATTGGCAAATATGTTTTCCCATATAGTTGGTTCTCTTTTTATTTTAATACTGTTTTCTTTAGGTGTACAGAAGCTTTTTATTTTGATGAGATCCCATTTGTTTATTCTTTCCTTTATGTCCCTTGCTCTAGGGGACATATCAGTAAAAATGTTGCTGCGTGGAATAGCTGAGATTTTCCTGCCTATGTTTTTCTTGAGAACTTTAATGGTGTCACAGCTTATATTTAAATCTTTCATCCACTTTAAATTTATTTATGTGTATGGTGTAAGTTGGCAATTGAGTTTCATTTTTTTGCACATAGCTGTCCAGTTCTCCCAACACCATTTGTTGAAGAGGCTATTTTTATTTCATTTTATGTTGCTGCCTCCTTTGTCAAATATTAATTGACCACAGAGGCTTGGGTTTATTTCTGGGCTCTGTGTTCTGTTCCATTGGTCTATTTGACTGTTTTAATGCCAGTACCAGACTGTTTTGATTACAGTGGCCTTGTAATACAGTTTGGTATCAAGTATTGTGATCCCTCCTACTTTGTTCTTCTTTCTCAAAATTGCAGCAGCTATTTGGGGTTGTTTGTGGTTCCATATAAATTTTTGAAGCGTTTGTTCTATGATTGTGAAATAGGCCATTGGCACTTTAATAGGTATTGCATTGAATTTGTAAATTGCTTTGGGCAATATGGATAATTTGATGATGTCAGTTCTGATTTATGGACATGGTATGTGTTTCCATTTGTTTGTGTCTTCCTTGATTTCTTTCTTCAGTGTGGTGTAGTTTTAAGAGTACAGGTCTTTTACCTCCTTGGTTAGGTTTATTCCTAGGTACCTTATTTTTCTTGTTGCTATATCAAATGGTATTTTTTTCTTGATTTTGGCTTCTGCTGTTTCATTGTTGGTATACAAAAATGACATTTATTTCTAGATATTGACTTTGTATCCTGCTGTTTTGCCAAATTCACTTATTAGGTCAAGCAGTTTTTGGGTGGAGTCTATAGAATTTTCCAGGTACCCTATCATGTCATCTGCAAGCAGTGACAGTTTTGTTTCCTTCTTTCTGATTTAGATGCCTTTTATTTCATGTTCTTGTCTGATTGCTGTAGCTAAAACTTCCAATACTATGTCCAATTGAAGTGGTGAAAGTGGACAACCTTGTCTTGTTCCTGATCTTAGTGGAAAAGCTTTTAGTTTTTGCCCATTGAGTATGATGTGGGCTGTAGATCTCTCATAGATGGCCTTTATTATATTGAGGAATGCTTCCTCTATTCCCACTTTGATGAGGGTTTTTATCATAAATGGGTGCTGTACCTTATCAAAAGCTTTTTCTGCATCTATTGATATGATCATGTGATTTTTGTCTTTGCTTTTGTTTATGTGATGGATTACATTTATTGATTTGAGAATATTAAACCATTCTTGCATCCCTGGGATGGATCTCACTTGGTCATGGTGTATGATCTTTTTAATGTATTGTTGGATGTGGTTTGCCAATATTTTGTTGTGGATTTTAGCGTCTATGTTCATCACCAATATTGGCCTGAAGTTTTCTTTCTTTGTGGTATCTTTATCTGGTTTTGGATTAGGATGATGCTGGCTTCATAAAAAAAGTTTGGGGGTCTTCAATCATTCTGGATTTTTTGGAATAATCTGTGAAAGATAGGAGTTAGCTATTTCTTAAGTCCTTTGTAGAATTCTCCTGTGAAATCATCCAGTCCAGGGCTTTTGTGTGCCGGGAGTGTTTTGATTACTGCTTCAATTTCATCAGCTGTTATTGGTGTGTTCAGGCTTTCTGCTTCTTCTTCACTGAGTTTTGGAACATTATATTTTTCTAGAAATTTGTCCATTTCACCTTCTTTGAAAACCTTTCCTAGGTTTTTAAATTTCTTGGCATACAGTTCTTCATAGTAATTTCTTACAATCCTTTGTATTTCTGTGGTGTCAGTTGTAATCTTTCCTCTTTCCTTTCTGATTGCCTTTATTTTGGTCCTCTCTCTTCTTTTCTTGATGAGCCTGCTTAAAGGCTTGTTGATTTTATGTTTTCAAAGAACCAGCTCCTGGATTCATTGATCCTTAGAATTGTGCTTATAGGGGGGGAAGATGGCGTCGGAGTAAGAGGGAGCGGATTCTAGCTCCCGCACTCGTGGGTGAAAATCCTGGCAGATCTATAGAAAAGCAGCGCACTAATCCATCAGTTATCCAGCATTTGTGAAATTGAAAGAACAGAGACTCTGTTGGACGCTGAAACACCAGAAAGCGGCAGGTCAGTGGGGCTTTGGGGTCCAGCGTAAAGACAAAGCAGCGGCGGGGGCTGGCGCCCCCAGGCCAGGTGGCCCGGGTGCTGCATCT
The DNA here is from genome assembly GCF_021234435.1 of Artibeus jamaicensis. Classification (NCBI taxonomy): domain Eukaryota; kingdom Metazoa; phylum Chordata; class Mammalia; order Chiroptera; family Phyllostomidae; genus Artibeus; species Artibeus jamaicensis. The sequence continues at coordinate 292,547 of NW_026521867.1, read as the reverse complement.
ACAGCCGGGGTCCAGAACCATCGGTCTGAGACCAACACCAGAGAGGTCTACCACAGGAGCTTGGGCACCCAGCGGCTCCAGTGGCCACCAGCGTGGGCCAGCAGGTCCCCTGCATCCTGTATAAGCAAAACTGGATAACACCAGGCAGACACCCGTCTGCTTGCCGGATTGCATTTTTGGGGAGGGGTACAAAGATACAGGGCCCGGTTCAACTGCAGACTCTGTGATTGCAAGCCTGGGAGGAATCCAGAGACGCATTAGCCTCACGGGTTTGGTTGGGGACTGAGCAGGAATGAGAGACAGGATGTCCGGAAAGTTTTGTTTTGTTTTGTTTTGTTTTATTGAAAGTGGACTGAGGTGTTCTCCTGCCAAGGCAGATTGGCTTGTTACCTATCCGGCCTTGCAGCGAGCCAGGGGGAAAGTGGAGGCTTTTGGGGACTAGCCACACGAATGGGAAGGGCCCTGCCGGTTACTCCGGGTCCCAGAAGGTCTGTTGGAAGCGGAGGCCTCTGAGCCACCACCAGGGGACTGGGAAGCCCGCTGCCGGTTACGCCAGTCCCAGAAGGACGAGCTTGCGGGCGCAGAGAGTTCAGAGAGGTGCCGCAGGACAAAGACGCTCCCTGACGGTTTCCTGCTCGCACGCATAGCCGGACTCTGGCGCGCACTGGCACAGGGATTTTTGAGCCGGGGCTACTGGTCCTAGAAGCGCCAGACGGTTTCCCGCGCAAGCGGGGGTGCAGAGAAATCTAGGCTGACGCCACTAGGATCGGGAAGTGCTGGGGCCGGTGCGGACAGGGAAGTGCTCGGGGCGGCGCGGACCGGGAAGCTCTGGTTGCGCAGTCCCGGACAGCCCGGGAGTGTGCCCGAGGTTGGCCAGGGGACCCAGACAAACATAGGAACAGAAGGGATACACACCATGCAGCGTGCCATGACGAACACACAGAGTTTTTAGGTCTGCGCCCAGTCCTCAGATCGGCTCCCGGCTTCCAGTCTCCCCCCCTCAGACTATCGGGAAGCCCGGGACGCTGAGGGGTCCCGGGAAAAGAGCTGAGACCCTCAACCCCCTCCCTTTCTGGCCAAGCAAGGTGGGGGGCCAGGAGAGACTTGTTTGATAGAGTTTACAGAGAGGGTGCGGAGGACAAAGGGCCCCAACCAAAGACTCTGTGGTTGCCAGCCCAGGAGAACTCAGAGGTGCAGCCTGGGGCACTGAATCTGGTAGACTCGGCAGCCTGCTCTGCTTCACACCCAGCTTGGCAGCGAGCCCAGGATTGGGCAGAGGGTCTGGGGCCTCCCAACTGAACAGGGGCAGGCCTGTGCTCAATCCCGAGGGAACCAGGCAACTAGGCCGGTGCAGGTGCCTGCAAACACAGCAAACCAGACTATGGCAGTAACCCCTGGGAGGGGAGCGCTGCGAGAAAGTCCTAGCTCCCCATTGTAGGGAGCTGGGGGAGAGGCGCCAAGTGTCTGGATCCTGAGAGGGGCTGGCTGAAAAAAATCACAACAATCGACCCTCAGCCAACTGCAACCAGAAAAACCGGTTCGGCTAGTTTGAAGCCAACAAGTGACATTCCTTTTTCTGAGGTTGTTTTTGAGAGAGTATTTTGGTGCGTTTTTTTTTTTACTTTATTTTATTTTTATTCTTTCTTTTTTTTTTATTTACCTTTCTCCCCTATCCATTCCTTTTCTTTATCTTTTTGCTTTTTTAAAGTAATCTGTTATTTCTTTTAAACTTTATTACTGTTTCATCTTTCCATACTTTTGTCCTCTTTTCCCGGATTTCCTGTTTTATTTCTTTTTCTTTTCTTTCTAAACTTATTGCTCTTTCTTCCATTCCCCTACCATTTTTTTCTTTCTTCCTTTTATTTCTTTCCTTATCATTTCTTTCTTTTACCCACAAGAGTCACAATCAACTTGAAAATATAAAAAGACCAGAGCTGGACCCATAGAAGAGGCCTCCCAATAGTAGAATCAGAGAGACAAATTGCACATTGTTGTAGGAGAGAAGCCACAAGTTGCTGCATATTTGAGTAGGTGGAAGCAGAGAACAAAAGGATAACCAAAAGAGGCTGCACCATTGAAATTCACAGGCATTCCACCACAAAAGTTCATACCATAAACCCAGGGTGTCAAAACAGATTAATCTAAGAAGCTGAGGCTAACAAGAAGAGTCTCACAAACAATGGGAAGACAAAGAAACAATCCCCAAATGAAAGGAAAGGAGGAATCCTCAGAAAGAATGTTAGATGAAACAGAGGCAAGTCAACTATCAGATACTGAATTCAAAGCACTGGTGATCAGGAAGTTCAAAGAGCTCACAATCAGCTACCAGAAACTACAGGGAAGTTACAATGATCTCACTGTGAACTATATCAACATGAAAAAGGAAATGGAAATTATTAGCAAGGGCCAAGAGGAAATGAAGAATACAATTTATGAATTAAAAAACACAGTGGAAAGCATTAAAAATAGGGTGGATGAAACAGAAGATCGGATTAGTGAATTGGAGGACAAAGTAGAAAGCATGTCACAGAAAGAACAGGAAAGGGAAAAGAGGCTCAGAAAGAATGAAGAGAGATTAAGAGAAATGCAAGACAATATGAAACATAATAATATCCGAATAATAGGAATACCAGAAGGAGAAGAAGAACAAGGGATAGAAAACATATTTGAAAGAGTAAAGAGAGAAAATTTCCCTAATTTGACAAAAGAAAAAGTCACACAAATCCAGGAATCTCACAGAGTCCCATTCAAGAGGAACCCAAAGAGGCCCACTTCAAGACACATCATCATTAAAATGGCAAACTTCCAAGACAAAGAGAGAATCTTAAAGGCAGCAAGGGAGAAAAAAGAAATAACATACAAGGGCGTCCCAATAAGGTTAGCCACTGACTTCTCAATGGAAACACTCCAAGCAAGAAGAGATTGGCAAGAAATATTCCAAGTAATGAGAAACAGAGGCCTACAACCAAGGCTACTTTACCCAGCAAGGCTCTCAATCAAGATAGATGGCCAAATAAAGAGCTTCCAAGACAAAAAAAAGTCTAAAAGAATTTGCTGCCACCAAGCCAGCTCTACAAGAAATACTAAAAGGTCTGCTTTAAGGAAAGGAAGGAAAAGAGACAGACAGAGAGGAACACAGGTACAAAAATGGCAATGAATAAGTACCTATCAATAATAACCTTAAATGTAAATGGATTAAATGCTCCAATCAAAAGACACAGAATAGCGTCATGGATAAGAAAGTATGACCCACACATATGCTGCCTACAAGAGACCCACCTCAGGACAAAAGACCATCACAGACTAAAAATCAAAGGCTGGAAACAAATTTTCCAAGCAAATGGACAAGAAAAAAAAGCTGGGGCAGCAATTCTCATATCAGACAAAATAGACTTCAAAAAAAGAGCCATAAAGAGTGACCCAGAAGGTCACTTCATAATACTCAAGGGAAGAATCCACCAAGAAGACATTAACATCATAAATATATATGCACCCAACATAGGAGCACCAAAATATATAAGGAAAATTTTAGAGGAATTCAAGAAAGATATAGACAGCAACACAATTATAGTGGGGGATTTTAACACCCCACTATCAAAAATGGACAGATCTTCCAAACAAAATATCAACAAAGACATTGCGGCATTAAACAACACCCTTGATGAAATGGACCTAACTGATATATACAGAGCTCTTCACCCCAAAGAAGCTAAATACACATTCTTTTCAAATGCACATGGAACATTCTCAAAGATGGACCACATGATAGGGCACAAAACAAGCCTCAACAAATTCAAGAATATTGAAATCATACCAAACATTTTCTCTGACCATAAGGGACTGAAACTGGAAACCAACCCCCAAGGAAAAAACCCCAAACACCCAAAATCATGGAGACTGAATGGTATGCTATTAAACAATGAATGGGTCAAGAATGAAATTAGGGAAGAAATCAAAAAGTTTCTGGAAACAAATGAAAATGATCTCACAACAACCCAAAACTTATGGGATACAGCCAAGGCAGTCCTGAGAGGGAAGTTTATAGCAATACAGGCCTACCTAAAGAAAACAGAAACATTTCAAACAAATGAACTTACTCTATGCCTGCAAGAACTCGAGGAACAACAACAAAAACAGCCCAAAGCAAGTAGAAGGAAGGAAATAACTAAGATCAGAGCAGAACTAAATGATATAGAGATGAAAAGTACAATTCTAAAGATCAATGAATCCAGGAGTTGGTTCTTTGAAAAAATAAACAAAATAGACAAGCCTTTAAGTAGGCTCATCAAGAAAAGAAGGGAACGGACACAAATAAACACGATCAGAAATGAAAGAGGAGAGATTACAACTGATACCACAGAAATAGAGAGGATTGTAAGAAATTACTATGAAGAACTGTATGCCAAGAAATTTGAGAACCTAGGGGAAATGGACACATTTCTAGAAAAATATAATCTCCCAAAACTCAATGAAAAAGAAGTAGAACACCTGAATAGACCAATAACAGCAAAAGAAATTGAAGCAGTAATCAAAAAACTCCCATCACACAAAAGCCCTGGACCAGATGGATTCACAGGAGAATTCTACAAAGCATTTAAGGAAGAGCTAACCCCCATTCTTCACAGACTATTCCAAAAAATCCAAAAGGATGGAAAACTCCCTAACTCCTTTTATGAAGCCAGCATCATCCTAATTCCAAAACCAGATAGAGATACAACAAAGAAAGAAAACTTCAGGCCAATATCGCTGATGAACATAGACGCTAAAATCCTCAACAAAATATTAGCAAATCGCATCCAACAATATATCCAAAAGATTATACACCCTGACCAAGTGGGATTCATCCCAGGGATGCAAGGATGGTTCAACATTCGCAAAACAGTAAATGTAATTCATCACATAAACAAAAGCAAAGACAAAAACCACATGATCATATCAATAGACGCAGAAAAAGCTTTCGATAAGGTACAACACCCATTTATGATAAAAACACTCAACAAAATCGGAATAGAGGGAACATTCCTCAATATAATAAAGGCCATTTATGAGAAACCTACAGCCAATATCATACTCAATGGACAAAAACTAAAAGCTTTTCCACTAAGATCAGGAACAAGACAAGGATGTCCACTTTCACCACTCCTATTCAATATAGTATTAGAAGTTTTGGCCACAGCGATCAGGCAGGAAAAGGAAATAAAAGGCATCCAAATAGGAAAGGAGGAAACAAAATTGTCACTGTTTGCAGATGACATGATAGTGTACATGGAAAATCCTATAGACTCTACCCAAAAACTGCTCAAACTAATTAATGAATTTGGCAAAACAGCAGGATACAAAGTCAATATCCAGAAATCAAAGGCATTTTTGTATACAAACAATGAATCAGCAGAAGCAGAAATCAAGGAAAAAATCCCATTCGATATAGCAAAAAGAAAAATAAAATATCTGGGAATAAACCTAACCAAAGAGGTAAAAGACCTGTATGCAGAAAACTACACAGCACTGAAGAAAGAAATCAAGGAAGACACAAACAAATGGAAACATATACCATGTTCATGGATTGGAAGAATTAACATCATCAAAATGTCCATACTACCCAAAGCAATATACAGATTCAATGCAATACCTATTAAAGTACCAATGGCGTATTTCACAGACATAGAACAAACACTTCAAAAATTTATATGGAATCATAAACGAGCCCGAATAGCAGCTGCTCTTTTGAGAAAGAAGAACAAAGTAGGAGGGATCACAATACCTGATATCAAACTGTATTACAAAGCCACTGTAATCAAAACAGCCTGGTACTGGCATAAAAACAGGCACATAGACCAATGGAACAGAACAGAGAGCCCAGAAATCAACCCAACCCTCTACAGTCAATTAATATTCGACAAAGAGGGCAGTAACATAAAATGGAGTAAAGATAGCCTCTTCAGCAAATGGTGTTGGGAGAACTGGACAGCTACGTGCAAAAAAATGAAACTTGAGCACCAACTTACACCATACACCAAAATAAATTCAAGGTGGATAAAAGACTTAAATATAAGCCATGACACCATTAAAGTCCTAGAGGAGAACATTGGCAAGAAAATCTCAGATATTCCATGCAGCAACATTTTTACGGATATGTGCCCTAGAGCAAGGAATATAAAGGAAAGAATAAACAAATGGGATCTCATCAAAATAAAAAGCTTCTGCATGGCTAAAGAAAACAGTATTAAATTAACAAGACAACCAACTGTATGGGAAAACATATTTGCCAATGATACCTCAGACAAAGGTTTAATCTCCAAAATATACAAAGAACTTACACGACTCCACTCTAGGAAGACATCGAACCCAATTAAAAAATGGGAAAAGGACTTGAACAGACACTTCTCTAAAGAGGACATACAGAATATCCAGAGACACATGAAGAGATGGTCAATATCATTAGCTGTCAGAGAGATGCAAATTAAAACCACAATGAGATACCACTTTACACCAGTCAGGATGGCTATAATAGACAAAGCAACAAACAACAAATGTTGGAGAGGGTGTGGGGAAAAGGGGACCTTAGTTCACTGTTGGTGGGATTGTAGACTGGTACAACCATTATGGAAAACAGTATGGAATTTTTCTCAGAAAAATAAAAATTGACCTGCCTTTTGACCCAGCAATTCCACTGCTAGGATTATACCCCAAGAATCCTAAAACATCAATTTCAAAGAACCTATGCACCACAATGTTCATAGCAGCACAATTTACAATAGCCAAGAGTTGGAAGCAACCTACGTGCCCATCAGTAAATGAATGGATCCAAAAATTGTGGTACATATACACCATGGAATTTTATGCAGCAGAGAGAAAGAAGGAGCTACTACCTTTTGCAACAACATGGATGGAACTGGAAAGCATTATGCTGAGTGAAATAGGCCAGGCATTGAAGGACAAATACCATATGATCTCACCTTTGACAGGAAGCTAAAGAATAAAACAAACAAGCAAACAGAATAAAAACAAAGACGCTGAAATAGAGAACAAGTGGGCAGCGACCAGAGGGGAGAGGGAAGGGAACTTAAGAGGAAAAAGGGGGAGGGATTTTGAGGAACAAGTATGAAAGACACAGAGATGAGGACTGGGGGGGGGGGGAATGGGAGGGAGGGGGGAGATCGGGTGGGGGGGGAGAGAAAAAAATGTACTTGAAAAGTAACTAAATAAAAAAAAAAAGAATTGTGCTTATAGTCTCTATGTTATTTAATTCTGCTCTGATCTCGGTTAATTCCTTCCTTCTACTTGCTCTGGACTATATTTGTTGTTGTTCTTCAAGTTCTTGTGGGTGTAGGGTTAGATTGTTTGTTTGAAATGTTTCTATCGTTTTTAGGTAGGCCTGTATTGCTATTAACTTCCCTCTCAGGACTGCCTTCACTGTGTCCCATAAGTTTTTAGTTGTGACTTCATTTTCATTTGTTTCCAGAAACTCTTTTATTTCTTCCCTAATTTCGCTCTTGACCCATTTGTTGTTTGATAGCATGCCATTCAATCTCCATGACTTTGAGTGTTTTGGGTTTTTTCTTTTTGGATTGGTTTACAGTTTCAGTACCTTGTGATCAGAGAAAATGCTTGATATAATTTCAATGTTCTTGAATTTGTTGAGGCTCATTTCATGTCCTATCGTGGTCTGTCTTTGAAAACATCCCATGTGCATTTGAAAAGAATGTATTTAGTTTCTTTGGGATGAAGGGCTCTATATCAGTTAAGTCCATTTCATCTAGGGCATTGTTCAATGTCACAGTATCTTTGTTGATATTTTCTTTGGAAAATCTGTTCATTTTTTACAGTGGGGTGTTAAAATCCCCTACTATAATTGTGTTGCTGTCAATATCTTTCTTGAAGTCCTCTAAGTTTTTTTTTATGTATTTGGGTGCTCCGACATTGGGTGCATATATATTCAAAATGTTTATGTCTTCTTGGTGGATTCTTCCCTTGAGTATTATGAAGTGACCTTCTGAGTCTCTCTTCAGGGCCCTTTTTTTGAAGTCTATTTTGTCTGGTATGAGTATTGCTACCCCAGCTGTTTTTTTCCTGTTCATTTGCTTGGAAAATTTGTTTCTAGACCTTCACTTTCAGGCTGTGTAGGTCTTTTGTCCTGAGGTGGGTCTCTTGTAGGCAGCATATGTGTGGGTCATACTTTCTTATCCCTTCAGCTACTTTATGTCTTCTGATTGGAACACTTAATCCATTTACATTTAAGGTTATTATTGATAGGTGCTTATTCATTGCCATTTTTGTACCTGTGTTCCTCTCTGTCTCTCTCCTTCCTTTCCTTAAAGCAGTCCTGTTAGCATGTCTTGCAGAGTTGGTTTGGTGGAGGTGTATTCTTTTAGACTTCTTTTGTCTGGAAAGCTCTTTACTTGGCCTTCTATCTTGATTAAGAGCCTTGCTGGATAAAGTAACCTTGGTTGCAGGCCTCTGGTTCTCATTACTTGGAATATTTCTTGCCATTCTCTTCTGGCTTGGAGTATTTCTATTGAGAAGTCATCTGCTAACCTTATGGGGCTCCCTTGTATGTTACTTCCTGTTTCTCCCTTGCTGCCTTTAAGATTCTCTCTTTGTCTTAGAATTTTGCCATTTTACTTATGATGTGTCTTGACATGGGCCTGTTTGGGTTCCTCTTGATTGGGACTCTGTGTTTCCTGGATTTGTGTGACTTTTTCTCTCATCAAATTAGGGAAGTTTTCCATCATTACTTTTTCAAATAGGTTTTCTATCCCTTGCTCTTCTTCTTCTCTTTCTGGTATCCCTATTATTTGGATATTATTACATTTCATATTGTCTTGCATTTCTCTTAATCTCTCTTCATTCTTTCTGAGCCTCTTTTTCTTTTCTTGCTCCTTCTGGGTGTTTTTTTGTACTTTGTCCTCCAGCTCACTGATCTGATCTTCTGCTTCATTGATCCTGCTTTTGATTCCTTCTACTGTGTTCTTCAATTCAGAAACTGTATTCTTCATTTCCTCTTGGCTTTTCCTGATAGTTTCTATCTCCTTTTTCGTGTGGATGTAGTTTGCAGTGAGTTCATTGTAGTTCCCCTGTCACTTCTGGTAGCTCATTGTGAGCTCATTAAACTTCCTGAACACCAGTGATTTGAACTCAGTATCTGATAGCTGACTTGCCTCTATTTCATTTAGCATTCTTTCTGAGGATTCCTCCTTTCCTTTCATTTAGGGATTGTTTCTTTGTCTTCCCATTGTTTGTGAGACTCTTCTTGTTAGCTTCAACTTCTTAAATTGATTTGTTCCTGCTTCCTGGGTTTATGGTGAAAACGTCTGTGGTGTAATACCTATGAGATTCAGTAGTGTAGTTTCCTTGATCTCCTGAGCTCACTGCTCTTGGGCTTTCCTTTACATTGGCTCTGTGTTTGTCTTTGGGTTTTGATTGTTTTGAGGTCTTTTTTGTGGGTCCTTTCCACCAACTGGTTAACTGATGGTCCCTCCATCCACCACCTGTTTTAATTTGCTGTACTGGTGAGGGCAGGTTGTGTTTGAGCTAGTTCTTCTGTGTGTACATGGTTTTGAGAATTCTCATTTGCTCTTGTTCAGTTGTTTGTACTGGGTATTTTCTCCACTATTTAGTTGTATTTCCAGATACGTCTTGGATTGAAGTTTGTGTGATTTCCACTCCCTCCTTCACCTTCTTCTGTTGTTATCTGTTGGTGGTTCCTTTGTCGTTGGGTTTCCTCTTCCAGTGGGTATCCTGGTGTTCACTGCTTCCACCTACTCTTTTTTTTGTGATCATTTGGAGGGGGAAGGTAAAATGGTTTATGACAGCAGGAGAGTATTCTATGATATTTACAGTAGCAGCTGGTAGAGAAGAGATAGGAGATCCTTTGGCTATGTATAGTGTTAACTGTAATCTTTAACTCAACTAGCCACTTTTAAGAAAGAATGGAAAGAAGGTAAGACTCTTGTTAGGGATGGAAGGATTGTGAGTTAGATCTAGAAAGCAGAGAGTTTGTGGGAGGTCAGATTCTGAGGTAAGGTGAGAAAAAAAGGATAGTAAATAGGTGTAGTGTGAGAGAGAATGGAGTTAACCACTACAGTAATAGAGTTCAGGAAACTGTGAAGTGGGCTAAGATCCTGGAGGGGTGATGTGAAGTATTTACAATGTATGGAACTGCTATTATTTACAATAATATTAGAGCAACAATCATATGACAGAATCTATATGATCTGGATAACAAGAATAGGGAGTATAGACCTTTGAGTAGTGTGCTAAAGGAACCCAAGTGACATGAAGGATAGTAAATTAGCCATAACTGTGGAAGAGAGAATATGGGAAACCTGTCAAATGACACAGTATAATCAGCCAAGCAAAGAAGACTATACAGAAAGAAGAGGAATATAAAAATACTATTAAAATAAAAGATGTAAGAATAATGAAAAAATAGTAATACAAATATGCAGTAGTTTATAGTTTCTCTGCAATAGCAAAGTGAGATTTGTCTCTCTGTCATACTGGTGGGATGCCCCCTCTTTGGGCCCAGCTCTGGTCCTTTCACAGTTCCAAGTTTTTGTCTCACTTGTGAGGAAAAAAAAATGCAGGAGAAGGGAGGAAGAAGAGATAAGTTTGGAAGGAAAGAAAGAAAGAAGGAATAAAAGAAGAAAGAAGGAAAGAGAGGAAAAAGGTATTGAAAGATAAAACAATAATAAAATTTTTTAAATAAAAGATTATTTTTTAAAAAACACCTCTTGGTTTCAAACTGTGCAAAATGGTTTTTCTGGTCTCACTGGCTGCAGCAGGCTGAAGAGCGATTGGTGTGGCCTTTCTCCCTTTCTGATGTGTACTCAGCCAGTCTTATGAGCACTCTCCCAAGAGCTAGTCTGGTGCCTCTCCCCAGCACCCCTAGCATGGGATCCAGGTTTTCTTCAGAGCACTCTTTCCCCGGGGGTCATCCCAGTGGGCTGGGGTGTGGGGGTGTGGGAGTGCACCCAGCCAGCCTGCCTCAGTCCACGGGTTTGGGCACGAACACTTCCCAGTGCTATGGGGGAACGCAGGATCTTTCCCCTGGCTGGGTGGGGAGTAGATCAAGTGGCTGTCATAGGAGAATCCCCAAAACAGTTTTACTTTTTGAAAAATTCCTCCTACTCAAGCCTGCCGCTCAGTGCAGCCCAATTCTCTTGCCAGACCAGTGACTATTGGGGTCAGAGCCTGGCAGTGCGACTCTCAACTCTCCCAAGACTCCATGGGTGATCATGGCCCTTGTGTGTTTGCCTCTTTGTCCTTACTCCCTTTTCTGCAACTTTAAGCAACCAGGTCTCTCCCAGTGCTGATCAAACCCTGCTTGGCTGGGGAGGGAGGGAGCAGTTGACCCAGCTCTCTCCCATGGACTCTGTGGCAGGCCCACCACTCCCAAGGAGTCTGTGGTACACCCAGCGCCGGGAACCACCACCCCTGTCTTTGCACTGGTCCCTGGGATGTTATTGTCCTGTAGTAGTCTCCTTACTGTCTGCTTTTTCAGTGTCCACTACAATTTCTGGTCTCTTATTTTCATATATGCTGGGGTACTGTTGGCTGTTTACTCTGTTCCTCCGTAGATCAGCCAGATTTTTCTCCCATGTGTAGAGGGAAGTGGAATCTGCTTCATCCTACTCTATCCCCATCTTCCCAATCTCCCCTGATTATTTTTAATAAAGTGATTCTCAAGGCAAGATTGAAGGTTAAAGATTAGGAGTCACAAATGAAGATGATTGGTTAGTTCTTGTGTAAGGTTCAGAGATGATCTTTAGTCTGATTAGTTTAGTTCCTGACATCATCTAGTCTGGAGCTTTCCTAACTGTGGTTGGGTCATCTAACCAGGGTGAGGAACCAAAATTCTGAAAACTATCTATGATTGTGTGTCAGTGACATGATCTTTAAAGCAAAAGGCAGAAACTGAACATCTCCTAATCGTTGTTATTGTTTAAGCTATCACCGTTTTATGCATAACTAGCTGCATTTTCCTGTTATGTCAAGCAAAGTGTACTCTTTCATTCATTTGTCTTGCTTTTTAAAATATTTTTTCATTTTTTTCAATTACAGTTGACATACAATATTATATTAGCTTTAGGTGTACAACCCAGTGATTAGGCATTTATATAACCTGCAAAGTGGTTATCCTGATAAAACCAGTATCCATCTGACACCATACATAGTTATTATAATATTATTGACTATATTTTCTATGCTATACATTACATCCCCATGACCATTCTGTAAACACCAATTTGTACTTCTTAATCCCTTCATCCTTTTCACTTATCCTCTTAACCCTTCTTCTACCTGGCACTCATCAAAATGTTCTCTGTACCAATGAGTCTGTTTTATTCTGCTTGTTCATTTATTTTGTTTTTTAGATTCCACATACAAGTAAAATCACATGGTATTTGTCTTTCTCTGTCTCACTTATTTTACTTGGCACAATACCTTGTAGGTCTATCCATGTTGTTGCAGATGGAAAGATTTCATTCTTTTTTTGGTGGGGGGCAAGTCATATCCCATCATATGTATGCCTGACTTTTAAGCAAAGTGTACTTTGAAACATATTTTCCTGGAATTCATGTTACAGGAAGGCCTTCAGGGCATGACAAGAATATTTTCTTAATCTTTAAACTGTAAGTGGCTAATATACTTTCTTAATCTTTGACTATAAGCTACATGACAACCGAAGCAATTAAAATATTTCATTAAAGCCTACACCTACAACTCTAGATTCTATGATCTAATTCCTAAACATGTGCACTGTTAATTTTCAGTTTCACATTTGCCTGTACAATTTATGTTTCTTGTGTCAGTATACAAAGTACCCATTTCTTCATACCCTTTCTTGTGGTTTGTATTGTCCAATTTTGCTCTTAACAAATATGATGATTGCAAATGGTATTCTTTCACCACTTTTTTTTCTTTACATTTCCTTGATTACTAGTACAATTGGTCACCTTTTTATAATTATCGGTCATTTGTATTTTTTCACATAGTACAAAAAATTTTATTATTTCAAATGATGGTGCATAACTAATAACAAGAGTGGCTGATCTTGGCTCATGCTGCACAACTTCCTAACACCTCTCAAAAAAGCAACAGCTGGCCTCAGTGAGGTTCATGTCTGGCACTAGGAGCAGCCAGCAGAGATTCACAGCTTGGCTTCACTTGGGAATCTCTAAGCCCAGCACAAGTAGCAGCCATCTCTGATGGCTTTATGGCTCAAGCAAGGTGGCCCTAGGAATAACATATGGGGGGGCTGATCTTGGTCTGCACCACCTGGGAAACCCCAGGACCAGCACAACCAGTGGACAGCTACAGACCACATCAGAACACCAACACCCTACCCCTGTGCAGCTAATACTCCACAGAGGGCAGAGGTTTGTGGTCAGTGGTCACAGTCAATTCTTTCAGTTGACTGTCCAGGGTAAATCTCTCCCATTGATCAGCCAATAGCAACCAAGGGTCAACTACAAAATGAGGGTGTACTCAGGCCACACAAAGGACACACCTCAAGTACCCAACTTCAGTGATAGGGGAGGTTGTGCCACTGGACCCTACTAGACACCTACTGCACCAGACCACACTACAAAGACATGGAGTCAAAGCAGCTCTACCTGATACATAGACACAAACAAAGAAAGGCTTCCAAAACAAGGAAACAAAGAAACATGATTCAAATGAAAGAATAGATCAAAACTCCAGAAAAAGAGCTAAACAAAATGGAGATAAGCAATCTATCAGATGCAGAGTTCAAAGCATTGGTTGTAAGAATGCTCAAGGAACTTAGTGAGGACCTCAATAGAATAAAAAAGATCTAGTCAGAAACAAAAGATACACTAATCAAAAATAAAGAACAATTTACAGGGAAACAATAGTAGAGTGGATGAAGCCAAGAAGCAAATCAGTGATATAGAACATAAGGACACAAAAAACAACCAATCCGAACAAGAAGAGAAAAGAATCCAAAAAACAAGTATAATGTAAGGAGCTTCTGGGACAACTTCAAGTGTTCCAACTTTGGCATTAAAGGGGTGCCAGAAGGAGAAGAGAAAGAGCAAGAAATTGGAAATCTATTGGAAAAAAATAAAGAACAAAAACTTCCTTGATTTGTTTAAAGAAATAGACATGGAAATCCAGGAAGCACAGAGAATGCCAAGGAAATTGGACCCAAAGAGGAACACATCAAGTTACCCAAGATTAAAGAAAAAGAGAGAATCTTAAAAGCAGCAACAGAAAAGCAGTTAGTTACCTATAGGTAATTCCCATAAGACTGTCAGCTTATTTCTCAAAAGAAACTTTGTAAATTAGAAGGGATGGGAAGATATATTCAAAAATCATGAAAAGCAGAGGCGTATGGCCAAGATTGCTCTACCCAGGAAAGATATTATTTAGAATTGAAGGGTGGATAAAGAACTTCCCAGACAAGACAAATCTAAGGAAGTTCATCATCACCAAACCATTATTATGTGAAATGTTAAAGGGACTTATTTCAGAAAAAGAAGACCAAAACTATGAATAATAAAATGGAAAAAATACATACCTATCAACAATTGAATTTAAAAATAAACCATCCATACAAGAACAGAGACAGAATCGTAGATATGGAGAGGGCTTTGATGGTTGTCAGATGGGAGGGGATTATGGGGAGAATGGGTGAGGAGGTGAAAGGATGAAGAAGTACAAATAGACAGTTACAGAATAGCCATGGAGATGTAAAGTACAGTATAGGAAATAGAGTAGCCAAAGAACTTATATGTATGACCCATGGACATGAACAACAATGTGGGGATTGCCTGAGGGAGTGGAGGGTGTTGGGTGAGGGGTGCAAATGGGGAAAAATCAGGACAGCTATAATAGCATAATCAATAATATATATATTTTTAAATGGTCAAATTAATGAATTTTCTTGAGTTGTAGATCATAACTGCTTTATAAATGGTCAAGACACATGTATAAACAAAATTGCAGATACTTTTGAAAGCACTTTAAGATAGTACACATGGCCCTGGCCGGGTAGCTCAGTTGGTTAGAGCATCACCCCAATATTCCAGGTCTGTGGTTTTGTTTGCCGATCAAGGTACATACAAGAAGCAACCAATGAATGCATAAGTGGGTGGAACAACAAATCAATGTTTCCATCTATCTATCTATCTATCTATCTATCTATCTATCTATCTAACTATCATCTATCTATCTATCTATATCTTTCTTTCTCTCTCTCTCTTGTCTCTCTCCCTCTCTGTCTCTCTCTTAAAAAAAATTTTAAGTATAACACACAATACATAATTAACAGTAGTATGTTTATCTTTCTGGTATACTAAGAATACTCAATTTATTGTACACTATAAGTTTAGCCTTTGATAACTATGGCTTGGCTAGATCACAAAGTGGAATCTTCAAAGTTTTCTCAATAGGCTTTAGTCTAAATAACACAAAGACTTCGTGTGCCGTACGTTGGATACATTACTTTTTCTCATGTAATTAGTATCAGCAGGCTCTTGTACTGGCATTGTGTCTTGGTCATGAATTATTCTCTCAAAACCATTTCTTACAATGAAATATGAAAGTAATTTTTCTCAATGCAAAAAAATATTCTAGATCAATAACAGAGTCAAAACCATAGGTGTTTCAGGACATTTTTTAAGGCAGTTGTCAATAATCCTCTAAGATACTTTTTGTTTAACAGGGCTTTTTTCCTTTTTCCCAACTGTGAAGTCACTGCCCTCTTCTGCACAGCTAATTTTTTTCAAAAATAAAATTTTTGGAAAACTAAAAATGGAACTACCTTTTGACCCAGCAATTCCACTGCTGGGATTATATCCTAAGAACCCTGAAACGCCAATCCAAAAGAACCTAAGTGTGGGGGATCTCCACCCACAGAGCCCCCCCCCCCCCCGGCTGCCACGGCTGCAAATAAGTCTACCAAGACATGATCTGCTTGGGGAAGAAAGATGGCTTATCTCTGAAAGGAGAAGGGCCTTGAGCCTGTTCCTCAATGGGCTTTTATTGGGTTCAGTTTGCACAGGAATACAGGTAAAGCTCATTAATCATTGACAGGCAGTAATGATCAAACAATAGATAACATTCAAAGAACTATGAGGGCTTATTCTGAGTTAGGCTGAGTTAGCTAAAGGGCCATAAAACTTTGGGAAGCAAACTCATTTTTTGCTTGGATCCTTATCAGAAATTTGAGGGCATTCTTAGCAAAGCAGTTTTCACAAGATTTTATGCATTCTTTCTTAGGCCTGATCACCCTGGGGAACCTCCTGTTCCTGCCCAGGGTTGCACCACCCTGCAGCATTGTTTCAGGTTTAAGTCAGGCAGGGGAAGTAAGGCAGCCAAGAGATTAAGAGATTTCTTACTGCCAGCTTGAGGATTCAGGCTAAGTCAAAGCCGAGGGGTGAAGGTCCATCACCCCCTTTTTCTATAGTCCCCCAACTCCTTCCCTGATGGCCCCATCATGACTATACCTGTCCTAGGTCATCCCTCCCTTGAGGAATCTTATCTGTCATTGGCTAACCAGTCATCTGCCTGGGACCAAGTAGGATGAAGTAAAGCGGGCAGAGGCAGGCCCCTACCAGTAAGATCAGCTTTATCTCCTTAGTGGCTTAGGATCCTGAGGTCTTTTAACTCAGCCTTAGCTGTGGGGGGTTACAGCTTCTGAAACCAGGCAGGGAAGTTCCCAACACCCATGCACCCCAATGTTCATAGCAGCACAATTTACAATAGCCAAGTGCTGGAAGTAACCTAAGTGCCCATCAATAAACAAGTGGATCAAAAAACTGTAGTACATTTACATGATGGCAGCAGAAAGAAAGAAGGAGCTTCTACCCTTTGTGACAGAATGGATGGAACTGGAGTGCATTATGCTAAGTGAAATAAGCTAGGCAGAGATGAACAAATACCACATATGATCTCACCTACAAGTTGAAATGAATCAACAAAAGAAAAAAGCAAGCAAAATATAACCAAAGACATTAAAATTAAGAACAAATTGACAGTAACCAGAGGAGAGGTTGGAGGGGATAATAGGGGAAAAAGAGGGAAGGGTTTTCAGGAACAACTATAAAGGACACGTAGACAAAACCAAGAGGGGGTGGGAGCAGGGGAGGGAGGTGGGGATGACTGTGGGGGGACTGGTGGTGGGTAAATGCTAACAACTAAACTGAACAACAATAAAATAATTTTTAAAAAAGAAAAGAAAATTTTTTATTGATACAGAACTATTTGGAATAAACCCAAGAAACAATGGAATGTTGGGTCTCTCCTCAGGTAGTTTCTTCCTCTTTTAACTGCATTTAACTACTGTCTATCAATAATCACAGCCAAATTCTTCCTTCAAGTGATTGACAGCCATCACTGAAAAAAGCTCTTCAATAAAAGCTGACTGATCAAATGGAGTCTTCTCATAATGCTTCCAAAACTGCCATCCAGAGCTGCTTCTCTTGCTCTGGATGTTCTCAGAAACATCTTGTTAGCTTTTTCAAGGGTGGCTGATACTCTGTAGCCTACACCACTCAGTAGCTCCTTTTCCAGATAGTCATAGCTGTCTTTCCAGTAACCAAATTCCTCTCCCTTTGTTATGGAACAGACCCAGGGAGGGGGGAGAATTATATACTATTACTGAATGAACCCAATCCTGTGCTTCAGGGGTCCCCCCCATACTAAGTTCACCTTGCCCACCACCAAGGAAAGACATCTCTCAATGACAGAGATTGGTGAAAAGGAAAGGGGTTATTTATTTAAAAGGTTATACAGAATTTGGGTAGTGACTTAATGTCTTCATTAAAAACACTAAAATTCTTTAGAATACCCACAGACGCACACAGTCCTTCCTTCTCCCCTTTGCCCAGTCCAGGGTACCATATTTCAGGAAAAGAAGTAGAAGTCTGTGATTCAGGCAGCCCCCTGGTTCCGGCACCATCAGCTGTGTCACTACCATGATCTCCAGTTAATCCAAAACCATGTGGCACCTTCTCATGGCCCACCAGCAAGAGTTCTTTCACCACTTTTCTTTTATGCAAAGTCTCTCCTGCTTCATAAGCCACGTGGCAAAAAGGGAGCACCCTAAAGCTGCACAGTCCCAGCTTTTGCCAAAGCATCATGGACCCAAAAAACTCCAGTATGGCTGCTGCATCTGGGTTTAAATCCCAGCACCAATATTCCTCTGCAGCATCATTTCTGACTCCTCCCACAATCACTTACACATTCCAGCATCCCCAGCATTCTTCCATCTTCACTGGGCTGCCACAGTAAGTCTGGGCAGGTGTGGCCCCATGGCATGGATCCAGTCATCTCCAAGCTGTCATGCAGTTTCTGTAATCAGGGGGAGTTGCCTTCCAGTTACATCCTGGGTAAGAAGTCACTCCCATCCCCCTGGCTCAAAGCATGGCCACAGCTATTTAACATATCTATGAAACCAGTTAAAGGTTATAGATATGTTAAACGACCATGCCAGAGGTTAGCTGCAAAACTGTTGCTGTACAAAACAACTCTCAATGGCCCTGTTCCATGTGTCCCATCCCCCAGCTCAGACTTGTGGGGATGAGGACATTCTATATGTATATTTTTTTAGTATTTTCTGGACACCCTGAGTTCTGGACCCCATTAAAAATTCCCATTTGTGCCCCCTACCCCCTTGGCTGTACCCTGTTACACCTTGTGCTTGCTTTCAAGTCAGGAACCTAGATGTGGCCTGCCTGCTGCCCAGGGCTGGGATCTTTAGTATGGCCTCCTTTACCCTCTGGCTCTACCATTGGCTGGGTTCCCTCCTCCTTCATTGGACTTTCCTCCTCAACCTGTGGCAGGGCCCACTGAGGGAAGGGTTCATGATGGCTCTGGTTCCCACTGCTTACCACCATCTGCAGGAGCTCACTTTTACCAGGCATTGTATCCATCTATAGGTCATTGCACTCTCCACACAGCTCAACAGCTCATGCATTTCTGACATTGATCAAATGGCTCCACCTCTTGCAAGGCATTTTCCAGCCATTTGTGCTTTCTATGTTATGAACTGATTGTTCATTTGCTCATTTTTCTATTGGACTGTGCCTTTTTCTTGGCTTGTGGGAGTCCATATATTCTGTATATTGAAGTTTTCTTATATGTACTTTCATTATTTACATGTCTTTTAATTTTATTTTATTTTTGTCATGTTAAAGTTCTTTGTGTTGACATCAAATTTATTGTCAATTTATTCCTGTATATTTTTTCATGTGTTTTTTTTATCTTTCCCCCCCACAAATCAAGACAAGAAAGCCACCTTTGAGCCCATTGCCCTCAGCAAATTGCTAAGCTTCTGTGTAGCAGGTGAGCTCAAGATTCAGGACCCAAAAGATATCCCACCCCAACCCCAAGGGAATTGGCCCTTCAGTGTTCTGTACTCAGATCTGGTGATCCTCTCAGGCCTTTGTAGGTTCTAATGTTCAAACTGCCTTCAGGCCCCCAAGTTTTTTCATGACAGCATTCAAGTATGACCTAAGCCCCTGAGACTCCCTGGCAGGCTTTGGACTCCAAGTGCCATCTGATTTCACCCTAACCTGTTCCCTGAACCTTGAGGCCTAAATATCCACATGGATTGAGAGGGCCCTGGCCTGGAAAATCTTCTCATGTGCCCTGATGCCATTTGGATCTGTTTTCAACCAAGCCACGTGGGTGAGACTCTCTCAGAGCTTAAAGATGGTTCAGAATATGGAGAAGTTAGAACAGGAACATCAGAACAAGAACACAGCTTTCTGGACAATGATACAAACAGATGGTTACTTTAAGGAGCACTGTAGGCTCTGCTGTTTTGAGTATGCTCTGAGGGAAGCTATTGAAAGGACTTCATTGACAGAGGTTGAGACTTGGGCTTCTAAAGTCTTCTTTTAGTGACTAAAGAGTTCTGGAATTGGGAATAGTGAAGATAATGAGGTGAATTCTACTGTGCTCTGTTTGGAGTGAGGCATCGTCAGACAAAGATATTAAAGCAACCACAATAACTGCACTCTGAGTGGTAAACACTTGAAATTAATGGGAAGATTCTCATCACAGAAATAGAGATTATAAAATATTAAAATATGACATCAGACATTAAGATTCGCTGGATGAATCTCAATAGCAGGACAGAGGTGACAGGAGAGGTCAGTAAACTTGAAAACAGGTCAATAGAAATTATACTATTTTAAGAACAGAAAAGGAGGGGGAGACTAAAAAGATAAAGAGAGCTTTAGGGGTCTGTGGGATAATTTAAAGAGCTAAATGTGTGTCATTGGATTCCCAGAAGGAGAAGAGAGAGATATCAATACACAAAAACAGTATTTAATGAAACAGTGGCAAAAAAAAAAAACAAGAAGAAAGAAAAAATAAATAATGACCAAAAATGTCTCAAATTGGGAAAAGATATAAATGTATAGATTCAAGAAGTTCATAGAAAAATAAACAGGATAAACTCAGAGAAAATAATCCCCAATACATCAAACTAAAACTAGCAAAATCCAAAGGTTAAGAAAAAAATCTTGAAAGCACTGGAAAAAAAAACAGCATTACTTTTATGGAGAACAGTAATTTGAATGATCACAGAGGCCAAAGATAGTGAAACAACATTTTTTAAGTGCAAAGACCTCCCAATTCATAATTTTATATCCCCTGAAAATGTCCTTCAGGAATGAAGGCAGAATAAAGACATTCTCAAAAAATGAAAAATGCAGAAAATCATCACCTGCAGACCTGCTTTAAAAGAAATAATAAAATAATGCCCTGGCTGGTGTGGCTCAGTGGATTGAGTGCCAGCCTGTGAACTGAAAGGTCACTGGTTCAATTCCCAGCCAGGGCACATGCCTGGGTTGTACACCAGGTCTCCAGTAGGGCAGCGTGCAAGAGGCAACCATACATTGATGTTTCCCTCTCTTTCTCCCTCTCTTCTCTTTTCTATTTAAAAAAAAAAAAGAATAAGAAAAGAAAGAAATAGTAAAATAATTTCATCAGGCTGAAGAGAAATAATACCACTTGGAAACTGGAAACATCAAGAATGAAGGAAGAGCAGGCTCTCTCCATCTCTTGAGCACACTCTTGCTTTTCCATTCCCTTTCTTCTCTCAAGGCGCATACCTTTGTTTTCTTTCTCCTAAGCTCCAAGTGACCTTCTTTTGTCTCTGTAAACTGTTTCCTGAGTCCATGCACCAAGCTGGCTCACTTCTTCTACCTCCATGACTTTCTAAATAACCTTTACTTGTTTAAAAAAAAAAGCAACAACAATGCAAATATCTGTATAAATAGAAAAAGGTATTCTGCTTTTAAGTTCTTTAAAGTATGTATGACTAGTCAAAGCAAAAATTTTAATAGTATCTGGAATAGTTTATGTAGGACATGTGACATATGACAACTATAACACAAAGGCCAGTGGGAAGATGGAATAAAAAGTTTTGTATAGTTACTTGTACATTTTATTTGAAGTAATAACATATTAACTATAAATAGACTACAAAAATTAATTATTGTTATGGATTGAACTGTCTCTCCTCCAAATTCATATGTTGAAGTCATGAGATTGTGGCCCTATTTTGAGATAGGATCTTTACAGAAGTTATCAAAATAAATTGAGGTCCTAATTCCATACAACTGTGAACATATCAAATGAGTAAATTTGGACAGAGGCAGAAACACAGGGAGAATACCATGTGAGGATGGGAATTGTGCTACCATAAGACAAAGAACTATCAGCAGCTGAGAGGGAAGAATCTACCACACTCCACTTCAGAGGGAATATGGCCCTGCCAACACCTTTACCTCAGACTTCTAGCCCCCAGTGTGTGGTACTTTGTTACAGCACCCAGGCGAAACTAATAGAATTTTACATATATCATATTTTCTAGATCAACCACTAAAAATAAATAAGTAAATACAAAGAGACATAGGTAAGAAAGCCAATAAATTAAAGTGGAGTACTAAAAAATATTCAAATAATCAAAAGAAAACAAAAATGGAAAGCAGAGGGGGAAAAAAGAGAAACAAATAGAAAATAAATAAAATAAATCTATATCAATTATGACATTAAATATAAATTATCTAAATCCCAATTAAATAACAAATTATCAGGTTAGATTTTCTTCAAAAATATCAAACAGTATACTGTCTTCAAGAAAAAAAACTGTAGGTATAAAAATAAATATTTTTCAAGAAAAATAATGAAAAAAGTTATACTATGTGAATACTAATTAAAACAAAACTGAAAGATTTTTAGTCAAGATGGTGATGTAGGTAAACACAGCTTGCTTCCTTGCATGACCACATCAAAATTACAAGTAAACTATGAAACAATCTCATTTACAACCATCAGAAATAGAGCTGAATGAAAGTTCTACAACTATGAAATTAAAAAAGAAATTTAATGAAACTGATAGGAAAGGCAGAGAGACAAAATGGGATGGTCCCACATCCACATGTGGCCAATAAATACTGAAAGAAATAATTCAGGAGTAGAGGTCCCAGGCCCTCCAGTCTAGGGATCCAGTTCCAGGAAGAGAAGTCTCCATAACTTCAGGCTTTAAAAATCAGTGAGAATAGAGGCTATGGAAGACAGAAACTCCTAGAGTCCCATGCACTTCCTCTTAAAGGACCCTTGTACGGACTTACTCAGACTCACTGTCTCTGAGCTCCAGTATGGGGGCAGATTGAAAGGCATCAGAGACATACAGGAAAAAAATGAACTGTCTGGAATTAGGGCAAGAGCTGAGGGGCAGCTTTCTCTCAGACAGAAGTACAGGCAGAGGCCATAGTTCCTTTTCTGAGCCTTTCCCCAAACAGAGCCACAGAGCTGGCAGGCAGACAGCATATCTGAGACTCCTGGTTCATTCTGTATGCTCCACCCTGGTGAATCCCTGAGGCCCTGTTCCATCCAACTTCAGGGCTCACCCAAGCTGTTTCCAGTGGCTTTTCCATAAAAATATCTTATATTTGCACATGCTTTAGATTTCCCTAAAATCTCTCAAACAGGCAGTATCCAACTGGCTTCACCAAACCCCATACCTCTTCCTAAGTTTCTTCAGGCTCAGCACTAGTAGCAGCCAGCCTTGGTTGAACACTTGGCCTTACCTGGACACCTCCAAGCCCAGTACAAGTAGAAGCCACATGCAGATTGCTTTGTAGCTTATTCTGTGTGACCCCAGACAAAAAAAAAATAGGCAGTGGCTGGCCTTGAACATGCCAACAGTAATCAAGACTCAACTACAACAGGAGGATGTGTGCAGCCCACATGGTGGGCACATCTTGAGTACCCAGCTTGGGAATAAGGGAGGCTGTGCCACTGGACCTACAGGACACCCCCTACATTAAGCCATGCTACCAAGACAGGGAGTCATAGCAGCTCTACCTAATACATAGAAACAAACACATGGTAGCTGCCAAAATGAGGATACAAGGAAACATGGCCCAAATGAAAGAACAGATCAAAACTCCAGAAAAAGAGCTAAACAAAATAAAGGTAAGCAATCTATCAGATACAGAGTTCAAAACACTGGTTACAAAAATACTCAAGGATCTTAGTGAGGACCCCAATAGCATAAAAAAGATCCAGTCAGAAGCTAAGAATACACTAATTGAAATAAAGAACAATTTACATGGAAATAAGGGTGAAGTGGATGAAGCCAAGAATCAAATCAAGGATTTGGAATATAAGGAAACAAAAAACAAGCAATCAAAACAACAAGAATAAAAAAGAATAAAAAAAAAAAGAAGAATAGTGTTAAGGCATGGTGTCCAACCTGTGACCTGTGGGCCACATGCAGCCCAGGATGGCTGTGAATGCAGCCCAACACAAAATCATAAATTTACTTAAAATATTATGAAATTTTTTGTGATTATATGTCACAATGTATTCAATGGTGGCCTAAGACTCTTCTTCCTGTACCACAAACATGTCAAAAGTATGGACACCCTTGGTAAGGAGCCTCTTAGAGAGCTTCAAGTGTTCCAACATTCACATTATAGAGGTTCTTAGAAGACAGAGAATAAAAAATTGGAAATCTATTTTTAAAAATAATAACAGAAAATGTCTCCAACTTTGTGGAGGAAATAGACATACAAGTACAGGGAGCTTGTAGAGTCCCAAAAATGATGAACCCAAAGAGGCCCACATCAAGATACATCATAATTAAAATGCCAAAGGTTAAATACAAAGACGGAATCTTAAAAGCAGCAAGAGAAAGCAGTTAGTTACCTTGAAGGGCACTCACATAAGACTGTTAGCTGATTTCTCTGACATTGCAGGCTAGAAGGAATTGGCAAGAATTATTCAAAGCGGTAAAAAGCAAAGTGGTGAAACACAAGGACCTACAACCAAGATTACTCTAACCAGCAAAGCTATCATTTTGAATTGAAGGACAGATAAGGAGCTTCCCAGATAAGAAAAACCTAAAGGAGTTCAAACAATCAAACTATCATTATATGAAATGTTAAAGGATGTTCTTTAAGAGGAAAATAAAAAATATGAACAATAAAATAGCAATAAACACATATCTATCGCAAATTGAATCTTAAAAAAAAAATAAACAAATAATCAGACCAGAAACAGAATCATAGATATAGAAAATGTTTGATGGTTGCCAGTGGGGTGGGGGTTAGGGAGGAGGCCAAAAAAGGTGAAGGGATTAAGAAGTATGAATTGGAAGCAATGGAATATTCATGGAGCTATAAAGACCAGCACAGAGCCCTGGCTGGTATGGCTCAGTGGATTGAGTATCAACTTGCAAACAGAAAGGTCACACATTCAATTCCCAGTCAGAGCACATGCCTGGGTTGCAGGCCAGGCCCTGAGTTGGGAGCATGCAAGAGGCAGCCAATTGATGTATTTCTCTCACATCAATGTTTCTTTCCCTCTCTTTCTCCCTTCCTTCCCCTCTTCATTAAAAAATTAAAATAAGGTAGAGCATAAAAAATAGAGGAGCCAAAGAACATATATGCATGACCCATAGACATGGACAATGGTGTGAGAATTGCCTCAAGGAGTGGGGAGGGGTGTGTGGAGGAAAGAAAAAGGTGAAAAATTGGGACAACTGTAATAGAATAAATAATAAAATATAATTAAGAAAACTGGAGTGACCATATTAATATCAAAGTAATCTTCAGGACAAGGAATATTATCATGCATGAAAAATGACATGACATACTGATGAAAGGGTCAATATAATCTTAAATATATATGCACTGAAAAACAAATTTGCAAAATGCATCCATGGAAAGTTGAACCGAACAAAGAAATACACAGTTATACTTGGAGACTTTATACTCTCCTCCCAGTTGCTAATAGAAAAATTAAACAGAATATTGGTAAAGATATAGAAGAACCAAATAATATTATTAACAAGCTTGCCCTAATGGAACTAACAGTAGCAAAATATATATTCTCTTTGCATATACAAAGAACACTTTTCACAAAGAATATTTTCCAAACCACTTGGAGGAGAAAAGTTTTAATATGTTAAAGAATTGAAATCACACAAAACATTTTCTCAGACATAATAAAAATTAAATTAGAAATCAATAACAGAAAAATATGTGGATAATCCCCAAATACTTGGAAATTAAACAACAAAATTATTTTTTTTTAAGATTTTATTTTTAGACAGAGGGGAAAGGAGGCAGAAAGAAAGGGAGAGAACATCAATGTGTGGTTGCCTCTCACCCACCCCCCACTAAGGACCTGGCCTGCACCCCAGGCATGTGCCCTGACTGGAAATCCAACCTGCGACCTTTTGCTTCACAGTTGGGCACTCAATCCACTGAGCCACACCAGCCAGGACATAAACAACAAAATTTTAAAGAGATGCATAGGTCATAAGAAATCTCACTAAGGAAATTTGAAAATATTTTGAATTGAATGAAAACATAATATTCTAAAACTTGTGAAATGCAGCTAAAGTAACACTTCAAAGGAAATTTATAGTATTCATGGTTATATTAGAAAAAGAAAGATCTCAAATCAATTAGCAAAGCTTCCACCTTAAGAGACTAGAAAAATAAGAACAAATTAAAAGAAGGAAGGAAAGAATAAAGATCAGAATATAATAAAATTGTTTCACAGTCCATGTGCCCATCAGTGACTAAGTGGATCAAAAAACTGTGGTATATTTAAACAACGGAATACTACACAGAAGCAAGAAAGAAGGAATGCTTACTTTTTGCAACAGCATGAGTAGAACTGGAGACTATTATTCTAGGTGAAATAAGCCAGTCGACAAAAGACAAATACCATATGACCTCACTTAATAATTGGAATCTAATGAACAAAATAAACTAACCAGATAAATAGAACCAGAGACATGGAAACATGGATAGACTGATAGCTGTGGGAGGGGAGGATCAAGTGGTAGGATGGAGGAAGGAATGGCAAAGGACTAGTCAAGGAACATGTATGAATGACTCATGGACACGAACAATAGAGAGAAGATTAACTGTGGGAGAGAGGGGTGGGCTGAGTGCAGGGGGAAAAGGGAAAAAAATTGGGACAACTGTAATAGAATAAACAATAAAAAAGGAAAACAACCACATCGTTTTAACAAAACAAAAAATTAAAAACAATAGAATTGATTAAATTAAAATCTGGTTCTTTCAGTTCAATAAAAATTGATAACTCTCTAGCCAAACTGATCAATAAAATAAGAGAAAAGGCACAAATACTGATATCAAGGATGAAAATATGAACACATGTGAAAATCTTCCATAAACTATTAATGAATTGCATCAAGCACAATATGAAAAGGATACTGTATCATGAACATTTAGGATTTATCTCAGGAATTAAAGGTTTGTTCAACATTCAAAAATCAAAGTAATTCACAAATTGAAGAAACTAAAAAAAACAAATGTGATAATCAAAATAGATACAGGACAAGAATGTAAGAAATTTAACATCCATCTGTGATAAAAAGAAAATTCTCAACAACCTAGTAATATAAAGAAACATCTCTAACCTACAAAAAACATATAACTGCCCTGACTGGGGTGGCTTAATTGGCTGGGCATTGTCATTCAAAGCAAAAGGTCACAGGTTCAATTCCCAGTCAGGGTACATGCTTGGGTTGCAGGCCAGGTCCCCAGCTGGGGGCGTGCAAGAGGCAAACATAGATTTTTCTCTCACACATCGATGTTCCTCTCCCTTTCATTCTCTTTTCCTTCCCCTCTCTCTCTAAAAATAAATAAATAAAATGTTTTTAAAAATTATGTACCTGGCTGGTGTGGCTTAGTGGATTGAGTGGCAGCCTGTGAACCAAAGGGTTGCCAGTTCAATTCCCAGCCTAGGGCACATGCTTGGGTTATGAGCCAGGTCCCCGGTAGGGGGCACACAAGAGGCAACATCACACTGTTTCTTTCCCTCTCTCCCTCCTTCCCCTCTCTATAAATAAATAAATAAATAAATAAATAAATAAATAAATAAATAAATAAAATATTTTAAAAAGTAATAAATAAAAATTCAAGAAGCATACAACTGATGTTTTGTTTAATGATGAAAGACTGAATGCTTTCCCCTGAGATCAACATAAAGAAAGAATGTGCAGTTTTACCACTTCTATTTAACATTGTTTTGGAGGTCCTAAATAGTACAATAAGGCTGAGAAAAAGAAATACAAGGCATGGAGATTAGAAAAGTTGAAATAAACATATCTTACTGTCAGATGATCTAATTGCATAGAAAATCCCAAGGAAAACTAAACACAGACCTAAAACTATAAAAGTACTAGAAGAAAATGTAAAGGAAAATATTCTTGATCTTGGATTAGGCAAAGGTTTCTAAGTAAAACTTCTGCTCAGTGAAAGACACTGTTCAGAGAATGAAAAAACAAATCACAGAATGTGGAAAAAAATGTCTGCAAAACACATTTCTGAGGAATTGTTTATATCAATAAAAAAGAACTCTGAAAACTCAATAGCAAGAAAACAAACAATGCAATTAAAATGGACAAAATTTCTATACACTTCATCAAAGAAAATATATGGATGGCATATAAGCAGATAAAAATAATGCTTAACATTATTAGTCTTTAAGGAAATGCAAACTAAGACCACAGTGAAATATAACTAAGCAAGAACTTAATCCAAGATTACTCTATCCAGCAAAGCTATCATTTAGAATGAAAAGGCAGATAAAGTGCTCCCCAGATAAGGTCAAGCTAAAGTTCATCACCACCAACCCCTTATTATATGAAATGTTAAAGGGACTTAGCTAAGAAAAAGAAGATAAGAAATACAAACAGTAAAATAGCAACAAACCCTAAAAGGGTTCCAGCAGCAGGCAGGAGGGGTCAACCACATCCTGATGACTCTACTACAGTTTCCTCTATCCTTTCATTTCTTATGTTTCATTGTACAGAAAGCCACTAATGCATGTGCACAGGCCTATCACATTTTTTAAAATTTATTTTTTGCTACATGACCAATGATTTGTTTTCATGGATATCAAACAGAGATGGGGTGAGAAAAAACTGTTTTGGTAAAAATTCTCCCTTTCTCCATTACTGGCTTGCTCATTCTACTTTCAGTTTTATCTTCTAGTAAAATTTTTTTATCTCAGCGCTTAGCAAAACAAATCCTTGTGTATCTTATTTGGAGAATTTCAATGTTTTTAAAAAGATTTTATTTATTTATTTTTAGAGAGAGGGAAAGAAAAGGAGAGAAACATTGATGTGTGAGAGATACATTAGTCAGTTGCCTCTCACATGCCCCCAGCTGGGAACTGGGCCTGCAACCCAGTCACATGCCCTGACTAGGAATCGAACCAGCAATCTTTCAGTTCACAGGCTGGCACTCAATCCACTGAGCCATACCAGCTAGGACTCAATGTTTTTACTTTCTGTAAAACAAAGGACCATTCTGTAACTTTTTTGCATGTAGTTATTTCATGCAGACAAATCTGTCCTTATGTGGAGACACTATGTTCTGTCTCCATGGGCTCTGGAGTGAGACCCAGGAATCTGTATTTTGAACAAGTACGTGAAGTGAGCCTGAAATTACAGCCATCTGAGAGCTTTGAGACACCCTCTTCTAATCTAGAGATGGAAAAGCAGATAAACAGTCCCAGTGTTTGACTGAAGTTGGGAATCTCTGTCTTGGGCTGCCCCTGACTTGTTTTCAGAAGGAGGCCAAGCAAATTCTGGGAAGACCAGCGGGTGCCTGACACAGTGCTGGTGGACAGGAAGACACAGCAGAAGGAAAGAAAGAGCACCATTTCTGCTTTGGAGCATTTAATAAATCAAAAGTGGGAGGGATGCAGAATGGAAGTCTAGGCAGTGAGCTCCTGAGTGAGGGTGGGACTGGGGCCTGAGGCCAGGTCTGAAGCAGCCCAGAGGCATATCAGAGTGGCATTTCGAAACAACACTTAGTTCTCCGTAAAGGTTTTGGAGGAGGATATGGGAAAGGGGCGGCTCCCATCTGTCCTCTCCATACCCGTCCTCCACCAGAAAACCAGTTCTTCTTCCCAGGGCTGTGTCTTGGATAACCATAACCCCAACTTCCCGCCCACCAGGGAGAGAAGGAGGGGCTCTGGTTTGGTGGATGTGCTGAGGGTTGAGCATAAGGATGACAATTGCAAGGGCCAAGAGACAGATGAATTGACTTGAAGACAAAAGCACTGTGCTCCTCACACAAGCCACCTCCTCCACACTCCCTCAGCCTGAATGTCCCCCATCCCAAGCCCCCTGGCCACCCCATGTGGGCTGTGAGCACTGCCTTGACCAGGGATGCATTGGGTTTAGTTTAACCTTCAGGAACACATTGTGACTGTGCTCTTCCTTCCCTCTCCTCCCACCCCCAAGAAACACTTGGGGTCTCTTTCCTCCTTTTGTTAAGGAGACAAAGTCTCTTCCAGTCAAGGGGTTATTTCGGGCTGTTCTTAAGGTGAAGTTTCTCACCTTGCCTAAGTCTGATGTCTGCACTAGCCTGGCGCTCCTTATTTCTCAGGGAGCAGGATGTGGACAATAACACAGGGAACAATTGCACTCCCTCCAGGCAGGGATTCATTTCTCAATTATTTCTTTATCCCATTTACTTAATGACCAAATCTAGTGTCATTCCATATTTTATGACTATGATCAGACTCATGATGAGGGGAAATGGCTTCATGCCACTGCCAACAAGGGGCCCTGCCTCCTCCGTGGCTGGAGGGATCTCCAGCTTTCAGGCTCTCTGTACCTGTGCACCTTCCACACCTCCAAGATTAGTTACCCCTTCCCACATTTGAATCTTTAGTCTGCTCACTCCTGTGCCCCTTACCTTGGCAGTGAAACTCATCTCCAGCCTTACAAATCCTTCTCACCCTGGTGCCCTCTTAAGTATCCTCACTTCCCTGCTCCTACCCTCTACAAAAGCTGCTCTACCCAGCAGTAATGACAGCTGCCGGTGACTGGCACCCCCCACAGCAAGGCACTGTGCCAAGCACATTCTCAACTATCATCTCCTTTAGTTCCTGTGACAATCATATTTTATGGATCCATGCCCTGGCTGGTGCGATTTAGTGGATTGAGCACCGGACTGTGAAGCAAAGGGTCGTGGGTTTGATTCCCAGTCAGGGCACATGCCTGGGTTGCAGGCCAGGTCCTCAGTTTGGGACATGTAAAAGACAACCACACATTGATGTTTCTTTCCCTCTCTTTCTCCTTCCCTTCTCCTCTCTCTAAAAATAAATAAAGAAAATATTTTACAGATCTGGATACAGAGACCAGAGAGGTTAAGCGATTTGCCCAAGGACACACAGGCAGCAAGTAAAAAAGCTATAATCTGAACCCCGCTCTGATTCTAAACTCCATGCTCAAAATCCCTGCCCTAGTGAATCCCTCCAAGGCCACCAAGGGCATCCCCAAACCAAGCCCATGGATTCCCCTTGGCCTCAGTCTCCTTGATATCTAAGCAACATTTGACACTTCTGGTTTCTGATACCTTCTTGGCTCTCCTCTGTCTCATCTCCCCTGGACCTCCCATCTTGGCCATCAGTACCCACCCCTATACCTCCCCTGCCCTATGTCAGATCTTCAGCCTTCTTCTTTCACTCTACAATAGTTTATCCAGCTGGCTGAGTTTCAGCTCTCACCTCTACCCCAATGCTTATTCAATCTGTGTGTAGAGCTCTTCCCAAACTCTCCTTAGTTCCACATATGTGTTCACAAAGGCTTTGCCCATTCTCTCCACACTCCCACTACCGAAAGCTGTGTTGGAGATAAATGTGCACCCATCTCCCTGCCCACTCAGGCTGGAGATTCCAGGATCAGCTTTGCTTCCTTCCACCTTTCTGTACTTACGGAAATGGCTGCCCACACACCTCTCCCTGTGAATTCTCATTCTCTGCACCATAGCTTAAGGGGCATGTGTCCCTTAGAGAGCACTGGGAGCTCATGATCACCACACCACCCCCTTCAGGAACCTGCAGCCTCTTGATAGGTACCAGTCCTGGAGTCCCTCACCTGAGCAGAGTCCCCTGAACTTAGCTGGCCGGTCAAGTTGGCACACCCAGGGCTACCACTGAACTTAGCTCATAAGCCTTCTCCTCTTGGAAGCCGCACCTCTTATCTGGGCACTTTCTCTCTGGCTCTGACAGCACCTGAACTAACCTTGATATGCTGTGTTGTTCTGTGCTAGATGCTGGGGACACTAGTGAGGAGAACATATGCCCCTGACTGCCTAAAGTTTACCAGTTTTATCGGAGGAAACAAACATGGAGAAAATGCAGAGGGTGTGTCTAATGTTGGGACTACATGCAGGAGGTTGACACTGGGAAGGGAATGACACGGCAAGATGGGGCAGAGGTGAAGATAAACAGATGCAGTCACACCAGAGTCCTCAGTCAATGCTATTAGGAGCTCTGAGCTGGATGGCCCTCTGAATTTGTCTCCAACTGAGGAAGGAAGATTGGCCTTCCCCCCCTTCCCTTCCCCTGGAATTAGAATGTGGGGTGCTCCCAGCAATGGCATGGACTTGGACAAGGCATCTATCTGCCTTCAGCTACTGGCACTCCCAGAAGGGGCTTGCAGCCATTGCACCATTGCAGCAATACCCTAGGCAGCTGGGGACACAAGGGCCCCCATCCAGAAGGAAGGTACGTGTGGCACGCTGTAGCACCCACTCCAGGGTGCATACCATTCTGGGACACCTAAAGAGGTGCTGGCCAGTTCTCAGGTGACGGGAAAAGAAATAGATGTTTCCATTTGGTCTACTTCTTGCAATATACCAAAAGGCGTTTGTCAAGTAGACATTCCAAACACCTTCAGTTCTGCACCTTTTCATATAAACATTATGGTAATGGCTAATGTTCCTCTGCATTTGCTATGCACCAGGCCCTGCGCTAAGCTCTCCACTTGCATAGTTTACTTAATCGTTACAATACTCTAGGAATTAAGTACAGCAGATCCCTTAATAACATTGTCAAGTTCAATGCCCTTTTGCTGTAATGTTGGTGAGATGATGTAGGAACTTCCCTTGTTTATATTAGTTAGCCTATGGTAAAACTGGTTCATTATATGTCATTTTGCTGCAGCTCCAAGAACCTATCAACAATGTCAAGTGAGGACTCACTGTACTGTTATTGCCCTCATCTTACATAAAAGTATAGCAAGGCTTAAAGATGTAAAATAACTTGCCCAAGATCACACAGCAACTCCAAGGCAAGTTCCCTCGGTGTCAAGTGGCTTCCCTTTCATCCTTCAAAGCTCAAACCTCACTTACTCTATCTAGTCTTTTTCATTCCTCTTAGAAATATTACTCCTTGCACCTTGTCTTGAGGGAGCAAGCTGTCCTGGGCCACACACTGGTTTCTAGCCCCTTCACCATTGAGGACTAGGTCACCTTGGTGGTCCCATCCAGAGGGTTAATGTCCCTTTTTAACTTCAGCCTCCAGCTGAGCATACAACTTCAGGGACATATGACCTTGCTGGTTTAAGTAGGATTTTACTTCCTTCACTCTGAACTCCAGCCTTGCTAGCACCCTGCATGATGGCATTCATCAACACAGGGCAGCTGAGCTGCAAGAGGAATGCCTTGAGCTTGAGGTCAACAAAAATCATGTCGTTCTCACCTGTACCCTGGAAGACCACCTCTCCTTGGTCTGTGATGCTCATTTGGTTGGTGTGACTAAGACAAAGGAGACTGGAAGGGCTTCAGGGTCCCTTCAGTTGTGAAACTCAGTTTTGAAACTGCAGTTATTGCATTTGTTAGGGAAGCATCAGGAATAGGTCATAATTTGTGTTTTGTCCTCACTGGTTGTTATAGGTCAGGTTCCCTGGAAGCAGACCCTGAGATAAGGATTCGTGTGAATTGTTAAGAATAGGATATGGAGTGGGAGTGCAGGAAGAAGGGAAGAAGATGGTGCTGAAGGCATTTGACAAGATGCTGTGACCATTACCTTAGATAACCAAATGCCACCGCTGGCCCTGCTGCCTCTGCTTCTGGGGTGTACAATGCCACCTCAGCCAGCAGGAATTCTAACCTGCCCTGCTTCTAAGTGTCCCTTTCTCTTAGCCTTGAATCGCTGGTGGGAGCCTCTCATCATCTGAACTTAGGGTGCCTATGGCCATCCAACTACCCTGGCTCAGGAGAGCAAGTCAGGGCCTACATGTCCCAGCCCTAGTCAGGTCTCAGGGCTGCCCTAGGAGGGTGCCACCCACTCCACAGGCCTGGGTCCTCTGTGCATGTGTGAAACAACGGTGGTTCCAGCAGCCTGAAGGCTGCCAGCTGAAGCAAATCACAGGTGCTGGCATTTGACACCAGACCCTCAGAAACCAGGGCATAGGTACACAGACACAATAAAAGGGATCAAGGGGATCAGACCAGTGTCCCCTACACCACTTCAGGTACTTTTGCCTCCCCTTTGCAGAAATAGTAACAAGCCTTTTGTTCCTGGGTCACTAACCATTCTGTGCTGCTCAGCCAGTGAAAAATCAAAAGCTGCACAGGCCCACAAGGAGACAAAGACCACAAAAGCTTTTGTTTTCAAAGTCTGGGTTCTGATATTGAGAGAGTGGAATTTTCTAGAAGGAAACTATATCATTGTTTTCAAAGATTGAAATCCAGGGAGGAAAGGAGGAATTAGTCTTCCCAGGGCCCAGAAATTAAAATTTAGAAATTCTAGGGATGGGTTCTCTGATATTGCAGGATTCTGGGCCTTCCTCATAGCATTTTCCCAAGCAGACAGCAAATTCCATACAGGAGGTGCCTACAGAGGCTGACCTTACTGAAGCTCCCAATTTTAGTAAAGACTCCCAGCTTCAGTCCAACATGGAAGCAGAGGGACCACCCCTTATCAGAGGAACCCATGACAGCCAAAGACCAGAGGGCTTTTCCCTGAACATTCCCTGGGTGAAGTACATCCAAAACATGACAGATACAGATTTCTCATCTATCTTGACAAATGGGGGCTTGCAGCCAGTTTAATTTGATTTATGGCAAAAAATATAGCATGACATTTTTTCACCACCAGCAAGAACTAATCCCTTTCAGTGAAGAGTACATTTCCCTATTATTGGTTTTTGCATGACTGTTCTTCCTCCCTAGGAGACCCTGACTCTTCAGGAAGAGGTGATGGTTTTTTCATCATTTCTGGGGGTCTGCAAGGAGTGAGACCTATTGTAACCAGTCTTTTTATACCTCAGCACATAGGACATCAGCGTTGTTAGTTATTTGCATTGTTTCACCTCCTTTCCCCTTTCCTTATACCATCGCTCTCCAAGCACATAGAACAGTGCCTAGCCCAGAGCAGGTTCTCAGAAATATTTTATAAAAGGAGAAATGGATGGATGGATGGATGGATGGATGAATGGATGGATGGAAGGAGGGACTGAGATATGGAGTCTATGAACAAGTGAAGGAATGCTTGCTCCAGAGTAATCTGTCTGGGCCACAGCCACTTCCTGTTGACTGAGCAATGAGCATGCCACAGGGTGAATCAGCTCTCAATGCAAGGGAATGTGTAGCCAGGGGAAAGTTCCCCGCCACCTCTCTCCCTGACAGCCATCACCCTATGGGCTAACAGAGGCCCTCCACCAATTCTACCATCAGGATGAAAAAGTCCTGACAAGACACTTTGCATTCAGAAAATTAACATTTATAACACAACCAGAGCCCAAGCCAAGCACAAGGCAATGCCACTTTGGTGAGTCTTACTAGCGCTGACCAACTTGTTCAACCTTTTCTACCTTCCCCTCATTCCAATACCCTGGCACATGGAGCAAATGCTCTCACTCCCATCCAGTGCTCATGGGAGTGCACACTGACACAGCCTCCACTCAAGAGCAATTTGGGAATATACGGTAACATTTTAAATGGGAAAACCACTTAAATCCAAGCACTCCACTCCTAGGAATTTATCCTGCAAATGTAGTCATATGTATGTACAAAAACCCACCAACACTATAAAAGCAAAGCATAGAAACCATTGAACTCTCTATCAAAAGGGAGATAAATGAATATGGCATATTTTGCAGCCATTCCTAAGAGTGCCAGCTCCCCATGTTCTGATGCGGAGTGATCTCTGGATACTTTGCTGAGGCAGGAAGCAAGGTACAGATCTGTGTGCCTCATCTGCCACCCTGTGTGCCAATCTTATCCAGCAGAGGGAAGGGAGGCAATGTGCTTGTGTTGTCACTTACTGAATGCAGCTTATGGAGGAAGAAGGGAGGGAGATGACTGCACTGTTGTTGAGGTCTCCTCGTGGTCTTGTGTCCTTGATTGCTCAATAGTTTATAGGTAGAATGAGCTCCTGGCCATTTTGCAGCCACATGCTTCTCCCCTGACAAAGTTTTCTTTTTGGTCCTGGTCTCTTTGGGAAGCCTCAGAGCACAAAGGTCAGAATGCTCACTGAGATACTTCCTGGAGATGTTGAATAGCACTGGGTCTTCTCTCCAGCATTCCTGGGATGAAAGAGGTCAGTGCTGGGCCCAGGCTGAGTCTCCTGGGGACTCAGTCTCAAGCTGCCTTTTTGTGGACTATGAGCTCCTCTGGACCATGCCCCACTTGGGGTAGGTATGGGAGGGCAGGTAAGTGCAGAACATAGTAGATGCACCTATTATCCCAACAACCTCTGCATGTTTCAGAAATGGGCCACTGGGTGAGACTTGGGGAGGAGTTGCCCTGCCTCTTCCTTAAAAGCTTAAGAGGCCCTGAATTGCTTCCCTTGGCCTGGACAGCTGGACGGCTACAGGTGCCCTAGGTTTAGATGATGGGAGGCTTCTACTAGTGACTTAAGCCTAGAGGCAAGAACACTGAGAACAGGGCAGGTCAGAAGTCCTGTTGGCTGAGGTGGCATTGCTGCCCTCAGCAGCAAAAGCAACAGGGCCAATGGTGGCATCTGGTGTTCACAATGAGTCATGGTGCCCTGGCACATGCCCTCACCTGTCTTTTTGGTGGCCTGTGGTTCCTGCCTATTTCTCTTTGGCCTCCCTAGATTCTGTGAGGGCCAATATCCTGCCCCAGACAGTCAGAACCCAGGTCTGCTTAAGGCAACCCAGAATCCTGACAGTCACGGAAGATAAGACAGGGAGGGGCATAAGGCAGGAGGGAAGGAGGAAGTGAAGAAGAAAATACCCACTGGAGACCCCTCTGTGGCATCTGGGAGAATTTAAGGCTATTTCTAGCTTTTTTCCATGGACCAAAGCAGCCTAGACAGACTTATCACCTTGTATTTGTTAAACATATGCCTTCTTTATTTGCTTGTGGGTATCTGGAAGGTAATTTGTACTTCTTCTCTCTGGGTCTCGATTCCCCTCTCTTTAAACGAGAAATTAGGTAAGATTATCTCCAAGGCTGCTTTCTCTGATTGTTCTCTGGGATGGTTTATGCACTCGACCAATTAGTCAGTCAAGCATACCATCGTGGAAGGCTCCAGCTATGTTAAAAACATGGGGAAACTGAAGCCCAAAGAGAGGAAAACGGACTTGCCTGAAGTGAAAGAAAACCAGTCCTGAGAAGGAAAGGGGTATTCATATTGTGCAGGACTCCCATTCTTCAAAAATTGGTGCCTATTCTCTAAGCAGAACCTTCATCTCTTGCAATGTATGCATTTTTTTTTTTTTTGCAGATCAATACCCATTAACAGTCAGGAGGGATTAGCAAAGACTCTAGCAAAGGTCCCAGCTGTTCTTAAACGTGTCCAAAATAACAGAATCACCCTCAGAGTGGTACCATAACTTAGTAGAGGAGCTAGAAGCTGGCCTTGTGCAACTCCATCCCTGGCTCTTTTAGTCCTCTGGAACCCCTCACGAGACTCTTCTAGAACTTAGTAGTGACATGAGCCACCTTTAGAAGTTACTTAATCTCCCTCTCATTTTACTATAATAAAATGGGCATAGTTGTTGAATAAATGAATAAACAAACCTCAATATTCTCATCTCTAAGTAAGAAGGTTGGAGTAGAACTAACCAGAAGTTCTTTCAAGTTCCAGCTCCAACATCTTCATTGATTACTAACTGGTTGTGGAATGATTACATGAGGTACTCCAACCTCACCAACTGTTTGACATGGCCCTCTCTTTTTTCTTAGCTGGAGAATGATATCCCTAAGAGTGAGGACTCTGCCATACTCACTGGGTGTATGTTTGTCAGTCTGTGGAATGTGTGGTAGGGGTCTCAGCACTGGCCCACTGGGTATTTCCCTTACTATATCAGTTGCCTCTAGTGCCCCATCTCACACCCCCTCACTCTCCTTTCTGACCGAAGCCTGGCTTACCCCCTGCAGGCTTCCACTTCCTCTCCTGTTCCAGGGCTTCTCCAACGCTGTAATATGGGTCACCTGAAGCACCTGTTCCACACGCAGGCATTCACAGCTCAGAAGTGCAGGACAGTTAAGGATACTCAGTGTAACCCTCCACCACAGGGTAGGGATGGGGCACAGAAGCAGATACACTTCCCAAGAAAATTCTAGCAGGACAGCATCCAGCTCTACAATTAACCTTTGATATGACTCGTCATTTTCTTCATTTCACTACCCCAGGCTTCACTCTGATCTGAGCTCTCTTCTCCTCTTAGCTAAACCACACAGAGGTTGGGCTGATGCTCTGCCCTTGTTGGGACTCCAGGCTGAGATGTAAGCCCCAGGGATCTGAGTCAGGGCCAGAAATCAGGAAGGTACAGGACTCAGGCTATGGGGCTGTAGCCAAGGAGAGCTTCCTGGGTGCCAATAAAATCTCTGGCAGGACAGAGGGTACCTAACATGGAGCAAGGAGGAGAAACATCAAGGCAAAAACAACTGAATAAGAGGATTTCTTTCAGACAGTTTCAGAGGGCTTTGGTTAATACAGGGCAATCTACTGACATCCTGGGCCAGACACACCTTGCTTTCAGAGGAGTTGTCCAGTGAACTGCAGTATCTCTGGTCTCTACCCACCAGATGCAGGTCTCTACCCCCCCCAGACCCTCCCAGCCATGACAACCAAAAGGGTCTCCAGACATTGCCAAATGTCCCCTGGGGGCAAATATTGGCCTAGATGAGAACCACTTGGTTAATCAGAGATGGTTCAAGAAACACCCCAATGGGTTGCTCAGTTGGTTGAGTGTCATCTGGCAAAGCAAAATATCAACAGTTGGGTCCCTGGTTAGGGCACATGCCTGAGTTTTGGGCTGGTCCCCAGTTGGGGTGCAAGAGGCAACCAATCAATGTTTTTCTCACACATAGGTGTTTCTGCCCCTTTCTTTCTCCCTCCCTTTCCCTCTCTCCAAAACTAAATACGTAAAATCTTTAAAACAAAAAAATACCCTAATTGGTGGATTCACCTGAGACAGAGTGGTTAAACCTATGAAATCTGGGAGTACCTCAGTTTCCTCATCTGTAAAATGGGGGTGATGGTGATGGAGTCCACCGAATGGGTTTGTCATAGAAGATAATACTTACCAGGACATACATCACAAAACTTGGCACCTGTAAGGACTATGTAAATGTGACCTGTCATTCCTTGTCTCTCAAGAGAAAGGGACCTTAAGACAAAATAGGAGAGTGGGTGATTCCTGTTGGAAAGCTTGTGTTCTTCCCTACTGGTTTCCCAGCCTAAAGAAAAATATGTAGGCCAAGTTGGCAAACATTAAATGAAGAATAATGGCAGGCTAGCCCATAGGGGGCTAAGATTCTGCTACCTAATTCCAATGTATGGTGGAGTTTTGTCCATACCAGAAATAAGCAATGCTCATATATCAGCTGGGTGTCCTACAGTTCAACTCAATTCTGACTGTATCTACCTGGAAATAGCATCCAATTCTGCAA
The DNA here is from genome assembly GCF_021234435.1 of Artibeus jamaicensis. Taxonomy (NCBI): domain Eukaryota; kingdom Metazoa; phylum Chordata; class Mammalia; order Chiroptera; family Phyllostomidae; genus Artibeus; species Artibeus jamaicensis. The sequence goes on along the minus strand of NW_026521867.1, from coordinate 253,341 downwards.
GTTAAGCATTCACTCTAACAAGTCTGTACTCCATTTCAAATGCCAGTCATAAGTCCAGGATTTTACCTGTGCTTCTGACTGACCAGCTATAGATCAGAGATTTATACGTCTCCCCATACTTTGGGTCTGATAAGTCTGCTAAAGCACACAACTCAGAAAACCCACTTATTCACTAGATTACTGGTTTATTACAAATGATATTAAAGGATAAAAATCAATAACCAGATGAAGACATACATAGGGTGAGTCCCAAACAAAGGAGTTTCTGTCCTCTAGGAATTTGGGGCACAGCATGGTGGCACCTGGAAGTGTTCTGGTTCCCCAACCTGGAAACTCTGTGAAACCCTCCCTTTGGGCTTTTTGGAGGCTTCATTACATAGTCAGGTGTGTAATTTATATTTTAGTATGCACATACTAGGTCAGGGTGAAAAAGCTTGAACATCATTGACTTATGTCCATTTGACAAATCAGCCACTGAACAAAAACTTTCAAATATGAATATTTGCCAACAGAAAAGAAAATCTCTGAGCCTGGGAGAAGCTCCACAACCAGGTGCCATCTCCCACAGCAAAAAAAGATTTGAGGCCTGATTTGCACTCACACCACACTGAGCTTGGCAGTTCAGAAAGCACAGCCCACCACCCTGAAACTGGAAAAGCCAGCATTTGTGCTGCCTGTCACTACCAGAACCAATAAGTAGAGACAAGGATTGAATCTTTATGGGCACTTTATTCAGACGGCCAGCAATCTGAGAAAACAGTGGATTATGTACTCTCAAAAACCATCTTATCTCATTTCAAGCCAACCTTTTATAAGGACAAAAAAGGGCAAGTAAGGGCGTTGGAAAAAAGATCAATTTGATTAAAAAGTTGCAGTCCAATACTTCTCTACCTATTGATCAACAATTCCTTTTATTTTATTTTATTATTTTATTTTTAGAGAGAAGGGAAGAGAAGGAGAAAGAGGAGAGAAACATCAATGTGTGGTTGCCTCTCACATGGCCCCCCCACTGGGGATCTGGCCCACAACCCAGGCATGTGCCCTGACTGGGAATCCAACCAGTGACCCCTGGGTTCAGGCCATCACTCAATCCACTGAGCCACACCACCCAGGGCCGATCAACAATTCTTTATCTGAGTCAAGGGTGTTCCCTCCCTGAAACCCAATGGCTCAGATACCATCTCTACACCCTACAGATGCCCTGGGGCACAAAGGTTAAATTGCTTGTCAGCTTCCTGGAGTCCTATGGTCTTGCATTCCAGTTCCTGGAATAAAAGCTCTCCCCACGCACCACTTAAGCCTATCAACTAAGGCTAAAATCTTTAACTCTTGAGCTCCTCTATAAGCAGGACTTCACTCCATTCCCTCTGCTGGAGAATCGATATTCTCAACTGAGAAATGAGCATAGGGAGGGCCTTTCTAGAAGGGTGCTGAAGACCTTACTGATATGAAAGTGAAGCACCAGGCAGACAATAGCCACTCTGCAGCAGCAGGATGATCAGTTGGCAGGTAAGGGAGCCCAGTGTGGGGCACGGGGAGAACCATGGCCTACTCTTGTAGGACTTCTGCCCTAGAATATTTGAGACAAGGCTTCTAGCTCAAGAAAGAGACCGGAGAATGTGGGCCTGTTTTCAGGGCATGTGCCATGGTGGAACACCCTCGAGTGAGAAGGCAAGGCCTTAGAGGAGGGTCAACAATGGCTTCCTAGACCTGAGTCTCAAGAGGGGACTGTGCCTCAGGGTCACTGCCTCAAACAACACTCTTTTATTTCAAGATTTCATTTATTTATTTTTAGAGACCAGGGAAGAGAGGGAGAGAAACATCAGTGTGAGAAACATCAACTGGTTGCTCTCATATGTGCCCTAACTGGGGACAAACCTGCAACCTGGGCATGTGCCCTGACCAGGAATTGAACCAGAGACCTTTCACTTTGTGAGAGGGTGCCCGACCAACTGAGCCACATTGGTCAGGGCTCAAATACACACTTGAGAAAGGCTATGTAGGGCAGGTTCCAGTGTCTTTCTCCTTTTCTCCTCTTTCAAAGACTAGACAGGCCAGCCCAACTCCTGCCTGCCTTTCAGGTCCACATCATGCATTTGAGAATCTGAGGGATGCTCCTCTCCAAAGTGCATTACTCAGGCCTGTGGTGAATTTTTCAGTAGCCGCTCACCTCACTAATAATGGCCAGGGAATGGCCTGGGCCTCCACCCCAGCTAAGTGCTCAGGCCTCCCAACCTCTGCCCCGCTCAGGCAAGATGCCCAGCACTGCCCCTGCAGCCAGGCTCACTGCACTGCCATCAGCTTCCATTTGCCCTCTATCAAGGACTTGGACCTCTGCTGTGACATTCAGCATCTTATTTCATCCCTCATTTTACCTGGTCCCTGTGTAATAAGCCTGGGGAAGTGAAAAGTTGTGTTTTCTTTCACTTGGAGAACGAGTCAAATTTCAAAGTAAATATTGCTTAGGAAAAAATCCCAGTGTTCTGAGGTTAACGGTAGAAGGAGACTGGCTGCTGAGCCTGGAGACCCTGTACTGCCACTGGTGCCGTTGGATTTCCAAGCCCCTGCCAGCTCCAGCCATTCCTTCTGTCACCACCACACCTCCCTCTGTGGTTGGGGTCCTTCCACACTATGCCTACCCAGTCCCAGGCCAGAAGCCTGGCTGGGAAATGTGGGTCTCTGAGCCCATCAGCCTGTCACCCCAAGAAGAGTGCCTTTGTTTTTGAGGCTGGAATCATCATAACACAAGCCCCTACCACCACCTACCAAGAAAATTATCACCTCTCAGAGTATACCTGCACCACCACCACCACCATTATTTCTGAATATTTCCCAAAACACTCTCTCCAAGGCCTCTTAAGCAAGGCCCTTTTTCCAGCTTCTAGTCTGGCTACTACATTACAAATGACTACATGAGACAGCACATACCTACTTGTTTGGTCATAGCTCTCTTTACTGGGGACCACAAATGCCTCCACTTGTTCTGCAGAGGGAATGGGATCGGTGACTGCCCACAGCACGAGCAGGCCTATGACTCTGAACGAATAGCCCCAAAGCTTGGAGTTAACCCAAGTCCATCACTCTCGGTTCACACAGACCTCAGCCTGACCTTACAACTCCACTTAGTTCTTGCCTGTACCTCCTTGATTCACCAGAACCAGAGGTTGGACCAGGTGGTGGCAGGGAGGAAGAGTAAGGAAGTCACAGCTCAACCCCCACCAGTGGGAACTCTTGCCCCTCCACGCCTGAGCAGTCAGGCCCAGAGGGGACCCCCTTGCCCAGTTCTAAGGCCTTCTAACTCCCCACCCCAGGATGAATGTCTTTCCCATGACTGATCAATAGACCATCCATTTCCTGAAATTAAAAAAAACCTATCCCAGCTATGCACAGAGTATGGTCTGACCTAGATGAGGCCAACTTAGGGAAAGAGCAACAAATACCCCTAGTAGCTGAAATAGATTTTATGTACCACCTTAAAAGGGTGTTTTCATGCGTTTATACCTTCCAAGTGCCAGGCCCCAGGTCTGGGAATGGAGAGGTGGCCCAGAGGTAACACATTTAGGAGAGTCTGAGTCCCACTGCAGGGGTCTGTAGGCGCTTCCATGCCCACATGTAAACGCATAGCCTGCTGTTTACTCATAAGGTAGCACAGCACAGTAGGCAGAAACAATGGCAAAAGGACAGAATCACTTAGCTTTGGATCGAATTCCACTTCTGTCAACTCTACTTGGGTGGTGAGAAAATTTACCACACCTCTCCAAGTCTCACTGTCTTTCTCTTTGGAATGAGAATATTGTCATGAATCAGATGGTCTGTGCTTGAAATCTTCCCATCAGTACTCCAGGTGCCTTCCTGCAGCATGAGACCTACCGGCAGTGGGCCATCCATAGTTGCTTGCCTCCTGCTTCAGGCTGCTGAGAATGACTATGCACCACAGGGAAGGCGGAAGGCCTCTCCCTGTGAAGTCCTTGGAGGCAGAGACAGAGGCAAAGTCAGAAGTAAAAAGGTGGGGGAGGGACACCTCATCCCAGTCAACTGCCATCCCAGGGCACCCAGCCTAAGGCCAGCTATATTTGCATTATATTTGCATAAATTTGCATGAACACTGTATTCCTACGTCGTGTAGCCAATTATTGCATTCAGTTATCTCTGCATCTAGGAAAGGGCACCAGCAGAGATGTGGCCCTCTGGGCTTTGTGTCAAGAGGGCACCCAGAGCCCCTACCCAACCCCCAGCAGAAAATGGTCTCCCCTGGGCCAGCATCTCCCCACCCCACAAACACACATGGGACCCCTAAACCCTCTTCAGAACTACTGCACATTACCTTTGACTGAGGCCACCAGAATTTCTTATTATCTGGGGAAGATAGGATTTGGCAGCTCCAATCCTCCCCAACTCCTGAGCACCCTAATTTAACCAGATTAGAGTGTTATATGTGGAGGCAAATATAAGGATCTCTAACTCAGGGGTGTTCAACCTGATCCCCCTATAGACAGGTAAGAACCACCCTGCTTTATTTATATAAGGGATTGGTGGGACCTAGATTCCCACCTTTGGTCTAGACCCTCATACCACAAAGGTGTCTGCAGGGACCTCAGGCTCCTCAGAGCATTTGAAGCTTCTCTCTTTATCTCTGGGGAAATGGAGGCCCAAGGAGGAAAAGGGTCTCAGTTAAGGTCACAGTGGCTGCAGCAGAGCTGGACCCAGAACCCAGACCAGCTGCTGTGTCCATTCACCCAGCAGGGGTGGAGAATAAGCCTAGGAAGCTCCCTGGATCACGGAGCAACTTCCAGAATCAGAGTAGCCAGATGGGTCTGGAGCAAAAAGAGGAAAAGAGGGGCCCCATTCCCCCTTTCCACCCTGGGAGAATGAGGGTTTCTAGAACTCCAAGAAAGATTGTGAGGCAGAGAACTGAGAGAAGATTGGGCTTTGTGGTCACCCAAATCAGGCCCTCCAGCCAAGGCTGGGGCCAAGAGGCAGAGTGCACCCTGGGTCCTAGCACTCTCCTTGCATCCCCTCCAGCTTGTGGAATCCATGGGCTGGGATTGATTGTGGAGCCAAGGAAGTATAGGTGAGGGGAGGGGGGATTAACATGGGTTCAAGGCCCAGTTTTACCATCAGCACTTATCTTACTTCTCCTGCTGTCATCCCCATTTCACAGATAAGAAAACTGAGGCTCAAGCCCCAGCTCTTGTGGTTCAGTGGACTGAGTGTGGGCTTGCAAACCAAAGGGTCGCCCAGCAGGATTCCCAGTTGGGGCACATGCCTAGACTGAGGGCCAGGTCCCCAGTAGGGGGAGCATGAGAGGCAACCACACATTGAAGTTTCTCTCCCTCTCTTCCTCTCTCTCTAAAGACAAATAAATAACATCTTTAAAAAGAGAGAGAGAGAAAGAAAACTGAGGGTAAGGATTCAAACCTAGGTCTTTGTAGCTTCAAAAGACTTCTTTCAAAGTGTCGGTCAGTACATGCCCAAAGGGTGTTATGTTCACATCCTTTCCTGGATTTCACAGGGATTAGATTTGACCTTGGGCCCTGGCTCATGAACAAAAAGGCCAACGGTTACATTTCCAGTCAGGGCACATGCCTGGGTTGAGGACTAGGTCCCCATTAGGGGGTAGGCGGGAGGCAACCACGCATGTATGTCTCTCTCCCTCTCTTTCTCCCTCCCCCCTCCTCTGTCTAAAAATAAATAAAGAAAGAAGTAAAATCTTTAAAAAAAAATTGACCTTGGATAATGGACCTTTCTGCAGCCTTTTCATCCCAGGTCAGAAAGGCCTGTGGGCAGTTGTTCTGAATTTATTAACTGTGCAGGCTCTGGGCCTGGGCAAGGGCTTCCCAACACATAAGATTTACAGACTTATTATGATGGATTTCAAAACGCAGCTCAGCCCCATTCTGTTTTGATCCACTTCCCCGGTGCCGGTGCCGGCCGAGGTCTGCTTCCAGGCAACAGGAACAGAGTGGGAGGGCTGTGCAGGGAAACTGACCTGTGGGGTTTCAGTCTGGCTCTACCCCTTTCTGAACTTTGTTACATTTGGAGAGGATGTGTAGGACTCTTGGGTCACATACTAACTGACACTTAGAAGTCTTTCCAATTTTCTGTGGTTTGGCTGCGTTTTTGTTGCTGAAACTTTGTTGTTTTTAAACTTAGTTGTGCAAGAAGGTGCAGTGCTTCCACCTACACCTCCATCTTGGCGGAAGTCCTGTTTTCTTGTTACATAATTTCTTGTACCATAATATGTTAAAAATAAATGCTAAAATTTCCTTATAATACAAAAAACAGGTGTCTAGGTATAAATAAATAAATAAATAAATAATTGAATTTAAGAATTAAAACAAAAGATTTTTTCCTGAAAGTTTGGGCCAAAAATGTGGGCGTGCCTTATACACAGCAAAATACAGTAACCATCAGCCTCAGTTTCCCCATTCCACTTGTCCTGGCTTACTAGCCTGTCTCAAAGTGACCCCTAGCAGGTTAAGTTTATTTTTCTCAGTAACACTGGGTAGAAGTCCAAGGACACATCCTTCCCCCAACCCCTCCAAACTCTTCTCAAACAAAACCTAGTGAAGGATGATCCATGACCTGTCTCCTGCCATGCAAGAGTGATGACCAATAAGGGGACAGAGAGAATGTGCTGCTGTAGCACACAGATGTTTCTGATTTATCTTACTGAAACAAGTGGCTTTTCCTAAAAGCAACTTAAGATAGCTTGTAATGAGGGGAGGGAAGTGGGGATGACTGGGGTGGTGGGGAGAGGTGGGAGGGAAAGGCAGACAACTACCTGAACAATAAAATTTAAAAAAAAAAGATAGCTTATAATGAAAAGCTTTAACAATAAGGCTAGTAGTAAACCAAATACAAAAAAATCATGGACTGAGGGAAAATAAAGTAGGACTTAAATATATTTGATGAGGTTAGTAGCAACCTTGGTAAAGGGGAAATAAGACCAGTTTCTGGAAAGGAGTTAACATACTGGCCCTATATTTTTTTGAAGCTTTGTATAATAGGCATTGAATATTGTGAAAGACTGCCATTTACTCCATACTTAAATAAATGCAAAAGCAGATTAAATCAGGCTATCTGGCTCACAAGGACCTTTGAGAAAGGAAAGGATATGTACAATATTAAAGTGCAACCCAGTGAGGATGACTATGGTACAATGTAAGCTGTCCGCCTTGGCCTACCTATTGCAGGACTTTTGTGTTGTGTCGTTTGCACTGTAGACCAGCATTACTAACTTTAATGTGCATGCAGTCTCTGGCAGGTCTTGTTAAAATGTGGTTCTGATTCAGGTCTGGGGTGGGCCTGAGATTCTTCAATTTAAAACCTTCCTGGTGGGGAAGGTGGGTGTAAGAGGACTAAATAGTAATGGGGAAAAAATACAATAAAGATTAAAAATTTTTTAAAAATCTGGCTGCTGTAGCTCAGTGGACTGATCATGGGCTGTGAACCAAAGGGTCCCACTTAGATTCCCAGTCAGGACACATGCCTGGGTTGCCGGTCAGGTTCCCACTTGGGGCCGTGTGAGAGGCAACCACACATTGATGATTCTCTCCCTCTTTCTCCTTCCTTTTCTTTTTTTCTAAAAATAAATAAATAAAATCTTTTAAAAAATTAAAAACAAAAACCCTTCCAGGTTATCATGTGTACCACATTCAGAGCAAGGGGCTGAGGCCCAGACTTCTCGAGCTGTGTGCCTGCACAATTGCCCCCGTCTGGAAGGCAAAGCAATAGTCTCACAGACACACAAGATGGTTGTGCTCCTGGACTCACTGAATGCTCCCTGATGGTGCTCACCTATAGCCTAGTCACATGCCAAGACACTTGGTCTTACAGAAAAATTTATTAAGTACCATGGACAAAAAAAAAAAAAAAAAAAAGGATTCTACAGAAAGTAACCTCACAAGGTGATCTGGAATTCCTAACTGGCCATGTCATGGTAGGTAAGTTATGTGCCAGGCATATAACTTCCCTAGTAAAAGGTTATCCTTGCCTTAAGTAAGCCTTGTCCCTTGTTTTGTGCATCCAGGTTAACACACCTTTGAAATGCTTCTTTTCAGACTCCTCAAGCAAAACCACCCTCAAAAGAGCATATAACCTTGTTAACTATCCCGAACGCCAATCACCATCTGGCTTTCTTCCTTGTAATCTTCCTATGTTCCCTCCTTAATTCCAAATGGACAAAAGGAGCTGCAAACTATCATTCTAGGATGCACTTGTCTCAGTCTGTTCAGATCTTGCTTCCAGGCACACCCTCTGTTTGGCTCAAATGAATTTCTATAAAAATTCTCCATAGGTTTGGGCGTTTGTACTTTGACAGTATCAGCTGTATGCCAGGGAGCAACCATGAAAAAAAAGGTTGCTTTTGCTCACCCCACCCCAGTTTTTTATCCACCCTTCCCTTTTAGCGGCTGCCCTTAGTACCTTCTCCACACTCTAGTACTGGCCACAGCTAAATCTCCAGAGGATACACCGTTTCTCATCCCTCTGAGCTCAGAGAACTCCTCCTCTAAGGAGAGTTCAAATTTCAGCAGAGGACCAAAAGGAGGGCAGCTTTATACCCATGTAAAGTACCAAGCTCTGGGGTGCAGGGAGATTTGATGTAGGGATGGGTATATCCCAGTACCCTGTCACAAAATAAGGTGCCATGTGAGAACAGAGTCTGTAAGCTTAAATCCCAGGCCCCAAGCACACTTTTGCCAGCTTGCCTTCCCATTCAGTGCTGCTCCCTCCCAGACCATCCCCATCGTTCTCATCGCCTCAGCTCCTAGAGGTTCTGACATGGCTTAACCCACTGAGTCATCATGGTGGCAGGCAGAACCCTTCCATTTGCCCAAATCACCCTGAAGATACCCATCCCATGAGTTTGTGGGTGAGGAAAGGGGCAGCACACTAAACCTGACAAGCTCAGGGGAGGCCTGCATGGCAGCCTTACAAACTCAGAGACCAAAAGTAACCAGAGAGGAGGGTTTGAACATAAAAATTCGTAACTAAGGGAAAGGGGGTGGGAGGTAAAAGACGGCAAAGAGGGGATAAATGGTGACGGAAGGAGACTTGACTTTGGGTATGAACACACAATACAATATTATAGAAGTGTACACTTGAAACCTACATAATTTTATTAACCAGTATCACCCTAATAAAGTCAATAAAAATTTAAAACTAGATAAAAATTCTTAACTGAAAGGAGACCACAGCTGTAGTCAGGTCCTAGGCCTTCACGTGACTTTACAAAAGTCGGAGAGAGCATGCCTGTTCTCTTTTTTCATCTAAGATAACTTACCTTTATTGACTGATTTTTAGAGAGAGAGGATGGGAGTGGGAGGTGAGAGACATCGATTTTGTTGTGCCACTTATTTATGCATTCATTGGTTGATTCTTCTATATGACCTGACTGGGGATCAAACCCACAGCCTTGGTATGTAAGGACTGTACTCTAACCAACTAAGCTTTCTGCCCAGGGGTAAGATAACATACCTTTGAAATGTCAGAGCAATCTCCTTTTCCAGACTCCTCAGCACACAACCTCCCACCAAAGCAGGAGACCACAGAACTCCTCATTGTTATCTTGTTCCCTTCATACCATCTCTATGTGCTATAAATGTTGTTAACTATCCTCTACCCACCAATGGAAGACACGAAGAAGTATGTGTCTCTCTGTTTGACTCTGTCCGATCCCAGAGACTGCCCCCTTTGCTTTCTCCTGCTCCCTTAATCTACTACCGCTGTATTTCAGGTAACCCCTTACATCTCCCCCTTTGATTCTAGTATGTAAAATAAGCTGCAAAACTGCCTTTCTCCAGAGAAAACTGCATTTTCTCAGTCCATTGAGATTTTTTTTTCTTCCTGGCAATTGTCATCAGTTTGGCTCAAATAAACTCATAAAAATTCTCTACAGGTTTGGACATTTCTTACATCGAGAAATTGTAGCCTCACTCCCTCTCTCACAGGGGCAAGTAGCTCCCTGTGCTCAAATTTGGAAGAGTCTCACCAAGCCTGGGTGAGAGGGGAGGTGAGCACAGGTGAGGGGCCCCTTCCCTGGGGCTGCTGCCCCAGTCAGTCAGGCAGGACTGCGTCTGCGTGACCTGGCTTCCAGCCAACGCTGTCAGAGTACATCAGGAAACACAGCTTCTCCTGACCACCTGATTTTAAAGTCAATTAGAGTATTTATTTTGTGAAATGGATGTGCTCTGCCCCAGCCTATAAATGTTGCATCAATCTGAGAAGCTGAAATGGAACAACAGCCATCCCTTCTCTGACCCAAGCAGGAGATGACTCTAGATTCTCAACCTGGATGCTCCTGTCCTCTTAACCAAAAGGTTAGCATCGTCTTCAGGAAAAAGGGAAATCTCAAGACGCTGACAGCCATAGGCTCTATAAAGAGAATATTCAGCAACTCCAGGTGTAAATATGCATGAGTGGGTGCACTGAGTACCTCCTCGGTACCAGCACCCTGCTAGCTCTGAGGAGAAAAAAAGTAGGCAGAAGGAGGTAAGAATGGGAGTGCATTAATTCAACAACTATTTACTGAGCACCAACTAGATGCTAGGCACTGGAAATACAAAAGTGAATGAGGTAGAAAAACACTTCCGCCATGGGGAGCTCATATCTCTGTGGGTATCATTACCCACCATGACCTGCCTAGTTAAGAATTTATGATCAGATCACCCCGTGAGGTTACTTTTCTCAGAAAGACCTCTGCCAGTACAGCTCTCAGATCTCTCTCTCTCTAGCTCATGGGGAACCCCACAAAGATGCCTATCAAGACTATGCTGGATAGATCCAAGGATCCTTCCAAGAATGCTGAAAGATCTTAGCACCTCCATTTCCCAAGTTCTATTTCCTGGGCCACCCATTGCAGTTGCAGGATGCTCAGAGATCCCCATCAGGCTAGAGCAGATATTTGGAGAGCACCTGCCCTGTGCAGGGCACCACGCTACGGGCAACTCACCATCCAAAGGCAGGGACCAGGCAATGGGCACCTGTGTCCCAAGCACTTGGAACGTTGTGTGGCATTGCAGGGCTCCCTGAGTACTGATTGAATAAAGGACCCATGAGAACTTCCACAGGAGCTCAGAGAGGGTGGTGCTCTGGTTCAGGGTAACTTAAGAGGGTGGGGGTAGGGCATGGTGACAAGGCCCCTCACAGCAGCATTCCCACCGAAGGGATGTCCCAATTATGCGTCTTCTTTCCCACTGTGCTCTCTGAAGCCCAGTTGTGGGGCCATTCTTGAGGCCCAGCCCCCATGCCTCTGGCCTCAGATAGCCCCCGTTAGGGCTTATCTCTCCAGCACAAGTTGGATTCCTGGTGTAATCTGAAGCTCTTTAACAGGGACTGGTGGAATACGCCCTCCAGCAATATTCCAGAAAAAGCCCCAAGGTCAGATAACCCTAGTCAGCCCCCCCAGAAGAGGAGCAACCTTGGTGCCTGACTGAGCCATCAGAACCCCCATTTTCTCCCCCAGAAAGGGAGAGGAATAACTGTCAGTAGTACCCTGGTATGAAGTCTTGGGTGAGCCAGGGCTTCAGATGAGGGCATATACCTCTGGGAAGCCACCCAAAAGGCACTCTTCCCCCACTACTGTGCTGTGATACCATCAGCATGAGGGACAGGAGGGCAGCCAGCCCTGCTGGAGGCCGTCTTTCCCCAGGGGCAGAGTGGTGATTTGTAGTCCATGAGGTCTAGACCCAGAGTCAAGCTCCAGAGTCCCCAGCAGCTCCTGGAAGCCCAAGGATCTTGAAACCTTAGAACTATTGGGAAGGGTCAAAGGTCAGCCCTACCGGCGGACATGGGACTGAGATGTGACAGGACCACTCAGGCCTGAATGCAGCCTTGTTAAGGGGCTTTTGCTGCCTGCTTCTATTGCAGAAAAGAAGGAAGCCAGATCCAATCTGGCATGTCAGCTTCTTACCATCTGTGCCTGCCACTTAAAGTGGGTTATGAAATAGACATGGACTTGCGGATTCCCTCTGAGTATGGGAGCGGGTCTCAGAAGTTATTCTGGCCTCCACGCCGTTATTGGCCTGGTTAACAGGAGTTCTGCGTACTTTAACGCGAGTAGGGTCGGGAGAGGGGATGGGCGCACATCTAGAAGCTACAGGACTGACTTCGAATATTGGGCTAGGGTGGGAGGGTCTTTGCTTGCCGCCTCCTCCGTCCAAGCTGCAGAGCCCGGAGGGGATCGCAGACCCTGCAGCTCCCAGATTGCCGCCCGCTGGGAGGTGGCGGAGCCGGATAAACCGCAGCTGGCGGGCTGACAGCCAGCTACTTCCCCCGCAGGGGCGGACCCCCGGGCAGGCGGGCGGGGCGCGGGGACGGGGACGGAGCCTTGGGGCCGGCAGTCAGCCTGCGCTGAACCTTCAGCCTCCAGGGCTTCTCCGAGCGTTGGGATTGAGAGGTGAGTGACCCGTTCACTGTACCGTGGAGGGGCTGTGTCTGCGCCCGGTCCCGGGACCCCAAAACTGGCACTGCCCCATTGCCCCCCTGCGCTATCACCACGCGGAGGGCACAAGTCTGCAGGCGACCGTGGCCTCTGCGACCCAGCCACCTGTGCCCCGTGGCGGAGAGTCGGGTCCCGAGTCCCTAATCCGCGGGTCCTTCTTGCTTCCTAGTCGCCAGCCTCGTGCGCCGTCGGTCCTGTGCGCCCTGCGCTTGGCGAGGAACTAGGGGGAGCCGGCTTCTCGACTCCTAGACGCAGCCCCGGAGCCCCTTACAAGCACCCGCGAGGTTGTCTGGCTGGTGTTCCCGCAGCTCGGCTGGGAGCAGTGGGCTGGGTCTCCTTGGTCGGAAGAGGCTGGACTGAGCAGTGTCGGCCTCTGCGCGAGAAGCTCTTGCCTGGCAAACTTACTTTTCCCGTTCATTTCCCTGAAATTTGGGATAGGGTGCCCGAAGACGTATAGTTGGAACTTTGGTCACTCTGGGAAAATGAAGGGCAGGGTATGCTAAACTAATATGGGCGTGGGCAACAGTAGGTTTACAGTCGCAATAAAAATAATACAATGATAAATAATACAAAAGTACAAGTAATACAATAATTAATAAAAATACAAGAATAACTGTTTTGCATACTCACAACTGTAAACCTATTTACCCATCCCTGTACGTTGTTCAGGGACTAAGAGGAGGCATCCACGCAGAAAATGAAGGCAGACCCTGACAGAGGACACGGAGAGGCCTCCCAGGTGTCAGAAGTAGGCGCTCCAGAAGTGGAGGTTCTCAGAATACCCGCAGGGAAGCATTTCTGTCCATCAGTGCAGTGGTGATGTAATAAGAGCAGACATTTATTGTGCATTTATCTGTGCCAGGCAGCTTGCTTTGCACGTGGTATTCCAGTTAATCCTCAGGACAGGAAGGCACCATTATTAACCAGTTAAAGATAGGGAAAAAGCTTCAGAGAGCATTGGCATTTTGTGAAGGTACACGAGTAGCAAGATGTAGAAGAGGATTTGTACACAGCCTGATTTGACGGCCCAGAGGAGCCTACCACTGGAAAGGAGGCATGTTCTCAGGATTGTGGCAGCCCAAGAATGAAAGCGCTGGAGGCCAGATTATTCACAAGACCAAAGGTCTCACTTGGGTGTGCACCTTCATGGTTTGTTAGAACTGCAGATGCCTAGGACCCACCCACAGCTGACGGAATCCAAGTCTGTAGCATGAAACCCCAGCCCACACCCAGCCAAGAACATCTAGGCAGCCGGGACCTGTTTTACTCTTCTCTATCCCCAGTGGCCTACAGAGGGGCCAGCATGGAGCATGTGCTTAATCGTTATTTGATAGATGAGTAGATTTAGTGGGGCAGGGGGCATCATCACTGGGTTAGAGAAGGGTTCCTGAAGGAGGCCTTGAATGCACAAGTGGCCTCAGCCAGGCAGTGTGGGAGGAAGTCCTGGAATTGGCATGGGTGACACTGGCCTCAGAGCCATCAGGGAGTTTGGGGGTTGGACAGCCAGCCCAAGCCTGCTGAGCTCTCAAGGACCTGGCCTGTTCATACTGGGACCACATGTCCAGCCTGGAAGTGCCAAACAGGTGAATTCCTCTCCTGTTCACATTTCCTTTCCAGTGTCCCATTGCTCTTCCCTCCTTGGGTTTATCAGAGTGTTGAGCGGGGGCTTCAGGTAGTTTAAAAGTAAAAGTGAATGACCAGAGTCCAAAGCTGCACAACTCAGTGGTAGAAACAGCTGAACTGATTGTAGGGAAGGGCGCCTGGCTTGGGAATCAGATGGACCCAAGTCTAAATCCTTGCAGCTCTTTGCCATGTGATGACCTTGGCAGAATCCTCAGCTCTCTGACCTTGTTTCTTCATCTGTAAAATCTTGCTAGGGGCTTTGCACCTGATATTCCTATAAATGGGGGACAATAATGCCTACCTGGGTGATTAATTATGTGAAGGGCAGTGCTTTTAGGAGTGCAATAAATATCAGATTCCTCCCCCTTTCCCTGGGGTTTGAGTGTTAATCAGCCAGGGACCTTCCAGGCTCATTGCTCTCCTAGTCTGAACCCCTTGATTCATTGGAGAAGGTGACTAAGGCCCAGAGAGTGGCCTCAGGCCCAGCCTCAGGACTCCCTGCTGAGTGTCTTGGCCTATGACTCCCACACTGGGAGAGGCCTGTGCCTCCTGCTTCATAAAGTTTCAGCAGGCAGGGGTGATGTTCAGGTAGGCTGGGGTAGGGAGAAGCAGGCTGTTCAGTGATACCCAGGCTCTCTGGACTCCACCTGAGGCTGGAACCACCTTTCCCGCCCTCCCCACCAATCATAGTGGCCAGGTTTTCTTGGGCTGGGCAGTTAGTTTGAACTGTGGTAAGTTAAGCACTCCATGAAATTGCTTTCTAGCATTTGGACCAGGAATGGGCCTCTTAATTTAAAACAAAAAAACTTGCCAATTTAAGGCAGTTTTTAAAACCTAAGGCCAAGCTGGTTCTTTTCCTCCCTCCTGGAGGGGTGAGTGCCTCTTTTTCTCACTTGCCCTATTCTCGCCAACCCCATCCTATTTCAGGAGGCTGTGGAGAGTACACAACTTGAAGGAGGGTGGGGATGAGCCACTGTAAGTGGTTTTCAGAGGTTTTGCTATAGAAGTTGCACTTTCTCCTACAACCAGGCCCACCCACCTACCTGTTTGACCTGATTTCCTACCAATCTCAGGCCTCTGCATGTCAGCCCTTCACATCCTCAGTGTGCCTTGGGCATCACTTCCATCACACCTGAAGTGATTATCATCATCATCACTGAACACTCAGCTTCCCACGTGCCAGGCCCTGGGCCAAGCAAGTTGTACATGTGAGCACATTTGAACTTTCTGACTCTTAAGATGTAGATAATGTTCTCTTAACCATTTAACTTTTCTGAGAACATGTGAAGCTCCAATCCATTCCTTCAATCCCAAACTCTGGCTTCTAAGTTCTAACTATATATGCTTGTCCAAATTCTGCCTCATTTATTCATTCAACAAACATTTACTGAGCACCAGTTTGGTGACAGGCACTCAAGACCCGGCTGAGTCTCATTTCTGGCAGGATGAGTGTTGGTTGTCATTTATAACCCCGCACAAAACTCACACCTTTCACTTATTTCTGAATGCAAGTGAGGGAAGCAGGCATCAGTGAGGTCCTGCAGCTGATGGGAGCCACGATTTAAAACCAGAGACAGCTCCCTGGCTGAGCTGGAGGGATTGACCACTGTACTTGCTGTCAAGGCTTGATTGGTGACTGCTAATTTATGCGGGACCATGAACCCCTGAATTGTCACTTCAACCCAGGGACACTGGTCCCTCCTCCTCAGGTAAGGAACACTGTCCCTGGGGAATTACCTGAAGCTCAACTCTTCCCAGTCTGTCCTCATAAATCACATTGTCACCTGGCAGAACGTGCAACAGGTAAGCACTAATTGTTCTTCAATCACACAGTAGCTTATTCTTATCTCCCTCATCCGCTTCCTGAGAGTCAGGTGGGATCTAACCAAACAGCACATTGTTAAGCTTTCTGGAGCTATCAGCTAAGGAGATTAAACTGAAAAAAAAATAATAACTTCAAGATTATAAAGTTAGTAACAGGTAAATGTGATGTCAGGACTGGTGAAGGGGCCTGCTAAGCTTTCCATGGTAGGGTGGGTGGGCTCAGTTTAGTGTAGGCAGCAGGTTTCCCAAAGCCAATGTGCTGGCATCTGGGATGGAATGACCCTACCTGTTACTATGGTGTACAACATTTGTGGTGCAACCTTCACCAGAGTGGGCCTTTTGAGGTCCAAGGGGCCTATGCTGAGGCTTTCTGGATGACCACCAGACTTGCACACGGGCTAGTAGTAGTGCACTGGACACAGTGGAGTAGGGGTATGGAGGTCAGCACCACTTGCAGCAAATCCCCCACAACCTGGGTGGATTTGGGGCTGGGTGGATTGGGGGGTGTCGGGCTGAGTAGTGCAGGAGGTGAGACCATGCTCTTTGTAACTGGTCCATAGAGCCGGCCCCAGGCTGGCCAAGGGTATGGTGGCAGCCAGAACTAGAAGAGAAGGAAATAGGAGAGTGCTGGGCATGGGCAGCAGAGGATTATGATGGGCATCAGCGGACTTCCATTGGGAAAGACCCACCCTCTGGCCTTCCTGGATTGGAGGGCCGGAGGTTGTAGACGTGACAATGCTCTGCTCTGGTGGGCTCTGGCATGGCTGCCGTTTTGTCCCCCCATAGCCTTTCTACAATTCTTCTTGAACATTCTGATTTGGCATGGCTGTTTGTGGTGAGGGGAAGCAGTTTCCAGGATTGGGGGGAGCTCGGGGCACAACTAAAGGCTCAGAGAGAACCCCAGGATACGAGGAAACACAGCTCAACAACTCCAGGAACTGTGGGGGTGCTCTCGGAAGTCTTGTTCCCTCACGCCTGGAAGGCTTGCTGTCAGAAGTATGGTTTCCTGACAGGGCAGTTACTCCAAGGGGATCAAACCACTCGGAAGCTTTAGCAAGAACAGAAAGTGATCCGGTGTTCACTGTCTGAGCCCGTTGGCCCAACAGGCATCTACCAACCTCCCAATGAGCAGAGCATACTCTGCAGGACTGTGTAGATGCACAGGAGTGTGGGGCACACAGGTCTAACTGGGAGTCTGCATGACAATACAAAATGTGACCTGGCAGCAAAGAAGAGCCCAGTCTCAGAGCAGACCACAGGAAATGTGTAAACAAGAGCAGTTCTAAGGTGTGTATTTGAGGGCTTTCAAGTTCAGTATTTTGCTTACTCATCACAACAGAGAAGGAAAGTAACCTGCCCAAAGTCACAGGGCTGGTACATGGCTGAACCTGAATTCATACCCAGGTCTGTCTAACTAGATCCACCAATGAACACAGCTGCTTCTCTGAATTCAGAGCAGGGAGAGCTGATCTTGTGGGGCTGTGGGGGCTGGGAAGTACCTAAGTGCTCAAGGACACTGAGGCTGGCTCTTCGGGAAGGGGCATTTGGATGGCCAAGAGGATGTCAAGACTTCAAGACTTGATACAAATAGATATATCAAGCCAGAACTGCTCTCTCACATACACTCTGCAATTGATCACCAGTTACCACTCCCCAGCCAATCATGTCTCCAAGAGGCAGAGTGCAGGGTGAGGTGGCAGCCACCCTATTGTCCAAGCCCCTGGGAGGTCCCTCACCCTCGGAGGGTCAGCTGGAGTCCCACCTCCAAAACAGGAGGCAGGTTGCCCACAGGTTGGAGGGAGACCCAGGCAAGAAAGGTGGCCCAGATCACAGTGGGGCTGTCAAATACTAGTGCTTCAGACCCTTTTGTCAGCTAGATGTTGTGCCCGCCTGTTGTTGGGAAATCTTGTTAGGACACTGACCCCAGATGGGCGTGTGCACCAGCCCCCTGGTCTGCTCACTCTACCCTGTCATCTCGGGCAGGGTCCCAAGGGCCAGAGCTGCACGGCCTCAATTTGGATGCGGCTATTTTGGGACTGGCAGCAAAGAGCACAATGCAATGAAGTTCTTGCCAAAATAAAACAGGAAATATTATCATCTAAACGTGAAGTCAGGAGCCTTTTCAAAGTAAACGGTTCAAGGATTTATCACACACAGTACCTTGAGTTAGTTAGAGCCACAGTGTTGTGGGGTCTGATGTTTTAAAGAAAAAAAAATATTAGTGTTTATGATGCATTTCTGTGGAAGGCAGGCCCACTGGGAATTGTAAATTTTATTTATTGGTAACCATTTTCTCGGGTGGTTTATCACAGAACTGCTGTGATAAGTAATCGAGCTAGATTTTTCTGGAATGATTAGAAAATCTAGATGTTTGTAAAAAGCCCTATAAATTATTCATTAACTTCTTTTTTGAAAAGCGTTGTTATAGTAAACTTCTCTTTTCCATCAGACCAATTTGCACACATGTTCATTGTGCGTGGATGGGCTTGTGTCTGGGTGTACCCCAGCTTTTTGTATTCTCTTTTGTAGAAACTGCTCAGTCTTCCCCTTAAAAATATAATGATTTTTCTTTATGATGTCTAAATAACAATTCCAGGCAGAGATACAAGAAATATAACAGTAAATGTGAGAGTCCATCAGAAAGGGAACGGTCCCACAGAGAAAATAGAAATGCACCAATTAAGATGTGTGTGGCTATAAACCAGCTTTTAAGCCAGATTTGAGAGTGGCATCCTCTGCTCTCTCCCCTCAGGTCGGCTGTGCGGACAGGGGTGGGGAGGAGACCTCAGAAGGAGCCTCCTTCTGGCCTCCTGAACCCCTCAGCCTAAGAGGGAGGGAGGGCTCGGGGCTCATTCTGCAGGGTTTGGAACCTAGGTTAGAGGGTGGCCTGGATTTGCAGATATAGTCTGAGAATGAGAAGCTAGACAGTATGGGTTCCGGCAACTCAGCGAGGTGAGGGATAGCGAGAGGAAGGGAGCAGAGCCCCATGTGGACCAGGTGACTGGCTATTTCTTTTCTTTAGTCAGTATTTTTTTAAATTACATTATTTCATTACCATTTAACTCCCTTATACCCCTGTCCCCCTTCCCCCACCTCCCCTGCAATCACCACACTATCGTTCATGTTCATGAGTCCTTTTCCCTTTTTGCTCCACCCTTTACATCCCAACTACTACCCCCAAGAGCTGTCAGCCTGCTCTCTATCTATGAGTCTGTCTCATGTTGGGGGAATGCAGACTGGTGCAGCCACTGTGGAAAGCAGTATGGAGATACCTCAAATAATTAAAAATGGAACTTGCCTTATGACCCAGTGATTCCACTTCTGAGAATTTATCTGAAGAAACCCAAAACACTAATTGAAAAGAACATAAGCACCCCTATGTTCATTGCAGTGTTGTTTACAATCGCCAACATCTGAAAGCAGCCCAAGTGTCCATCAGTAGATGAGTGGGTAAAACAACTGTGATACATATACATAATGGAATACTTTTCAGTCGTAAAAAATAAGACATTTTTACCCTTTGGGACAACATGGATGGACCTGGAGAACATCATGCTAAGTGAAAAAAGCCAGTCAGAGAAAGACAAATACCATATGCTTTCATTCACCTGTGGAAATCTAATGAACAAACTGAACCGACCTGCTATTTCTCATGCCCATGACAACGAGCTGCCCACCTTCAGCACCCTGGAGGCAGCTGGAATGCAGGGACTGGGTGGGACCTTAGAGAAGTCCTAACTGGGCCTTAGTTATCTCATCTGCTCAATAGAAGTAAGGGTAGTTTTCTACACATTAAACCCTGAGTGTAAGTCCACAATCAGGATTTCTCCATTGTGAGCCTGTCCTTGCCTCACAGTGGTGCCTCCTCATGTGACTCCTGGTTGCTGCAGAAGTGCCTCATACCACATACTTGCTGGGTGCTGGGGTGTGGCTGGCTACTGCCTCTTTCTTTGTAGGGGAAGGTGGACCTTCATAACCCCCAGGGATGCCCGAAGTTTCTACAGGGAAGAGAGAACAAGGGATTTCCCTGAGAGTGGCTTCTATTTGGGTAGCAAATGGTCTACTTTTTACTTAGATTGCTTATTTCAGATCCATAAAATGGGAAGGATTTTGCAGAAGCTATTAGTCATTTTACTTGACTAGGAGTTGTGAATTATCGTATCAAAATATAATTTTATTTTAGTTTAGTTTTTTTAAAGATTTTATTTATTTATTTGAGATGCAGGGGGGAGGGATGTTTCTCTCCCTCTTTTTAAGGAGGGAGAGAAACATCAATGTGTGGTTGCCTTTCGCACACCCCCTACTGGGAACCTGGCCTGGTCTGCAACACAGGCATGTGCACTGACTGGGCATTGAACAGGTGACCCTTTGGTTCAGAGGTCAGCAGTCAATCCACTGAGCCATGCCAGCCAAGGCAAAAGGTATTACTCTTAATATTAACCTTAGCCTATGGGAAGGAGTGATGGAGATTATAGGAACAGGGACCCCACCACCACCCACCCCTTGGACCTCTAAGGGAGAGGGGCTCCAGGGAGAGGAAATTCAGTCTTGCCTCAAAGAGGAGATAGTGGCCTTTCTGATGGACCTTGAATTTTATTAGTTGGAGGGAGGGGACTTTGCAGACAAAAAGATTAAGTCTATGACTTCAGCAGTGAAAATGTGAGGTTTGGGTGCACTGGCCATCGATAAGCCTGTAGACTGGGCAGGACTCGGATGAGAAAGGCCAAGAAGGCCATCAGCTGGGCCTCACCTGCCCCTGGATACCCTGACTGATGGAGACTGGGCAGAGTCCTCTGAATGACTGCTATCTCCTGTCTCAGAAAGCCACTGGCCCGGGACCCATTGACCTAGCATCCCTGAAGCTTCCTTCCCTGGGAACCCATGTACCAAGCTGCTCCTGATAAGCCCCAGATGTGGAGTTTGATTTTCTACTCTGGCCAGAGCTGCATGAGTCATTTGTGTTTTTCTGTTTATTTGCATTGCTTAAACACATCTGTGCATTATTAGTCCTCTGTGTTATTAAGTTTATCAAAAAGGAAAATGCCTGGCCAGGTCCGACAATATTGCCAGGCTGCTGTAAGGATGAGAAACTTGTGGTATTTAATCACCACTGGGTACAGGAGAGCCCAGGCTAGGTTTAGGAGAGAAAGTCCAGGACTCATAGCACACTCTGCCCTCAGGCACAGAGTTGAGCTCATTCAAGTCACGAACATTAATTGAACACCACTTGGTGCCAGGCCCAGGTTAGTTGAGAGAGACACGGAGATGAGTAACACGTAGCCCCTAGTTTGGTTGGGTGACAGATAAGTGAACTGGGGTGTGCAGTCATTAGTAACGTGTTGAGAGTGCACATTGAGTCCCAGAGTTCAAGGGCCCAGGGGGAAACCAGGAAGTGCTCCCTGGGCTGCCTAGATCAGCATTTTAAGTTCCTGGGGACTCTTAACAGAAGTCAGAGTTCTGCATGGAGCTGGCCCATGAGAAAACTGGTCACAATTGGGAAGGAGTTGTATGACCCTCCCCACGCAGTAGTTAAAGTGGAGAGCGACTTCCAGTGACCCTAGGAACCACTGAAGGTTAGGGGAGGACCCTCCTTGCCCCCTCAGAGGCTTCCTGAAAAAGGTAGTCCATCAGCTGGGCAAAGCAGGGAAGCATGCATCCCTAAGCCCAGGAATCAGATCGCAGGAGGCAGCTGAGCTTCTTGGCAGAAGCCCCTGGCACTGGCCTTGTGTGTCTTGGCTGCCTCTGCCCCTTTCCCTATACTCACACCTCCCTCTGCCCAGGAGCAGGGCTTCCATCCCTGATCCTGCAAACCTACATTGTAGCAAGGGGAGGGGAAAGGGGGCAGCCGTAGCCCACAAAACTTATCTGGTCCCAGGGTTTACTGTTCCAAGTGTCCCTGGAAAGCAAGAAGCCACCGAACCCCAGACACTGAGGTTGCAGATTCAGCTACTGCCTCCTGACAGCCTTGCTGGATTAACCAGTGCAGAAGGATCGGGCCACCCACTACATGCCAGCTCCTTGACCTCACTGGGACGGGGTCAGCCACTCCTCCATGGCTCCCACAGTTCTGGGCATTGCCATTAGTCAAGCACTTCAGTCCTTGCTGCAGTGTGTCCAAGGCATTTCCCCTAAGAGCCAGAAGAGGACAGGCTGTCTTCTGGCCACCTGCATAGCCCTAGTGCCTTCCTCCATGCTGGGTACACAGTAGTTATACACGGAATAACAAACGAGAATGTTCAGGGCCAACCT
The DNA here is from genome assembly GCF_021234435.1 of Artibeus jamaicensis. Taxonomy (NCBI): domain Eukaryota; kingdom Metazoa; phylum Chordata; class Mammalia; order Chiroptera; family Phyllostomidae; genus Artibeus; species Artibeus jamaicensis. The sequence continues at coordinate 231,200 of NW_026521867.1, read as the reverse complement.
CTCTTCAGGACCAACTATTGCTTAAAACTGCATAGGCAGTTCACACCTCTAGAGGGTACTAGTCACATGAGTTACAATATAAATGGCTCCTGCTGGGGTTGTGCATCATGGGGACCATGGGCATAAGCATTTTCACTGCTTTGAGCTGCCGACCTTAGTCCTGACCACTGGGCCTTCCCCCTGCCCCTTCCCAACCAGCACTGACCACCATCCTGTCTATTGCAGGCAGTGGGCAGTAATGACCTGTTCTACTGAGCAGTTCTTCCAGGCCTAGCTGTCAAATCTCGGTATTGAAAGAGCTCTGGATGGAGAGTCAAGCCATCTGAATTCTTGGTCATCCAGGAAACTTGATCTTCCACGAAGATCTCCCTAGTTGGGGTGTTGGGGTCTCCTGGGTTCCCAGGATCTGTGGCCTCCCCATAACACTCCTCTGTTCTCCATCAGTTCATAGTGGGCCTGATGACCCATGCACAGGAGAGGAGGGGGCTCTGGGAGCATCCCTGTGGTGTTTGCCTAATTGGTTCAGCAAAGAAAGCCACTATGGACTCCACTGACCTCTCCTCACTGAGAAGACCCAGCTCTGATCCTCAAGACCCAGAGAGCACTGATGCCTGGGGTCCTGGGGTCAGGGAGGGCTTTAGCAGAGGTGGGTTGGGAGAGGCCTGAGTGTAAGGACCCAGGAAAAAAGTTGAATATGGAGTGGTTCCTGCAAGTAATTTGTTAATTCATTCACTCCCTACACAGACCTTTACTGAGTATCTACTTCAAAGTGTGGTCCTCGGACCAGCAGCATCAGAGATTCTGGGGGTGGAGCCCAGTAACACATTTTAACAAGCCCTCCTGATGACTCCGCTGCAGCTCAAGTTTGACACAGTGTGTGCCAGACACTGGGCTATGGGCTGGTGTTCGACTCCATTCCTTCCTGGTGGAGCTTGGAGTCCAGGGGGGAGGCAGACAGGAAAGAGAGAAATCCTGTCCATGGGAAAGGGGCTGTTCTCAAAGGGTATGAAGGCAGAGAGGCAGCTGGCATAGGTTTCATCCAGGAGCTGGGGATACTGGCAAGGAAGGTTGGCCTGGAGACCCCAGTGATGTGAGGATGGTTTTTGGCAAGCAGCCAGATGGTGGGATTAGCAGCCCCTAGAGGACTCATGGAGCCCAATACCTAATCCCAAACCAACCCCTGACGACTAGCCTCTCCGTACTATAAGTCCCTACCTGTTCCATCGACCCCGTCTTCCCAGAGCCCAAGTCCCAAACAGCATCAAGTCATTTCCTCCATTGTTTTGGTGGGAAGTGTATGCAGACCTCCAGGCCATTCTTTCAGAACATTTTTAGAAAATTTTAGAGTACGTTTTTCCATTCAGTAGAGAACACCATGTATTGACTTAAGAACATCTATTTCTGCTTTTAAACAAAGGCTTTTTTTAAATTCTAGGCACAGAGGGACAAAATGAAAAATAGTGAATTTTATAGGCTCATACAGTGGCACCTGGTCTATCTCATGTGATCCTTACTATAGCTCACTGAAGTCAGTAACACCACTGTCCTGTGTGGATGAGAGAACAGAGGCTCCAAGAGGTCCAGTGCCTTGGTGAGGCCACCCAGCTAACACTCTGTAGGGCTGAAATAAGACCCCAGCTGTCTTTAGGTCTTATACCTATATGGTTCTCGCTGTCCTATTTGCAGTTTACTGAGGCAGCTGATGCTGAGTAAATCCAGAACATCCAGATGTTTTCCTGAGCCCACATTCTGTGGCTGCATGGTGGGGGGCCAGCCTGGCCTGGCTGGCTCTCAGTGGGGCTGATTCTCTGCCTGATTGAGGGGTTCATTTGGGTGGAGAAAAAGGAAATGAATCTGCCCAGCCAAGCAGCTTTGCAGCTGTGTGCTAGTTTCCAGATTTGCATCTGTGTGCTCTATTAATGCTCAGCCATTTGGGTAATTAGCAAATGATGCCTTCCCTTACCCTCTCACCAGCACACATCTGCCTTGTTCACTGACCCATCCCTGAAGTTGGTAGGGTTGGCCTCAGACCACAGCACCCTCCTCTGCCAGCCATGCCATGTGGGCCTGGAATGGCTCTGTGCCTATGTGAGGGGAAGTACAGAGAAGTGCTGTGTGTGCACAAAACCTGCTGGGTGGACTGCTGAGCCTATGGCACTATCTTTCCACAGCAGCAGTTAATGGTCCTGGTCATATATGCTTCCCTTTCCTGGAGGTGACAGGGCTTAGAAGCCTCAGATATGTGGAAAACAACTAGGAAATAACTTTGGAAGATTGTAGAACTGCCAACACTGATGTCCAAAATTCATGCATTAAGTTCATGAGGAGTCCTTAGGCTGTCATTCAAAGCATGTTTACTCTTCATTTACACACATTAGTAACAGGCTGCAATATCTCAATTTTCTTTTATATAACAACTTTATTGAGTTATAATTCACATACAATAGAATTCACCCATTTAAACTATACAACACAGTGAATTTTAGTATTTTAAAGTTGTACAACCATCACCACAATAAATTTTAGAGTGTTGTCATCACTGAAAGAGAAACCCTGTACCAGTGAGCCCTCACTCCTTATTGTGCCTGAGCCCCACCCCCCATTCCCTGGAAACCACGAATAATCTACTTTCTGTCTCTGGATTTGCCTGTTCTAGACATTTCCTACAAATGTAATCATGCAATATGTGGCTTTCTGCGACTGGCTTTTTTTTTTCACTTAACATGTTTTCAGGGTTCATCCATGCTGTAACATCTATCAATCAGTGCCTCATTTCTTTGTGTTGCTGAATAATATTCCATTGTATGAATGGACTGCATTTTGGTTATCCATTCATGAGCTGATGGAAGTTGAGTTGTTTCTACTCTTGGTGTATTATAAATATGCTACTAGGAATGTTGATGTACACATGTGTATGTTTTCCTTTCTCTTGGGTATATACCTAGGAGTGGAAGTGCTGAGTCACACAGAGACTTGGTTTAACCCATGAGGCACTGCCAGACTCCTTCCCACAATGGCTGCACTGTTTACATTCCCACTAGCAGTGGATGAGGGTTTCCATTTTTCTACAGCCTCACCAACCCTTGCTAAAATCTCTCTCTCTTTTTAAAAGATTTTATTTATTTATTTTTAGAAAGAAGGGAAGGGAGAAAGATAAGGAGAGAAACATTGATGTGAGAAAAACATCGATCAGTTGCCTCATGTATGTGACCTGGAAACAGGAAAAGCCGGCCTTCCTGCTGTCTGTCTCTACCAGACCCAATACGCAGAGACAGGGGTTGGATCTTCTGGGAGCTTTATTCAGGTGGCTGGCAACCTGAGAAGATGGCGGGTCATGTGGCCTAACAAACCCTTTCTATAAAGAGAAAAAAGTATAGGTAAGGGGTTTAGAATTTAGGGAAAAAGTTAATCAGGTAAAGCTGCATTCATCTTTCTTTCATCTGTGCTCTCCACGGTGGTCTTTATCTGTGCCCTGTGTGGTAGATGTGCCCTGTGCCCTGTGCCCTGGAGCTCAGTGGCTCAGATACCACCTCAATGGCTTTCAGTCCTCCTGAGGCACAAAGGTGGAACTGCTTGTGGTCTCCTGGAGTCAGGGCGGGTCATACCTTCAGTTCCTGGAACAATAGCTTTTTATGTGCATTGATTACTAAGCTTATTTGCTATTACCTAAACTAAAATTTTCCAATTCTTGAGTCCCCCATCACCTTGACCAGGGACTTAACCCACAACCCAGGCATGTGCCCTGACCAGGAATTGAACCAGTGATCACCTGAGCCACACTGGTCAGGATATTATTTCTCTTTTTGATGATAACATCCTAATGGGCGTGAAGTGTGGTATCTCACAGTTTTAATTTATTTGCATTCTTCTGGAGCTAATGATGTGGACCATCTTTTCATGTGCTTATTAATGATTTGTACTTCATCTTTGGAGAAATGTCTATTCAAATCCTTTGCCCAATTTTGTATGGGTTGTCATTTTAATATTTATTTATAAGAGTTCTTTTATATTTAGAAACAAGTTCCTTATTGGGTATATGGTTTGCCAAATTTTTCTTCATTCTGTGGGTTGTCTTTTCACTTTCTCAATGGTGTGTTGCTTGTATTTCTTGTTTACAGAAAATTAGCAGGACCTTGGTGGAAGGGGAAAGGGGAGCCTTTAAGAGGCAAGCAGGCAGACAGACAGCTGTAATAAGTGTCCTGATAATAAGGGAGGATATAAACCTATGGACAGGTTCTATAAAAAGAGAAGGTAAGACGTTAAGAACATGCCCTTTTTCAGCCTGAGGTGATCCCTGGGTTCTGGATGAGGATCTGACTGCCTTCTCTTGAAATAATACACTGCATTTTGAAAGGATTTCCACCCCCAAGGGACAGAGTAAGTTTTGAAGCTATAAGTTCCAGAGATGGGTGCCTTCAGTCAGAAATGTGTGAAGAAGTCCTATTATGTGCCAGGACAGTGCTGGGTGCTAAATGTACAGCCCTCAAACAAAACACGATGATCTCAGCCCCCCAAAGTTGACGGGAGGATAGGGATAGCCCACGAGAACAGAAACCACCAGGCAAGGACTTCCAGGTGCCCCAGGTATACACAGCCCTCAAGTACCCTGTGCCCATTGAGGGCAGCTGGGCGGCTATTGACATTCTTATTTTACAGGTGAGGAAACTGAGGCTAGAGAGAAGCTAGGATTGTGGTGTTTCCAGGTGAGGAAATTATCAGGACAAAGCTCAGAGTTTCAGCCTCTCATTACTCCCTCCATTTCTACACTTTTTAGGCTTAAAAAGTTCTGGCAACAATTTGCATTTTCAGTTACAGATTGATAAGCCCTTGCTTGGTACAGAGCCCTTAAGCCTCTGGGCACGCACCAGTTTGCCCCAGGGACTCACGCTAAGGGTCGGCCCCTGCACACTGCTGTTTCAGCCCACAGGCCCTTTTTCCAGAATGCTTTTTTCTGGTTCATTCTCATGTCCTCCAAGGCTCCGCCCAGGCCCAACCCCTGCAAGAAGCCACCCAGCTCCTCCTTTGGAAGCCAGTGCCCTTCTCAGGAGACCTTGTTCAGTTTCCCGCTGTGCCTGGCACTGTCTTTGAGCACAGGTCTCCAGAATGGGTGTGAACTCCCCAGGGGCTAAGGAAATTTAGAGCTTCTGTTTGTATATAAATTTTAGCTGTATCCCTTAACATTTATGTTTGGTTTTATATGGTTTATTTTGAATATAACATTATAGTGCACAAATTATAGCATTTTAAATATGCTTAATTTACAAGTAAATATAGCAATAATAGGAATGTATTCCCCCAAATTAATTTTTCTACTAGGTAAAATTTAAACTAAAGTTTGAAGATAACTGTGGGCCCCATGAGGACAAGCACTGTGCCATGTTCCTCTCCAAGTGCCCACAGCCAGCCCCTGACCAGGAATGTCAGCTTTTGGGAGGGTACAAGAGGATCCCCTGTGGGCCTGCAGGCCATCTCTCCATCTAGCTGCAGGGTGGCACAGCCAGCTACCCTCTGTCCCCACCCACATCCACCCCCACCCGACCCCATGGTGACCCCTTTGCAGCTGTTCCTGCCCCAGCCACTTAAGCCTGAGGGTTGTCTGCTGCAGTGAGGGCTACCTGTGTCATGACTGTCCACCGTGAGCCGCCTGACTGCTGCTAGGCAGGCCAGCAGGCCAGGCATGGCTCCCAGCTACAAACAGCCCTTGTCTTGGCTCTGTGGGGAAGTGGGAGGGGATTCCTGAGTCGGGGCAGAGACCTGGAGGGGCTAGGACCAGTGCCTTGTGCGAGCTCCTACACTCTTTCACGCCTGCATCTCAGTGGTTTTTGCTGGAAACTTGGGAGGGGGAAGTGGGCAGGTCTGTATGTAGGTGGCAGGCTTTAGCCCAGCCAGCAGCAATTTGATCCCCTCTCTACTCTGTCCCCCAGATCTGGAAATAGTACAAGCTGGGAGCCAGGGCAAAGCCAGGATTAGTCACACCCTCACCTTCTGGGGCTCTGCTGGTCCTCTGAGGCCTTCTGGACTTGCCCCACCTGTCCTACCCTTGCTGACCTTTACCCCCACAGCAGGCCTTGTTCTGGGCACCGGGAGGGCAAAGGATTTTAAGACGTGACCAGCTGCCCATGAAGTACCTCAGAGTAGAGTACGCATGCGCAAACTTGGCACATTGCATCAGTCAGAATAGATGGCTCTGAGCTCTTGCATGAATTAGCCCCTTTCATTCTCACAACAACTCGTGTGAAAAGGTACAGTTAGGGTCCCCATTTTAAAGGTGAGGAGACTGGGGATCAAAGACACCCAGCTAGTAAGTGTTGGGTGTGGTGATGATTTGACCTCAGCTTTTGGCCCAACAGTGGCTGTCCAGTTTCTGAACTAGAGAGGAAAATTCGCTACCCCTGGGATGGAGGCCTTATCAGGAGAGATTGCCACCTGGCTAGTTCCTGTCCTAAGGACTGAATTTTGATAACAAGAAGCACATTAGAGGTGCTTTATGTTTCATTTCCATTCATCCTGCAGCAGGGCCCCTTAGGACCATAGGTCTGGAACTTTGAATAGATCCCTAAACTGCCAGGATGAGTGGGGCTCAAAGATCTGGTGTTAGAAAAGCCGCCCAGAGAGGCTCAGTGATGCTTCCTTGTCTCTTCTGGGGCAAAGCTGGGACCAGTTCCAGGTCCCCCCAGCCCCTGCCCATAGCTTGCTTCCCTCTGTGCAGTTGCCTCCATCTCAGCTTCCCGAAAGGAAGGAAGTCCCGTTGGGTTCTGAGCATTGAGCCTGAGAGCCAACCCCAAACAGTTCCTTCCCACTTGCACTGCTAAGTCTGGGGTTAAACACAGCACTCAAAATTTTGGTCTCATTGTCTTTTTTTCCTTTGGTGGGTTGGATTTTGCTTTGAATCTGTAAACCCTTGGGGTTCTTCAAGGACCAGGAGATGGATGTGTGCCACAAATCCCAGCCTGGCTTCCCCTCTGGAAGTGATGTCTGCCTCCTGGGCTCCATCCCACCTTGTGTTCAGTCCTGGGTGAGTGTATCTTATCTCACCACTTATACATACACACACACCATTGAAACCAGATTGTAGACCATCTGAAGTGGAGACCACCTCTTACTCATCTTTATGCTCTTAGAGTATTCTCATAATAGTTGCTCAGGAGATGGCAGGGAGAAGAAGAAATTGAGAAAAGACAAGAGAGACTTCTGTCCAGGAGGCTTCTTGGCCTCCTCCAAATTGCTAGCAGATGTGGAGAAGATGGTCTGGAGGCCTCTGTGTGGTTACTTTCCTTCCCCATAACTGCAAATTCACCCTAGGGCTGGTGTCTCCAGGTGGCTGAGGCAGTGTCTAGGAAGGGTCCCCGTGTATCTGTTCCAGCCGTGACTGACCACAGGGAACGCTGGAGTCCCCGGGGAGTCAGCCTTTACCTTCACCTTGGCCCAGATCCCCTAAGCTGGCCTGGAGCCTAGGCTGCCTGCAAAGCCCCAGTCATGATGTGGCCCTCTTCCCCATGGCTGAAGAGGTGCTGCCAGGGTCTTTAGCATCCTTCCTTTGCCTGTTGCTGCTGCTGGTTCGGTGCTGGCAGCCAGTGTTTGTGTCATTATTATTGTCCAACCTCTACTGAGTGCTTATTGTGAGCTGGCCAAGCACTATTCTAAGTGCTTTACAAGTACTGATTTACTTATTTCTACAGTTTCTCCATAAGGAAAGTACTCTAATTATCTCCTTTTTATAGCTGGGGAAACTGAGGCACTGACAAGCCCAAGGTCATAGAGCTAGCAGGAGGCAGCCAGAATTAGAGCCCAAACAGTCTGGCCCTGGAGCTTGGCTCTTGGCCCAGGCAACCTTAAGTGGGAGCCTACCCCCCACTCCACACCCGTGGACCACAGCTCCTAGCCTGTGCACCGAGGAAAGCCAGGAGGCCACCCTGCACCTACAAGGGTAGCTCATTACCACTTGAGAAAATACCGCCAAACCAGGCATAAAATGCTCCCATTTTTTCAGGGAGATACTGTCCCCTTCATTTCCCACAGTTGAGTCTGGTGTGAGCAGGGTGGGGATCCCAGATGGTACTTGCTTGTCTGTATGAGCATGGCCCATCCATCTGTGGGTGCCCACAAAAATAACCCCCAAAAGCCTTAGCTCAGCTGGTCCCTGATATGCTATGAGAGACACAGGGTGATAATTCGAAACTGTCAGTGTGAAGTGTGAGAGGCGAAGGGAGTTACCTGCCTCTGCACATGGCAGTGCACATCCCCAGCACTCAGAATGGATGGTCAGGGTGTCCCCTTTCACTCTGACCCCTCTGCTTAGCTAGGGTGGCCCTAGCTCTGCCACTCACTGACTGGGGTGTCCCTAGACAGGTTCCTGTTCTCTGTCTGGGCAGTAAGCCTATTGGTGAAGCTCACACTGCAGAGGCAGACAGACCAGCATCTGGGCCCCTTCCCTACTTACACCTGTGCCACCTGGAGAAAGTTGCTCGGCCTCTCTGAGACTCAGTTTCCCCCTCCTTAACTTGGAGATAATAATGGTACCTATTTCATGGAGTTCTTATGAGGACTGGATATCACTTGTAGAAAAGCACCATCCAGCACATACGGAACATCTCATAAATAGGAGCTGCTGCTGCCGAAAAGTGTCTGTCACAGCTTTTGAAGCCCTTCAGGATTGCATTGCCTGTCATCTCCCAGCAGAGATTGTGATTTCATTCACAAAGCTGGGATGCCCAGAGAAACGCAGGGCTCGTCCAAGGACAAGAGCTGCTCCATGGCAGAGCCTGCCACAGTCTCTTGGTGCCCCTGCTCCCTGTCATATTAGACCTGGAACCCCCCATCCCACCCATCCACTTTGCTTTGCTTGTGTTGAGCATGTCTCAGGAGATGGCTATGGAGTGGGAAGAGGCAGACATCTGTGCAGGGTGTTAAAAGCCATCCCTGCTGCTCCACTACTTCCAGGCGACAGTTCTGAATGCTTCTGTGTCAGGGACCCCTGGGTACTCATCGGCTGGTGAAGCTCAGAATAATGCTCTTACGTGCATAAATTAAAATAACAGGGTTAAAAAGGAAACCAATTATATTGAAACATAGCTTCTAAAATGTTTTTTAAAAAGGATATGCTGTAGTAATGTGTGTACTTCTTTATTATTTTTTTATTGATTATGCCATTACAGTTGTTCTATTACCCCCTTCATTCCCCTCCCCCCATCCCCACTATTACCTCCCCTTTAGTTTATGACCATGTGTCTCAAGTCCTTTAGATTCTATATTTCCCATACTATTCTTGCCTCCCCATCTATTTTCTATCTACTGTCTATGCTACTTATTTTCTGTACCTTCTCCCCCCTTCTCCTCCTCCCACTCCCCGTTGCTAACCCTCCTTGAGATCTTCCTTTCTATGTTTCCACTCCTGATCTAGCTGTCCTTTTAGTTTGCTTTTGTTTTAGGTGTGGTTGTTAATAACTGTGAGTTTGTTGTCCTTTCACTGTTCATGTTTTTTTAACTTCTTTTTCTTAGGTAAGTCCCTTTAACATTTCATGTAATAAGGGCTTGGTGATGATGAACTCCTTGAATTTGATCTTATCTGAGAAGCACTTTATCTGTCCTTCCATTCTAAATAAAAGTTTTGCGGGATAGATCAATCTCGGATGTAGGTCTTTGGATTTCATGACTTGGAATACTTCTTTCCAGCCCCTTCTTGCCTGTAAGGTCTCTTTTGAGAAATCAGCTGACATTCTGATGGGAACTCCTTTGTAGGTGACTGTCCCCTTAGCTCTTGCTGCTTCTAGGATTCTCTCCTTCATTTGAATCTTGGCTAATATAATTATGATGTGCCTTGGTGTGTTCCTTCTTGGGTCCAGCTTCTTTGGGACTCTCTGAGCCTCCTGGATTTCCTGGAAGTCTATTTCCTTTGCCAGATTGGGGAAATTCTCCTTTATTATTTGTTCAAATAAGTATTCCACTGGTGGCTGTTCCTTTTCCCCTTCTGGTACCCCTATAATTCGGATGTTGGAACGTTTAAAGATGTCCTGAGGTTCCTAAGACTCTTCTCATTTTTTTGAATTCTTGCTTCTTCATCTCTTTTCTGTTTGGCCATTTTTTCCCTCTTTCTGGTCCACTCCTTTGATTTGAGTCCCAGTTTCCTTTTCATCGCTATTGGTTTCCTGTGCAATTCCATTCATTTCAATTAGTTTTGCCTTCATATGTTTGTCTAATTTGTGGCTATAATCAACCAGTTCTGTGAGGATCCTGATCACCAGTGTTTTAAACTGTGCGTCTGAGAGTTTTGCTATTTCTTCATTGCTTAGATTTATAGGCTCTGGGGCTTTGAGATCTTCTTGGGCCATTTTTGGTCTGTTTGCGCCTGTTAAGCGCCTGTTAAGTGTGAGGAGTGGAGCCTTGGACTCCCAAGTCGCTGGGTTGTGACGCTGTATGTGGGGGCATGGTCAGAGCGGGGAAATGGCGGCCCCCTCTGCTGTTTCTCACTGCTGGGTGAAGAGCAGAGCCGTAGGTGGTTCACCAGGGCTGGGCCACTCAGAGTGGCTGGGTTATGACGCCATATGTGGAGGCGGGGTCAGAGCAGGGAAATGGCAGCACCCTCTGCTGCTGCAGGGGGCCTACTGGGTCCCGTCTAATCGCCCACTCCCTCGCTGTCTATCCATGCACAAATGCGCACCCACAGTCAACCCACAGCCCTGCTCCCTCGCTGTTTCCCACGAGGTCGCTCACTGAGTTGCCCACCAGGTCCAACCCTGCGCCTGGATTCCGCGTGCCTGAGTCTGTCTGACCCAGTTTTCCTGTGCAACCCTGCTCCGCCAGCTGCTGATTTCGCCCCTCTTACCGGTCAGGCTGAAGAATTTGTTGTTATCAGACTTCCGAAAAGTTCAATTTTCTGTGTTCTGGCTATGTTTTCTGTTGCTACTATTTCGTTGTCTCTAAACTTGGTTGTGTGAGAAAGCACGGTATCTCTACCTATGCCTCCATCTTGGTGGAAGTCGTCTGTACTTCTTTATTAGTATATTAAATAACAAGATCTAGTGGCTGGTCTAATATCAACAATGATTATGTTTTATTTAAAATTTTCCCTATTTTTAAGGAGGTATGATTGACAAATAAAAATTGTTTGTATTTAAGATATTTGGTGTGATGTTAAGATATACATATACATTATGAAATAATTGCCCCAGTCAAGCTAGTAACATATTCATTACCTCACACATAGTACCCATTTCTGTGTGTTAGGAACACTGCAGATCTCCCTGTCCTCTTATCAAGTTTCAAGTGTACAATGCAGTATGATCAGCTATAGTCACCGTGCTGCACATTAGATTAGGTCTCCAGAACTTACTCATCTTGTAAGTGAAAGTTTATGCCCTTTGACCAAATCTTCTTATTTCTCTCACCCCTCAGCCCATTCTTCTCTGCTTCTGAGTCTGACTTTTTTAGATTCCACATATGATTGAGATCATGTAATATATGTCCTTCTATGTTAGGCTTATTTCACATAGTATAATGTCCCACAGAATTTGTTTCTCTTTTAAAGCTGAATAATACTCTACAGTATATACATGCCACATTTTCTTTATTCATCCATCAGTAAACACTCAAGTTGTTCCCATGTTTTGGCTACTGTGAATAATGCTGCAGTAAACAAGGGCTGTGGAGTTCTCTTCAAGATAGTGATTTTATTTCTTTTGGATAAATACTCAGAAGAGGGATTGCTAGATCATATGATAGTATTATTTTTAATTTTTTGAGGCGCCTCCATACTGTTTTCTGTGGAGGATGTACAAATTTACATTCCTACCAGCATACAAGGGTTCCCTTTTTTCCACAACTTTGCTAACATTTATTATCTTTTGACTTTTTGATAATAGTCATCCTAACTGGTGTGAAGTGTTATTTATTGTGGTTTTGTTTATATTTCCCTAATGATGAGTGATATTGAGCATATTTTCATGTACCTATTAGCCATTTGTGTTTCTTCTTTGGGAAAATGTTTATTCAGGTCCTTTGCCAATTTTTAATTAGATTATTTTGCTTCCCACCCCCCCATTATTTCTTTTTACTATTGAGTTGTATGAGTTTCTTATATTTTTTGGATATTATTGTTGCATCCACCAACGCGAGAGACAAATTGTCAGAAACTTTCAGGGTTCAGAGATGTTATTTTATTGGCCAAAGTTTTGACCTGCGCAGGGGCACACTTTCAGAGTGTCTGGAGACATGGTGGTCATAAGAGCTGCAAACGCGAGCCACCCTAAGCTCTTACAGCTAAGTCTTTTTATAGACACGAGCAAGCAAGCATTGTATAGAAGCAAATGTGGCTGTTAGCTACTGGCTACTCGGGTGGGGCGAGCATGACCTAAGCTTTCTGGGTTTTGAATAATGGAAAAATTTTAATCTAGACACTTGAACTGGTGGTCCTCTACTTGTTCAGCCCCATTGGTTTTGTAGTTCCGCCTTCTCCACTCCCTATGTTCTTTCTTAATTTCCTTGTGGTTTCTGCCTCCAGGCCAAATCTCTTTAAGGCAGTCCCTATTTTATTATCTATTTTTCTGGTTTCAACAATTATCAGATAGATATATATATCTGATAACAGATCATCAGATACATATATATTATCAGCTATATATACATATGTAGCCAGATATATATGTATATATATATATGATAACTAATATCTGATATATATATCTATGATTTTATATATATATATATATCTGATTATATAATACAACTTACTATTGAGTTACATGAGTTTCTTATGTTTTTTGGATATTATTGGATATATATACCAGACCAATGTTTACCAGGTAAGTAGTTTACAAATATTTTCTCCCCTTCCATAGGTTGCCTTTTCATTTGTTGATTGTTTACTTTGTTATGCAAAACCTGTTTGACTGAGATAGTCCCACTTGCTTATTTTTGCTTTTGTTGTCTGTACTTTTCATGTCATCCAAAAAATTGTTATCAAAACCGACATCATAGATATTTATTCTGTCTTTTCTTCTAGGAGTTGTAAGTTTCAGGTCTAATATTTGAGTTTTTAATATTTTTGAGTTGATATGTGTGTATAGTATAAAATAAAGGTCCAGTTTCATTCTTTTGTATGAGGATATGTAGTTTTCTGAACACTGTTTATTAAAGAGACTGTAGTTTCCCCATCGTATACTCTTGGCACTTTTGTCAAAGATTAGTTGACTTTATAAGTGTTTGTTTATTTCTGGGTGGTCTACTCTATTCTATTAGTCTATATATCTGTTTTTATGCCAGTACTATACTATTTTTTCTTTAAAAATTATATTTTATTGATTATCCTATTAAAGTTGTCCCAATTTTCCCCCTTTGCCCCATCCACCCAGTACCCCCCAATCCCTCAGACAATCCCCTCACCACTGTTCATGTCCATGGGTCATGCATAGGTTCTTTGGCTGCTCCATTTCCCACACTGTACTTCACATCCCCATGGCTACTCTGTAACTTCCTATTTGTACTTCTTTTTTTTTAAATATGTTTTATTGATTATGCCATTACAGTTATATTCCCCTCTTCATTCTCCTCCACCCTGCACACCCCTCCCCCACCATTCCTCCCCTTTAGTTTATGACCATGTGTTTCAAGTTCTTTAGATTCTATATTTCCCATACTATTCTTGCCCTCCCCCTATCTATTTTCTACCTACCATCTATGCTACTTATTTTCTGTACCTTCTCCCCCCTTCTCCTCCTCCCACTCCCCTGTTGCTAACCCTCCATGTGATCTTCATTTCTAAGGTTCTGCTCCTGATCTAGCTATCCTCTTAGTTTGCTCTTGTTTTAGGTGTGGTTCTTAGTGACTGTGAGTTTGCTGTCCTTTCACTGTTCATCTTTTTTATCTTCTTTTTCTTAGGTAAGTCCCTTTAACATTTCATGTAATAAGGGCTTGGTGATGATGAACTCCTTGAATTTGATCTTATCTGAGAAGCACTTTATCTGTCTTTCCATTTTAAATGAAAGTTTTGCTGGATAGATCAATCTTGGATGTAGGTCTTTGGATTTCATGACTTGGAATACTTCTTTCCAGCCCCTTCTTGTCTGCAAGGTCTCTTTTGAGAAATCAGCTGACAGTCTGATGGGAACTCCTTTGTAGGTGACTGTCCCCTTAGCTCTTGCTGCTTCTAGGATTCTCTCCTTCATTTTAATCTTGGCTAATGTAATGATGATGTGCCTTGGTGTGTTCCTTCTTGGGTCCAACTTCTTTGGGACTCTCTGAGCTTCCTGGATTTCCTGGAAGTCTATTTCCTTTGCCAGATTGGGGAAATTCTCCTTTATTATTTATTCAAATAAGTATTCCACTGGTGGCTGTTCCTTTTCCCCTTCTGGTACCCCTATAATTTGGATGTTGGAACGTTTAAAGATGTCCTGATGGTTTCTAAGCCTCTCCTCATTTTTTTGAATTCTTGTTTCTTCATCCTTTTCTGTTTGGTCATTTTTTCCCTCTTTCTGGTCTACTCCTTTGATTTGAGTCCCAATTTCCTTTCCATTACTATTGGTTTCCTGTGCAATTCCATTCATTTCAATTAGTTTTGCCTTCATATGTTTGTCTAATTTGTGGCTATAATCAACCAGTTCTGTGAGGATCCTGATCACCAGTGTTTTAAACTGTGTGTCTGAGAGTTTTGCTATTTCTTCATCACTTAGATTTATTAGCTCTGGGGCTCTGAGTTGTTCTTGAGCCCTGTTTTTATCTGTCTGTGCCCGTTAGGTAGGAGGAGGTGTTCACCAGGGCGGGGCCACCCAGGTCGCTGGTTTGAGGCTTTATGTGGGGGCGGGGTCAGAGAGGGACAATGGCGGTTCCCTCTGCTGTCTCCCACCACTGGAGCCTGCAAGGTCTGTCTCACCGCTTCGCTCCTTCACCAGTTTATCTGTGCTCAAATGTGTGACTGTGGTCAGCCCTCAGTGGGTCCACCGCCTTGCGCCCTTAGTGGGTCCGCCCGCTACTCCACACCTGGGATCCGTCTATGGCTGCCGGTACGCCTGGGTTGAGCCCCCAGATCGGTCCGGTGGATCTTTTCTGCTCAACCCTGCTCTGCTGCTGGCTCTGCCCCTCTTACCAGTTTGGCTGAAGGGTTCATTGTTGTCAGACTTCTGTGTAGTTCAATTTTCTGTGTTTTGGCTGTGTTTTTGTTACTAAAACTTTGTTGTTTTTCAACTTAGTTGCGTGAGAAGGTACAGTGCTTTCACCTATGCCTCCATCTTGGTGGAAGTCCCCCCAGTACTATACTATTTTGATTAACATAGCTTTGTAATATAGTTTGAAATCAGGAAGTATGATTTGATCTTGCCCAAGATTTCTGTAGCTATTCGTGGTCTTTTGTATAATCTTAAGATTATTTTCTCTATATTTGTGAAAAATATCATTGGAATTTTGATAGAGATTGCTTTGAATTTGTACATCACTTTGGGCAGTGTGGACATTTTTACAGTATTCTTCTGATCCCTAACTTATTTTTCTTTATGTAATTGTGAATGAGATTTCTTAAAATTTCTTTTTCAGATAGTTCATTGTTAGTAGCTACAACCACAGCTGATTTTTGTAGATTGATCTTTATATTCTGTAACTTCCTGAATTAGTTTCTTAGTTTTAATAATTTTCTTTTTTTGTGAACTCTTTAGAATTTTCTGTATGTAACATCATGTCATCTGCAAATAGTGACAATTTTACTTCTTTTCCAATTTGGATGCCTTTTATTTATTTACTTTCTTATCTCTGGCTAGGACTTTTAGTGCTATGTTGAGTAGAAGTGAAAAAAGTGGCCATCCTTATCTTGTTCCTTATCTTAGAGTGAAAGCTTTTAGCGTTTTACCATTGAGTATGGTGTGAGGTGTGGACTTGTCATATATGGCCTCTACTGTGTTGAGGTACATTTCTTCTATACCTGTTTTCTTGAGAGTTTTTTAAAAATGAAAGGATGTTCAGTTTTGTCAAATGCATTTTCAGGCATCTATTAAGATGGTCCTATGACTTTTATCAGTAATTTTCTTAATATCACATTTATGGGTTTACATATGTTGAAACATCCTTGCATTCCAGGGATAAATCTCACTTGATCATGGTATAGGATTCCTTTAATGTGCCATTTAATTCTGTTTGGTAGTATTTTGTTGGGAATTTTTTAAAAATATATTTTATTGATTGTGCTATTACAGCTGTCCCATTTTTTCCCTCCAGTTTATTCTCCTCTGCCCTGCAGCCCCTATCCCACCAGCACCCCCTCACCTTAGTTCATGTTCCTGGGTAGTGCATATAAGTTCTTTGGCTCCTCCATTTCCTATACTGTTAAATTCCCTGTGTCTATTTGGTACCTACAATTTATGCTTCTTATTCCTTGTACCTTTTCCCCCATTCTGTGCCTGCCTCCTCCCTACTGATAACCCTTTATGTGAGCTCTATTTCTGTGATTCTATTCCTGTTCTAGTTGTTTGCTTAGTTTGTTTGGTTGGTTTTTTTTAGGTTCAGTTATTGATAGTTGTGAGTTTGCTGTTATTTTACTGAGCATGTTTATCTTCTCTTTCTTAGATAAGTCCCTTTAATATTTCATATAATACAGGCTTGGTGATGATGAACTCCTTTAACTTGACATTATCTGGGAAATACTTTATCTGCCCTTCCATTCTAAATGATAACTTTGCTGGATAGAGTAATCTTATATGTAGGTCCTTGCCTTTCGTGACTTAGAATACTTCTTTCCAGACCCTTCTTGCCTCAAGGTTTCTTTTGAGAAATGAGCTGAGAGTCTCATGGAAACTTCTTTGTAGGTAACTGTCTCCTTTTTTTTGCTGCTTTTAAGATTGTCTCCTTATCTTTAAATCTTAGGTAATTTAATTATCATCTGTCTTGGTGTGTTTCTCCTTGGATCTAACTTCTTTGGGACTCTCTGGGCTTCCTGGGAGTCTATTTACTTTGCCAGATTGGGGAAGTTCTTCATTATTTTTTCAAATAAGTTTTCAATTTTTAAAAAAAAATATATTTTATTACTTATGCTATTATAGTTGTCCCATTTCCCCCCTTCACTCCCCTTCACCCTGCACACCCCCTCCCACCCATATTACCCCCCTTTAGTTCATGTCCCTGTGTCAATACTTACAAGTTCTTTAGCTTCTACATTTCCCATACTATACTTGTCCTCCCCCCATCTATTTTCTACCTACCATCTATGCTACTTATTCTCTGTACCCTTTCCCCACTCTCTCCTCCTCCCACTACCCTGTTGCTAACTCTCCATGTGATCTCCATTTCTGTGGTTCTGTTCCTGTTCTAGTTGTTTGCTTAGTTTGTTTTTGTTTCTGTTTTAGGTGTGGTTGTTAATAATGTGAGTTTGCTGTCATTTTACCGTACATGCTTTTTATATTATTTTTCTTTATTTTTATTTTTAATATATTTTATTGATTATGCCATTACAGTTGTTCTATTTCCCCCTTCATTCACCTCCACCCTGCATACCCCTCCCCCACCATCCCCCCTTTAGTTTATGACCATGTGTCTTAAGTTCTTTAGATTCTATATTTCCCATACTATTCTTGCCCCCCATCTATTTTCTATCTACCGTCTATGCTACTTATTTTCTGTACCTTCTCCCCCCTTCTCCTCCTCCCACTCCCCTGTTGCTAACCCTCCATGTGCTCTTCATTTCTATGGTTCTGCTCCTGATCTAGCTGTCCTCTTAGTTTGCTTTCGTTTTAGGTGTGGTTCTTAGTGACTGTGAGTTTGCTGTCCTTCCACTGTTCATCTTTTTTATCTTCTTTTTCTTAGGTAAGTCCCTTTAACATTTCATGTAATAAGGGCTTGTTGATGATGAACTCCTTGAATTTGATCTTATCTGAGAAGCACTTTATCTGTCTTTCCATTCTAAATGAAAACTTTGCTGGATACAACAGTCTTGGATGTAGGTCTTTGGATTTCATGACTTGGAATACTTCTTTCCAGCCCCTTCTTGCCTGTAAGGTCTCTTTTGAGAAATCAGCTGACAGTCTGATGGGAACTCCTTTGTAGGTGACTGTCCCCTTAGCTCTTGCTGCTTCTGAGATTCTCTCCTTCATTTTAATCTTGGCTAATGTAATTATGATGTGCCTTGGTGTGTTCCTTCTTGGATCCAACTTCTTTGGGACTCTCTGAGCTTTCTGGATTTCCTGGAAGTCTATTTCCTTTGCCAGATTGGGGAAATTCTCCTTTATTATTTGTTCAAATAAGTTTTCCACTCGTGGCTGTTCTTCTTCCCCTTCTGGTACCCCTATAATTTGGATGTTGGAATGTTTAAAGATTTCCTGGAGGTTCCTAAGCTTCTCCTCATTTTTTTGAATTCTTGTTTCTACATTCTTTTCTGTTTGGTCATTTTTTTCCTCTATCTGATCCACTCCTTTGTTCTGAGTCCCAGTTTCCTTTCCATTACTATTGGTTTCCTGTGCATTTCCATTCATTTCAATTAGTTTAGCCTTCATGTGTTCCTCCAATTTGTGACCAAAATCAACCAGTTCTGTGAGCATCCTGATCACCAGTGTTTTGAACTGTGCATCTGAAAGTTTGGCTATTTCTTCATCGCTTAGAATTATCAGCTCTGGGTCTCTAAGTTCTTCTTCAGCCATGTTTGATCTGTTTTTGCCGATTAGGTATGAGGAGCGGAGCCTTAGTTTTTCACCAGGGCGGGGCCACCCAGGTCGCTGGTTTGTGACCCTGTATGTGGGGGCGGGTCAGAGAAAGGCCACCCAGGTCGCTGGTTTGTGACGCACTAGGTGGGGGCAGGGTCAGAGACGGACAATGGCGGTTCCCTCTGCCGCTTCCTGCTACTAGGGCCTGCAAGGTCTGTCTCATCACTCCCTCCTTCACCGGTTTATCTGCATGCAAATGAGTGACCGTGGTCAGCCTTCAGTGAGTCCGCTGCCCCACACCTTCAGTGAGTTCACTGCCTTGCGTCCTCAGTGGGTCCTCCTGCTACTCCACACCTGGGATCTGCCTACAGCTGCCAGCGCGCCTGGGTCCAGCACCTGGGTTTGTTCGGTGGCTCTTTCCTGCCCGACCCCGCTCTGCTGCTGGCTCTGCCCCTCTTATCGATTTGGCTGAAGGCTTCGTTGTTGTCAGACTTCCATGAAGTTCAATTTTCTGTGTTTTTGTTGCTAAAACTTTGTTGTTTTTAAACTTGGTTGTGAGAGGAGGCACAGTGCTCCCACCTACGCCTCCATCTTGGCGGAAGTCTCTTATCTTCTTTTTCTTAGATTAGTTCCTTTAACATTTTATATAATAAGGGCTTGGTGATGATGAACTCCATGAACTTGACCTTATCTGAGAAGCACTTTATCTGCCCTTCCATTCTAAATGAAAGCTTTGCTGGATAGATCAGTCTTGGATGTAGGTCTTTGGATTTCATGACTTGGAATACTTCTTTCCAGCCCCTTCTTGCCTGCAAGGTCTCTTTTGAGAAATCAGCTGACAGTCTGATGGGAACTCCTTTGTAGGTGACAATTCCCTTATCTCTTGCTGCTTCCAGGATTCTCTCCTTCATTTTAATCTTGGGTAATGTAATGATGATGTGCCTTGGTGTCTTCCTCCTTGGGTCCACCTTCTTTGGTTCTCTCTGAGCTTCCTGGCCTTCCTGGAATTCTCTTTCCTTTGCCAGAATGAGGAAGTTCTTCTTTATTATTTTTTGAATTTTTTTTTTTGCCCCCTTCTTTCTTTCTTTTGTCGTTTTTCCTCTTCTTTGCTCTTTGTTATGCTCGTGTTGCTGGGTCAAAAGGCAAGTAGATTTTCATTTTTCTGAGAAAATTCCATACTGTTTTCCATAATGGTTGTACCAGTCTGCAATCCCACCAACAGTGAACTAAGGACCCCTTTTCCCCACAACCTCTCCAACATTTGTTGTTTGTTGCTTTGTTTATGATAGCCATCCTGACTGGTGTAAAGTGGTATCTCATTGTGGTTTTAATTTGCATCTCTCTGATAGCTAATGATATTGAGCATCTCTTCATGTGTCTCTGGATATTCTGTATGTCCTCTTTAGAGAAGTGTCTGTTCAAGTCCTTTTCCCATTTTTGGCAGTTTCTGGATATTACTTTGTATCCTGCTGTTTTGTAAATTCATTAATTGGTTTGAGCTTCTTGATTTTTTGGGTAAGTCTATAAGTTTTTCTATGTGCCCTTTCCCCTCCGTTTAAACTTCCCTTTTCGGCAAAATAGAAGTGGTGAAAGTGGACAACCTTGTCTTGTTCCTGATCTTAGTGGAAAAGCTTTTAGTTTTTGCCCATTGAGTATGATATTGGCTGTAGGTCTCTCATAAATGGCCTTTATTATATTGAGGAATGTTCCCTCTATTCCCATTTTGCTGAGTGTTTTTATCATAAATGGGTGTTGTACCTTATCGAAAGCTTTTTCTGCATCTATTGATATGATCATGTGGTTTTTGTCTTTGCTTTTGTTTATGTGATGAATTACATTTACTGTTTTGCAAATGTTGAACCATCCTTGCATCCCTGGGATGAATCCCACTTGGTCATGGTGTATAATCTTTTGGATATATTGTTGGATGCGATTTGCCAATATTTTGTTGAGGATTTTAGTGTCTATGTTCATCAGCGATATTGGCCTGAAGTTTTCTTTCTTTGTTGTATCTCTATCTGGTTTTGGAATTAGGATGATGCTGGCTTCTTCTTTATTATTTTTTCAAATAAGTTTTCCACTTGTTGCTCTTCCTCTTTTCCTTCTTGCACCCCAATAATTTGGGTTTGAAGATGTCCTGGAGGTTCCTAAGCCTCTCCTCATTTTTTGAATTCTTGTTTCTTCATTCTTTTCTGATTGGATGTTTCTTTCTTCCTTCTGGTCCACTCCATTGATTTGAGTCCCAGTAGCCTTCCAATCACTGTCGGTTCCCTGTGCATTTTCCTTAATTTCACTTAGCATAGCCTTGATTTTTTCATCTAATTTGTGACCAAATTCAACCAATTCTGTGAGCATCCTGATTACCAGTGCTTTGAACTGTGCATCTGATAGGTTGGCTACCTCTGCGTCACTTAGTTGTATTTTTTCTGGAGCTTTGATCTGTTCTTTCATTTGGGCCATTTTTTTTTTTTGTCTTGATGTGCCTGTTACGCAGTGAGGGCAAGATCCTTAGGTGTTTACCAGGGTGGGGCAACCCACATTGCTGCATTGTGACGATGTTTGTGGGGGAGGGGTCCAAGAGGGAGCAATGGTTCTTGCTCCGCTGTCATGTTTCAGTCACTTCCCCTGCTTCCTTCAAGCAAATTCGGCCCTTCTGGTGTTGATACCCATGTGGGTGAGTTTGTGTGTGTTCTAGGACCCTACGGGTCTCATCAATGAACTCTTCTATGAAGCTGGGAGTTTCTTGCACCCTCAACCCCCACAGGTGTTTTCAATCAGTTTTTTGAGGCTTTATTTTTCTGCACTGGGGCCCTGGGTTGCATGGTCTGTCTCGCTCCCCAGTTTCATCTGGTTCATCTGCATGCAGGACTGCCTGGTCCACTGGCCACCTTGTGAGCTGTGCCCCTCCGCAATCCACTGCCGCACTGGGTCCTCCAGCCACTTCTTGCATGCCCAGGATCTGCCAGCTGCTGCCTTGCAGATCTGCCAGCTGGCTGTCCGCCAGCCACCATTTTGCCAGGACCCCTCTCCACTGAGCTGCCCAGCTCCACCCCTCCTGCCCATCTGGATGAATGTGTCTACTTTAACTCCTTGTCGGACTTTCATATAGTTCAATTTTCTATTAGTACTGGTTGTTTTTTGTTTCTAAATTGTCGTTGTCCTTATTTTGATTGTGCGAGGGGGCACAGTGTGTCTACCTACGCCTCCATCTTGGCCAGATCAAGTTTTCAATTTCTCGCTCTTCCTCATCTCCTTCTGGCACCCCTATATTCAGATGTTGGGACATTTAAAGTTGTTCTGGAAGTTCCTAAGCCTCTCCTCATTTTTTAAGTTCTTGTTTCTTCATTTCATTCTGGTTGAATGTTTATTTCTTCCTTTTGGCCCAAACTGTTTATTTGAGTCCCACTCTTCTTCCTGTCACTGTTGGTTACCTGTATATTTTTCTTTATTTTGTTGTGCATAGCCTTTACTTTTTCATGTGTTTTGGGACCATACTCCACCATTTCTGTGAGCATGCTGGTTGCTTGGCTCTTGGTCAGCTTTCAGTCACTTCTGCCACTACCCCCAAGCAAATTGGGGCTTTCTGATATGGATTTCCTGGTGGATGGGTTTGTGTATGTTTCAGGACCCTGCCGGTCTCTCTAATGAACTCTCCTATGAGTATGGAAGTTTCTCCCTCTGCCACTACTCCCAGAGATATTTACAGCCAGAGGTTTTGAGGCTTGCTTTCTTCACACTGAAACCCTGAGTCACACTGTCTATCTCACTCCCCATTTTATTCCTCCCAATTTATCCACATCAAAATGTCGGACCACTCAGTCCATCACCTGCTGCCTCACCCACCCTGTCCTCCAGCCACTGTGTCACATGTCCTCTCTGCCCTGGCTACCATCTCTGCCCGTCCTACCAGTCTAAATGAATGTTTCTTCTCTAACTCCTTGGTTGTCAAACTTCCATATAGTTTGATTTTCTGGCAGTTCTGGTTATTTTTTTATTTTAAATTTATTGTCCTTCTGTTGGTTGTTGGAGGAGGCAAAGCGTATCTACCTACACCTCAATCTTGGCCAGAAGTTGAGAATTTTTGCATCTGTGTT
Organism: Artibeus jamaicensis; assembly: GCF_021234435.1. NCBI lineage: Eukaryota > Metazoa > Chordata > Mammalia > Chiroptera > Phyllostomidae > Artibeus > Artibeus jamaicensis. The sequence continues at coordinate 208,498 of NW_026521867.1, read as the reverse complement.
CATCAGGGATATTGTCCTGAAATTTTCTTTTCTTGCAGTGTTCCTATTTTGGGTATCTAGACCTCACAAAATGAGCTTGGAAGTGCTTCCTCCTTTTCAATTTTGTGAATAGTTTGAGAATGACTGGCATTAATTCTTCTTTAAATGTTTTGTAGAATTTACCATTAAGCCATCTAATCCTGGGCTTTTTCTTTGGAATTTCTTAAATTAATGATTCAATATTCTTATTCATTATTTGCCTGTCAGATTTTCTATTTCTTAATGATCTAGTCTTAGTAGATTGTATGTGTTTTTAGGAATTTATCTATTTCTTCTAGGTTATCCAATTCATTGGCATATAATTGTTCATTATAGTCTCTTATGATTCTTTGTATTTCTGTAGTATCAGTAGTAATTTCTCCTATTTTATTTTTTATTGTATTTATTTTCTTTTTTTAGTGTTGCTGAAGATTTGTCAGTTTTGTTTATTTTTCAAAAATATTTGTCATAGTTTTGTTGATTTTCTTCTATTGTTTTTCTAGCTTATAGTTCATTTATTTCCACTATGATCTTTTTGTTTCTTTCTTCTGATAACTTTGGATTAGTTTGTTAAAGTTAGGTTGTTTGAGATCTTTTTTTCTTAATTAAGCTATGAATATCCCTCTTAGAACTGCTTTTGCTGCATCACAAAACTTTGGGTTTCTATTTTCATTTGTTTCAAGATTTTTTTAAAAATATTCCTTTGTTTTCTTCTTTGACTTATTGGTTGTTCAGGGTATATCATTTAATTTCCACACATTTGTGAAATTTTCAGTTCTCCTCCCGTTACTGATGTCTAGTTTCATATTCTTGTGGTCAGAAAAGATATTTTATATGATTTCAACCTTCTTGAATTTGTTAAGATTTGTTTTATGACCTAACATATGATCTCTCCTGGAGAATGTTCCAGGTATTCATAAGGAGGCTATAGGCTTGTCTAATGTTTCCATACTGACTTTCTGTCTTTATATATTTAGATGCTGCTATTTATATATTTATATATTTATATATTTAGATGCTCTGTATATTTAGAGGATCTTACTTACAATGATTTTAAATTAGTGATAAGTTTAAGCAATATTTGGAAAACTTTCACAATTAAGTTTGTGCTGCCACATTGGTCAGTATGGGTGACAGACTCACTGTGACTTCTCCTATGGTTTTTGCTTACATTTGTGCATAAAACAGATAGAAAATTTTGGTGAAAACTTGGCGACAATTAAAATATAACTTTTCCCAATAATTTTACTATAAACTCCTGCTTCGAGTCCAGAGTTTTCTCCATGTCTACTCATACCTCAGGCTCAGTGAAGGAGATCCCAGGGCACCTACCCAATCTCAGGATCCCATTCAATGTCGTGACTCACTTCCACCTTACTCCCAGAGAGTGGGATTTCATTACGTATTCATTCATTCAGAGAATACTGAACACCAGCCTTGTTGCAAATGGTGAGATCCAAAGTCAAATAAGATGAGGTCCTTGTCCTCAAGCTGCTCAATGTTAGGGCTGGAATTAGATAAAAGTAGCCAAAAGGAACCCGAGGCAGGCTCCAGACTCAGCAAGGAAGATAGAAAGTACAGAAAGTACAAAGAGTGCTGAACAAGATAAACTGCCTTGTGCATGACCTTGTCTTTGCAGAAAAGTATCCATTGTTGCAAGCAGAGAACATAGCCATGTGTGTTCTCTTGAGATAGCCAATTGCTAACAGCTACGTCTGCTTCTGTATTTGCTTGCTTGCTCACCCCAATAAAAACCCCAGGCTGTAAGCGCCAGGCGCGACTCTCATCTGCAGCCATTTGGCACCGTGTCCTCGGACACCCCGAGAGTTCGCCCCTGCGCAGGTAAAACTTTGAAACTTTGGCCAATAAATTTTCATCATAAACTCCTGAAGGCTTCCGACATTTGTTGCTTACATTGGGGTATGTTATACTCAACATCTAGTTAAGGAACAGCATCAAAGATACCATTCCAAAATGTACAATGTAAACAAGCAGGGGAATATATCTACCTCTCTTGGCAATCAAGGATGACACTCGGCTATGGTGAGGTTGGGGTTTAACTGTCATTATGGATAGTAACACTGTCTACCACATAATTCTTTTGAAAATAACCATGGCATTGCACAGTGTGATTGTGGAAATTCTATACTCTTCTTTCTCAGCACTCACACTCTTGCAAATTTGTCTCAAAGAAATCATTTACAAGGAAGGACAAAGGGTGGAGGGCAGAGGTCCTTCCCCTTCTTCTTCCTGAATGTGTGTGCTCCTCAGGAAAGGGCTGGGTCTCATTCAGTTTGTCCCCCCATGCTGGCACATGTTAGCATTCATGAAAGCCTGTTGGGTGAATGTTTGAGCACCATGTAGTTACAATGAACAAGAGTCAGAGGTGTTGGAAGGACAGTCCAGGAGCCCTGCATTGACCAGGTTCCTCTTTTCTCTTCTAGCCAATAAAATGCCAGGAGAGATGGACAAGCCACTGATCAGCCGCCGCCTGGTGGATAGTGATGGCAGCCTGGCTGAGGCCTCCAATGAAGCCCCCAAAGTGGGCATCCTGGGTAGTGGGGACTTTGCCCGCTCCCTGGCCACACGCCTGGTGGGGTCTGGCTTCAGCGTGGTGGTGGGAAGCCGCAACCCCAAACGCATGGTTGGGCTGTTCCCATCAGCAGCACAAGTGACTTTCCAGGCAGAGGCGGTAGGCTCCCCTGAGGTCATCTTCGTGGCCACGTTCCGGGAGCACTACTCCTCGCTGTGTCGTCTCAGCGACCAGCTAGCCGGCAAGATACTGGTGGATGTGAGCAATCCTACAGAGCAGGAACACCTTCAGAACCATGAGTCCAATGCTGAGTACCTGGCCTCCCTCTTCCCTACCTGCACAGTGGTCAAGGCCTTCAATGTCATCTCTGCCTGGACCTTGCAGGCTGGCCCAAGGGATGGGAACCGGCAGGTAGGTGCTGGGGGAATAACAACCATCATAATAATAATTATAAATGGCTAATTTTCCTTGAGGGTGCTCAGAATACCAAGCTCTTTGTGCTCATTGACTCAACTCATTTCACATCACTGCACAGTTCTATTTCATGGAGGAGAAATTTGATGTTTGTGAACTTATGCCAAATTCCACAATTGGTGAGCTGGGATTTGAACCCAGAACCTGTGGATTTGAAATTCATATTCTTTCTTTTATGGTAACTTGATTACCTAGGGGGCAAGGAGGAAAAGGCTGATGACTTTTTTGTGACTAGAGTCAAGAAGAGAAGAAACTTCGCTTTTAAAATTTGACTCAGAAGAGGGAAAGTAGCACACTTAAATGCCAAGCCCTGAAGAAGTGTGTGTGTTGCATTCATTCATTTGTTTATTCCAAGGGCTTCCAAGAACTGAATAGATTTCTCAAGATAGTCAATAGCAGGTATTTCTGAGGGTGGAAAATGGCTCCAGAGAATAGCCAGAGCTGCATACAGTTCTTAGCAAGAGCTCTGACCAAGACAAGGTAGTTTTTAATATCAAGAGGCCAAGCATTTTTTTGGAGGAATGAGCTGGGATCTACATGTGTGTGAGAACTTACAGTGAGTTCAGACCAGATGCCTCCTATGAACAACTCCATGCCAGGCTGTGGGAGAGCACGCAGGCACCTGGCCACCCCTGTCTGCTGGGCCCTCTATGCAGCTTGCATCATAGGGTTCACGTGTGTGGACAGGCCAGGAACAGTGGAGGAACAGTGGGAGAGTGTTAGGTGAAAGGGCCTGGAGGGAAGAGAACTAGCAGCTGGCTAGGGAAGACTTTGAGGTTGACCTTGGCCTTGGCCCACCTCATGTTACGCACAGGGAGCAGAAGGGCATTCCAGGCTGAGGAAACATTCTGTAAAGGCACAGACCTCAGTTTCCTCACCTGAAAAATTGGGACAATTGTACCTATCTATAGGCCTGTGGCAGGACTGAGAGATAGCAGATGTAAAGCCCAGTACAGTTTGTGTTAGGTCAGTGTTGGTAGACCAGACTGACCATAGCAGTGTTGGCAAGGCCCGTGGTGGGAAGCAGTGGATTATGAGGCTGGGGCTGGCTTGTGGAAGACCTTGTGTGTTGGCTGAGGGCCACAGGGGGCTGAGAAACATGATCAGAAGAGACACTTCCGGACTGAGGGATAGAACTACATTCACAGCCACGTGCAAAGCCTCAGGGCAGACCACAGTCCTTGAAGCACCTATTCTAAGGGCACATGGTGGGGGGGGTTAGGTGGAGGCTGATGGTAATGAACTTGGGAAAATGTTCACTGCTAGGTAAGCCCTGGGTGCTCTTCTTGAGTAGTGGGCATTGCCCAGCGAAGTCTGGGAGACCCCAAGAGGGCAAGGAAATACACCTGGCCTGGGAGTCAGAGCTACCTCTGCTCTCAGCTATACCATTAACTGGCATAGCTGGGCCTCAGTTTTTCAGCTGCTCAGTGGGAAGTTTGGCCCTGATGTTCTCTGAGGCCTTGCCTATGCCAGTGGCCTGTTTGATTCCCCTTCTCCTTCCTCCCACAGGTGCCCATCTGTAGTGACCAGCCAGAAGCCAAGCGTGTTGTCTCAGAGTTGGCTCACACCATGGGTTTTGTGCCCGTGGACATGGGGTCCCTGGCCGCAGCCCGGGAGGTAGAGGCTATGCCTCTGCACCTCCTCCCAAGCTGGAAGGTACCTACCATCCTGGCCCTGTGGCTCTTCCTATTCTTCTACGTCTACAACTTCATCCGGGATGTGCTGCAGCCCTACGTGAAAGAGGGCAAGAACAAGTTCTACAAGCTCCCCCTGTCTGTGGTCAACACAACACTGCCATGTGTGGCCTATGTGTTGCTTTCGCTGGTCTACCTGCCAGGCACACTGGCAGCCACCCTGCAGCTGTGGCGCGGCACCAAGTACCGCCGCTTCCCTGACTGGCTGGACCACTGGCTGCAGCACCGCAAGCAGATTGGCCTGCTCAGCTTCTTCTGTGCTGCCTTGCACGCCATCTACAGCGTCTGCCTGCCTGTGCGCCTCTCCTACCGCTATGATCTGGTCAACCTCGCCATCAAACAGGTATAGCCCACGTCAATGCCTGGTATGAAGGCCAGTCATGCCTGTGGCTACAGCCTGCCAGTCATTGTCTCATCTGTGTCACTAGCCTGTGATTATGCCATGACTGGGCAGTGCCCATGTCCTGAAGCCTAAAGTTTTGAGTGTGAGTGAACAAAATATGAAAATTCCTATGCTCATGAGCACAGCCAAGGCAGGAGAGACTTAACTGAATACAGCAGTTATAGAGGATTTTCAGAAGGTTGTGAATGCTAAGGAGAAAAATCAAGCAGGGAGAGCAGTGGGGTTCAGTTTTAAAGGGTGGTCCGGGGAGGCCTTGCTGAGGGGTGACAGGTGAGCAAAGGCAGGGGTGAGAGTGAACCTGCAGCAAGCAGGGGAGCAGCAGAGGCCTCAGGTGTGTGCTGTCTGGCACACATGAAGATCAGCCAGGAAGCCATGTGGCTGGAGATGTGCAAGGAAGAGAGGAGTATGGCCTGACAGTTTGAAGCCAGATCAAGGAAGCCTTGAAGGCTCCCTAAGGAGGGCTTTTACCTTAGACTCAGTAAAATAAGGGGTCAGCAAAGCAGAACCAGGAGGTGATGTTGGGTCACTGCCTGTGAACCACAGATCTGAGCCCTACTCAGTCTCAGCTTCCCTGCTGGCAGCTTCTCAAATGCCCTGTCCTTTCCCACCCATGGACACCTAGTACCATGTATCTGTGGGCTTGGGCTTTCATAAGCAAAAAGGAGAACCTCAAACTTCAGGCAGAGAAGCAAGACGACTGCTGAAAATGACAGGAAGGGGAAAAATAATAATCACTAACCTTTTCAAAAGAGCTTGCTGAGCTTAACATCTTCAGCGTGAATTCTTTTTTTTTTTTTTTAATTTGATCTTAGAGAGAGGGGAAAAGAGGGAGAAAGAGAGGGAGAGAAACATCGGTGTGCACAGTACATCAATCTGTTGCTTTTCGCATGCCTCTAACTGGGGACCTGGCCTGTGACCCAGGCAAGTGTCCTGACTGGTAATTTAACCAGTGACATTTGAGTTCACAGGCTGGTGCTTAGTCCACTGAGCCACACTAGCCAGGGCTTCAGTATGAATTCATTTTACCCCTATCTCATCCCTATAAGCCAGACGCTATACCACCCTTATTTTACAAATGAGAAAATTGAGTCAAGTAACTTGACCAAAATCACACAGTCAGTAAGTGGCAGAACTGGGATTCAGATTCAGTCATTCTGTTGATCCATGTTCATATCCATGCTGCTTTCTGTAGGGAAAACAAATACAGATGAATAATTGAGTAAATGATCCCAGAACTCATTCATTCACTGAGCACCTACTCTCCCAGGCCTTGGGGTCACAGAAGGGAATAAGAGTAGACAGTCTTGTTCCTTCTCTTGGCTGACTGGGGAGCCCTGGAGGGTCTGAAGGCCAGAGCCCTGAGCTCTTGTCCTCAAGCATCACTGATTGGAACAAAGACCTTGACCTTAAACAAGTCACCTCCCCCCCTCTTTTGTTCTTAGAGCCCTGATGTATAGACCAAGGTCTTTCCTAGTGCTAATGTTTTGATGCTCTTTGATGATATTTTCTTCTGTAAAGGGCAGCTCTGCATTGTTTCTTCAAAAGTGCTATAGTGTTTGATGCCTAGGAGGTGGCAGGTCAGGGTGGCAGGCATTTCAGGCAGTGAGTGGGGAAGCAGGTGATGCTGCTCCCTGCCAGAACCCATGGCAAACTCATTCCCCACCTTCCGATGGCCATTCTCTAAATTTTCCACCGTACCAAGGCTCTCCTTGATAGTATGTTAAACTCCATGTTGCCATGATGCAAATACCAGGGCACAGAGGACACATGCCGGGTAGTTTCCCTCAGTTCCAAAGTTCTTTAGGGCTGGAGGCCCCAGTGGAGGTGGCCAGGCAACCATCACTCTCATGGCACTAGATCACTCTCAGAGACAGCAAAGGCCTGCCATGCAAAAAGGGGCTTAAACTTGTTCTGCAGATTTCTGCAGGGAAGAGCCAGGGTTGATTAGGTATGTTGGGAGGAGAGGTGGTTAGAAGAAGACAGGGAATTAACATGAGCAGAGAGAGCAACCCAAAGTGGTGAGTTGCCTGACCTGGAGCTGTTCAAACAGGTGCTGGATAGTCTGCAAATCAGCCTTGTACTCAGGCTTGGAGACTGGGTATCTAAGGCTGTTCTGCATTAGCTGGGATTCCATGACTGCCCTCAGGAGAGAGATGGCACTGGAACCAAGGTCTTGAGACTATGAGGCTATTCTCCCTGCCCCCGGCTCCCACTACCGGCTGCCCCTTCCACATCCTGCCTCCCCCTTCTCTGAATTGGCATCACTTTCTTCCCACCCATCACTCACCCTTGGGGCAGGGAGGGGGGCTGACACTGCAGCCCGGCTGGTCTTCCTGGCCCTGGGACCTTCAACATCTAACCTGCAACCTACAGGAAAACAAAATCCCATGTGAACACCAGCCACCATTTCATCTTCTGTTGATGAACAACACTCTCATCACTCTCAAGGTGGCCACCTTGGTTAACTCCAAACATGGGAGAATTACTAGGGGAATAGAGAGCTGCTAATTCTGTGTTCCAGCCGTGTGTGACACTGGGCTCCGGGAAGCCCTGAGTACAGCGTTGGGGTTCACAGGCCATCATAAGGAGCTGGATCCAGATCCTCAGGCAGGCTCCACACCATCCTTTGCTCCCATGCCACCCACTGCCCCCACCCCTTCCCAGCATCCCTGCAGAGTACAAAAGTGAGAGGGAAAAAACAAGACATTTTGCAGGCAACTGTGTGGTATGTGTGTAATCATCCAAACTCTAATTTGTGACATTAACTGCCCGATTTTTCCAAAATGCAGAAAACAGTGACTAATAAAGTATACTTGAAGAACAAACAACTTGCAACAAGGAGGTGACTTACTTAGTGGTTTTTAACACTGCAAAGTTGTGAGTAAGTTGTCTTTGGACCAGTTATGCAGCAGCCATCTGCCCTCTGTGGGATAATATCAGCCACCTTTCTAGCTGCTACTGACATTTGCTTGCCACACTAGCAGAGTCATAGGATTTTAGACATGACCTCACCCAACTCTCTCATGTGGAGAAAAAGAAGCCCAGAATCACCAGTGTGACTCACGGTCAGGATGAGAAGCTGTGTGCCTAGACTCCTGGTTCGTTTGAGGCTTAAAGACACCAGAATGAGCCAGCTCGTCCAAATTAGAACAGAGGCAATCATTTTTCTCAAATTGTATGAAAAGTACCCAACAGATGGCTTTTTCTCAGTTTTTTAAAACTTTATCTCATAAGCTTTCAACAATTTTGCTCAGCCCAGTAGATTCATTTTTAATATTTTATCTGGTAACTGGGCTTGGCTTTTTTTCCTGTTGAAATACTTTCTCAAAAGCCTGTATGAGTCATTCTGTTTTGCAAAGCAGAGGCCTGCCTACTAAAGCATTATCATATTTCCTAATGGAAATACTCGTTCTTGTTCTGCTGGTAGAATTAAATCACAGTATTTCATGGTGTTTCTCAGAGAACACCTTGACTTTCAGGAGCTCTGCTGTCTGGTCTAGTTTGGAACTGGTAGTTCTAGTGAAAGGACCTTGATAAATTTTTCTTCATGTGTGCACTGTATGTGTGTGTCGGTCAGGCTGGCAAGGGGATCAGCTGCAAAGATACTCTGGGCTGTGAGGGAGGGGCTGGAAATCTCCAGGCCTGCACTGGTCTCAGATCTGAGTGTCCCTAGAGCTCAGAGGGGGGTCTCAAAGCTCTGTGAGGGTAGGTAGCCTGGCTCTCTGCAGCCCAGGGCCTGACACATAGTAGGTACTTTAAAACTGCTCTCTGGTGTGCTTACTGAGTGGTTGTCAGTCTCTATTGCCTAACAGTAGTAAGCCAAAGCTATATGCATCAGACAAATGGGGATCTGGGTGGGAAAGTGGGAGCCAGAGTCTCTGACTGAGGAAATGCTGATGGTTTTTGTGTCAGTGTGTTTTTGTGTGCCCCAAGTGCAAGGCAGTGATGGGGGCTGGTTGGGGGACCAGGAAGGCAAAGCATCCGCAAAGCAAGTGGACGGCTCAAACATGGGAATCTGGCTGAAGGATTCTGAGATAGGAGAGCTTCTTCCTCCGTTCTTTTGGGGATCAGAAAACTGATGATATGATCATGTTTGAAGGGTCTATATGTCTTGTTGATGTCTCTGACCCTCACCTGGCTCATGTGACCAGTCTGGTTGACTGGCTCCAGGCAGATCTGTGAAAGCCATGGGAAGGGAGCCCATGCCATTGGAGCCAGACTGTCTGGGCCCTGATTCCAGCTCTGCCATCTCCCAGCTGAGTGTGACCGTGGGGAAGGTACTTTATCTTTTTGCCTCTTCCCTGTTTTGTAAAATGGGGGTAAGAGGTGTGGGAGCAACTTTCCTCACAAGTCCCCCCGAGTGCCACAGATGAGAGTAATCATGACTGGGACATGATGTGATCTGCTTAGGAAGGAGAAGTGAGCAGTGGCCAGTTTCACAGGGGAAAAAGGCCAGCAGCGGCCAGTTTCTCCGAGGAGAAAAAGGCCTCATGCCGCCTCCTCCAGGGCCTTTTATTGGGTTGTAATACACAGGAATACAGGGCGGCAAGGATCAAACTGTAGATAACATTTCAAAGAAATCTGAAGGTTTAGTATGAGTCCAAGTCTGTCAGGAACAGAGTTTTAGTGTTTCCTGCTGGAACCCTTAACATATGAATGAAAGCACTCTTAGCAGAGTAGATTTTACAGGTTTATCCAGGAGGTCTTTGTGATGCCAGATTTTTCCCCGGGACACACTCTAGCAAGGCAAGGAGCTGCACCTCTCCCCAACAGGTATTCAGGCTTAAGGAGATTAGAGCCAGGAAGTGCTTCTCCTAGAGAACATGGGGACTCGGGCTATGTCAAAGCCCGGGGGCTAGAGTTCATTGCTCTTTGTTGCAGGCCCCCCGAGTCCTTCCATGAAGGCCTCCCAAGTGATCGAGTCTGGCTTAGGTTGCCCCCCACTGTGAGGGGTCTTACCCATCATTGACTTCCAACCAAGGTTTGGGGGCGGGGAGAGGAAACTGAGCCAGCATTTGCTACCAGACAAGATTTGTCTCCTGCGGCTGGCACTCCAAGGGTTGTCCCTTGCCCTTAGCCACAAGGGGTCGAGATACAATTCCTAGAACCAGGCAGAGTGGTCTACAACAAAGAGGGACCTCTACCTTGTGAGGTGGCTGTGAGGATTAGAGGATCCGATACTTGGAAAGAGCTTACAATGGAGCTAGGTGTGTGTTTTGTGTGATGGAAATGTTAGTCATTGTTCTGTCTTACATCTGAAAGTATTCACTCGCCCACATCCCAGGGCACCAAGCACTGCCGCACTGTTCATGATTTTCCTTCTGTCCACATCAGGTCTTGACCAACAAGAGTCACCTCTGGGTTGAGGAAAATGTTTGGCGGATGGAGATATATCTCTCCCTGGGAGTCCTGGCCCTTGGCACGCTGTCCCTGCTGGCTGTCACCTCACTGCCATCCATTGCCAACTCACTCAACTGGAGGGAGTTCAGCTTCTTTCAGGTAAAGTGGGTCTGCCTCTATTAGTGAGGCTCAGCCTGGCCTTGCCTCACCTCTTGTGGGCTGGTGCCTTTTCTTTGCAAACTGCCTTGGTTGTGATGATCCAAACAACAGGGCTGCTAGGTGAGATGCCAGGGGCTTCCTGGCCCTGAGGGCCCATCCAGGTCTCCCCATAAAGGGGCAGCCTGGGAAAAGCCCATCCTTCTGACATCTGTGGAGACCAGATATAAGCGTGTGAAAAAATTAGACAATAGAACACTGAAACCTGGATTAAATAGTATCAATTTCTACAATTTTTGAGCTTCTCAAACAAAATCTTATGATGTGCCATCATTGGACATCTCACTGGTCTAGCTGGAAGTCAGTGAGCCAGTGAGCAAGCCTAGCCGGGCCCTCAGTGCCCTCTCTCAACTTGGTCCTGTTGGTCCCTTTCACCCCTTGATTTGGGCAGGGCACAGGAAGGTACTAGTTGATAGGGGATGAAACACAGCATTTCCCAAATGACACCATTCTTATGACAAATTTAGAGAAAAAGAGGTCTGTAGTCTGAGGAATTTGAGTAAAGGTTTGTTTCTCCCAAGAGAGACACAATGCACTTTGGCATGTTGAAGAGTCTAATAATGTCTACAACAACAAAGCTTGTTAACCAGACTTATCTGAGCATTAGCACTATCTGCACTCCACAGAATATGCTTTGAGAGATGCCACTGGTAACAAAAGGTTCTTTATGCATTTATTCATTCAATAACTGATTATCGAGCACTTACTGCATATCAGCCGTAGTGCTAGGTCTGGGATGTGACAGGGAACAAGACAGGCACAGCCACGTTTCACTTATAGGGACAACAGGGCTGGACCTTTTTACATTTCTTTGCCATCTGCCATTGTTCATGTGCAGAGTATAGGATCAGCCCCTCAGTGTTGGTGAATTAACACATCTCCTCCTATGGATGGGACTAGTACTGGATTCTCCCCCACCATCCTATCAGGACAGAGAGTAGCTATCATATCCACCCACATCGTCAACAAAAACCTGTTGAAATCTTCTCTTTGCAGTAAGGACAGAGTACAGGATTCAAAGAGGGATAATGACAGTGAAGTGCTCTTATGTAATCCAAATTAATTTTCCTTGATTAGGACTACTTTATACCTTAGAATAAAACAGAGCTGTGATGTGTTTTTCTTTTAAAGTGTATCTGTTTCTGATGGTTCCTGGCTCTGCTTATCCCAGAAAGTCCCCAGATGAGTGATCAGGGCCAATACATGCCAGCATTAGAGGGAGAAAAAGTATTTTATATATGCCACTAATCCTCATGTATTGCACACTCAGACCTAGGATTTTTCTGTCCCTGCCTGGAGTATCCCAGGGTGCATGGTTTATCCACAATTAAAATAGACGGTAGGTTGTTCAACTCACCAGAAAGTTGTTCCCTTAAGCAGCCACAGATTACAAGGCGGGCTCTGGCTGCCTGGGAAAGCCAGAGGATTTGTTTTGTTAGCCAACCTGACTGGGACCTCAACAGCCACACTTTACATATTGAAGAGCTGAAAAGGTAACTCTGAAAGTCCTCCTGTCACTGCAAGAGCAGGGGTTTGAGAGGCTGGGAGATGGGAGAAAGGCAGGGCTTTACTTATGGAAATCAATTGCCGGCATTCTGTCCACAAAAAGCAGCAAATGCTCTGTCTCTCTGAGGAGAGAGGAGTGCTGATGGGAGGAAGAGCTGTGAGTACCCTGGAGCCCATCCTACAAGGATGCCAGGAGCCACTGTGAGAGATTATGAGTGAAAGAAAGATAAAAAGCATTTTGCTATTATTCTTAGGGTGTGTGGTCACATTTCCATTATCTCTGACTAGCTACCAATCAGCCATTTCTGAGTTAGTAGAAGGCAGCAAAGAAAAGGCCAGAAGACTCCAACCCTAGGCATGAGAATGGTCCAGGTCACTGTGTGCACACTGTGATTGATATTCACTGGTGGTCATGAAATCAATTTAGTGGCTTACAGCCAGCTTTTAAAACATAAAATAGAATAGAATGGGAAAGAAAACATCACAGTGCATATTATGTTGTAAGGATAAATATTTTTTAAACTGCGTTGCTTCAGTAGTTACATATACATATGTGGTATGCTTGGTTGTGTACTGGGCAATAGTGTCAAATGTGATTCTCACCCTGAGCCACCATGGAAAATAGTTTGAAGTCACAGAGCTTTCTTGAATGAACTCAGATGCCTGGGCATGGCTTGGGATGGCTTTGGAGACAGGTTTTGCCAGCTTCTTGGGTGACTCATAGGTGTGCATGATGCAGTCAGTGCGTGGCAATCTCTGGGGAGGGGAGACAGGTTTGGAGCCAGCAGACATGAGTTTCCGTCCAGGATCACCACTCTTTAGCCCTGCACCATTACACAGTTTTTTAGCCTCTCAAAGCATCTGTATCTTCACTTATGTCTGTGTCTACCTCCTATGGTCATCAGTAGGATTTGAGTTAAGAACATGTAAAGTGTATGAGTTGAAGGTATATAAAAGTCACATGGCAAGAAAGAGAAAAAGGAATTTTAAAAATGAGAATACTTTTGTCCTGGCTGGTGTGGCTCAGTGGAATGAGTGCCAGCCTGTGAACCAAAAGGTCACCAGTTTGATTTCTACTCAGGACACATGCCTAGGATGTCGGCCAGGTCCACAGGTGGGGGTGTGCGAGAGGCAACTTATTTATGTACCTCTCAAACATCAATGTTTCTCTTCCTGCCTTTCTCCCTCCCTCCCTCTTGCTCTAAAATGAAATAAAATCTTTTAAAAAATAAAATAAAATAAAAAATGAGGATAGTTTAAGGGTCCTTTGGGACAATCTCAAGTCTAACAACATCTGCATCATAGGGAGTACCAGAAGAAGAGAAAGACCAAGGCATTGAGATCCTATTTGAAGAAATAATGACTGAAAACTTCCCTAATCTGTTGAAGAAAAAAGATACTCAAGTCCTGGAAGCATAAATGAACCCAAAGAGGCCCACACCAAGATACATGATTATTAAAATACCAAAGGTTAAAGACAAAGAGAGAATCTTAAAAGCAGCAAGAAAAAGACAGGTAGCTACCATAAGACTGTCACCTGATTTCTCAAAAGAAATGTCATAGGATAGAAGGGATTAGCATGAAATATTCAAAGTGATAAAAAGCAAGGAACTACAGCCAAGACTGCTCTACCCAAGAAGGCTATTATTTAAAATTGAGAGAGAAATAAAGAACTTCCCAGACAAGAAAAACTAAAGGATCCCTGGCTGGTGTGACTCAGTGGATTGAGTGACAACCTGTGAACCGAAAAGTCAGTGGTTCAATTTCCAGTCAGGGCACATGCCTGGGTTGCAGGCCAGGTCCCCAGCTAAGGGTGTGCAAGGGGCAACTGATTGATGTATCTCTCACGCATCAATGTTTCTTCCCCTCTCTCCCCCACTTTTCCTTCCTCCCTTCCCCTCTCTCTCAAAATAAATAATTAGAATCTTTTTTTTAAAAAAAACAAAAGGCTATAGGCATTCATCATCACTAAAACAGTATTACAAAAAATGTTAAAGGGACATCTTCAAAAAGAAGGGAAAAATAAACAAATATGAGGAATAAAATGGCAGCAACTATTTACCTATCAATAATCACCTTAAATGCAAGCAAATCAAATGCTCCACTCAAAAGACACAGGTAGTTGAATGGATAAGAAAACAAGACATATATATATACATATATATATATATATATATATATATATATATATATATATATGAGACCTACTTTATTTAGATTGAAAGACATGCAAGACTGAAATTAAAGGGATGGAAAAAGATATTTCATGCAGAAAAAACAAACAAACAAACAAACAAACAAAAAACCTGGAGTAGCAATGCTTATACCAGACAGAATAGACTTTAAAACAAAGGGTATAATAAGAGACAAAGAAGGACATTACATAATGATAAAAGAATCATTCCCATAGGATATAACCATTTATACACCCAATATAGGAGCACCTTTATAAAGCAACTATTGATGGACATAAAGGGAGAGGTTGACAATAATATACTCATAGTGGGGGACTTTCACACCATTGACATCAATAGATGCATCTTCCAGGAAGAAAATCAACAAGGAAACAATGGTCTTAAATGACACACTAGATCAGATGGATGTAATTGATATCTTCAGAGCATTTCACCTCAAAGCAACAAACAGAATGTATTCTTTTCAAGTGTACATGGAACATTTTCTAGGACAAATCACATGTTATGACAAAAAGCAAGTATAAATAAATTTAAGAAGATTAAAATCATATCAAGCATCTTCTCTGACCATGAAACTAGAAATCAATCACAAGAATAAAACTGAAAAACATACAAAGATATGGAGGGTAAATAGCATGTTACTAGACCATGTGTTAACACTGAGATCAAGGAAGAAAGCTAAAGATTTTTTTTAAACAAATGAAAGTAAGAACACAACAATCCCAAATCCATGGGACACAGTGAAAACAGTCCTAAGAAGGAAATTCATAGAAATACTGGCCCATCTCAAAAAACAATAAACACATCAAAAAAACAGTCTGACTTTTACACTTAAAGGAATTTGAAAAAGAACAGCATAAAAGCCCAAAGTAACTAGAAGGAAGGAACTAATAAAGATCAAAACAGAAATAAATAAAATAGAATATAAAAAAATACAAAAGATCAATGAAACCAATGGCTAGTTCTTTGAAAAGATAAACCTTTAACCAGACTCATAAGGAAAAGAAGAGTGGACCCAAATAAATAAAACCAGGAATAAAAGAAGAAAATGACAAATGACACCACAGAAATACAAAGGGTTGCCCTGCCTGGGATGGCTCAATGGATTGAGCACCAGCCTGCAACTGAAAGGTCATCAGTTCAATTCCCAATCAGGGCACATGCCTAGGTTGTGGGCCAGGTCCCCAGTTGGCGTGTGAGAGACAACCAATCGATGTTTCTCTCCCTCTTGTTCTCACTCCATTCCTATCTCTATAAAGTGAATAAATGAAAAAAAAAAGAAATACAAAAGATTATACGAAACAACTACAAACAACTATATGCCAACAAATTGGACAATCAGGAAGATAAGTATAAATTCCTGAAAACATACAATGTTCTAAGACCTAAGCAAGAAAAAACAGAAAATCTGAACAGACTGATTACAACCAATAAAATTGAATCGGTAATCCCAAAACTTTCAACAAGCAAATGCCCTGGATTGGATGGCTTCGCTGGCAAATTTTACCAAACATTAAAAGAAGACTTAGAGGACTTCCGCCAAGATGGAGGCGTAGGTGGAAGCACTGCGCCTTCTCTCACAACCAAGTTTAAAAACGATAAAGTTTTAGCAACAAAAATGCAGCCAAACCACAGAAAATTGAACTATACTGAAGTCCCACAACAACGAACCCTTCAGCCAATCCGGTAAGAGGGGCAGAGCCAGTAGCAGAGCAGGGTCGGGCAGGAAAAATCCACCGGACTGACCCAGGCCCACCGGCAGGTGTGGGCAATCCCAGGTATGGAGTAGCAGGTGGACCCACTGAGGGTGCAAGGCAGTGGACCCCCTGAGGGCTGACTGCGGTCACACATTCGTGCACAGATAAACTGGTGAAGGAGCGAGCAGTGAGACGGACTGTGCAGGCACCAGTGGCGGGAAGTGGCAGAGGGAACCACCATTGTTTCTCTCTGACCCTGCCCCCACATATAACTTCACAAACCAGCGACCGGGGCGGCCCCGCCCTGGTGAAAAACTAAGGCTCCGCTCCTCATATGTAATAGGCATGAACAGATCAAAACATGGCTCAAGAACAACTCAGAGCCCCAGAGCCCATAACTCTAAGCAATGAAGAAATAGCCAAACTTTCAGATGCACAGTTCAAAACACTGGTGATCAGGATCCTCACAGAACTGGTTGATTTTAGTCACAAATTAGAGGAACATATGAAGGCTAAACTAATTGAAATGAATGGAAATGCACAGGAAACCATAGTAATGGAAAGGAAACTGGGACTCAAATCAAAGGAGTGGACCAGAAAGTGGAAAAAATGACCAAACAGAAAAGGATGAAGAAACAAGAATTCAAAAAAAATGAGAAGAGGCTTAGAAACCTTCAGGACATCTTTAAACGTTCCAACATCTGAATTATAGGGGTACCAGAAGGGGAAGAGGAACAGCCACAAGTGAAACACTTATTTGAACAAATAATAAAGGAGAATTTCCCCAATCTGCCAAAGGAAATAGACTTCCAGGAAATCCAGGAAGCTCAGAGAGTCCCAAAGAAGTTGGACCCAAGAAGGAACACACCAAGGCACATCATAATTACATTAGCCAAGATTAAAATGAAGGAGAGAATTCTAGAAGCAGCAAGAGATATTGGGACAGTCACCTACAAAGGAGTTCCCATCAGACTGTCAGCTGATTTCTCAAAAGAGACCTTACAGGCAAGAAGGGGCTGGAAAGAAGTATTCCAAGTCATGAAATCCAAAGACCTACAACCAAGACTGATCTATCCAGCAAAACTTTCATTTAGAATGGAAGGGCAGATAAAGTGCTTCTCAGATAAGATCAAATTCAAGGAGTTCATCATCACCAAGCCCTTATTATATGAAATGTTAAAGGGACTTACCTAAGAAAAAGAAGATAAAAAAGATGAACAGTGAAAGGACAGCAAACTCACAGTCACTAAGAACCACACCTAAAACAAAAGCAAACTAAGAGGGCAGCTAGATCAGGAGCAGAACCATAGAAATAAAGATCACATGAAGGGTTAGCAACAGGGGAGTGGGAGGAGGAGAAGGGGGGAGAAGGTACAGAAAATAAGTAGCATAGATGGTAGGTAGAAAATAGGGGGGAGGGCAAGAATAGTATGGGAAATATAGAATCTAAAGAACTTGAGACACGTGGTCATAAACTAAAGGGGGGGAATGGTGGGGGAGGGGGTGTGCAGGGTGGAGGGAAATGAAGGGGGAAATAGAACAACTGTAATGTCATAATCAATAAAATATATTTAAAAAAAGAAGAAGACTTAACACCTACCCTTCTCAAACTATTCCCAAAAATTCAAAGGGAGGTAAGACTGACTCCCAAGCTCATTTAACAGGACCATCATTACCGTGATTCCAAAACAAGACAAAATTACATTTTGAAAAAGGAAAATTAGCCCTGATTGGTGTGTCTCAGTAGTTGAGCACTGGCCTGTGAACCAAAAGGTCACCGGTTCAAGTCCTGGTCAGGGCACATGCCTGGGTTACAGACCAGGTCCGTGGTAGGGTGCATGCGAGAGGCAATATCTTTCATGCATTGATGTTTCTCTCCCTCCCACCCCCTATTTCCAAAAATAAATAAATAAAATCTTTTTAAGAAAGAAAGAAAATTATAAGCCAGTATGCCTGATTAACATAGATGCAAAAATCCTCAACAAAACATTAGTAAATTGAATTCAGCTACAAAGATCATACACCATGATCAAATGGAATTTAATCCTGGGATGCAAGGTTGTTTCAGTATTTACAAATCAATTAATGTGACATATCACATAAACAAAATGAAGAATAAATATCATATCATATCAACAGATACAGAAAAAGCATTTGACAAAATTCAGTATTCATTTATGGTAAAAACTCTCAGCAAAGTGGGAATAGATGGTACACATCTCAACATAATAAAAGACATATATGCCAGCCAGTGCAGTAATTTTTTTCTGATATATATTCTCAGGCAAGGAAAACAAAAGAAAGATTTTAAAATGGTACTACATCAAACTAAAAAGTTTTCACACAGCAAAGGAAACCATCAACAAAATAAAAAGACAACCCACTGAAGAGGAGAACCTATTCACCAATGATACATCTGATAAGGGGTTAATATCCACAATTTATAAAGTACTCATATATCAACACCTAAAAAAACCCATTACGATTTAAAAATGGGTTTAAGACCTCAATAGACACTTCTCCATAGAGGACGTGCATATGGCCAATAGACATACTAAAAGATGCTCGGTGTCACTAATCATCAGAGAAACGCAAATTAAAACCACACTGAGAGTCCTGGCCTGGTAGCCCAGTTGGTTACAGTATCCTCCCAATATGCCAGGGTTGCAGGTCTGATCTCCAGTCAGGGCACATACAAGAATCAACCAATGAGTGCTTAAATAAGTGGAACAACAAATCTCTCTCTCTCCAATCAATAAATTTTTAAAAATTTGAAAAAGAAAACACGGTGAGACATTACCTCATACCTGTTAGAATGGCTATCATCAGTAAGTCAACAAACAATAAGTATCAGCAAGGAGAGTTAGAAAAGGGAACTCTTGTGCCGTTAGTGGGAATGCAGATTGGCAAAGCCACTCAGGAAAACAGTATGGAGGTTCCTCAAAAAATTAGAAATGGAATTACGTTGCTACCCAGCAGTTCCACTTCTAGGCATTTAATCAAAGGAAACCATAATACTAATTTGGAAAGATATATTCACCCCTGTGTTTATTGCAGCACTATTTACAAGAGCCAATATATGGAAGTGCAACCCAAGTGACCATCGTGGATAAAAAAGTTGTGGTACGTGTATACAGTGGAATATTATGGGGCCTTAAAAAAAGAATGAAATTTTACCATTTGCAACAACATGGATAGACCTAGAGTATATTATGCTGAGTGAAATAAATCAGAGAAAGAAAAATACCATATGATTTCACCTAAATGTTGAATCTAAAGAACAAAATAAATGAGCATATAGAAAGAGAATCAGACTTATAGATATAGAAAACAAACTGATGGTGGCCGGAGGGAAGTGGGTTGGGAGACTGGGTAAAAACAGTGAAGAGATTAGGAAGTAAAAATTGGTAGTTACAAAATAGTCACTGGATGTAAAGTGCAGCACAGGAGATGTAGCCAATAATAGTGTAATAAGTGTATGGGGCTAGGTGGGTGCTTGGAAAATCAGTGGGATCAGTTTTTAAATTATATAATTGTGTAACCACTAAGCTACACCTGAAACTAACAAAATAATATTGAAAGTTAACTGTAATTGAAAAGTAAATTTTTTTAAAGGAGAGAAAAATTGTTAGATTACAAAATACTCAGGTAGGTACAGCTCACCTGGTCAGAGAAATTGGAGTTGAGTTCTTAGCACTTCAGATAGAGGAACCTCATGTGGCCTCACCCACTCCAGCCACTGGCCAGAAATAGTAACAGAGACTAGCTCCAGTCCAACTTTGGGAGCACTTGTCCGATGCCCCTAGATGCCACAGTAACTGAGCACCAGTAGGAACCACCCACCATCTGACTGCTGCTTTTTTGCTAACAAGCTTATGTATAATAAAAATGGCTCTAATACCCTTTAGGTCCATCCATGCTGTCATAAATGGAAAGATTTCATTTTTTTTATGACAGTAATATTCCATAGTATATATGTACCACAGGTTTTTTATCCACTCCTCTATTGATGAGCACTTGGGTTTCTTCCATAGCTTGCCCATTGTAAGTAACACTGTAATGAACATAGGGGTACATATATTCTTTCAAATTAGTGTTTTGAGTTTCTTCAGGTAAATACCCAGAACTGGAATTGCTGGGTCATAAGGCAGTTCCATTTTTAATTTGTTAAAAATTAAAAATGGAACCACACAGTGGTTTCATCAGTCAGCATTCCACCAACATGAAGTTTCCTTTTTTCCCACATCCTTACATGAGATAAGTTAAAGAGACAAGTACCATATGATCTCACTTATATATGGAATCTAAAGAACAAAACCAACCAACAACTTTGAAACAGACGCATAGACATACAAAGTAGATCGGTTGTTGCCAGAGGGTAGGCGGCTTGGGCAACTGGGTAAAAAAAATGGTGAAGAGATTAAGAAGTACAAATTGGTAGTTACAAAATAACCTCTGAGATGTAAAGTACAGCATAGGGAATATAGTTAATGATATTGTAATAGCTGTGTGTGGTGCCAGACGGGTACTGGAAATCCTGAGAGGACCAATATATGGTTGTCTAACCACAATGCTGTATACCTGAAACTAATACATAATAATATTGAAAGTAAACTATAATTCAAAAAGAAAAAAATATATGTATAACATAATATTACTTTTTTAAATGACCCTAGATTGTGCAGTGTGGGTATTAAGTGCCCCATGAGAATGCCTCTTTCTTTTGGCCACCTTTTGGCTGTTCTGGGGTTTTGGGTTTGCAGGCTAGCACTCAATCCACTGAGCCACACCAGCCAGAGCTTGTTCTGGGGTTTTTAAATTGTTCCCAAGGAGACAGAGTTTAGGAAAACAAACTTGCTGGAAACATACAGGTTTTCACTGGGATCGGAAGGTTGCAAGTCCCTTTGTTGCTGACTGGCCTTTGGGTGTCAGCACTCTCTGTGAACCCTGCCCCTGGATGGGGCTTCCTGCCATCTTTCACTATGGGATTGGGGGCGGCAAAAGGATGAGGATGTATGAACCAGAGCCCCAGTTCCATGCTCCCTGTGTATGTCCCACATGCCCAGCACAATCCACTTTCCACTTAGGTGCTGGGGACAGTGGCTCCCGGGCATGTCACGGAGGGAGATGCTGAGGCCTCACTAGGGTCACCAGGGCTAGGATCCCAGATCTGAGTGGGTTCTCATTGGTGCAGCATCTCGGCAGCCCCATTATGCAGAGTCTGAGCACATCAAGGCCCTTAGTGGGTCTTCTTCGAAGGAGCAGATAGGTCCAGCTTCATCCCAACTAATGGCCTGTGCAGAGGAGCTGAGAACTTAACCTGCAGCTAAAAGGGCTTCATGATGAGAATCTCCCAAATTGGTGGTTCTTTGTCCTGGCTACACATTAACATAATTGCCAAACTTCTTTCTAGATGCCTGAGCCTTGGGTATTAATATCTTTTCCCAACCTCCTCAGGTGATTTTAATGTACAGCCAGGTTTGAAAACCACAGTCTCAAACTATGATAAATTCTCATGGATAAAAGCCATTTCCCAGCCATCTCAGCAAACCCCATAAACCCAAAGGAGTAGGCGGAACAAGGGTTTGGGGCTGGGTTGCTGGTTGGGGACTATCAGGATGGTCATCGGGATTGTTTGAGTCTGATTTCTGATGATCGATGCTGGGACCTTCTTATTTCCCACCTCAATTTATTTTATTGGGGTAAAATTGCACATAACAAAAGTTATCACCTTAACCATTTCTATATAACCATATAGTCAGAGGCATTAAGTACAATCATAATGCTGTACTACCATCACCACCATTCACCGCCAGAACTCTTTATCTTGCAGAATTAAAACTCTGTATCTGTTAACTAAGAATGTCCCATTCTCCGGCACACCCACCCCCAGCCCCTGACAACCACCATTCTCCTTCTGTCCCTGATTTTGATTACTCAGGTGCCCCACAGAAATGGAGTCATGTAGTGTCTGTCTTTTTGTGACTGCCTTATCTCATGTGCCAGAATTTCCTTTCTTTTTAAGGCTTGATAATATTCATATATGTAATATATATTATACTTTAGTATAATATAAGAATATTATCCGTCTGTCAATAGGCACTTCTATATTGTACCTACTGTGGATAACACTGCTATGAAAGTGGGTATACACATCTCTCTGAAGACCCTGTTTCAATATTTTGGATATCTATCCAGAAGTGAAATTGCTGGATCACATGGTAATTCTATTTTTATTATTTGAGAAACTGCCATACTGTTTTCCTCAATGGCTGCACCATTTTACATTCCCTCCAACAGTGCACTTGTTTTCAATTTCTCCACATCCTCACCATCACTTGTAATTTTCTGTTGTTTTTTATAGTAGCCATCCTAATGGATATCTCACTGTGGTTTTGATTTGCCTGTCCCTAATGATTAGTGACATTGAACATCTCTTCATGTGCTATTGGCCATTCATATATCTTCTCTGGAGAAATTTCTATTCAATTCCTTTGCCTGTTTTTGAATTGTGTTGTGTGTTTTGTTTTTCTTGTTGAGTTTCAGATATCTCTACATATTCTGAATATTAATCCCTCAACAGATATATGATTTGCAAATATCTTCTCAGAGCTTGGAAAACCAGTTTTCTTCTATATCAATAGATCAGAACTTAGAAAAGGTTGGTATTGTTCACAGCTTGCTAGGAGATTTGGAATTTTGATAGATTCATCTGGGATTGACAAGAATTTGGTTACATGTGACTCACAGCCAAAGAGTTCTCAATTTGGGGACCGGCCATTTTAACACGACACATGGCAGAACTGGGTAGTGGCACAGAATCAACCATAGCTTTTCCCAACTGGCTATGTTAAGCCAGAAAGTTGTTAAGGATGGGATAAAAGCATCCTTGATGTGGTCACAAAACCAAGAATGGCCAGAAGTGGCTAGGAAGGGCAGAGATTGGGGATCTTTGGCAGCTAGTATTTTATTTGGAGTCAAAAATGTTGTACTTGGGAATCTTTCTATGAACTTATAACAAATAGCCATTAGAAAATGTTTATTATTATATTATTAAAAGCATTATAAGCAATTTTTCCAAAATATGTTCCTCCATTTACTGAGGTTCACCATCTTGGTGTTTGTACTGGAGCAGGTACCAGCAAAGCTCCCCGACACTGGGGAGGAGGGAGACTGAGGCACGGTAACAGAATCAAACCCACTTAAACGTCTGTTCTGAGGGGAACGCAAACAAGACAGTGTCTCTTAGCCAAACCTCTGGCTCAGTGCTAACAGGCTAGGCTGAAAGGAAATCCAAGAGGCCCAATTGCAGCTTCTCTGTAGAAAACTCAAAACTGACCTATAAAGAGGACCCTGAGGCACCATTATGCTGCCACATTTCAATGAAACCTTTGCACTGTGTCCTTGGAGAAAGTGCATTTGTGTTCACTGCTTGATCAATCACTGCTATTTTCATTCATTATGTAAAAACACAGGTCTCTCCTGCCCTCCATCTCTCCGTGGATCCTCCTTGGTGCTTACAGAATCAGTCAGACTTGCCCATGCCTCTCCTCCCTGCCCACCTAAAGCCTCACCCTTCGTTGCACTGTCCTCTCCATCCACCTGCCTTCTCTGGGATCTGGAGAATGCTGGTCTACACAGCAGTACTCCTACATCTCCAACTTCAGTGTTTGGAATCACTTCTCACTGGGGCTGAGTGACTCTCCCAGGTTCACAGCACCCGTCAAGACCAGCACCAGTGGTAGAATCTAGAGTGCATCATTTGTAGTTCAGCAGAAACCTTTGTATGTGGCAGTATTGTATTTTACTGCTTTTAAAATATGTATATTTAAAAATACACATATATGTGTGTATAAATATACAAATATATTCATATATTATGTTTATGTTTACATATTTATATATTAAATTATATCATTATATAAATGTTATATATTTTTATATATGTGTATATAAATATATATATATTTAGAAACAAAACAAGCAACAAATTGTGTATATATCTGTAACAAATTGGGATCTGTCTTGACATTAAACTATATCATGGACCAAAATGTGCCACACATACTAATAGGGAGCATTTAGCACAGTGACAAGCATGGAGACAAGTTTAGTGCAGCTCCAGGTCAATCAGTGTTAACAGTCTGCCTGCTGTATTTGCAGTAACCATTTTCCTGTGGGCTGTTCAAGCAAAAAATGTTAACTAACCCTTTCAGCTCCTTTTGCTCTTATTTGGAAATTTTAGTTTTAGTGTTTAAGTGGCATATATTAATAGAGTTTGAGTTTTATTTTTAAGAAAAATTCACAAGCTAACTTCCACTTAATCCATATCCTTTATTTTATTGAAATAATTAGCTTAAGAAAAGAGTCTTCTTGGGAATATGTTGTCATTTAAAGAGACTTCTCTTCATTTAAACTAAATTACTGTTTTATTTTGATCTGCCTATTTCTGTGTATTTGTCTTAATAGTGCTTGCACCCTAGTTGGTGTACTGAGCAAATAAAGCTTTCATTTAAAAAAAGAAAAGAAAAAGAAACCTGACATACAAAAGGTTCCTGAGGCTGGAATTATAGAGCAGTACTTCCCAGCTATTCTCACGTGTGGTTCCCACAGACACTTGTGTGTAGGCACTTGACCAAGAGCTAACCTCAGCTGGAAGTGACTGGTGTGTGGCTTAAGGGGTGGGGCACTCCGCTGTAGCCTGGCCTGGACTGTTTTGGTTAGGATTTGCAAAGGTCTCAATCTCCCCGGGGTCATTAAGCTCTTTTCCAGCAGGAGAGTAAGTTCTGCCTGGTATTCATGACTCAGTGCGTGGGCAGGAGGAGAGGGACCAGCACCCACAAAGAGCTTCTGTGTGGTGTCCTGGGCTTTATACACAGTGTGAGGTCACCCGGCCTCAGGCCCCAGTGAGCTGCTACTGTTGCCAAGTCCAAGTGCCAAGTCCATTTTTTAGTTTTCATTTACCTTCAAATCAACTTAAAATCTATTCTCCTTGTTATCTGGGCTTAGGCCAAGCATTATCTGTGAAATGAAGACTTAGTGTGCTGGTAGGCACTTGTTTACTCTAATATACACTAAAACATACACAAAACTGCTTAAATATTTTTAAACTTCTTTGAACATCTAAAGTCCTCTGGCAAAATGGGAGGGAGTTTGGGGGGGGCTGGGTGAAAGAGGTGAAGGGATTAGGAAGTACAAATTGGCAGCTACAGAATGGTCATGGGGATGTACAGTATAGATAATGTGGTCAGTACTCTTATAATAATTATGTATAATATCAGGTAGGTATTGGATTTATCTGGGTGATCACTTAGTGGGCTGTATAGTGTGTAGTCACTTGGTTGTACACCTGAAACCAATATAATATTGTATGTCAGCTGTAATTGAAAAATAAACAATTATTTAAAGTCAAATAAAATAAAATGAGGTCCACGCTCAGTGTCCAAAGGTATGAATAACAGTAATTTTATTGAATCCTTGTGAATCAATCTTTATATACCTTAAGGGTAGGAACATTATTCCTGTTTTTCTTTCGGGGACACTGAGGCTCAGGGCGTTTAGGTAGTGATAGATCATGTACTGTGTGAGTGACAGGGTAGGGATCTGAACCCAGAGCCCTGACTGCTAAAGTCGCACTCCTTCCTTTCCCTCTGTGGGCAACTAGTGACCCAGTGGTGGAATCACTGTGTCCGTCATCCCTTCGCCCTCACTCCAGCCTTCTTTCTTCTGCAGTCCACTCTAGGTTTTGTGGCCCTGGTGCTGAGCACCCTGCACACACTCACCTACGGCTGGACCCGCGCCTTTGAGGAGAGCCGCTACAAGTTCTACCTGCCTCCCACCTTCACACTCACGCTGCTGGTGCCCTGTGTCGTCATCCTGGCCAAGGTTCTGTTCTTCCTGCCCTGCTTAAGCCGCAGACTCTCCAAGATCCGGAGGGGCTGGGAGAAGGACAGTGCTGTCAAGTTCACACTGCCAATGGACCATGCCTCTACCCAGAAGACAAGCCATGTATGAGGAGCTTGCATCTGCCTTTGGAAACCACATGCAGGCAGGACAGTGCCCTGAGCCTGTCAGGACCTCTTTTCCCTGATTGAGCAGTATGGTGTAATTGTGCACAAATTGGTGGTTTGAGGTCCGAATTCCTGGGATGCTTATGTATTCAGTAATATTCAGAATGACACACACGTGCGTGTGATATATAGGCTCATATATATTTCATTTATATATATCAGGATTTGCAATTATACTCAGCTAAAATGTTGAGTCTTTAAGATTTCAACTTGTAGATTTAAAAGCAAGTGCCAGATGCTAGGAGAACAGCAGCTCACGTTCTTGTGGCACTTGCAGAGATATACAAACACTTTTTGCACAGAAAAGGCAATGAGGGGCTGTCCCTTGGTGGAATCAATTCATTTGTGCCTACCACTCCTCTTTTGCTAGTTTCCCAAGGCTTTTGGAGAGCTGGGGCTCTAAGGTGGTGGCAGACATGAGCTCGGCCTAGAGCCTGACTCCATCTGGCATCAAGCAGAAGAGTCGCTAGTGAAAAGGGGGTGCAGCTCCTTCCCTGACCAACCACCTTTGGGTGGAGCAGGGGTGGGTGGAGAGGGAATCCTGGTGTCTGTGCCCTGGCAATCAATTGAAGGCCCTTCCTTTGCCAGGGAGGAGTGTAAGAAGGGAGGTTGGGGCTGAAGCTGCTCCCCCTAATCCTCCCTAAACTGGGAGTTTTTTCCCTTAAAGTCAGAAGTCACCACTGTGGCTACAAATTGGTCCTCTTGTGGGAGTGTGAAGTCACCTCCTTCCCGGAGCCACTAATGAACCCCATCTTGAGAACAAGTGTAATTTTTTCGCTTCCTTTAAGTTGGCGATGACTGTTCTTTCGACCAGTGTGCCTTCTCACTTTTATATCATTAGTGTGAATGTGTCCAGGAAGGCCTGGGGCAGGCCCTCTAACAGTCAGTGCAGAGGAAGAGAATGCAGGGCAGAGCGCTCAGAGTCACAGGGAGCCTTTCCTGAGCCTGCCCAGGGGGCTGAAGAACTGGATGTCTTCATTAAATCGGTCCTGTGGAAAAACACTGGGATCTCTTCAAATGCCTTGTGCTGCTACAGGGCAGAGAGCTTGCCTTCCAAGCACCCAGAAAACCACACTGGTCGAAGTTCCTCTTAAAGAACAGTTACATTTCAAAAGAGCCGGGAGTGTCTTCTCCACCAAAGCTACAACCCTGAAATTCTGCCCCAAAGCCTAAGAGGCTGGACCACAGCCAGGGCCATAGGACATGTGCCCCTGAATCATATACCATCCTCACTGATTCATACTGAAACTGTTTTTACTTCCCCTGTGAACAAGTGTTCTCCACTGAGCCCCACGCCCACAGCACCCGGCTCCTGGCAACACCCGGCTCCTGTCATTTCCACAGAAAAAGCACCTTGAACACAAAGAGGGTAAGATCCTGATATCAGTGAGATGCACAGTGAACTCTACTCTTAGTGGGGGGCTGTGGGTCACATTCATATTTCTTAGATCTCCTGGGCCAGAGGGCATGTTAGGGTGAACAAAGAGTCCAGCGGGCAAAGGCTGAGCAGATTGTGCTGGAGTGAGAGGGTGCCCCTGCCTCCCGGGGGAGGCATTGTGAGTTCAGGTCTATGAAGTGCATCAGGGTCCTTCAGTGAAGAGGGGAAAAAAGCCAAATGCAAGAATATCTCATTAAGCCAGTGACTGATGGCCGGAAGGCAGTGCTGCAAAGCTATTGCTTCCTGCAGATATTTTCTGTCTGCTGCTCCGACACTGAGTGGCAGGTGCCTGTCTCCTAAATTGGCCCTGATGGAGTGGCCTTAGAGAGAATCTCTCCAAAGGGGCAGGTGAGGCAGAGGTTTCAGCCCTTGCTTGGCAAAAAGAGGGCTCAGCAGTTTCCTGCTAACAGGTAACAGGGAGAATGTCGCCAGCTAGAACCCACCTAGGATTGCCAACTTCAGTCAGTATTGGCTGCCTTCCTTGTCCAAGCTTCCCTGGGCCTTGGGATTATTCTTTATACCAAAGATGCTGACAGAACAAAGTCCAGTAGGCACCTTCCCCTTCACACCCACATCCTGCTACAGGTGCTCCTCAGGAGGGAAAGGATGCCAAGGTGGGTGGCAGGAAGGCACAGATAACAAAGGACCTGCCTACCTGCCAACTGGATAACCAGCTCATAAAAGTTATGGAGGGCTATGGACTTGGCCTTGACTTGTGTCTGCAGCTTCTCTTCCTTTCCTCACCAAGCAGTTGGCAACAGCATCCCCAAGAGAGCCTATCACTCCCTTAGAGCCTGCGAAATTCTATGTGCCTCTGGGTATAAAAGTGCCTAAACCAACATGCTCTGGGAATCCTAAATGCCACGTCAGGTTGATGTTCAAAATGTATGCCTCTGAAAGTCTAATTTTTACCTTGTTGAGCTTGTCTAAGAAGCAACAAAAATAAACATCTACCCTTCTGTGCGTTTCAGGCTTTTATTTCTGTCCTGTCAATCACCTGCCCACCCACTCATTCCTTTGTTCATTGGCTTGATGCGTCTTGTAACTGGAGCTTGCTTGAAGTTAGGCAGCATGCATGGTGAGCACAGGATGATCTAGGCCAGAGCTCCCCTCGGAGAAAAGGGCAGAGCAGACATGCAGATCTACAACCACAAACCGGTAAAGACACCTGCAAGATCCAAATGACAAAGAGCAAGGGGACGTGAAAGGAGTGCCCAATGCCAGGAGAGGGGCTGGGAAGGCTTCCTGGAGGGAGCAGTGTCTGTGCTGTGTCTGAGGACTGCAGCCTTGAATGTAGGTTAGAGCAGCAGTGCCTCTAGAAATATAATGTGCATGTGAGTCACTTAGGGTCTTGTTCACACACAGGTTCTCATTCATTGGTCAGGGATGGGGCCTGAGACTGCATTTCTAATAAGCTCCCAAGTGACATGGATGGTGTTGATCTGTAGACATGTAACAGGGTGCAGCCAGGAGGGGGCCCCAAATAGGGATTTGTAATGGGGTCCAGAGCTCAAGGTGTCCAGGTAATATTAGAAAAATATGTAAGATGTCCTCACCACCCCATAAGGCTGAGCTGGGGGATGGGACACATGGAGCAGGACCATTGGGAGCTCTGTTGTATAGCAATCACTTTGCAGCTAACCTCTGGCTGCCGCGGTTCAGCCTCAGCAGGGCCCAGGGGTTTCTGAAAGGTGAGTAAGGCGTCGGCAGTGGGTAGCAGATGACAACACGCCTTAAAGGACAGTGAAGCTCTGTTCCGTTTATTGCAAGTACAAGCAGGTTTTTATATTTTCATTTTTGGTAGTGATTAACATTTGCAGGTGCATAGCATGATCAGTTAAGCAGAAAAAATCAATACAAAGGTACCCAGGAAAAGTACGAAAGTTCCCATAGACTCAGTTATATTAAACAAAGATTGTTTTGACCAGGAGAGCCATAAATCAGACAATTAGAAGTAGCTGTATGTACAGAGTTTGAATGTCTTTTATTAAAGTTTTTCAGAATTTGTCATGGGGCAAAAGGAGATGCTAGATTGAGTAGAGGCAATAGGAAATTTATTATAAGGCCTTTGTGATGTCTAACTTAGGTATCTATTTTTTTGTCTAAAATGTTTCTCTGTGTACTATGAACTCTGACTCCCTGGTAATTGTTTTGATGTGTTTAGTTTGTAATAGCTAATCAGCTTTTCTTATTTCTTTGGCTATCTAATTGATATATATTCCTATTCAAGGTAAAGGAGGGGCTGTTACTCTAACAACTTTTGGACATACAGGGACGTTGTTCTCTGGTCAAGAAATTATTTTGCACAACTTTATTGGAATTATGCGAATCAATGAACCTGAAATACAGGTGTCTAACAATCTCACCACCTTTTGATCACCAAAACAAACATGTAAGGAGAGATAGACAGGAAATCCAGCCACAGTTGCCTCTGCCTTGCAGATGCATCTCAACTGTTGCAACCTTGTCAAGGGAAGGTTGCTGGCCATGCTCCTGACATCTGGCATGGTCATTTAACATATCTATAGCCTTTAACTGGTTTCATAGATATGTTAAATAGCTGTGGCTATGCTTTGAGCCAGAGAGATGGGAGTGACTTTCTCCCAAGATGTAACTGGGAGGCAACTCCCCTTAGTAACAGCACCTGCATGAGAGCTTGGAGATGATTGGCTCCACACCATGTGGCCACACCTGCCCAGATTTACCATGGCAGCCCAGTAAAGCTGGAATACAGGAATACTGGCAGGTGTAACTGATTGTAGGAAGAGTTAGAAATGATGCTGCAGAGGAAGACTGGCACAGGGATTTAAACGCCAGGTATGGCAGCCATACCAGAGGACCAGGCGGCTGTGGCAGTGGAAAGCAAGAACCAGTGGCTTTGGCAGAATGGGGACCACGTGGCTTTGGGGTGCTCTCTTTTGCCATGTGGCTTAGGAAGGAGGAGAAACCTTGCCTAGAAGAAAAGGGGTGAAACTGTTACTGAACAAGCGGTCCGAAGAAGGGGCAATATCTGGCCCCCCTAGGGATGCCAAAAACTGCTACAGAACAGGAGTCCCTCCCAAGGACAGAATACTAATATCACCAATTGGAAAGACATCTCTCAATGACAGAGATTTGTGAAAAGGAAACAAAATGTTTCCTCTTCACAAATGGGCCTCTTCTACCAAAGCAGCAGGGATCCACACTCCACCAAAAGCATGTGTCTTTCTTCTTCATCTGGCTACAGGGATCTCCATTCTGGCAAAGCTGCGCGGTTTTCCCTTTTACCTCACCAAGAGGGGGTCTGCACTCTGCCGAAACCACACAGCTCTCTCTTCACCTGGCCAAGAGGGGATCCTTACTCTGCTGAAACTGTGTGGCTCTCTCTTTCACCTTGCTGCAGGGGTCTGCACTCTGGCCAAAACCACATGGTTTCCTCTCCTCTTCACCTCTGCAAGAGGGGGTCTTAACTCAGCTAAGACCACGTGGCTCTCTCACCTCACCAAGAGGAGGTCCCTTACTTTGCTGAAACCTCGTGGCTCCCTCCTCACCTGGGCAGTTATCGCCTCATGTCCTGGAACCCATTTTTTCCAGGCTATCACGCAGACACTGTAACTCAGGGGCTCAGCCCCTAGTTATATCCTGGGTACAAGCCACTCCCTTCTCCCTGGCTCAAAACTTGGCCACAGCTATTTAACATATCTATGAAACCAGTTAAAGGTTATAGATATGTTAAATAATCATTCCAGAGGTTAGCTGCTAAACAGTTGCTATGCAAAATAGTTCTCAATGGCCCTGCTCCATTCGTCCCTTCCCCCTGGGGGGGGGGGTGAGGACATCTTAATATTTCCTGGACACCCTGAACTCTGGACCCCATCCCAAATCCTTTTCTGGGGCCCCCCTCTTGGCTGTGCCCTGTTACAATACGGTACCCCAGACTAGGGCAGAGTGAGAAGGAAGGACTGTGTGTGTCTGTGGGTATTCTATAAGACTTCAGTATTTTAATGAAGACATTTAGTCACTATACTAAGTCTGTATAGCTTTTAAGTAAATATTTCCTTTCCTTTTCACAAATCTCTGGCATTGAGAGACGTCTTTCATCTGGCAGCAGGCATAGTGAACCTAGTGAGGGGTCCTTTTTGATAATAGTATATCATACACCCGCCTTGGGTCTGTTCTGTAACAGGGACTCTGAGTAACAAGAACTTGGATGGGTCCTTTTGTTCTGCAGTGCTGTAGTCAGCAGCCCACAAACCAGTGGACACAGTTCTCTCTGCTGCCCCATGAATCTTTCCAGGACCCAGGTGCCCTGGCTGTCCTGGTGAGCTATGACTCTGCATACTGCCCATATGGCTGCAACCACCTTGTTTTCTTTTTTTTTTAAAGAGAGGAAGGGAGGGAGAGAAAGAGGGAGAGAAACATTGATGTGCAAGATATACATTAATAGGTTACCTTTCACATGTCCCCAACTGGAGACCTGGCCAGCAACCCAGTCACCTGACTGGGAATCCAACCAGTGACCTTTAGGTTCACAGCCAACACTTAGTCCACAGCCCATACCAGCCAGAGAATTACCTTGTTTTCTTAAAGTCAGAGGCCAGGCCATACACTTTGTGCTCCCTGTTAGGATGCCCTCTGCTGGTCTCATACATGAGCTCTGAGTCCATCGGGAAAACAATAACTCTTCAGAAACCACCCATCATGCTGTCAAGCTTTTCTACTGAAGCAGGCAGAACTGTTTTCCTGCTCAAGGTAGAAACCATGTGCAGAAAGCATACTAACGGCTATAAGCCATTTCTTGGAACAATAATAAAAAAGATGGCCTTGCCATTCTGAGCCCATGATAATGGTGTTCTAAAAAAAGAACCATGGCCAGAAAACAATTTCACTACAAATAATTGTCAATGAGAAAAATAATCTTGTGCTTAGAGGTTTGGTTTTCTACTCTGTGTCTTCCCACACAAAACACTGGGAGAGTTGAGTATGAAAAGAAATGATAAAATATTTTGATGAAAAGTCACTATTCAGGTAACTCACATAACAGCTGAGGAGCAACCAAAATAACTCATATTAATTAAAGAGACAAATTATCATTCAGCTATTGGATGAGCTGAATCTTTTCCAAAAGCAGTGAAGTGGGCCCTTGGAAATACAGAAGCTTGCTTGCACTGGGTCACTTCCCTGACTCTTTACAATGGGGAAGTTTTTACTACTAGAGCAGAAATTCAATCCCACGAGACCAGCACCAACCTTTTCTAACAAATATGTTAAAAATCCATTTTTATTAATTTAAAATGAAATTCAAAAATAACATAACCTATCTATACATACAGGTTTTTAAAATCAATTTAAGAACTTCATTGAAATATAAAGTAGAAATAAGCTATTTTACTCTAAAAATACATATATTACTAAAATGAATGGTAATTACTATAAGTAATATCTTACAATAAGTGAGTAGTTTTAAGAGAAATACAATGATACTTAATGGAATATTGACCTTTTCTTTTTCAAGATTTTATTTACTTATTTTTAGAGAGAGGAGAAGCGAGGGAGGAAGAGAAAGAGAGACACATCATGTGTGGTTGCCTCTCACATGCCCCCTACTGAGGACCTGGCCCACAACCCAGGCATGTGCCCTGACTAGATTGAACTGGCAACCCTTTGGTGTGCAAGCTGGCACTCAATCCACAGAGCCACACAGCCAGGGCTCATTGATGAGTTGAATCTTTTCATTGACCCTTTTAATAACTGACATTTTAAAATAAGGGCTGAACAAGTATGGGGGCAGTGAGAGAGAGAGTGCATTCATGAACTGTGAGTGCTTGAAACTGTTGAATATTGTAGGGAAGTCAAGTAGAGTGAAAACAGATGCCACTGGATTTGGAAACATGGAAAATTCATGGTAAAAATTTCATTGAAATGTTGGGGGGTTCAATCAAAATTGGTGGGCAAGGAATGAGAAGTAAGGAAATGAAGACTAATTCTAAGATCTCTTGAGATTTCGCTGTGAAGCAGAGGAGAGAGAGGGTTTGTAATGAGAAAGCTATAAGGAGATACAAAATGGTTTGGTTATTTTGTCCACAGTTCTGGCATGAACATAATTTAAATGTTTCTGGGAGACAACAAAAGGAACAAGCATGGATGAAGATGAGAAAGTGAGACTGAGCAAAGGTAGTAATAGCAAGGAGTAGATCAGGTTGTCTTTTAAAATTAAGAGAAAAAGATCAGTGCCAATGAGGGGAGGGTTAAGCTTTGGTGATGTGAGGTGCAGCACTTCTCTCTGCAGATGTCTACATCATTTGTATAAAAGTAGTCGGTGCCATCTGCTGAGAGTGACAGGGAAGGAAAAAGGTTTGGCTCTGAGGGTTGAAGAGAGAGGAAAAAGTTAAAAATAATTGGAGAAAGTGAAAAGGGAGTTGGTCAGAGAAACATGACAGTGGTAGCCAAAGCAAAAAACAAAACAAACATACACTTGTTTATAGCTCTTTTTTTTTTTGGTCTAATGTGAAATATACTGATTGTGTTTCCTGGGAAGTATGCAAAATGGAGTTTTTGTTCAGTTAAATTCTGTTTTCTCTACCAATTTTTGTAATCATTCCAAATACTTGCTTTTAGTCCAGTTCAGTCTCTAATAGTTATTCAAAATGCTTTGGCTTCACTTTTGTTTTCTATGTTCAAAAATGAACAATCATAAATGGAACTCTTGATGCACTTAGCAACCAAAAAGTTTCTACTGCCAATCTTCCTATAACATAAATAATCAACCCCTTGTTTAAGTGTTGATTTCACTTATTGGACTAGAAACTTAGCTTATTTCCATCAAATACAGAATCTACTCTTGAAAAATCTAAGGGGGTTGGAAATGGGAGGGAGGTGGGGAGCACTGGGGGGGTGGGCTGGGATATGAGTAAAAGACAGAAAACTGTACTTCAACAACAATTAATTAAAATTTAACTTTACTCAACAATTAAAACTTTTCCCCAACTAGAGAAGTTATCAAGGCCTTCATTTCCAGAAGAGACTTTCTGAGACAAAGCAACTAGTTCCTGGGCAAAAGACATACTTTTTAAAGCTGAATTTGTTATCAGAAAGGGTCCTGAGTGGGTCTTGGGGACAGGGACAGGGGGTTAGCCCTGGATGAGCTGCCACTGTCCAATGCTCCCTGGTTGCAAGTCTCACAAGTGCCCTTAGAGTTTAGGAAATGAGTGCCTGTGGGGGAAGAGAATGGGGAAGGGAAAGGCTTAGGCAAGCTACTGGATGGGAAAGCGTGCACTAGGACCTTCGTTTTGAGGTTTCTAAAAGGCTGGGGGTTTAGGGGAGGTCTTGGGGAGGATCTCAATGGGATATTCATCAGTTTTATGCTGATGTACCAAAGGGAGATTTATCCCCTTAACTTCCTCTGCCCTTGGGTGTGTTTGGCAAATGGACCTAATTTGATTTCCGAAATCTCCCCAAGTACACTAATTTAAGCTATTTACTCTCTGGTTGGAGAGACATGTAAACCATTTACTCTTAAGTGTTCCTGGTCATAGAAAATAGAATTTTGTGATTTACTAGATGGCTGTGGTTGCTTGGCTGTCTAACTATCTGTTTCAGTTTCCCTATTCTGCTTACCCTAGCTTACTAGCCTGTCTCAAACTCTTGGGAGGTTAAGAGAAATCAACAGGGCAGACAATAGGTGATAAAACATACACACACACAAAATTCAAAAAAAAACCAGAACAATCCTTTCCTTGGCTCTTGGCAGAAACAAATTCAAGTCCTTCCTGGAGAAAAACAACCTCAACTCAGATCAACCAATAGGACTCAAATCTAAAATCAACAAACCATATCTGAGAATTGGCAGAAACACAACCCCAAGGACATCAAAGAATAAAATGATCGAATATAGAATAATATACTAAGTGTAGAAAAAAGAAGTCGAGACTTCTAGTCAAGATGGTGGAATATGCAGATATGGCTTGCCTCCTCACACAACCAGATCAAAATTACAACTAAAATACAGAACAATCATCAGTCAGAACCATCAGCAATCAAGTTCAGTGGAAGTCTGACAAGTACAGAATTAAAGAAAACACATCCAATCAGACTGGTAGGAGGGACAGAGACACAGAATGGGCTCATTCCACATCCATGTGTGGTGGATAAAAATTTGGGAGGGATATCTTGGGAGCAAGGAATACCAGCCCCACACCAGGCCCCCAGCCCAGGGTTCAGTGCCAGGAATATAAGTCCCCACAATTTCTGGCTGCAAAAACCAGTAGGGATTGAGTCAGTGGAAGAAACCTTTAGAGCCCCAAGCAGTTTCTCTTAACGAAGCCATACACGAACTCACTACTCAGACTCCCTCCCTCCAACCTACAGCACCAGGGCAGCAGCTGAAAGGCACCAGTGTGATATAGGGAACAACTGAAGTGTCTGGCATCAAGGCAAGCAGAGGCCATTGTACTTTTCCTAAACCCTCCCCATCATCGAGCCAGCAAGTTGGTGCCATATCTGAGGCTCCATCAACCTGGCCAACACAGTTTGACTGGCCTTGGAGATCCCCAGAGACTCCACTACACCCAATTTATGGGCCCAACCAAGCTGCTTTTCCATATAAATGACTGGCCATGGCTCATGATGCACAACTTCTCAAATCCTATCAAATGAGGAACAGGAGCCTCAGTGAGCCCCAGGTCTGGCACTAGGACAGCCAGCCTATGTTCACAGCTTGGATTTGCCTAGGAATCTCCAAGCCCAGCACAAGTAGCAGCCATCTCAAATAGTTTTGTATCTCAGGCAGGGTGGCCCTGAGAAAAACAGGTAGGGGCTGACATTGGCCTGCAACACCTGAAAAACCCCAGAGCCAGCATACCCAGTGGACAGCTACAGACATGTGAGAGCATCACCACCCCGCCCCTACACGGCTGATCCTCCACAGAGTAGAGGTTGGTGGTAAGCAGTCACAGCCAGTCCTTGCAGCTGACTGGACTGGTAAATCTCTCACTGATCTGCCAACAGCAATTAAGACTCAATTGCAATAGGAGGGTATACACAGCCCACACACAGGGCACACGTCTAGTACTCAACTTGGTTGATAGGGGAGGCTGTGCCACTGAACCCTACAGGACACCTACTACATTAGGCCACACTACCAAGACACAGAGTCAAAGGAGCTCTACCTAATAGATAGACACAAACGAAGGAAGGCTGCCAAAACAAAGAAACAAAGATACAAAGAAACATGACCCAAATGAAAAAACAGATCAAAACTCCAGAAAAAGGGCTAAATAAAATGGAGATAAGCAATTTATTGGATGCAGAGTTCAAAACACTGTTTATAAGGATGCTCAAGGAACTCAGTGAGGAACAACAGAGAAACTTTTCAGGCTAGAAGGGATTGGCAAGAAGTATCCAAAGTCATGAAAAGCAGGGACCTACAGCCAAGATTGCTCTACCCAGCTTAGTTATCATTTAGAGTCAAAAATACAGATAAAGAGCTTCTCAGAGATGAAAAAGCTACAGGAGTTCATCATCACCAAACCATTTTTATATGAATTGTTAAAGAGACTTATTTAAGAAAAGGAAACCAAAACTATGAACAATAAAATAGAAAAAAAAACATATCTTTTAACAATTGAATCTAGAAAACAAACTAAGCAAACAAGAAGAACAGAGGAAGAATCATGCATATGGAAAGTATTCTGATGATTCCACATGGCAGGAGGTTGTGGGGGAATGAGTAAAAAGGTGAGGGGATTAAGAAGTACAAATAGGTAGTTAGAGAAAAACCATGGGGATGTCGAGTACAGTATAAGAAATAGAGTAGCCAAAGAACTTATATGCATGACCCATGGACATGAACAATGGTGGAGGGATTGATGGAGGGAGTAGGGGTTGTTGGGTGAGGGTGAATCAAAGGTGGAAAAATCGGGAAAATTGTAATAGCATAATTAAAATATAATTATAAAAAGTCATAAATAGGAAGAAGGAGGTAGAGCGATGTAGCTGCAAACCAAGGAACACCAAGGAATTCCTGGCACCCCCCAGAGGCTGGGAAGCTGCAAAGAAAGGAATCTCTCCTAGAGCCTCTGTGGGATCATGGCCCTGCTGACGCCTTGATTTTGGACTCTGGCATCTAGAACTAAGTGTATGACCATTCGAGACTTCAGATACTGCAGTTGCCGAGATTAATGGCCTGGCACTGCATTCAGCATTCTCTGACATTACTCCAGTGGGAAAATTCGAAGAGAATTGAGGCACCTCGTTACACCCTGAGTAGGTGGAAGCTGTGAACAATAGGATACCTGCTCAAAGAGGAAACCCAACAACAAAGGAACCACCAACAGATAACAACAGAAAAAGGTGAAGGAGGGAGTAGAAGCCACAGTAACCTCAATCTAGGACCTATCTAGAAATGCAACTAAATAGTGGAGAAATTATCCAGAACAAACAACTAAACAAGAGCAAGAGAGAATCCTCAAAACCTGGTACACATGGAAGAACCAGCTTCAACACAGCCTGCCTACATCAGCAAAACAAAACACATGAGGTGGTGAACAGAGTGACCCCTCAGTTAACCAGCTGGTGGGAAGGACCCACCAAAGAAAGACCCCAAAACAATCAAAACCAAAAGACAAACACAGAGCCAACTTAAATGACAGCCCAAGACCAGTGAACTCGGGAGATCAAGGAGACTACACCACTAAATCTCACAGGTCTTCTACCCACGGAAGTTCACACCATAAACCCAGGAAGCCAGAACAGATCAATTTAAGAAGCTGAGGCTAACAAGAAGAGTCTCACAAAGAATGGGAAGACAAAGAAGCAATCCCCAGCCCTAGCTGGTGTAGCTCAGTGGATTGAGCACTGAGAAGCAAAGGGATCTGTGAAGCAAAGGGATCACGGTTCGATTCCCAGTCAGGAGACATGCCTGGGTTGCAGGCTGGTTCCCAGTGGAAGACACATGGGAGGCAACTGCACATTGATGTTTCTCTTCCTCTCTCCTTCCCTTCCCCTCTCTCTGAAAATAAATAAATAAAATATTTTTTAAAAATAAGCAATTCCCAAATAAAAGCAAAGGAGGAAGCTTAGAAAGGAATGCTAGATGAAATAGAGGCAACTCAGCTATCAGATATGAAGTTCAAAGCAAGTTCACTGGAGCTCACAGTGAATTACCAGAAACTACAGGGAAACTACAATGAACTCACTGCAAATTACATCAGCAAGAAAAAGAAAGTAGAAACTATCAACAAGGGCCAAGAGGAAATGAAGAACACAATTTCTGAACTAAAGAATACAGTAGAAGGAATCAAAAGCAGGATCAATGAAGCAGAAGATCAGATCAGTGAACTGGAGAACAAGGTAGAAAAAAACACCCAGAAAGAGCAAAAAAAGAAAAGAGACTCAGAAAGAATGAAGAAGGATTAAGAGAAATGCAGGACAACATGAAACATAATAATATTCATATGTATAATAGGGATACCAGAAGGAGAAGAAGAAAACCAAAGGATAAAAAACCTGTTTGAAAAAGTAATGATGGAAAACTTTCCTAATTTGATGAGAGGAAAATGTCACACAAATCCAGGAAACAGAGAGTCCAAATCAAAAAGAACACAAACAGGCCCACTTCAAGACACATCATAACTAAAATGGCAAAATTCCAAGACAAAGAAAGAATCTTAAAGGTAGCAAGGGAGAAAAAAGAAGTCACATACAAGGGAGCCCCAATAAGGTTAGCAACTGACTTCTCAATGGAAACACTCCAAGCCAGAAGAGAATGGCAAGAAATATTCAAAGTAATGAGAACCAGAGGCCTGCAACCAAGGCTACTTTTCCCAGCAAGGCTCTCAGTCAAGATAGAAAGCCAAATAAAGAGCTCCCAAGACAAAAGAAATCTAATATGCCTCCACCAAACCAGCTCTGCAAGAAATACTAAAAGGACTGCTTTAAGGAAAGGAAGGAAAAGAGAGAGACAGAGAAGAACACAGGTACAAAAATGGCAATGAATAAGTACCTATCAATAATAACCTTAAACATAAATGGATTAAATGCTCCAATCAAAAGACATAGAGTAGCTGAATAGATAAGAAAGTATGACCCACACATATGCTGCCTACAAGAGACCCACCTCAGGACAAAAGACCTACACAGCCTGAAAGTGAAGGGCTAGAAACAAATTTTCCAAGCAAACAAACAGGGAAAAAAAGCTGGGGTAGCAATATTTATATCAGACAAAATAGACTTCAAAAAAAGGGCCATAAAGAGAGACTCAGAAGGTCACTTCATAATACTCAAGGGAAGAATCCACCAAGAAGACCTAAACATTGTAAATATATATGCACCCAATGTAGGAGCACCCAAATACATAAAGAAAATCTTAGAGTGTTGGGAACTGCCCTGCCTGGTTTCAGAAACTATAACTCCCCCATGGCTAAGGCTGAGCGAGCGACCTTTGGACCATAAGCCACTAAGGAGACAAAGCTTATCTCCCCTGCAGGGACATTACCTCTCCTCCTTTTATTTCACCCTACCTGGCCCTCAATGCTTGATCAGTGAGCCAATGAGGGGTAAGACTCCTCAAGGGAGGAATGACCTAAGACAGGCACAATCACGGGGGGCAGGGAAGGACTTAAGGGACTATAGCAAAAGGAGATGATGGACCTTCACCCCTCAGTGTTGACATAGCCTGAGTCCTCATTCTGTCTGAGAGAAGTCTCCTAATCTGTTGACTGCCATACTTTCTCTGACTGACTTAAGCCTAAAACAATGACAAAGGGCAATGCAGCTCTGTGCTGGAAAGGGCAGGTTCCCTAGGGCAATCAGGCCTAAGAAAGAATACATAAAATCCTGTGAAACCTGCTTTACTAAGAATACTCTGAATTTTCTAGCCTTTGCTGGTGTAGCTCAGTGGATTGAGCGTGGGCCTGCAACCCAAAGGATTGCGGTTCCATTCCCAGTCAGAGTACATGCCTGGGTTACAGGCCAGTTCCCAGCAGGGAACACACAAGAGGCAACCATACATTGATATTTCTCTACCTCTCTCCTTCCCTCCCCTCTAAAGATAAATAAAATCTTTAAAAAAAAAAAAAGAATGCTCTCAATTTTCTGATAAAGGTCCAAGCATGATATGTGTTTGTTTCCCAAAGTTTTATAGCCCTTTAGCTAGCAGACCCTGACTCAGAATAAGCCCTAGTAGTTCTTTGTAAGTTATCTATTGTTTGATCCTTACTGCCTGACAATGATTAATGAACTTTACCTGTATTCCTGTGCAAAATGACTCCAATAAAAGCCAATTGAGGAAAAGACTCTTGGCCTTTTTCCTTTGAGAGATCAGCCACCCTTTCTCCCCAAGCACATCATGTCTTGGTAGATTTCTTCTCATCCGTGGTGGCTGGAATGGGGGGCCCTGTGGACAGAACCCTCCCACATTAGAAAATTTCAAGAAAGATATTGACAGCAACACAGTTGTAAGCAAGGGATTTTAACACCCCATTGTCAAAAATGGACAGATCTACCAAACAAAATACCAACAAAGATTGTGGCATTGAACAATGCCCTAGATGAAATGGACTTAACTGATTGATATATAGAGAGCCTTTCATACCAAAGAAACTAAATACACATTATTTTCAAATGCACATTCAAAGATAGACCACATGATAGGACGCAAAACAAGCCTCAACAAATTAAAGAAAATTGAAATCATATCAAGCATTTTCTCTGACCACAAGGGACTGACACTAGAAACCAAGCCCAAGGAAAAAATCCCAAAACACTCAAAATCATGGAGATTGAATAGCATGCTGTTAAACAATGAGTGGGTCAAGAATGAAATTAGAAAAGAAATAAAAAAAATTTGGAAATGAACAAAAATGAACTCACAACAACCCAATATTTATGGGACACAGTGAAGGCAGTCCTGAGAGGGAAGTTCATAGCAATACAGGCCTACCAAAAAGGGATAGAAACATTTCAAACGAACAACCTAACCCTACACCCACAAGAACTTGAAAAACAACAACAAATACAGTCCAGAGCAAGTAAAAGGAAGGAAATAAACGAGATTGGAGCAGGATTAAATAACATAGAGACTAAAAGCACAATTCTAAGGATCAATGAATCCAGGAGCTGGTCCTTTGAAAAGATAAACAAAATCAACAGCCTTTAAGCAGACTCATCAAGAAAAGAAGAGAGAGGACCCCAATAAACACAATCAGAAATGAAAGAGGAGAGATTACAACTGATACCACAGAAATACAAAGGATCATAAGAAATTACTATGAAGAACTGTATGCCAAGAAAGTTGAAAACCTAGGTGAAATGAACACGTTTCTAGAAAAATATAATCTTCCAAAACTCAAGAAGATGCAGAAAGCCTGGACAGACCAATAACAGCTGATGAAATTGAAGCAGTAATCAAAAAACTCCCAACACACGAAAGCCCTGGACTGGATGGTTTCACAGAAGAATGCTACAAAGCAAGAGCTAACCCCTATCCTTCACAGACTATTCCAAAAAATCCAAAACGATGGAAGACTCCCAAACTTTTTATGAAGCCAGCATCATCCTAATCCCAAAACCAGATAAAGATACAACAAAGAAAGAAAACTTCAGGCCAATATTGGTGATGAACATAGACACTAAAATCCTCAACAAAATATGGCACACTGCAGCCAACAATACATTAAAAAGATCATACACCATGACCAAGTAGGATTCATTCCAGGGTTGCAAGGATTGTACAATATTGCAAATAAATAAATGTAATACATCACATAAACAAAATAAAAGACAAAAATCACATGATCATATTTAGATGTGGAAAAAGCTCTTGATAAGGTACAGCACCCATTTATGATAAAAACACACAGCAAAGTGGGAATTGAGGGAGCATTCCTCAACATAATAAAGGCCAACAATGAGAGACCTATAGCCAACATCATACTCAATAGGCAAAAACTAAAATCTTTCCCACTGAGATCAGGAACAAGACAAGGTTGTCCACTTTCACCACTTCAATTGGACATAGTATTGGAAGTTTTAGCCACAGCAATCAGACAAGAAAAGGAAATAAAAGGCTTCGATATCAAAAGGAGGAAACAAAATTGTTATTGTTTGCAGATCACATGATAAGGTACATAGAAAATCCTATAGACTCTGCCAAAAAACTGTTCAACCTAATTAGTAAATTTGGCAAAACAGCAGGATACAAAGTCAATATCCAGAAATCAAAGGCAGTTTTTATACCAACAATGAAACAACAGAAGCTGAAATCAAGAAAAAATACCATTTGATATAGCAACAAGAAAAATAAAATACCTAGGAATAAATCTAACTAAGTAGATAAAAGACCTGTATGCAGAAAACTACACAACACTGAAGAAAGAAATTAAGGAAGACACAAATGGAAGCATGTGCCATGCTCATGGATTGGAAGAACTAACATCATCAAAATGTCCATACTACCCAAAGCAATTTACAGATTCAATGCAATACCTATTAAAATACCAATGGCATATTTCACAGACATAGAACAAACTCTTTGAAAATTTATATGGAAACATAAACAACCCTAAATAGCTGCTGCAATTTTGAGAAAGAAGAACAAAGTAGGAGGGATCACAATACCTGATACCAAACTGTACTATAAGGCCACTATAATCAAAACAGCCTGGTAGTGGCATAAAAACAGGCACATGGACCAATGGAATGGAACAGAGAGTCCAGAAATAAACCCAAGCCTCTGTGGTCAATTAATATTTGACAAAGGAGGCAGCAACATAAAATGAAGTAAAAATAGCTTCTTCAACAAATGGTGTTGGGAGAACTGAACAGCTATGTGCAAAAAAATGAAACTCAATTGCCAACTTACACCATACACATAAATAAATTTAAAGTGGATGAAAGATTTAAATATAAGCTGTGACACCATTAAAGTCCTCGAGAAAAACATAGGCAGGAAAATCTCAGATATTCCACGCAGCAACACTGATATGTCCCCTGATATGTCAGACATATCAGTCTGATATGTCCCCTAGAGCAAGGGACATAAAGGAAAGAATAAACAATCCCTGGCTGGTGTAGCTCAGTGGATTGAGCACGGGCCTGTGAACCAGAGGATCGCGGTTCGATTCCCAGTCAGGGCACATGCCTGGGTTGCTGGCAGGTTCCCTGCAGGCCAGTTCCCTGCAGGGGATGCACTAGAGGCAACCATACATTGATATTTCTCTCCCTCTCTCCTTCCCCTCTAAAGATAAATAAATAAATAAATAAAATCTTTAAAAAAAAGGAAAGAATAAACAAATGGGATCGCAACAAAATAAAAAGCTTCTGTACACCTAAAGAAAACAGTATTAAAATAAAAAGAGAACCAACTATATGGGAAAACATATTTGCCAATGATACCGCAGACAAGGGTTTAATCTCCAAAATATACAAAGAACTTACATGACTCCACTCTAAGAAGACAAGCAACCCACCCAATAAAAAGTGGGCAGAGAACTTGAACAGACATTTCTCTAAGGAGGATATACAGAGGATCCAGAGACACATGAAAAGATGCTCAATATCACTAGCTATCAGAGAGATGCAAATTAAAACCACAATGAGATACCACTTTATACCAGTCAGAATGGCCATCATAAACAAAGCAACAAACAACAAGTGTTGGAGAGGTTGTGGAGAAGAGGGGACCCTAAAATCCATTGTTGGTGGGATTGCAGACTGGTACAACCACTGTGGAAAACAGTATGGAATTTTCTTAAAAAACTAAAACTGGACCTGCCTTTTGATCCAGCAATTCCACTGCTCGGATTATATCCTAAGAACCCTAAAACACCAATCCAAAAGAACCTATGCACCCCAATGTTCATAGCAGCACAATTTACAATAGCCAAGAGCTGGAAGCAACCTAGATGCCCATCAGTAAATGAATGGATCAAAAAATTGTGGTACATATACACAATGGAATTCTATGGAGCAGAAAGAAAGAAGGATCTCCTACCCTTTGCAACAGCATGGATGGAACTGGAAAGTATTATGCTGAGTGAAATAAGCCAGGTGTTGAAAGACAAATACCATATGATCTTACCTTTATCAGGAAGCTAAACAACAAAACAAACAAGCAAGCAAAATAAAAACAAAGACACTGAAATAGAGAACAGGGGGAAAATGACCAGAGGGGAAAGGGGAGAGAATTTCAGGGGAAAAGGGGGAAGGATTTACAGGAAGTAGTATAAAGGACACATGGACAACAACTAAGGGGGGTGAAAATGGGAGGGAGGTGGGGAGCACTGGGGGGGTGGGCTGGGATTAGAGTAAAAAACAGAAAACTGTACTTGAACAATAATTAAATAAAATTTAAAAAATAAATAAAAACAA
The DNA here is from genome assembly GCF_021234435.1 of Artibeus jamaicensis. Lineage (NCBI taxonomy): Eukaryota > Metazoa > Chordata > Mammalia > Chiroptera > Phyllostomidae > Artibeus > Artibeus jamaicensis. The sequence continues at coordinate 163,568 of NW_026521867.1, read as the reverse complement.
AAAAAGAATAAAAAAGGAAATATTTGAAAACAAAAACAAAAAAACACACAAAAGAACCTATGCACCCCAATGTACATAGAAGCACAATTTACAATAGCCAAGAGTTGGAAGCAACCTAGGTTCTCATCATTAAATGAATAGATCAAAAAATTATGGTACATATACATAATGGAATTCTATGCAGCAGAGAGAAAGAAGGAACTACTACCCTTTGCAACAACATGGATGGAACTGTAAAGCATTATGCTGAGTGAAATAAGCCAGGCATTGAAAGACAAATACCATATGATCTCACCTTTAACAGGAAGCTAAATAACAAACAAACAAGCAAGCAGAATATAACTAAAGACACTGAAATAGAGAACAGGCTGACAGTGACCAGAGGGGAGAGGGGAGGGAATTTCAGGGGAAAAAGGGAAGGGTTTACAGGAACAAGTATAAAGGACAAAAACAAGGTGGGGGATGGAAACAGGAGGGAGGTGGAATGGGATGGGTGGGTGGGCTGGGATGAAAGTAAAAGGCAGAAAACTGTACTGGAACAATTAAAAAATAAAAATTGAAAATAAAGAAAAAAGTCATAAATATAGGTAAGCTTAAGATACTATAAAAGAAATAGGGAAAGTATGGTAAGAAATTAAAAATTAAAAAATGAAAATTTCTTGAAAACAATGATAATTTGATGGATTTAACAGCAGATTGGAGAAAATTAGTGAATTCTAAAATGCAGCCAAAAAAATTACCCCAAAGCAGAAAAAAAAAGAGAGAGAGAGAGAGAGAGTAATTGGTAAAAAATATATGAGAGTTTAAACAATATACAAGTTAAAATGAAAATGTCTAATGTACAAATAACTGGTGTTCCAGAAGTAAAAAATGGTAGAGAGGTAAATTTTAAAGAGAAAGGCCAAAGATTTTCCAAATGTAAAGAAACAGTAGGATCCAAAACAGCAGAAAATACAATGCATATCATCAAGCAGGAAAACAAATTTAAAAAATAAAAGCAGCCCTGGCTGGCATAACTCAGTGAATTGAGCATAGGTCTATGAAGCAAAAGGTCACTTGTTCGATTCCCAGTCAGAGCACATGCCTGGGTTTCAGGCCAGATCCCCAGTAGGGGGTGCTCAAGAGGCAACCACACATTGGTGTTTCTCTCCCACTCTTTCTCCTTCCCTTTCCTTCTCTCTAAAAATGAGTAAATAAAATATTTAAAAATAAAGTAAAACCACACTTAGACAAAATAAGAAGGTCTTAAAAGTAGCTACAGAAAAAGGACAGATTATTTACAATTGTGAAATTACAATGGATTTCTTAACCATGTCAATGGAAATCAAAAGTAGTGATCTCATATCTTGAAAGTACAGAAAATTGTGAGCATAAAATTGTAATCCCAGCAAAACTGATTTTCAAGAAAAAAGACAAGGTATACAAAACTTTTGAGAGTTTCCCAATAGTTCGCTTCTAAAGAGCTTCTAAAGAGTAAACATTAAGGATAAGATAGAAAGAACAGGGTCCCAGGCTCTCCTGGGGTTGAACAAATGTCAAACACAGATCTCAGGAACTATTCCTTCAAAGGAGACACACTTTGATTGGATTCATTTGTAGAACAATTTATGATCTGGGCATTGTTGGAAACAATGGAGCAATCAGTAGCAGTTAGTAGAGTTTAATAGCTAGGCATGGTGGAGGAGAGAAAGAAATATAGCCCTAGGATACCACTGTCATGCCAAGGTAGCTGGGTATACCCAAACTGAGCCTCCCTGAGTGGTGACAATGGAAGCATAACACCTATGGGAGGGAGGAAATAGACACTAAAATGACACAACCAGTCATTAAGAAGCAAAAATAACAAATGGAAGTGTGTATATATTGGGGTGGGAGAGACCAGAACGTAGAGTTGTTGCAATATATTATCTAAAATGTCCACTTTACAACAAAAAATTATGAGGTATGCCAGAAAAATTTCCAACAAAAATTATGAGGCGTTTAAGAAACTGGAAAATATAATCCATACACCATGAAATCAAAACACAACAGGGCATTAGAAACTGCCTGTGGAAATGACCAGATACAAGATTTCACAAAGACTTCAAAACCCATTATACATATGTCTAAAAATGATGAAAATGAAGAAATTCACAGGGAAACAAAAACTGAGATAATCACTCTCAGACCTTCCATATAGGATACATAAAGGGAGTTATGGCTGAACTAAAAGGATACCAGACAGAAACCCAAATCCTCATGAAGAAATAATAGCAATACTTCCGGCCAAGAGGGAGGCATAAGTAGAAATACTGTACCTCCTCACACAACCAAAATTAAGGATGACAAAGATTTAGAAACAAAAACACAACCAGAACTGACAGAAAATTGAACTGTACGTAAGTTTGACAACCATTCATCCAGACCATTAAGAGGGGTGAAGTCGGCAGCCAGCAGAGAGGGCTCACAGCAGGAAAAAGTGGTAGCTAGCAGACCCAGGGTGTGGGGAGGAAATGAGCAGACCAAGTGAGGCACACAAGGCCACTGGCTGACCACAGTCACACATTCGAGTGCAGATAAACTAGGCAATAATGGGCAGCGTCGAGACAGACCGCACAACTCAGGGCACCAGTGATGAGAAATAAAGCTAAGCACCAATTGTGGTGATGGAGGTGCCAGGAAAGACTCCCAGCCTCACAGGAGAGTTTGTTGGAGACCCACATGGTCCTAGAATGTACACAAGCCCACCCACCCAAGAACCAGCACCAGAAGGGAACAATTTGCTTGTGGAAAGCGACGGAAGGGACTGAAATAAGAGCAGAGAAAGTGCCATTGTTCCATCTCTCACCCTGCCCCCACATACAGCATCACAACCCAGCAACGTGGGTTGCCCTGCCCTGGTGAACACCTAAGCCTCCACCACTTATATGTAACAAGCATAACCAGTCCAAAAATCATGGCTCAAATGGAAGAACAAATCAAAGCCCCGGAGCCAATACATTAAGTGACCAAGAGAGAACCAACCTATCAGATGCACAGTTCAAAACACTGATGATCAGGATGATTACAGAACTGGTTGATTTTGGTTGCAAATTAGATAAACAAATGAAGGCTACACTAAGTGAAATGAAGGAAAATGCACAGGGAACCAAGAGTGATGGAAGCAAAACTGGGATTCAAATCAATGGAGTGGACCAGAAGGAAGAAAGAAACAACCAAACAGAAAAGAAGGAAGAAGCAAGCTCTCAAAAAAAATGAGGAGAGGCTTAGGAACCTCCAGGACATCTTTAAACACTCCAACATCCGAATTATAGGGGTACCAGAAGGGGAAGAGGAACAGCAACAAGTGGAAAACTTATTTTAACAAATATTAAAGAACTTCCCCAATCTGGCAAAGGAAATAGACTTCCAGGAAGTCTAGGAAGTTCAGAGAGTGCCAAAGAAGGTGGACCCAAGGAGGAAGACACCAAGGCACATCATAATTGCATTAGCCAAGATTAAGATGAAGGAGAGAATCCTAGAAGCAGCAAGACATAAGGGGATAGTCACCTACAGAGGAGTTCCCATCAGACTGTCAGCTGATTTCTCAAAAGAGACCTTACAAACAAGAAGGGGCTGGAAAGAAGTATTCCAAGTCATGAGATCCAAAGACCTACATCCAAGATTGATCTATCCAGCAAAGCTTTCATTTAGAATGGAAGGACAGATAAAGTGCTTCTCAGATAAGGTCAAGTTCAAGGAGTTCATCATCACAAAGCCTTTACTATATGAAATGTTAAAAGGACTTATCTAAGAAAAAGAAGATAAAAAATATGAACAGTGAAAGGAAAGCAAACTCACAGTTATGAACAACCACACCTAAAACAAAAGCAAACTAAGAGGACAGCTAGATCAGGAACAGAGCCACAGAAATGGAGATCACATGGAGGGTTAGCAACAGGGGAGTGGGAGGAGGAGAAGGGCGAAAAGGTACAGAGAATAAGTAGCATAGGTGGTGGGGAGAAAACAGACAGGGGGAGGGCAAGAATAGTATGGGAAATGTAGAAGCTAAAGAACTTATGACACATGGACATGAACTAAAGAGGGGGAATGTGGGCAGGAGAGGGGGTGTGCAGGATGGAGGGGAATGAAGGGGGAATGGGACATCTGTAATGCCATAATCAATAAAATATATTTAAAAAAATAATAATATATTGAAAAAGAAATAATGACAATAAAGGTAACTACAAAGGAAAATATGTAAACATATAAATGTATTTCTTATTTATAGCTTCTATCTGATTAAAAGATAACACATATAACAATAATTATATATCGGTTTGATGGGCACATAGTATATAAAGATGTCATTTCTACAACAATAATAGGACGAATGAGAAAGAATGTGTAATGGAGTATAAACAAGTGAAGTATTTGATATAACTGAAATTAAGTTAGCATTAACCCAAACTAAATCATTGTAAGTTAATATGTTAATTATAATTTCCAGGGCAACCACTAAGAAAATAATTTAAAATATATAGTAAAAGAAATGACAAGGAAATTGAAATGGTGCACTAGAAAATACAGGGTGGAGCAAAAGTAGGTTTACAGTTGTGAGTACATGAACACAGTTTATTCTTGCATTATTATTTATTATTGTATTATTTTTCATCCAAACAACTGTAAACTTACTTTGAGAATTCATAAATATGTGGAAATTAAAGAACATACTAATGGGTCAAAGAAATAAGAGAAATGAACCCTGGCTGGTGTAGCGCAGTGGATTGAGTGTTGGTCTGTGAACCAAAGGGTCACCAGTTCAATTCCCAGTCAGGGCACATGCCTAGGTTGTAGGCAAGGTCCCAAGTAGGGGGTGCACAAGAGGCAACCACACATTGATGTTTCTCTCCCTCTCTTTCTCTCTCCCTTCCCCTCTCTAAAAATAAATAAATAAAATATTTTTAAAATGACATATGACTATTCTTTCACCATTCAGTAAGCACTCTTGTAGAAAAAATTTAATTGACCATACACAGGTATGTAGCACAGGTAGCAAACACAAGGCCCAGGAGCTGAATCCAGCCCTCCACCTTGTTTTATCCAGCCATGCACCTTGTTTCTACCCAGAGGCAACGCCAGGCTCTCCCTTAACTGTTAAGGAGTAGTTACATTTACACAGTCCTAAAATTATGTTCTTCCCTTTGAAGGCAACCTCAAGGCTGATGTGGCCCCTGGTGAAAATGAGTTTGATAGCCCTGGTATACGGGTTTACTTCTAGACTCTAAATGATCTATATGTCTATCGCTATGCCAGTCCTACTTACTGTAGCTTTGTAGCAAATTTTAAAATTGGGAAGTGTGCATCCTCCAACTTTGTTCTTTTTCAAAATCATTTTGGCTATTTTGTGCCATTCACCTTTCCATATGAATTTTAGGATCTGCTTGTCAATTTCTTCAAAAGCAAAAGAAGACAGATGGTTTTTTATTGAGATTGCATTGACTCTGTAAATAAATTTGAGGAATATTGTTGCCTTAAGAATATTAAGTCTTCCAATTCTGAAGACAGTGTCTTTCTGCTTACCTATACCATTATTTTCTTTCAGTGATGTTTTATAGTTTTCAGTGTGTTTCAGTGTACTTATACCTTTTTTGTTAAAAAAATTTTAAGTTCAATTGTTTTTATTTTAAAATTTCAGAGAATTTCCCCCTCTACATATAATTTTCTGAAAGTCAGTTGGTGGCTGTTGAACACTCAGTGTTCCTTGTTAGCATGGCTAATGATGTGGGTTGTGAAACAATTCACAATAAGAAGAAAATGCAGAAAGCAAAGCGTATTCACTTTCCAAGGGAGGAAAGGGGCTTACATATGGAGAGATACACTGGCACCAAAAGATTTGGACTGTGAGCTTGCATTAGATAATAAAGTTTGGGGGAGGGTTGCTGTCGTGTAGACACTGGGCTTCTCGGAGCATTGCAACCCAGGAGGTTTTGGTTGGTTTTATATAAGCTGCAGTTTGCTCCAATGGTATCTTTCACCTGTGGCTGTGGGGAGCAGTTAGTCATGTCTGATCTTGCTTTCCAGTAATTTTCAGTCCTGGGAACATAAGCTCAGAAGAGTAAAATGACAATCATATTTTACAAGGTCGTAGACCCACTCAGCAAATGGTGTCACAATAGCAAATAGCACCAGCTTTGTCCTTTCACTCCCCTGTCTGGTTTAAAAATTACTTTATTGTTAATGATTGGACCCATTCTGGGGAGCATGGGCAAAAGTCTCATCTTCTTATGGCTATTTCCTGTTGATGTAAAGATGTCTCTACCTAAGGGTCCCTGTATGGATCATTAAGAGGAAGAGGGTGGAATTGGACAGCCCCAAAAGTGAGAGCTCTGGATAGAGGTCATTTGTGGAGGGAATGTCCCAGAACTTGGATGCTCTGGTGAATGAAGGATATGAGATATTTGAGGAGGCATTGCCCAAAGGCAAGAATAAAGAAAAAGGCTGCTATAGGTGCTAGGAAAGGAGTTAGCCAGGAAAACCAGAACCAGATATTGGTTTTAACATCTCACTAGTCAAATCCTCCTAAGGCCCTCTCTTTATAGAACTTTCTGGTCTTGTCAATGATATTTTGAAAATTGTTTTGTATTTTCTAGATTAGTTAATAAAAAAATACAGCAATCCTCACTAAGCATAGCACAGGTCCTTCCCTGGTTAGCCATTAGAAAGTCTAGGGCCTGCCTGTTTTTATAGGATGACTGCAAGAGTGTCCTCAGGCCTTCCTTTGACCCCTGTGATGGAAATAGGAGAGGGAGACAAAAGTCCTGAAAACTCAACAAGAGCAGAGTAAGTGACTCTGATGTTGATTAAAAAATTGATTAGATTTCCTTCAAAGAGAGAGTTAACCAAGGTTCAGCCAATTCAATGATGTGAATTGAAATCTGATCTGATATCAGAGGCATCAATCTGATATCTGGAAAGGGCTAGGAGATTCGTGGGTGTTCAGGGAGCTCCTCTAGGAGTGCGTGCTGGTTCCAGAAGAGGAGTTTGATCTCCTCCCTTGAGGAGAGGGCATTTCCTCTTTCAGTTCCCTATCTTTTTACATCATGGAAATGATCCCACTGATAGCTGTCTTTGCTGCTGTGTTGAGGCCTTGGATAAGTCCCTCCCTGAAGAATCCCCTCATTTGCTCAGGCTGCCATTTGAAAAACCGTTTTTTGCTCTCAGGATGACTATTGGCTACACTCCATTTTCTTCTCTCGTTTATCCTCATCACGATAGTTAAAGACTTTGAACACCAGATCAACTAACTCTGATTGTGGATCTGAGTCCTCTTTTCTAGCTTTTGGAGTTTGTGCTCAATCTCAGAGGCTGACTGGAAGATGAAGTACATTGCTAGGATAGACTGAGTGATCCTAGCCCTTGAGTGATTTCTTTAACCTTGTCATAGTTAACAGTATGAGTAGTGGCCTGCTTCATTCCCTCTGTGAGGCAAGAGAACATGTGATCCTGTTTACAGTAGTTGGAGGAATTAGCTTGCTAGTCCCATTTGGGGTCCTGGTGAGGGATGGCCATAAAGTCAGGGGAAAAGAATTAAGCTGCCTCCAATTTAGGTTATCCCCATATTCCTGTGCCTTGGCCCAAATATGGCCTCTTGCCCCTAAATTGGTACATGTAGAAAACTAATGTGAATATCTGTTCAGGAGAGGTCATATGAGAGGGTGAGATATTCAAACTTCTTTGTAAATTCAGCCAAATTTGAAAAAAACTGCTGAGTCTGACCTCCATTTGGGAGAGATCTAACATGAATAGGGAACCTGGACCCAAATAATGCCCTCCAGTCCAACAACCTCATGGACAGAGAGCTGGATCGCAGTCTTAGGGGGTTCCTGAGAGGGACAGCTGGAATAGGTATGACCAGGAGAAATCCAATCTGAAGGGGAGGCAGGGTGAGAGGTTTGAGGAGGAGAAGTAGGAAGAAGAGATGGAGGGGGTGTTAAAGAGTCAGGTGAAGGTGTACAAGGGATACATGGAGGAAGAGGAGAAGGTACAGAGTGTGGGAGATCATCCAAATCTTGGGAATATGGAGGAGGAAGGGAAGTAGATGTAAGCAAGAGCATGCAACAGGTAACATAGAGATGAGGATGACAAGAGTTTGAAAAGGCCTGAACATAACAAACCTCAGACCATTTCTCAAGATGGTGACAGTACAGGTCAAGTTGGAGGTTAGTACTGGAGTAAGATATCCATTCATGGGCCAGACTTCCTGGCCATCCATTTTGTATTGGGGCCAGGCCATATTTCGACAGAAAATCAAGTGCTTGGGTTTGAGGTCAGTAAATCTCAGAGCCTTCAAGCTCTTAAGTAAATATCTGAATGGGGAGTCTTCTGGTGGGGTCGATTGATTGTTGACCATGGTAAGAACTACAAAAAAGAAAAAGGAAGGATACCTCAGGGATGAGAATAAGTGGCAGGGGGAAGGTTTGAGGAGGGCATCCCCAGCTCAAATGACCTAGAGAACTGCCTTCAGGGTTGAGTGTCCTTGAGACCACAAAGATCTGTCCCGTAGTCAGACATCCCTGAGTATGAGAACAGACTGAACACAGCAAAGAAATGTTTAGGAGGCATCCCTTATGGCTGAAACCCTGGGCAATAGACCTGGTGCCAGGGTTTATGACAATGACATGAGGGAGAGGGACAGCTAAGCTATCACCTTTGACAAAGCGAATGTTTTTGTCCTGGGATTCAGAGAGATTTACTCATTGCCAGCCAGGTAAAGGGGTGAGGAGGAGGCTGTCTGCAGAGTGCAGAGAGACAGAAAAGGATTAGAATCCTCTCTCCAAACCTCACAGAGACATGGTTAGCAGGTAAGCCTGGAATGAACTTCTGCTGCGTACTGCTCTCCTAGTCACAAGTCTCCGGAGGTGGAAGAGAGGGAGAATGAGAGAATGTACCCATACAAGCCACCAAAAATGTTAAGGTGACTGGTGATGCAAGCTGTGAAATAATTCACAATGAGATGAAAATGCAGAAAGCAAAGTTTTATTCACTTTCCGAGGGAGGAAAGGGACTCAAGTGTAAAGAGATACACGAGCATTAAAAGGTTGGGACTGTGGGCTCCTATTCGATTATGGGGTGGGGTGGGGTGCTATTGTGTGGCCGCTGGCCATTTAGGGATGTTGCAACACAGGAGGTTTCAGTTGGTTTTGCATAAGCTGCAGTTTGCTCCAATGGTATCTTTCATCTGCAGCTGTGGGGAGTGGTTAGTCATGTTCTGATCTTGCTTTTCCAGTAATTTTCAGTCCTGGGGATATAAGCTCAGAGGAATAAAACGCCAGTCATGTTTAACAAAGTCATAACCTGCTCAGCAAATGGCACCATGATAGCAAATAGCACCAGCTTTTTCCTTCATTCCTCAAAGCAGCCCTTTTAATAATAATTGCTTACCAAAATTACTTAGAAATTTATTTGTTCTGCAGGCTTCTATTTGGGTGTCTTATTTCTTAATATGATCTTGTCCTTCTATCTAAGATTGGTGTATGATTTTTCTGAGCATATGGGCCATGGGTGGAATGCCTAATATTTCTCCAGATATCAGTTTTCACAGCTAAAAAGACAGCTTGGTAATTGTAACCAGAGAAGCTGGATTTGAGATTTGGAGTATGTTCCTAATAGATGAAAGACATGAACAAGTCACTTACCATCTTGGCATCCCTGTTTCTTCATACATAATTTGGAAATAATAAAAACATTAGCTTAAGCATACTTATAACTTTGTTGTGAAAGCAATGAGGACAATGGGTATAAAATGCTTTTAAAAAGAGAAGTCTATATAAACCTTTTTGTTAAATTTATTCTTAAGTAGTTTAGTCTTTTTGCTAGCATTTTTAATGAAATTCTTTTGTTTTATTTTAAATGTAAACTTTAATAAGCCATGCAGTCAAAGACAAATACCATATGATCTCACCTATAAGCAGAATCTAATCAACAAAACAAACAAATGAGCAAAATAGAACCAGAGACATGGAAATAAGGAACAAACTGATATTGACCAGAGGGGAGGGGGTGAAGGATAACAGGAGAAAAAGGGGAAGGGGGGAGCAAAGGCACATGAATAGAGGACTCATGGGAACAAACAATGAGGGAGGATTGACTGTAGGGGTGGGGGAGGTTGAGGTAGGGGTGAACAATGGGGAAAATGCAGCACAACTGTAACTGAACAATAATAAAAAAACCTACAGGTTAAAAAAAAACAATAGTATAGCAGACCCTTTCTTTGCCCAGCTTTGTATATACAGTCAACATGAGTATCAAATAATACTGTAATAAATGGAAAAAATTTTAGGGTTGAAAATCCAAGCATTTACCAGGTTTGTGTTTTTTTTTTAATGATTGCCTTATACCACAGAGAAATCTTATGAAAAAACGTTAATTTAAAAAATCTTCTGGTTAATATTAATGTAATTTGAAAAGATCACAGATTTCAAATAATAATTTTATAAAATACTGTTTCATTTTAATGAACATAGTTAAATGATTACTTAAGAAGAATGGGTATTTTACTCAAGGGGCACCAAAGAATTTTTTGCTTTATTTTTATAGAATCCCCATGCTAAAATTTTTTAGGAATTTTCCCAAGGTACCTTAACCAAATTACAACACCAGCATTGCAATATACAGGGCAATAAAACCAAAAAGGCCAAGGATAGGCCCAGATGTTCAGAGGCAGTATAGTTTTACCTCACAAAGTAAAACAGAAAGTCACAGTGAGTCTATTGTTTGACTGAAGTAGAAAACTCTAGTCACTAGGATGTTAGACCATGCAATAAAAATTTTGTGTGCCATATTAAGTGAATTTATTGTTTCATTACTACTTCTGCAAAGTGGCTGTAAGATAGTAAATAAACTTTAATTTTAATATACATAAAAAATGCAGACTTTCAACAACTGATTTTACTGCCAGATTAAATTGTGCAGTTACAAAGTAGTTAGAAATTTGTAAAAGAATATTATTTTTTTAAAAAAGAGAAAAGCCCATTCTTACATATATAGTATCTAGCACTTCATTGGGACACTATATTCAAAAGGCCCTAGCAAAATGTAACACTCAGCTCTGGGTTGTTTTCTGACCACTGTTAGTGAAACTGTGTGTAGAATGTGAGGTACCTGAAAGAGGACACAAAGTTGGGGTGAGCTGGGCCATTACTGGCAATGCTCAGAGCCGTCAGCCAGACTCCAAAGAGGGAGCCCAAGTGTTCTATTCTGGGACACTCTATTTGAATTATTGCTCAATTAGTCAACATGATAGATTATCAAAGGAAAAGAACAATTAATTAACATGATGATGAGGTTACTGCATTCTCTAGACTATCTATCATAAAATTGTGGTTAGTAAATTCTGTTTGTCTTAACAAAAACAGTCTCTATCAGCCCTAGCTGGTATAGCTCAGTGGATTGAGCACAGGCCTGCAAACCAAAAGATCGCGGTTCGATTCCCAGTCAGGGCACATGCCTGTGTTGCAGGCCAGTTCCTGGCAGGGGCTAGTTCTCAGCAGGGGACACATGAGAGGCAACCATACATTGATATTTCTCTTCCTCTCTCTTTCCCTTCCCTTCTAAAGATAAGTAAATAATTTTTTAATCATATTACTATTAAAAAAAATAGTCTCCATCATTTGCTATTCAGTGATATGTATAAAGATAACAATTTTCCATTGGGCTTTTGCTTTGTTAGACAATTGAAATGCTATAAATGATACGGTTGAAATTATTAATCTTACATCCTGTAACCTAACTGAAGTCATCTATTAGCTGTAATTTTTAATGGATTACTTGGAATTTTCTAGAGCCGGGCAAATATTGCTTATAAAAGCAATAGAAGCCTGGTCTTATATAGAATAGGTCTCAGTTTCCTTTTCTAGTGGTAATTGCTAGACAAGTTTTAAGTTTTTGCAGTCAATTCTTTTCTGAAAATTGAACAAATGTTCTGCACCCTCTAGGTCATTTTGAGTGTGTTATAAATGTCTGATAAAACATCAAAGACTTAAAAAGAAAGAACACAAATTTACATCAAGGTCTAAGTAGTATTGGTGGCCATAGAAATAAGTCACAATGACACTGATTGTATTTAAATCTAAGGAAAAGATATAGCATTCCCTCAAGGATGAGGAGGTGGAGAAAGATGGAGAAGAGAAAAAGAGAAGAGAAGGAAGTAATGAGGGAAAATGCAAACCAAGTGTTGTGCATTGGGGCAACCCAATGCACTGAATTTTGGGCATTGGTCTCCAGGACTTTAGATGACAGAGTGCTCTGGTGACCCCTAAAAACCAAGAAACAAATATAAAAACAAACTGCCAAAATAGACAAAGTCAGAGGAAGTCCCCAAAACAAGTTAAGAAAATTCAATAAATCTTGCCTAGTCTCCAGAAAAAAATTGTCTATTTACCCCAGGAGAGGCTGGAGCAAACTTCCCTCCTTGGCCACTCGACCTGGTGCTGAGAAGCGATAGCACTTCTGATTCTGCTTCCTCAAGTCCATTCATAGTAGCAGCAAAATTACTGTTCCATCAGGGTTGCCAAATGCTACCAATATGTTTGGTTCCTTGTCTTCTAATATAAAAGAATTTACATCAGGGACACTGATAGAAAGCAAAGGCAGATTTATCAAGGCTCTACAGAGGATGAGAACACTGAGATAGGGCCTCAACTTCTGTACCCCAAACAAGGGGCTTAGGGGCTTTTATGGTTTGGGAACATGGAATTGCTGGGGTTAACTAATCAAGGAGTAGGTTAGCAGGCCTTTACTTTTGGGGGAACACTGATGTCTGGGTTTATGTCAGCAAAGCAAAGCATTCTGGAATTGTGTAGCATTTATTTACGGGATGCAGAAAGGGACTTTTCTAACCAGGTATTGAATTTGTCTCTGTGATTTGTGGCTTGGATTTATATCTGAAAACAAACTAAAAAGAAATCAGGCTGGTTTCTGGACCATGGTTTTATATCCACTTACTGATAACTTCCATAGTTCTGGTAGGGCTTGACTAAATGGAGCAATATTTGGGAACATTTTATTCTATCTGTTTCACTCCTGCAAGATCCTTCTACTATAGAATCAACCTGTAAAAAGTTTTACCTGAAGCTCCAGGGAATCTCTGAGTAAAGTATACTGTGTTCAAAGTCAAATGTTTAATCATCAAGTCACTTATTCTTTCTGGAGGCCATGGTAGCAGCCAACCACACTCATTTTGGTTCACCTTTACAATTTCTGCCATTTCCGAACAGTGCATGAACTTACTTTTTTATATCAATGTTTTTTTCAAATTAATTCACTTTTTTCCTTGATCATATTAATTTTGAAAGTGTTCCTTCTGGAGAGGCAGCATAGCACAGAGGTTAAGAACAGTCTAGAGCCAAATTGCCAGGGTTTCAACACTAATTCCACTTCTTTCTAACTTAATTTAACCCCTCGTGATGTGGGAAGCTTTGGAAAACCTGTGTTCACCCAAAACCCCAGGAGCCCTGGGAGAATGATAAGGCTGTCTGGGAAAAGCAAACAGCAGGATAGTCACAAGGACTGGGGCTAGCACCCCAGCTGATAGAACTAATTCTCACATTTAGCCTTTGTACTCTGCTTCTGCCCCGTAGATAGAACTAATTACCTCATTCCACTTCTGTATCCCGCTTTGCAACATAGACAGGAAGACCCCGTAGGCTATATAAACCTCAAGAATCCTTTGTTCAGGGCTCAGAATTTGGATACTGACTCCTTTGGGCTTGTGCACGTTAATAAACCTCATACTCCAGAATCCCTCAGTGTCTGGTCACTTCATTTTCCTGTAACATTCATGCCTCAGTTTTCTCATCTATGAAAGCAAGTAATCAAAGTTTTTGTTGTAGAGGTTTATAATTTGGTTATGAGAATAATAAAAATTTCTCTTTGTAAAGTATTTCAAACAGGCCTTCCACAGAGTAAGTGTTACATGTGTTTGCTAAACAAACACCTCTAATGTAAATGGAAAACCAGAATTGCTTGCCATAAAAATCTTAAAACAGCCCTGGTTGGTGTGGCTCAGTGGATTGAGCACAGGCTGTGAACCAAAGGGTTGCCAGTTAGATTTCTAGTCAGGGCACATGCCTGGGTTGCAGGCCAGGTCCCCAGTAGTGGGCATGGGAGAGACAACCACACATTGACGTTTCTCTCTCTCTCTCTTTCTCCCTCCCTTCCCTTCTGTAAAAATAAATAAATAAAATCTTTTTTTTAATCTTAAAACAGGACTTCCGCCAAGATGGAGGTTTAGCTGGATGTGCCTGCCTCCTCACACAACCAAGTTTAGGGACAACTAAATATTAGCACCAGAAAACACAACCAGAACACGGAAAACTGAACTTTTCGGAAGCCCGCTAACAACAAATTCTTCAGCCCGACCGGTAAGGGGCGAAACCGGCGTCGGGTGAGGACTTACAAAGGAGGGCTCGGTCAGACCGGGCGCGGAATCCAGACGCGCGAATCCAGTCGCGCGGGTTCCAAACCCAGGATTGGACCTAGTGAGCCACCGAGCAGCCCACCGGGGGAGCGACTACAGAGGACACAGTGGGGAGGTGGTGGCAGCGAGTTGACTGTGGTTGCCTGGTTGCGCGCGAGTGAGGGAGTGAGCGGTTGGACCACCCGGCGGCGGCGGTGGCGGGGCGGCGGCGCGCCATTTCCCGCTCTGACCACGCCCCCACATACAGCGTCACAACCCAGCGACCTGGGACTCCAAGGCGCCGCTTGTCCCACTTAAAGGGCCAGAACAGACCAAAAATGTCGCAGGCAGAACTCAAAGCCCCAGAGATAAATCTAAATGACGAAGAAATAGCAAAACTCTCAGACGCACAGTTTAAAACACTGGTCATCACCTTCCTCATAGATCTGGTGGATTACAGCCACAAATTAGAGAAACATATGGAGGCTAAATTAAGGAAATGAATGGAATTCCACAGGAATCCCATAGAGATGAAAAGGAAACTGGGACTCAAATCAATGCAGTGGACCAGAAGAAAGCAAATAATGGACAAACAGAAAAGAGTCAAGGAGCAAGAATTCAAAGAAATGAGGAGAGTCTTAGGAACCTCCAGGACATCTTTAAACGCTCCAATATCCGAATTATAGGGGTACCAGAAGGGGGAAAGACACAACCACCAGTGGAAAAACTATTTGAACAAATAATAAAAGAAAATTTCCCCAATCTGGCAAAGGAAATAGACTTCCAAGAAATCCAAGAAGCCCAGAGAGTACCAAAAAAGTTGGACTCAAGAAGAAACACACCAAGGCATATCATAATTACATTAGCCAAGATTAAAATGAAGGAAAGAATCCTGGAAGCAGCAAGAGCTAAGGGGACAGTCACCTACAAAGGAGTCCCCATCAGGCTGTCAGCAGATTTCTCAAAAGAGACCTTACAGGCAAGAAGGGGCTGGAAAGAAATATTCCAAGTCATGAAATCTAAAGACCTACAACCAAGATTGCTCTACCCAGCAAAACTTTCATTTAGAACGGAAGGACAGATAAGGTGCTTCTCAGATAAGACCAAATTCAAGGAGTTCATCATCACCAAGCCCTTATTATATGAAATGTTAAAGGGACTTATCGAAGAAAAAGAAGTTAAAGAAACATGAACAGTGAAAGGACAACAAACTCACAGTTATTAACAACCACACCTAAAACGAAAGCAAACTAAAAGGACAGCTAGAGCAGGAGTGGAAACATAGAAATGAAGATCTCAAGGAGGGTTAGCAACAGGGGAGTGGGAGGAGGAGATGGGGGGAGAAGGTACAGAAAACAAGTAGCATAGACAGTAGATAGAAAATAGATGGGGGGGGCGAGAATAGTTTGGGAAATATAGAACCTAAAGGACTTGAGACACATGGACATAAACTAAAGGGGGGTAATGGTGGGGTTGGGGGGGGCAGGGTGGAGGGGAATGGAGGGGGGAATAGAACAACTGTAACAGCATAATCAATTCAAAAAAGTAAATAAATTTAATTAAAAAAAAGAAACAAAAAAAAGAAAAGAAAAAAAAACAAAGTATGTTCACAAAGAGTAAAAAAAAAAAAAAAAGGAAAAAAAATAATAATCTTAAAACAAATCAAGTATTAGGTAAAAAACAAAATGGTGTTGTGGTAAAAAAAACAGAGCCACGTAGGAAACCTGACAAGCTCAGGGGAGGCTTACATGGTGGACTTACAAATTCAGAGACCGAAAGTAACCATGTAGGATGGTCTGAAATTAAACTTTCTAACTAAAAGCAGCTCTTGGCAGGTAATCATGTCCTAAGGCAGTATTTTTCCCTAACAAAGGTCAATCTTCACTTTAACTGAGACTTAAAAGACCTTTGTCTTTTTTTTTTTTTGCATCTATGATAATAATACCTCTGGATATCAAAGTAATTTTCTTTCTTCCAGACCCCTCAAGGCACAACCACTGCACCAGAGCAAAGACCATCAATCCCTTCATTGTTATTATTATCATGCTAATTGTTGACTGTTCACTATCCTGTACCCACAAAAGAAGTATGTGTCTATTTGTTTTACTTTTTATCCAATCTTAGAAATTTCCCCGATTTTCTTTCTCCTACTTCCCTAATTTAACACCAATGAATTTCATGTAACCACCTTATGCTTTGATTGAAATGTATAAAATAAGTGGTAAAACTGTGGTTCTCTGGAGTATTTTGTTAATCAGTTGAGATTTTGCTTCCTGGAAATGGTCAGCAGTTTGTCTCAAATAGTCTCATAAAAATTCTTACAGGTTTGGATGTTCCTTACATCGGAAGAGTTATTAAATTCTAACTACATATTTACCTGCTAAAATGCTTAGTGTGGTAGCCCTGGTTTCTCTTTAAAAATATAAAACAGAGAGGAGTGAATGAAGCTAAGGAAATCCTAAGGACAGGGCAATAGCTAGCTGAGGCCACCTCCTCCATCAACCCAAAGACCTGGAAGAGAACTGACACAAACTGTTCACTGTGCTACCACCTGGAAACATCCCCAGGCCCAGTAAGAGTATAGGCTTTGGAAAGCTCCAGAAAGTCCATTAAGATGTAAAAAGCTAGAAAAGTGAGAGGTGTTCTGAGCAGCACATATCAATGAAAAATGAAATCAGACCTTTCTGTGCCAATCTATCTATCATAGACATCCCTGAGTTGAGAGTGAAATATCTTACACTCATAGGCTGGTGACGATGCAGAAAATCTGTTTGCATTTTGAATTGAAGTTTCATTGTACAAGATGCTGCTGGTAAGACTGTCGCTCACCAAACTTTTTCTCTGTCGTTCATCTCAGGGTGACTCAGCACTTCCCAATAGGTGATTCCAGGTAACAGCCTACAGCCCTCTTGAATTCTGCTCTCTTTCACAGGCAGAGCTGGTTTAATTTTCACATATTTATTCATTTTTAACCACCACTGTAACCTGAGACAGATGGCTAAAGAGGTTTGCAATAGACTTGGGATCTTGGTGCTGTGAACATCCTGTTTTGTGCGGCCAGGTTGCAAGAGTCCCTGTAAAGTGCCTTTCTCAGCAGACCTTGATGAACAGGGTAAGCACTCTGGTCCAGTGTCCCTCTATGAGAGGACTAAGGGTAAATGTTTTAGAGGACAGAGTTCCAACCCTCCAGGGTACAAATACCAGAGAGACATCAATGCACAGTTCTGTATAATCAGCTCAACAGCAGAACAACAAAAATGGGGAATATTTTTTAAATACTTTGAATTTCATAGTAAGGAAGGATGTGTGATGAAATGGAGCATAGGGTGAAAGCATGAATCTCAGAATGACAAAATACTCATTTCACTCTTAAAAGTTCAAGGCTGAGGTAGAAAACAATATTCTTGCCCTTGGGAGAATTCCCCTAAGTCTCTCAGAAAGAGTGTCTGCTTCTGAGGTTCTCTTTGTGGATGAGCACTCATAGATTGGCACCCGTGCAGACACGGGTAATGTGAAAGCGGACCACCTTAGGTGAGAGTCAGGAATAATTAAGTATGACATATGCATTGACCATGGCCCTCATAGACCCCCTCCCAACCAAGGAAATCTTTCCCCAGGGTCCTTTTTGGAAGGTCCTGGGTCCCTGAGAGATGCTAGTGACCATCTCCCTCGAGGCTTCAGGCTGGATGCCAGTGGTGGAACAAAAGAATGGCATTGTACCGTATTAGTTATCCTTTGTTGTATAACAAATTACCCCCAAAGTTAGCTTCAAACAATAAAAACTTATTATCTCACAGTTTTTGCAGGGTAGGAACCCAGGAGCAGCTTAGGTAAGGGTCTTGTTTAGAGTCTTTCATGAGGTTGTTCAGACATCAGCTAGAGCTGCAGCCTTCCCTGAGGCTCATCTGGGGCTGAAAGGTCCATGTGCCATGGGCAGCCTCGGTTCCCCACAGACTGTGGACTGAGGATCTCAGTTGCTCATAGTGCAGGACTTTCCACAGGGCTGCCTATATGTCTTTGAGAACTGGCAGCCTGCTCCCACCAGAGTCAGTGATAAGAGAGAGAGAACCTAAGATGGAAGCCACAGTCTTGTAACCTAATCTTGGCATGACAGTCCTCCTGGTGCAGCCAGAAGGACTCCAAATAGGGATTTGTAATGGGGTCCAGTACTCAGGGTGTCCAGAAAATATTTTTTAAAAAATATGGGATGTTCTCACCCCCACAGGTCTGAACTGGGGGATGGGACACAGGAAACAGGGCCATTGAAAGTTGTTTTGCATAGCAACAGTTTTGCAAATAACATCAGTCGTGGTCACTTAACATATCTATAACCTTTACCTGGTTTCATAGATATGTTAAATAGCTGTGGCCATGCTTTGAGCCAGGGGCATAGGAGTGACTTCCACCCAGGATGTAACTGGGAGGCAACTCCCCCTGCTTACAGCACCTGCATGAGAGCTTGGAGATGATTGGCTCCACACCATGGGGCCACGCATGCCTAGACTTACTATGGCAGCCAAGAAAGACTGGAAAAATACAGGAATGCTAGCAAATATAACTGATTGTGGGAGGAGTCAGAAATGGGGCTGCAGAGGAAGAATTGTGCTGGGATTTAAACCCCAGCGCAGCAACCATGCTGGATGGTTGGGACCATGGGGCTTTGGTAAGAGTCAGGACCATGTGGATTTGGGGTGCTCCCTTTTGCCACATGGCTTAGAAAGCAGGAGAGATCTTGCTGGGAAGGAAAGGGGTGAAAGGACTCTTGCTGGTGGGCCATAAGAAGGTGCTACATGGTTTGGAATAACTGGAGATCACAGCGGCAACACAGCTGATGATGCCAGAACCGAGGGGCTGCCTGAACCACAAACTACTACTACTTTTCCTGAGATACAGTACCCCAGACTTGGCAGAGGGAGAAGGAAGGACTGTGTGCGTTTTGGGTATTCTAAAGGACTTTAGTATTTTAATGAAGACATTAAGTCATTACTGTAAGTAACGTTTTACTTTTTAAATAAATAATTCCTTTCCTTTTCACCAATCTCTGGCATTGAGAGACATCTTTCCCTAGCACTGGGTAAGGCGAACCCAGTACGGTGAAAGGCGGGAACCCTGGAACACAAGGGGGGTCCATTTGGTAATAGTGTATTGTTCACCTCCCACCCCTGATTCTATTCTGTAACAACAGTGCTGTCACTTCTGCTGATACTATTAGTCATAGGCCAACCATCTAACTGTATGAAAAGGAACTACATAAGCATGAGAATACTAGGAAGTGGAGGTTGGGGACAGTCTTAGAGGTGGGTGACCATGGGCACTGACCTTACCTGGACAGTGTCTGGAGGAATGTCACCACTAGAGTTTGGGAGTATGCAAGAAGCCTGTGAGAGGACCAAAGAGGATTATAAAAAGTCCTGGGCTGCCCTGGCTGGTGTGGCTCAGTGGAGTGAGTGCCTACCTGCAAACCAAAGGGTCACTGGTTGATTCCCAGTCAAGATATATGCCTGGATTGTGGGCCAGGTCCCTGGTAGGGGGCATGTGAGAGGCAACCACACATTGATGTTTCCCTCCCACTTCTCCCTCCCTTCCCCTCTCTCTAAAACTAAATGAATAAAATCTTTTTTTAAAAAGTCTTGGGCTGCAGGCGGAAATTCTGGTCCTGAAGGGAAAATACTATGCCTGTGGGATTTGATCCACTGTCTTCATGCTGGGTACCAGTCACATGCATTGCATCCACAGCACACATTCTCACAGAGAAAGGTAATGAAAGAGTTCAGAAAGCAGTGCTGCAAGACAGATGAAACATTAAGGGGAGAATACACAAAGTGAATGTACACTTTTGTTTGTTATGCATCTGTTGTTTGTGTCGCCATTTGCACTCTATTTCAAACAAACCCAGTGCCAGAAAATTTGAATTCCCCAGTTAGAGTTGTAAAGGGCTCTAGAACTTCTGTAATTCATCTCCTTTGTCTGATAAATAAGGAACATAAGGCCTGAGTAATATCTTAGTTTTACAAAAAGATTTCTTGAACTCTTTATATAAAATAATATTTTATAGAAAAGTTCTCAAAATTGAGTAAGACCCTTTTAAAAGAAAAACATTCTTAAGGATTCCATTGTTGGTTAGATTTTTTTTTATTATGGGTAAATCTAAGGACCAACTTGTTTTATACTATAAAATTAAAACATGATAAGTTAAATAAAATTACAAATAAAGACAAAAACAAAGAGCGGCATTGTTATTGAACAGTAATATGGGGTCCTACTGCCCACTGCCCAAAGGCAAATTTCCAGAGGCAGAGATCTAGTGAAAAAGGAAATAAGCCATTTATTCAAAAGCTACACAGTTTTGGAAGAATGGCAGGCTTCTGCATCAGAGGCCGTCCCCTTTAAAACATCTGAAGAAAAATAATCCTGCCACCCTCTGCCATGCCAGACCAGTCATAGGCTACACCAGATCCTTCTCTCATTTAAAACTGCCCTTTTTTGGGATACACAGTATGATCATCCAGGTGGATCCCACAAAGAGATCCACCTCTCTGAAAAAGAGAAAGAGAGCAAGTCTCTGCCATTCTTCCATTTAAATCTTCCAGCCCATAATTCCATGCACTCTGGAAATATCCAGCTTCCCAGTCAATCAGGTCCTAGACTGGCAAATCTGCACCTCTCCTTGCCATCATGTTTCAGAAGGGAATAGGAAGGTTTTTTCCTCTGCCAATTACACTCACCCACCTTTGTAGCGGGGAGATCTGAAATGGTCCACAATAGCTTGTTTTCTGTTGCCTCAGGCAAACTCCTCTGATGGCCCCTCCTCTTATGGCCTCTGGCATCATGCTGATACCAGCATGGGCAAGGGGAGGACCAGGAAGTATGTACAGGGTTAGCATTCAGGAGCCTCTGTTGGCCTACTCTGTCCTCCCATTCCTTGATTTATGTAAAATGTTCTTGCCTGACCCCAGTGCTGCAATCCCTTTTCCCTGGGAATGGAGCCAGGCTTATATTAGTTTCACTTTCTCCTCCCTCTGTCCTTGCATTCTTTCCTTATTCTATTCTCCTCTTCACTTCTCCTTGTCCTGTTTCTATTTTACAATCTAGAGAATGAGATTTGAGAATTTTCCTGATTCTCAGTGCCCTAGTGTTAAATCCAAAAATCAGGAATTAGGCTCTGACAAAAGGACTGAATCCTGGAAACTGAGACTTCCTGAAAAGTCCAGAAGACATGCCCAGAATGACTGGATAAGGAAATGGCCAGAGCACCCCGGAGCACAACTCAGACATTCAGTGTGGGCTTTCTGGTAAAATCAGCTTTCCTCCTGCTTACTCCTGATATAAAAATGGTTTCAAATGCCTTGCACACTCTTTTTTTAAGCCACATCTGATAGAAGAGATGAAGTTAAAGATTTTAGCCTTAGTTGATAGGCTTAAGTGATTAATGTGTTCAGTAGCTGTTATTTCAGGAACTGGAATGCAGTACTCCAGGAGGTCAACAAGCAAGTCAACCTTTGTACCCCAGGGGTCTGTAAGCCCTGGAAACAGTATCTGAGTCTCTGTGTACCGGGGAGGGAATGCCCTGTGATGTAGATAACAAAGTATAGATGAACAGATAAAGAAGTACTAGAAAAATATCTGCTGCACTGCAACTCTTATTCAATTAATTTTTCTTCCAAACCCCTTACATACCCTTTCTTCTCCATGAAAGTGTCAGCTTGTAATGAGATGATAAGACGGTATTTGAGTGTATGTAACCCACTGTCTTCTCAGATTACTGGCCATATGAATAAAGTACCCATAAAGATTCAATCTTGTCTCTACTTATTGGTTCTGGTAGTGACAGGCTGCATGAACACTTACTTTTCCAGTTTCCTATTCTAGCCACTCTGATGGGATACCTTAAGGACCCTCTATTAAGTCTGGGTACTTGGCAGGGAGTCTCATTGCTGCCTGGACTGGGAGGCCTTGGAGTACAAATTTGGAGACTCCCTAGCAGCTGCCAAGTGATTTCACTTGGGGACTCTCCTTCTCCAGTTGTCAGCACTCCCTAATGCTTTCACTTTCAATTGAATCACTGACCTTTCTGGTTCAGGACTGCAGTCCTGGATTTCAAAATGTGCCTTCAGCAGGTTTCCAGAGCACTGTCCAGTGTATTATAGATCTCTGTCTGGTAAAAGGGTATCTTCTGTTTTAATTAAGGTGTCTTCTGGTTTACAGAGCTCTGTCAGGGGAATTGGGGAAGCCTTTGTTCTGAGAAATAGCCCTTTTGGGTGAATCCCTTCTGGTTTGTGTGTTACTACAGAGCTCTGTCTGGTAGAATGGTAGGGGAGCCTCTATTCTGGGAAATAGCCCTTTGGAGTGAATTCTGGCTGATTTGTCTACCTATGCTCATGAAGGTAAAAAGTGTTTTCTTTTTTTATTGTAATACTGTTTGGCTTATGTATAATCTGGACTCAGGAGAATGTCGGCCACTGAATGTGTCTTTAAACTACTGTACTATACTGCAATTAAAGTTGCTTTCTCAAAGATCAGGGAAGTGAGAAAATGGTCTGGAAAAAAGGGGAACTTGCCTGTGGCAGATAGCAGAAGCTCAGAAGAGAGGAAAGAGGAAAATCAGTATGGTTGCTGAGCATATGGCCAGGTTCGCCAAGGCCTCTCAAGCCCTGGGAACACTCCTTATTTGCTGAGGGAGCCCAAGGAGGTGAGCCTGAACTGATCTCTCTATCCCAAACCCATCAGGGAACCAAATTTGGTGGCAGAAAAGCTCCTGTTCGGGACAGGGCAATCATATTTCAAGGCAAAGGGACGCTGGAAAAATGAGTGCTCCAAGTGAGGGGGAAGGAGGTCAGAGTCTAATAAGTAAGAAAAACTAACAGTGGGAGGTAAATTGTAGACCTTTTTGATTGATACCAGAGTGCCATATCCTGTGGTCAATAGACCACTTAGTGAATGGTAACTGGACTTTCTGGAAGCCCTGAAAGTCATTTTTCCTTGAAGCCATTAGAATGTGCTGTGGGAGATAGGATTTTCCTCTTCTGAGAAGGCATTTGTTGACAGGAACATCCTCTAAAAGAGGCAGACTGGACTCTATATGCGAGTGGAAGCAGTTATACAGACAAAGGAAACAGAAAGGCTGCATATGCAATTGTGACTCTTGAAGGATTAGTACAGACCAGGCCCTTACCACCAGAAACCTCTGCTCAGAAAGCTGAACTGATTGCATTGACGAGGCCACTGTAATTGCCACTTAATGTGTATACTGACTTGAGGTATGATTCTCTAATTTTGCATGCACATGTTTTGATCTGGAAGGAAAGAGGACTATTAACCATTAAAAAAAGGAAATTAAGCATTCAACAGAGATTTATTTTTTTAGTGTATTTTATTGATTATACTATTACAGTTGTCCCATTTTTTTCTCTCCTTTACCCCCCTGTGCCTTGCACCTCCCCTCCCACCAGCATTCCCTGCCACCCACCTTAGTTCATGTCCATGGGTCATACATATATGTTCTTTGGCTTCTCCATTTCCTATACTATTCTTCCCCTCTCCCTGTCTATTTTGTATCTACTAATTATGCTTCTTATTCCCTGTATCTTTCCCCCCATTCTCTCCTCTCCCCCTCCCAAATGATAATCCTCCATATGATCTCCATTTCTGTGATTCTATTCCTGTTCTACTTTTTCGCTCATTTGTTTTGTTTTTTTTTAGGTTCAGATGCTGAGAGCTGTGATTTTGTTGTCATTTTACTGTTCATAGTTTTTATCTTCTTTGTCTTAGATAAATCCCTTTAACATTTCATGAAATAAGAATTTGGTGATAATGAACTGCTTTAACTTGATCTTATCTGGAAAGCGTTTTATCTGCCCTTCCATTCTAAACGATAGCTTTGCTGGATAGAGTAATCTTGGATGTAGGTTCTTGCTTTTCATCACTTCAAGTACTTCTTTCCAACCCCTTCTTGCCTGAAAGATTTCCTTTGAGATATCAGCTGATAGTCTTATGGGAACTCCTTAGCAGGTAACTGTCTCCTTTTCTCTTTCTGCTTTAAAAATTCTCTCCTTATCTTTCATCCTGGGTAACATAAGCCCCATCTTGGGATGATGTGCTTCAGTATGATCCTCCTTGGGTCCAAACTGTTTGGGGCCCTCTGAGCTTCCTGGACTTCCAAAAGTCTATTTTCTTTGCCAGACTGGGGAAGTTCTCCATTATTTTTTCAAATAAGTTTTCAATTTCTTGCTCTTCCTCTTCTCCTTCTGGCACCCCTATGATTCAGAAGTTGGAATGTTTAAAGTTGTCCCAGAGGTTCCTAAGCCTCTCCTCATTTTTTTGAATTCTTGTTTATTCATTCTGTTCTGGTTGAATGTTTATTTCTGCCTTCTGTTTAAAATCATCTATCTGAGTTCTGATTTCCTTCCCTTCACTGTTGGTCCCCTGTATATTTTTCTATATTTCACTTTTCATAGCCTTCACTCTTTCATTTATTTTGTGATCATACTCAACCAATTCTGTGAGCATCCTGATTACCAGTGTTTTGAACTCTGCACCTGATAGGTTGGCTATCTCTTCATCACTTAGTTCTATTTTTGGAGTTTTGATTTGTTCTTTCATTTTGGCAATATTTCTTTATCTTGGTGCACCTATCACATTGTAAGGGGCAGAGCCTTAGGTATTCGCCAGGGTGGTTGAGTTGTGACACTAGATGTGGGGGAGGGTCTAAAAGGGAACAATGCCACTTGCTCGGCTCTCCACCAAGTTCAGTCACTTCACCCTCTACCCACAAGCAAATTGGACCCTTCTGGTTCTCATTCCTGGGTGGATGTGTTTGTATATGTTCTAGGACCCTCTGCATCTCTCCAATGAACTCTTCTGTGAGGGTGAGAGCTTCTCCCACTGCCACAACCCCCACAGGTTTTTATAGCCAGAGGTTTTGGGGCTTTATTTTCCCTGGTTGGAACCCTGGGTTGTGTGGTCTCTCTTGTTCCCCAGTTGTTCCTCCTACTTTATCCACAGGCAGATGTGGGACTACCTGATCCACCAGCCACCATCTTGCCTGCCCCCGCCCTCCAGACACCCCCTTGGTGCGAGTCCTCTCCACCTGGCTTCTATCTCTGCTCCTCCTACCAGTCTGGATGAATGTTTCTTCTCTAATTCCTTGGTTGTCAGACTTCTAGAGAGTTGATTTTCTGGCAGTTCTGGTTGTTTTTTTCTATCACTCAAGCTGAGTACTCAAGGGGTACCCTTCATGTGGGCTGATTACACGCTCCTCTTGTAGTTGAGCCTTGTTTGCTGTTGGCAGATCAATGAGAGAGATTTACCCAGTCCAGTCAGCTCCAAGGACTGGCTGTGACCAATGACCACCAACCTCTGCCCTCCATGGAGGAATAGCTGTCCAAGGGCAGGGTAGTGAGGCTCCAACATGGTCTGTAGCTGTCCGTTGAGTAGCCAGGCTCTGGGATTTCCTGGGTGATGCAGGCCATGCGGCCACCCTCTATGAGTGATAAAGCAATCTGAGATGGCTGCTACTTGTTCTGAAGATTCCCCGGTGAAATAAAGCTGTGAATCTAGACTGGTTGCTGCTAGTGCCAGGCCTAGGGCCAATTCGCAAGAAGTGCATGGGCTGAGGGTTATTGAGAGAGTACACCAGCTGGGGGTTATTGTTTGAGAGGATTAAGGAAGTTGTGAAACAGGAGCCAAGACCAGCTATTCATATGAAAAAGCCACTGTTAACACCTAAAGGTAGGGTGGGACAGAGATTCAGGGGATCTCCGGCAGGGTAAACTGTTAGCCAAGTTGATAGAGTCTCGGATGTGGCACATATAACTTCCAGCTCTGTGGCTCTGTGTGGGGAGGGTTCAGAAAAGGGAAGAGTGCTCTCTGGCCACCTTTCTGTCTGGTAGAAAGCTGTTCCCCAGCTCCCGCCTTAATGCCAGACACTTCAGTTCCTCCCTGTATGTCTCTGGTGCCTTTTAAACTGCTGTCCTGGTGCTGGAGCTCAGAGGGAGTGAGTCTGAGTAAGTTTATTTGTGGGTTCATTAAGTGGAACTGCTTGGGATCCAGCCATTTCTTCCACTGATTCAATCCCCACTGGTTTTTGCAGCCAGAAGTTGTGGGGACTTATCTTCCTGGCACTGGAACCCTGTGCTGGGGTGTCTGGTATGGGGCTGGGTCTCCTCACTCCTGAGATTTCCCTCTTAAATCTTTATCAACCACATGTAGATATGGGACCATGGCTAGGCAGGTGTCCCCTTCTTCTTTCACCATTCCATGTGCATCCCTCCTGAAGCTGGGTGTTCAATCAAAGAGGATGACCTTCCCAACTAGAGGAGACGACCAGTCTTCAGTTGAGGGCATATGAGTAGCTGCACTCCTCTGTTAGAACCTCCAAATGAGCTCTCAAGGTCCATTCAAAGTGGAGGTCTTGAGTAGAGTGAGCATGCTGGCCAGCTCAGGGCTAGCAATTGCTCTCTGAAGTCAGCCCACCTCCCTGGAACACAGATACCTGCCCATGGTAGAACCTATACGCCTCTATCCCCTCCAGCCTTAGGGAATCACTACAGCCCCCTAGCCTTTCCTATTTTCCCCTCCACCTCAAGCCATTTAGAAAAATCTGTGTGACCAATTAAGACTTTCAGGAAAGACTGAAATAATTTGCTTTCAAGCTGCTTCTGCTTTAAGCAACCCTTCAAGCTCTTCAAGCAACCCTGGACCAGAGCCCAACTACCTTGGAATGAGAGGAGAAAACAATACAGAGAACCACACACTAATTCCTGTCCCAGTAAACTACTCTGTCCCCTTGACCTGGAGACCCTAAGGCAGGCCAGTTACCAGGATATTTGCACAACAGGTCCCAACACATTTCTATCAAATATGGGAGACCTAAGACCATAGAATGCTCACTAGGTCAGGGGAATCCCATTCAGCCTGGGGCTGTGAGAATTTGGAACAGGGAAAGCTGGAAGGGGTTGAAATAGATCATACCTCAAAAAGGCCTTCCTAGGGGTCTCCTCTGTCTTCCCAGCTTCCATGTTTCATCTTACACATGACCAAGTCTCTCCTCTACATCTTAGTCTACAAAGTGTCTACTGGCTATGCTGCATGCATCAAAAAGCTGAGTGGCATTGACAGTGGGGTTGAAGTTAGATACTAACAGAGTCTCCAAAGCTATAAAGAGACCCTGCCACCTCAGACCTACTCTTAGGTATTGCTCTTAGCACCAACTCAACCCTCAGCCAGACAGAGCTGAACCACAAACAGAGCCCACAAAAACAGCTCTGCACCATGGCGAACTGGTGTTTCTGTTCACTACCTTAAAGTGGTATTTTGTAATATTTAAAGTAATCTAGAAACAAACATAGGGATTTTTTAAAGTACTCCAAGAGTTAAAGGTATCGCCCAGTGACATGTGAGAACATCCAGCCTTTGAAAGGGAGGTGAGACACTACTTTGTGTCAGTAATTCCTGCATCCCTAAGGTGGGGGACACTCCGCTGCCACAGTTCCGGGCACTGCATTCAGGTTCCCATTTCCACACACAAAAGATAGTCTCCAAGCCCTTCCACCCAGCAAAGAGCATCCACTAATACTATTGGTTGGGAAGGAATTTGTTTAAGCACTTCACCTCTGCTTGGAAGACTTTAACAATTAAAACATGCCTGCCACCTTTCCATCCTTAACTTTAAGAAAATAATTCTCAACGAATAAGCAGGAGCATTTTCCAAAGCATTAACACATTTTTGGCATTCATTTCAAAAGTAAGTTAATATTATAGAGGTCTAAGTATCCAAAGTTTTAGATATTGGCTTTGAAATAATTAGGCTTTTGAAATAATTAGGTTTTTGAAATAAATATAAATTTTAGGCCGCAGCAATTACATGATCACTTTTGAACATAAGTATAACATTCCATACCATATGCAGGCTGCAGGCTTTTACTTTGAGCTAAAGGATTGTAAAGCCCATTTGACAGATGGATGAACCTACCCACTAAGCATTAACTAACAACTCTGCTCTCTCAACCCTCACATCTTAAGGCCCAGGCAGCCTCTGCTGACACCTGGTGGCAGACAGCATGCAGCAGAACCACGTTCGGATCAGATTAACCTCGACTTGACCTGCTACCTGGACTTCTAGTCTGTGTAATATTGATTAGAACAGCAGGAAAGGTGTTATTCTGGAAGAAGAGCTGCTTGACAAGATCTACAGACTAATGGCCAGGCATTAATCAGCAAAAAAAAAAGCCCCAAAAAACAAAAAACCAGAAAAACAAAAACCAAACCTGGGCAGGTATCTGGAAAATTAAAATTGCAAAATTAAAATTGCAAAACTTGCCTTTGCGAGATTTTTCTTCCCAAAGATTGTATTTGTTTAAACAGCCACCTCTGTATCCATTTATTTTACCATCCCCAACCTACTCATGTTTTAAGCAAGTTACACCCAGAGAATAGTAAAAAGGATGTCATTATTCTTACAAAAAGGAATTTTAATTGTTCTGTTGTTAATTAACTCAGTCCTAATTAGAAACAATTCCAACCAGAAGAAAGGTGATATGTATAAGGAACATCTGACAGGTAATATCGTGAGGGTTGGTTGCATCCAAGGGCAAGCCCCTCAGGAAAGTGAAAGGAGAGGAAGACTTCTTAAAGAATAAAAAATGAGTCTGGCCCTGACAGGGGTGGTGGCTTGGTTGGTTGGGCGTTGTCTCACAAAGAGGAAAGTCACCATTTTGATTCCTGGTCAGTCCATGTGTCTGTTTTTTTGACTTGGTCCCCAGTTGTTGTTTCTCTCTCACATCAATGTTTCTTTTCCTATTTTTCTCCCTCCCTTCCCTTCTCTCTAAAAATAAGTAAGTAAAACCTTTTTAGGAAAATGAGTCTGTCCCTGGGTTGTGCTATTGAAGCTGACGGATTGGGAAGAGACAATTACGGAGCAGCAGGAAATACCTACCTTGTAGGAAAAGATCTGGCTCCTCTGCCCAAAGTTTGATGTGGGAAACCCTTTGTTCTGTGACTAAACTGTCCCTCTGTGAAATAGCAATGTGACAGTTGTTCCCAAAAAAGAATATGTGTGTGCCAGGCACCAAACTTTGTCATTTTACTGAAGCCTCAAAGTAATTCTATGAGGTCAGTATGATTATCCCCATGTAACAGGAGAAGAAACTGAGACCTAGAGAGATCAGTTGCTAGTCCAAGGTCACACTTCTAAGCTAGTCACGTGCCTGTGACTTTCCAACTCAGAGATATCGGACTGCAAAGCTAATGCTCTCTACTCCTCATCACATTTGCCTAAAGTAAACACTGAAAAACAAATAATTCCAGAACCTGCAAAAATGCACCATTTGCCTTTTTCAATTTGTGTGATTTTAAATGTCACCACAAGTTCACTTCTAGGTCACTTTTAAAACAAGCAACTTTGCTTTAAGGCAAGTGGGGAAAATATCCTGCTGTAATTTGTACAGTTGTAGAATCCATTGTTCAGTTTTCTACTCAGCTTTCCAGGGACAGTTCAAACAGAACAAATGACAATTCTAGGACACTCCCCTCCCTATTGTGAATAACACCACAGGGTTTTTCCCCACTGGTAAGAAAGCAGAGCGGGATACGCAGGGTCGCCCCAGGCACACAGGGAACTGCAGGGCAGAAAAGAACTGTCAGCTACATGAATATGCAGGTGCCGTGGCAACCAGATTCAGACCAATGAAAGCAAACTACTAACAAGATTCTTGATCTCATTTACTCAATTCCATTTGAAATGCTAACCAATTACTCCAGAGCCCAGTCTACATCAGTGCATAAATCTGGATGACTGTTTCAAGTGAAAAAGCTTCTAGAATTTATATAATCTACATGGATCTACTTTGCTATGAGATGAGATTCAAAAATCTGTAAAGTTTTGCTTCAAAATTCAAATGCAATCTTAAAGCCATTCACTCATGCAAGAAATATTTATGCTGGACTATTTTTTAATCAATTAAGAAATATTTATTTTTAGAGAGAGGGGAAGGGAGGGAGAAAGAGGAGAGAAACATCAATGTGTGAAAGAAACATTGATCAGTTGCCTCTCCCACACCCCTAATTGGGGACCTGGCCTGCAATCCAGGCAATGTGCCCTGACCAGAAATTGAACTGCCAATTTTTCACATTGAAGGGACAACGCCCAAGCAACTGAGCCACACTGATCAGGGCTACACTAGCCTACTAAGTGCCAGGCACAGTTCTATATACTGGGGACATTCTAATAGCAGAAGACAGACCAGAAAAGGATTTTTAAAAAAAATTAGAGTCAGAGGAACAGGGAGTGCTTTATGGGGCAGGCATCTTCTATTTTATATGGGATGAGTAAGGAGGTCTTCTTCAGTGGCATTTGAGCAGAACCTGATAGAAATGATGGGACAACCTATAGAAATAACTGGGAGAAAAGGAATTCAAGCAGAGGGAAGAGCATGTGCAAAGGCCCTGAATTGTTGAATATACTTGGTGTGCACCAGGAAGAGAACAAAGGCCAAGGTGGCTATTGCAGAGTGAGGGGAGATGCTAGTTGATGTCACAGAGGTGGTAGGGTTGATCACATAGAACCTGATAACTAAGCCTCATCAGGAAACTGGCTTTCTCTCTGAGGCAAGATTTCAAGCATGACAAGATCTGACTTGTATTCTAGAAGCATCATGGTTACTGCTGATAGAGAACTGAAGTGGGATACGAGTGAAAGCAGGGAGCCCCTTAAAAAGTGAGGGATGGCAGTGCCTTGGACCAGATGGCAGTAATGAATAAAATTAGAAGAGGCTGGATGAAGGATATACTTTGAAGGTAGATCAAACAATCGATCCAAACAATTGATGGACTGGATGTTGGGGATAGCAGGAAAAAGAGAAATGAGTCCAAGGTTTTTGGCCTGAACAAATGAATAACTTGAGTTCTTTCCTTTAGTGGAGGAGACTAAAGAAGGACCAAGTTTGGGAAGAAAGCTCAGAAGCTCAGTTTCTGACCTGAGATATCTATTAGTTGATATCTATTAGCCACTTTAATGAAGATGTGGAGTAGCCAGGTGGATAAACAAGTATGTGACTCATGGAAGAGATCTGGGCTGGGTATAAAATTGGAACTGTACAGCATCTAGTTGTTATTTAAAATTGTGAAATACACGAGACCAAGCAGTGATGTAAGTAGAGAAGGCAGAGGACCGAGTTCTGGGTGCTCCAACATTTAAATGTTAAGGACATAAGGAAGGACCAGCAAAAGATAAGCAGAGCACAGGAAGCCAAATGAAAATGTTTGCAAGAAGGAGTGTGTCCATTTGTTCTCTGCATCGAATGCTTGCAGTGGGTTAAATAACTTGAAGACAGAGAATCATACTCCTTTGGCAACAGAGGAACCACTAACGAGCCTGGCCAGAGCTATTTCAGTAGCATAATTAAGACAGATACCCAAATGAAAAGTTCAGAGAAAAATGAGGGGAGAGAAAATGGAAGTAAGAGGACACGGATGACTCTGTTAAGGACTTTCTCTATAGAAGGAAAATGGAACAACTGTTGTTGGGGGGTGTCAAGAAGGGAGAAATTACAGCATGTTTGTGTGCTGGTGGGAACAGTTTGCTGGGGAGAGAAGATGGGTTGAAGCAGGAGAGGTGCTCATGAGTACTCAAGGGGCAGTGGGATGGATGCTCAAGCAGGCTTAGAAAGGAACACTACTAGTCACCACAATCACAAGGAGGGGACATGGTGGTGAAGCATGAGTAAGCTACCTTCCGATGATCTCTATTTTCTCAGTGAAACAGGAAGCAAGGATGGCAGCTCAGAGTGAGGAGAGGAGGTGTTAGGACTGAGGGCCAAGAAGAACCTGGGAGACTGTAAGGGATGTGTGGAGTCGCAGGGTGGCATTAGGAACATATGTGAGTATAGTAGTCATGAACTAAAGCTTTGTTAGCATGATTGTATCCAGGTGTGGATAAGGCAGAGTGGAATTAACCCAGGGACATAAGGATGGTAAGGGAAGCAAGGGTCTGTACAGAGGAACGATGGAGGACCAGAGAACCTCAATTAGGTTAAAAGAAGGGGTGTGGGGGGACTCTGCCCACAGAACTCCCCTGGCCACTGCAGATGAGAATAAGTTTACCAAGACATGATCTGCTTGGGGAGGAAAGGCTGACCAGTCTCTCAGAGGAGAAAGGTGTTTAGGCTCTCTCTCAGTGGGCTTTTATTGAGTTTAGCTTGCATAAGGATGCATATCAGAGAAAGGAGGTATGGTTTACAGATAACATTTCTGGAATCATGGGGGTCCCTTTGAGTCAGGGTCTGGTAGACAGGGTGACACCAATTGGCTGTAAAACAAACTGATTTTGTGCTTGGACCCTTAACACTTAAATTGAGGACATTCTTAGCAAAGCAGGACTTTGTGCATTCTTTCTTAGGCCTGATCATCTCCCACAGGGAACCGCCCTTTCTGGTACAGGGCTGTACCACCCTTCGGCATTGTTCCGGCCTGGATCCGGCAGGGGATGCAGGCAGCCAAGAGATTAGGAGACTTTTTACAGATGGAATGAAGACTCAAGTTATGATAAAGCCAAGCAGTGAGGGTCTTTTGTCCCTTCTCCACAATCCTTTCAGTCCTTCCTGATGGCCCCCTCACAACTGTGCCTGTCTGGGTTGTTCCTTCCTTGAGGAATCTTACCCATCACTGACTATCCAGCCATCCTCCAGAGGCCTAGCAGGGTGACATAAAGGGGGCAGAGGCTGTGCCCCTGCCAGGAGGATAAGTTTTGTTTCTTTAGTGGCTTATGATTCCAAGGCCCCCTAGCCATGGGGCCTTTTCACCTGTCTGTGGGGTTACAGCTCCTGAAATCAGGCAGGACAGTTCCCAACAAAGGAGCAGTGAAAAGATAGTAGGACCAATGACCTGTAGTTGTGGTGAGGTTGAAGGGCTGCTGCTGGGGGCAGCAGAGGGAGAGAAATGGAAAGACAGGAGCAGTGCTTAGAGAATGCTGGGGCATGGCATTGAGATTATGCTATGGACTAGGGTGTGATTACTAATCATGACTATGGGTAAAGTGTGACTGTGGGAGCAGATGGCTGAGACAGAGTTGATGATAAAAATGTCTCAGTCAAGCTGGTCAATAACCCAAGGCCCCATGGTACTGGAAGGCCTGTCTATACTGAACTAGGACAAGAAGTAGTAT
Source organism: Artibeus jamaicensis (assembly GCF_021234435.1). NCBI lineage: Eukaryota > Metazoa > Chordata > Mammalia > Chiroptera > Phyllostomidae > Artibeus > Artibeus jamaicensis. Next base: position 129,996 of record NW_026521867.1, on the reverse strand, counting down.
TGGAGAGAGCAGCAATGAGCCAAGTGCAAGGTTGGAGGCACAGGGGCCAGCAGGCATCTGTGAGAAGTTGATGTGGAGGCAAGCAGTGTTAGCATGATGGCAGAAAGCACAAAGCTGGGCATTATGGGAGAAGGAAGTGACAATGACCAGGAGATTAATGAGATTTGCGGGAGTTGCTTAACAGAATTTAACATTGAAAGAAGTGAAAATGACAGCTCTTGATCTTTTTGGCTCTCATGTCCCACCAAATAAGAAGTGAAGGAAAGAAGCTAAAAGCATTCTCAACCTTACACTTGCCTTACTCCTGTTAAAGACTCAGAGCATCCTGGTCACTGCTTTGATTGACCTCAAGAATATCATTATTAGTGGAGGCATTTTCCTGTGTCTTAGACTTTCTAGAGATGAGGCTGAAACCAGACACTAGAGTCTCTAGTCAGCATTCCCCAGAAGATCTGCCTTCACTTATTTCAATTGTTGCATGACATCATCTGGGACCTGAAATGGATTTTCTCTGCCTTAAGACTCACTGCTTTACAATGACATTACTTACTGAATATTCAGGTAAAGTGTCAGAAGCACAAAATAGAGTCACTGATGTCTAAAAAGAAAAGCACATTGTAGGGTAGCATGACACATATCCTGTATGTTCCTTTCAAATCATTACGCATTATATGATTGTTTCACTGACTAACGATCAAAAAATGAGCCTCCACAGGCCATTATCCAAAGTCAACATTAGTATTATAAGCCAAAATGAACACTGAGGACAGGGGAAGTGGTCTCAGTCTCACTTACTGAATAAATATATCTCCTTTGATGGAAAGAAATGACAAAATCTGGGCTCTCCCCCGCCCATCCTCACCTCCCATTAAGTACTGGACGTGCTGAGTGAAAGGTCAAGAGTGGCAATGAGTTTTATGCTGTGGGTTCAACATGAGATAGTACTTGCCCAGCCCACAGAGACCCAAGATGCAATGTTTTGATGGTCCAGATCAAAACATTAATCTAAAACCAATTAAGTGATTTTCCCCTTACTCCAATTACCCTTGCTTATCTAATTAATCATGAGATTTTTAAGAGTAAAATGAAGAGAAACTGCCAATCACCAATAATCAGAGCCCTTACCCCAACACATGTACATGCACACACAATGAAAAAAAGATGACAAGAGTCTGGGTCCTCAGACACTGACATATTTAGACTTCTCTGCCCATGAGACATATGTGTTGTTCAGCAAGCACAGACTCCCCCCTCCCACCAAGCAGGAAATGGCTAAGCTTCACTCTTCCCTCCCCTCCTCTCCTTGGCAATCAGCAGCAGGTTTCTAAGGAGGCCCAGGCCAGACCACCTCTCTGCGTGTCCCAAATGGGCACAAGCATCATGTCCTCTCCAGCATGTGTCTGAAAGAGGAAAAGAGAAGGGAAATAAAACACTTTTGCTGTGGCAAAAAAGCTCCTCAAACTCATATCACACTAGGCTGGGATACTTAATGGTGCCAGGGCTTGTATGTCCCTTTCTCACAAGATGAGAAAAAAGTTATCTTAAACTGAGAATGGCAAAAATGCATGTAGAGGGGATTCCAGACAACAGAAATAGGGCAGTGTCTTCTAGCCCATGGCTCCTGTAGCCTTCTTACCATGTTTCTCCAAGGGCCTCATACTCCTTGTTTTCAAAGAGTGGCAGGACATGGGATTTGAAGCCAGAAGAAGTAGGCTTGAGCAAAAGGCGTAATATCTGACAGTATCAGGGTGCTTCACTCCAAAATGAAGTTGATATTGCACTGCTCATGTAGTCATCAAAAGACATTTCATGTGCAGTTACTTCATGCTAGGCACTGTTTATTGAATGCCCTGTAGTCTTGTCTCACTTGGTCCCCCAAGTTCTGTGAGGGGGGCATTGTCCTTTCCATGTCACAGATGGGGTTACTCATAGTGCTCCCCAAATGCAGGACGTAGATGAGAGGATATAGAAAATACAGGCACACTGTCTGGCACGGAGTGATGATTGAAAATCAGAATGAGACTTCTTCACCATATTTAAGAGGAAGATGTTTTAAAATACATAACATTAAAATTTTAAATGTATGCTGAAATAATGATACAGGTGCAGAAAAACCCTGAAAAGATGAACACCAAGCCATACAAAAGAGAGAACTTTGAAGGGAATTTTTACTTTTTTACCTTAGAGTTCATTGTTTTTAACACACAAATATTACTTGTATAACTTAAAACTCACCAAAAAGATCAGAAACACTGAAAAATATACACAGAAAAAGCATTCTAGATGGAATATGCCAAAATTCTCATGGCAATACCTCATGGATTTCCTCTTGTTTATTTTAATTTCCATATGTGTATTAGTTTTTACAAATACATTTTCCTTGTAAAGCTAAACATTACACACAAGGCTTTTTACCACCCACACCTACCAATTCTAGTTGTCTCCCCAGAGGTAATCAATGTTATCAACTTGGTGTATATTCTTTGGTGTATATATGTGTATACAATGTTTATATTCATGTACATATATTTCAATTATAATGATCACTTTGTGCTTTTTTTAAACAAATGACATCAGTTTCTGAGTCCCTCTGCAATTTCATCCATCAAGATGTCTCAGAGATTGTCCATCAGTAAATAACACAGATGCCCCTCATTGCTTTAAAATAAATAGTAATCCAGAATATAGATATACTATGGATGATTTAGCTACTCTCCTATTGACATCATTTAGGTTGTTTATAGTGTTTTTCTATTATAAGTGTAACACTGCAGTGAATTCACTGACAAATGCTTCCTTCTGCAGCAAAGAGAGTTTCTTTGGGACAGGTTCTAAGAAGTGGAACCGCAATGTCAGTAGAATATAACCATTTGTTATTTTAATAGATGCCACACCAAATTGCTTGCTTAAGTGACTGTACACAAATTTATACTCCAACTGGCAGTGTAGGCACACACCACTACCAATGCTTATTACCAAATCCTTCACTGTTTACCAACTTTATATAGTACCTGGTTTTTAAAAGTGTGTTTTATTATGTGATTACAGTTGTCCCAATTTTTCCCTTTGCTTCCCTCCACCCAGAACTCCCCTTCCCTCTAGCAACCCCTGCCCTCTTAGTTCATATTCCATGGGTCATACATATAAGTTCTTAGGCTTCTCCATTTCCTATACTATTCTTAACCTCCCCCTGTCTGTTTCGTACCTACCATTTCTGCTTCCTATTCCCTGTACCTTTCCCCCGTTCACCCCTCTTCCTGTCCCTGCTAGTAACCCTCCATGTGGTCTCCATTTCTGTGATTCTGTTCCTATTCTAGTTGTTTGCTCAGTTGTTTTTGGTTTTTTTTAGATTCAGTTGTTGGTATTTGTGAGTTTGTTGTCATTTTAATGTTCATAGTTTTGATCTTCTCTTTTTCTTAAGGAAGTCCGTTTAACATTTCATATAATGAGGGCTTGGTGCTGATGAACTCCTTTAGCTTTACCTTGTCTGGTAAGCACTTTATCTGCCTTTTCATTCTAAATGATAGCTTTGCTGGGTAGAGTAATCATGGTTGTAGGTCCTTGCCTTTCATCACTTTGAAAACATCTTTCTAGACCCTTCTTGCCTGCAAAGTTTCTTTTGGGAAATCAGCTGACAGTCTTATAGTAACTCCTTTGTAGGTAACTGCCTCCTTTTCTCTTCCTGCTTTTAAATTCTCTCTTTATCTTTAAACTTTGGCATTTTAATTATGATGTGTCTTTGTGTGGTTCTCTGGGTCCAACTTGTTTGGGACTCTGTGCTCCTGAACTTGCATGTGTATTTTCTTTGCCAAATCAAGGGAGTTTTCTTCCATTACCTTTTCAAATAAGTTTTCAAGTCCTTGCTCTTCCTCTTTTCCTTCTGGCATCCCTATAATTCAGATGTTTGTATTATTGGAGATGTCCCACAGTCTTATACACTCATTTAAAAAATTCTTGTTTCTTCATTCTATTCTGGTTCAATGTTTATTTCTTCCTTATGTTCCAAATCATCAATTCAAACCCTGGCTTCCTTACTCTCTCTGTTGGTTCCTTGTGGATTTTTCTTTATTGCACTTAGTGTAGCCTTCATTTCTTCCCTTATGCTTTTGTTGTATTCAATGAGTTCTCTAAGCATCCTTATCACCAGTGTTTTCAGCTTTGTATCTGATAGGTTAACTATCTCTGTCTTGTTGAGTTCTTTTTCTCAGGTTTTCTTCTGTTCTTTCATTTGGGCTCTATTTCTTTGTTTCCTTAATTAGGTAGCCTACCTGTGTTTGTTTCTGTGTATTAGGTAAAGCTGCTTTGACTCCCTATCTTAGCACACCTGTAAGTTGTAAGGGGCACTATCTTAGGTATTCGCTAGGGTGGGGAAACCCACTTCACTGCTTTGCAGGTGTGTGTGTGTGTGTGTGTGTGTGTGTGTGTGTGTGTGTGAGAGAGAGAGAGAGAGAGAGAGAGAGAGAGAGACAGAGACAGAGGTCAGAGAGAGAACAATGCTGCTCCCTGGCTGCTGGAGGCTTGCCTAGCACTCACTCCATTTCTAGTCACTTCACCCACTTTGCATATGCTACTGGTGCTCTCCCAGCTATTGTCCTGGTGGTGGTTCCCAGAGTGGGTAGGTTTGCATAGTCAAGAATTGTTTGGACCTTTCAAATGGACTGCCTTGAGGGATTGGTAGTTTATTCCACTGCCCCAAGACCCACTGGTTTTTACAGCCAGAAGTTATGAGGCTTTATTTTCCCAGTGCTGGAACACTGGGCTGCATGGTCTGGCCTGGGACTGGGATTGCTTGCTCCTGAAGTATCTATCCATCCAGAGTTTTATACACCACACGAGCGTGAGGACTATCCATTCTACCAGCTGCTGCTTCTGCCACCTCTCCAGTGCTACACTGAATCCTCTCCGTCCCAGCTGCTTGGCTCCACCCCTCATTCCTGTATGGATGAATATGGCTTCTTTAAACCCTTAGTTGTCAGGCTTCCACATAGTTCAATTTTCTGGCAGTTCTGAGTGTTTTTTGTTTTGAGGTTAGTTGTGAACCTTGTGGTTGTTCAAGAAGGGGAGAACTGTACTTATGCCTCCATTTCACCAGAAGTCAGTACCTGACCATTTTAATTTGAATTTCCATGAATAAGAATATACACATCTTTTCACATTTATAAGACATATTTTACATGCTTTTTAAAATAAAATGTGTCCATTTTTCTGTTGCATGTTTCTCCTTTTCTCATGGACTTACAATAGTTCTTCATATATTCTGGAAATGAATCCTTTGCCTTTACCACACCAAAGCTTCCATCTACAAACATGTAATATCTTCATTTAGGTCTTTTATATTCTCTAGTAACATTTTTTGTGTCTTTTATGCACTTTATTCTAGGCCCATTACCAAGCACTCCTGAAGTCTCTTAACAGTTCTCATAACTTGTCAGTTGATTCTCTTGCAATCATGTTTTCAGCAAATAAATGTTTGTCTCCTCCTGTTCTACATGTGTGGTTTTTCTGACTTTCTTTTCTTATTGTATCTACTACAATCAGACCTGCAGAAAACTTCTGAGTAGTTCTGGTGATAGCGGTCATTTTGTCTTAGTCTTATCTAACAGGTTTGCTTAAACATCTCTTCATTAAGTATTTTTTTACAGGGAACATTTATCAAAATGAGGGCATTCTGTTCTAAGTTTTTACTCATTTATGGGGTTGCGTATCACCAAATCCATCTATTGAGATACGCATTATTTCTTCTTTAATCTATATATTTTGTGAATTATACCAATAGGTTTTCTATAGTTTTTAAACCAATCTTTTAATCCTGGTAAAAAGCCCTTTATAGTCATAATATATTTCAATTACTGATTTTCACATCTGTGTTTATAAGTAAAAAAAAGCCTATATGTAACTTTCTAATAAGAAAAATACACAACAAAATAAAAGTATATATGTACATACTTTTTCACTGCTCATTACAAAGAAAATGTACTGGTAAAGATATGCTTAATTTTTCTTTAAAAACTTGTGTGTAAATTGAATGTCTATAAAATGGGAACAAATGGGAAAAATAAAAACACAAAATGAACAAATGAAATACGCTTTAACTTGTTCTGCTACCTTGACTTCCAAATTGCTGATTTGATCCTCTGCTTCATTTAACCTTCTGTTTATTCCTTCCAGTGTATTCTTTTTTAAAAATCCTCACTCAAGGATATGCTTATTGATTTTAGAGAGAGGGGAAGGGAGGAAAGAGAGGAGAGAAACATTGATGTGAGAAACATTAATCAACTGCATTTTGTATGCACCCTAACTGGGGACTGAACCCACAACACAGGCATACACCCTGACCAGGAATTGAACCCATGACCTTTCATTTTGCAGGATGACCCCCAACCAAGTGAGCCACACCCACCAGGGCTGGAGCATGTTTGTCCCCCCACTTTGGCTGCCTCTCTGTTTGTTTCTATGTATTACATCCGCTATGACTCCCAGTCTTTATGGGGTGGCCTGATGTAGTAGGTGTCCTATGGAACTATGTGGCACCGTATCCTCGATGACCTGTGCTGGGTGCTCCAGGGATGTCCCTGGTGTGGGTTATATGGTCCCTCCCATTGTAATCGAGACTTGATTGCTATTGGCCCATTTGTGTATAGGGTCTACCCTCAGGCTGGCTGACGGTGAAGATCAACCCTTACTAGAGTGTAGGAGCTGTTGTGTAGGTGCTGAACACTCAGGATGCAATCTGCCTCAGCAGGGTGGTATTTGCCAATATCTCTCTTTGGATATGCTGCTTGTGAAGCTAACTGGATCCTGCTCTGATGTTGTCTGAAGTTGGCCATTGGGTGTGCTGCTTCTGGGGCCTCTAGAATGGGTATATGGTGCAGTTCCATATCAGACACTGCACGTTACTAGCCCTGGGCAACATGTTTGGAGCTACATCATGAAACACAGTTTGTGGGTGCCTCTGCTGGGCCTGGGTGTGCACGAGAATGACCAAGCAGAGCACCAAGGTCCACTTTTACCAGCACTAGACCCAGGGGCAGGTCAGCAAAAGTCCTTAGGAACCCTGCAGTCCACCTCCACCTGCCTCCACCTGCCTGCTGTCTCTTAGACTCAGTCACTGGAAGAGCCTCTCGAGATACTCTAAGTGGCATAAGGTAGGTTGTCAGAGAGAGAAGTGTTCTCCAGATCTACACAGGTTCAATCAGGGTGCCAGTGCTGGGTCTGAGGACATTTAGCAAATGTCCCAGGGTATACTAAGTTAAGCTGCCACCTGCTGCATGCTTGCATACCTTTGGGGTGGGAATCTCAGGGATTTGTCAAGATGAAGCCAGCAGAATTTATTTGGCCTAAACATACCAAGATTTTGTAGCATGAAGGGAAGGCTCTGCAGTGGTTGAGTGTGTAAGGAAAAAATTTCCCGTTCTAGAGCCACACAACTTAGTTTGTCTCAGATTCTGCCAGAAACCTAATCTCAGTAGGGAAGGGCCAATGGGAGTCAAGAGAAGGAGAGATGCCAGGCAGGTCTAGGGAAAGTTGGAGGATGGGGCTCCTGCCCCAGAGCCACATAACTGAGAATCTGTCCCAGATTCTGCCCAAACCACAACAGGGTGGTGCCACCAAGAGTCAAGGGGGTGGGGCTGCTGGGAGCTTAGAGAGTGGAGCTAGTGGATCTACTGTGAGAGTGAGGTGTCAGTGAGAATCACAATAAAGGGAGGAGAATGGCCCCAGCTCCTATGTCACTAATTCAGTCACTAACAACCTGTGAGTCTGCCCAAAATGCTACACCCTCTCCTTAGCAGGGCAGAAGCTCTGCAAGATGGGCCGACAGGAAAACCAGAGGGTCAGGCAATTGTTTTCCCCCAGGCTGAGGTTGCACAAAGGGGCATGATCCACCCAAGAAAGATGGCATCTGTGGTTCAGTGAAGTGACTCAGCACGGGATCTCAGGGGTTTTCCCCTCAACTCTCTACCCAGAGCCACAAAACCCAGTCTCTCCTCACATGACTCTAGTCTGCCCCACCCTCCCTCCACCAGAGCCCAGGGTGAATGGATGCAAAAGAAATTAAATTATGTGCTGGCCCTTTAAGAGGGCACCTATATTTCTAGCAGACTCCTGTCTCTCCCTGGTGTACAGAAACCCTACTACTTTTCACAGCCAGATGCTATGTGGATGCTTCTTCCAGGTTCTGGTGCATTGTGCTGGGGAGGTCAGCTTGGGCTTGAAACCCCACATTTCTCAGGGGGAACCCTCCACAGCTGAGATAGCCCTCTGGAACCTCAGCTGCTGCCTGTGGGAATAAGGCTAGACTTCTTCCCATCTCACTTCTTATCAGTGTTGATATAGCTCCTTCTGTAAATCCTTGGTTATAAGACACCCTTCAGCTAGTCTTCAGTTGGTTATCCAGGTTGATTGTTCTATATTTTAGTTGTAATTCCATTTTGGTTCTGGGAGGAGGTGAGTGTAGCTTCTACCTACTCTGCTGCCATCTTGTAATCTCTTACTTTATTCTTTATTAGTTTCCTAGAAGCTTAGAACATTTGTGCATTCAGTTTAATGAATGAAACAAAAAATAAAATAAAGTTTCTTTTTAAGATAGGTTCTATTAAATCTTTCAACAAAGTTTTCTGATTATGTTAACCAGAGTTTCAAAGTTGAGGTTTTTTTAAAGTGGGTTTTCTCAAGGTATCCTCTACCATCATGAAATCAATTTGCCCTAATGACAATATGATGGGTTCATGAGTAGTTCTAGAGCCAACCGACCTCTCTAGGACTTCTGATTAGATATGTGCTGCTTAGAGGTCCCTTTTAGATCACTACTCTTCAGGTGCTGGCAGGCAGTCATTCTTAGGAACAGAAAGTACTGTTGCAGAACAGGGCCAAAGAGGGGTATGATATACTATTACTGAAAGGATCCCCTACTAGGTTCGCTTGTCTACCACTAGAGGAAAGACATCTCTCAATGCCAGAGATTTGTGCAAAGGAAAGGAAATGTTTATTTAAAGCTATACAGACTTAAAGTAGTGACCTAATGTCTTCATCAAAATATCAAAGTCCTTTAGGATACCACACACACACACAGTGCTTCCTTCTCCCTCTGCCCAGTCCAGGTACCGTATCTCAGGAAAAGAAGCACATGTCTGTGATTCAGGTTGTCAGCACCATCAGCTGCGTCACCATTTAGGATCTCCAGCTAATCCAAACCCAACTGGCACCTTCTCATGGCCTATTGGCAAGAGTTCTTTCACCTTTCTTCCACGCAAAGTCTCTCCTGCTTCCTAGAACACATGGCTAAAGGGAGCACCCCAAAGCTGCATGGTCCTCTTCTACCAAAGCTGCAGGGGTCCCCAGTCTGGCAAAGCCACGTGGTTCTCTTCCCAATGGCTGCCATGTCTGGGTTTAAATCCCTGTGCCAATCTTCCTCTGTACCCCCATTTCCAACTCCTCCTACAATCAGTTACACCTGCCAGCACTCCTGTATTATTCCAAGTTTACTGGGCTGCCATTGTGAGTCTGAGCAGGTGTGGCCCCATGTGATGGAGCCAATCTTGTCCAAGTTCTCACGCAGGCACTGTAACCCGGGGTACCTGCCCCCCAGTTACATCTTGGGTGGAAGTCCCTTCTATACCCCTGGCTCAGAGCATGACCAGAGCTATTTAACATATCTATGCAACCAGTTAAAGGCTATAGATATGTTAAATGACCATGCCAGAGGTTAGCTACAAAGCTGTGGCTGTACAAAACAGCCCTGCATGTTCCTGCTCCATGTGTCCCTTCCCCCAACTCACACCTGTGGTGGGAAGGGGTGAGGACATCCTTTGTATCTTTCTAATATTTCCTGGACACCCTGAGTTCTGGACCCCATTCCAAATCCCTGTTTGGGGCCCCCTCTTGGCTGCACACTGTTTCAGTATCATTTTGGAAGAAAGTGTCTTCCATGACTTAGACTTGTTCTCAATGAAGTCCAAATATCCTGTTGCTTTCTCTCTCTCCAAACAAATTAGTTTGATTTGTTTGGTCCATTAGAGTTTGCTTCATAAGTCAGAAAACAGAATTTCGATTAAAAAAAATTTCAGCAATGTTATTTGTGTAGGCTGAAATACTAAAAGAAAAGAAGAAATCCTCTTACATCAGAAAACCTTCCTAAAATATACACAATTCAATTTCATGAATGGTGGTGTATATCACCATCAGCGAAAAGATGGCACTGATAAGCATAATAATCAGACTTAGCTATAAGATCATAAGCACTTATAATCTCTCCTAGCCAAAGACAGTAACAGTGGTTCTAATTAGAAACTATGAACAAAATACAAAATAAACAGAATCACTTTAGTCTTATACTCTTTTTTTAAAGAACCTAACATGCAGGTCACCAAAATAACCCCTAACACATTATGACTAAAGACCAATATTTCATGATGATTTTTTGAAAAACTATTTCACTATAAAAAACCCAAAATTTTTCTGTCAAATAAATATATTATTTTACAACAAAAAAAAAAAGAAAGAAAAATGAGACCTGCAGAGAGAAAACAGCACAGATTTTTAACTCAAATAGCAGAGCCTGGGATTAATTTTTAAAGTTTATTTCTCAATTTCAAAACTCACTAGTGGAATAAAGAGCTTAATATAGGTATGCAAAAAGGAAGCCCCCATGAGGTTTTCACCAGGATGAAAGGGGATTAGCTTTGTAGTTCTTATAATCTTCTTCACAGAAGAATGCAATTTCAGTTTCATTGGCTGAAAAAAAGAAAAATTGAAAATTATTTTAATATGAAACTGGATTTAAAACAAGTATAAGAAACACACATTACTTTGATTCAGTGCTGTAGATACTTAAAGTGAGAAAGATGAGTTCTTTCTTTGGCTTCACATTTCACCAAATCAACAAGAAGTATAAATTGAAGTTATAAGAATCTAGAATTCAAATAATTTAATGTTAAAAGAAAAATACACACAAAAAAATTAAAAACAAGAATTAAGAATCTGGCTTTCAGGAAACCATAAATTTGCTCATTTATAGTCCTCTTAAGAGTCCTAGAAAATAACAAACCTTTGTGTATTTTTTTAAAATTTGCTACTCAATTACTGAAGGAGGAACTCTTTTTTCCTCTGAAATTAGCCTGTAGGTATAATAATTTAATACTCAGAGGATCAGTAGAATATTTTACAGATCACTTTACATTCTCCCTCATGACCCATCAAAATATGTGTCTGAAGAAGTTAATTTTTTGCCTGCTTATGATTAATTCATAAGGCTTCAACAATATGCAAAGTGAAAGACACAAATTGGCTTCTACCGTAATACCTTCAAATACCTCTAATTATTCACAGGGGATATAGCACAGCTAAAGGACCCACAAGGGTTCAGAGAAGTCACAATTCTTTCAACCTAGCAGGTCAAGGACTCTGTCTTCTAAAACAATAAGTCAGCAACATTATTAATTCAGACTGGAGACAAAGCTGATGGAAAAAGCCTTCCAATTATTAAACATGCAATTCTTTAAGGTGTTGTGCCAACAAGTTTCACATTCGTTTTTTAAATTAAATCAGAAGTTAATAAAGTCTGCTTAGCTTTTACAAAAAGAGCAAAAGCGCCTTCAGAATGTATAAAACAGACAAGATTATTTGTAATGAATACTGATCACTCAATTAACATATCCTCAAAAATCAGAGAAGTAAAACTCTTCAAGCCAAATAAATAGGATAATAAGAAGGGACGCCAAGGATTAACACCTGGTTTACAACTCTCATCTAATTATTAGACTTTGCCACAGGAGAAGAAAATAAAAAACTTAGCATGATATTTCATTTAAAATGTTTTCACTGGTTTTAAGAATATGAATGTATCTCAATTGTAAATTACCCATTCTCATTACAGAAATGTTGAAAGAAAATAAAGTCACCCAGAGACCAGTCCATTAAACACTACATGAAGATCAATCTTGATGAAAATCAGATTGCAAACTCTCATCACAGTGAGCCTTGGAGAGCAAGGGGGAGGATATAACAGAGAAAAACTGGAAATCAATGGGGAGGGGTACATTTAGTTAAACTGTACCCCCCAAAAAAGCATTTAAAAGAATGAGTAAGAGGCTCCACACTTGGAATTAGTGAAATGTTGAAAAGAGGCTTCAAAAAATCCAATATTCAAAGATAAGATATTGAGATCTATCCTTTATATAATAAAGCTCTCCTGAAGTTTACTTTTTGAAGGGAAGCAAACCCAAAAGTAGACTTATATAATTTGCAAGTAATTCTAACCATCCTTCTAATGGAGAATGAGCAAAAGCACCCTGTTCTTAACCATCGCAACACAAGGTTTTATCTATGACATGCTATTTATACACAGAACTTTACATAGTGCTTTGCTCACACAGCACTTCACTCAACATACGCTAACTGTAATCACAACATTCCCTTACTGTAGTTCACATTTGTCTGTACCCCTTTTGAGAAACTGATATATCATACAGCTGTTCAGTACAGTTCTAATAGGTTCAGAATAAGCTATATAAAGGAGGGACAGACAAAGCATTTTTGTTTTGACAGTAGGTTCTCGTAGGTCTAATTACCTTATAGATCAATTCATTATTCATATAAAGTATTTATGCCATCTCTCACAATACAGGCGCAAAATAAGATCATCTAAGATAAACATTTTACTTTCAGATGAATGCTTTTTTTTTTTTTTTCAGGAAAACTAGATTGATAAGTGAATTAAACTAAAATATTTCAGGTTGATAAAAATTTTATCCCTAGTAAATTCAAAAACAACACAAATTAAAAGTTACTATGAATTTTCAAAAGTAGAAAAAGGATTTTAAGCTTTAGAAATATCCTCAAACAGAAATAGAATATAATGTTTTTAAAAACCTGTAAAACTCTGTTGAAAATGAGAGAATAATTTCATGTACTTATATTGCAAATTTAGTTGTCCATTAAAGTAAAAATGAACTACAAAAGACTTTCAAAATTCTACATAATCACCCTTTCCACCATTTTCCCTTAAATTCTTGCTTCCCAAATTCTATTTAAAATGGCTGGGAAAGCACCTCAGGAAGTCTGCCTCACGCTGGCCCCCAGGGCACCTGACTCTAAATTAAAAGCGCTGCAGGCAGCAGTGCACTCGGCGCCTTAGCGTGTGAATCTGCAATGAACACACAATCTAAAAATCCAATAAACAGGCTGCCAGTCCATCCCTTTGTCTTACTATCAAATGAAATGAAGCAAGAGCCCTCCACATACACTTGTGGATCATTTTAATTCTGACTTTCAAGTTTAATGGCATGAACACAAGGCAGAACATTCAAACTTTGGCTATGAAATCAATTTTATGTTTCCAAACAGGTCAGACACACACACATACACATTTAACAAGAAATAATAATGGTTTTAAATAAAATATGAAAAACCAATTTTAAATGTAAAATCTCAAGGAAAATTAAATGCAATATACTTAAAACTCAAATAGCACCTCAATAGACTGGTCAAATGACCAGGGTTCACTGCCTAGTTTCCAAGACTGAGCCTCATACTATCAGCAGTGGAGTAGTGTGAGGCACAGGCACTGCTGTCTGAGAAAAGATAGACACATCTACACTGACTTTGTGGTACGGACCATTAATGATCAGGGCAGATTGTAATGTGAAAATAACTACAGATTACTGGCAAAAAAAAAATATGCAGGAAGAGGTGGGTGTGGTTTCTGCAACATCTAAGACCCAAAAGACAAAGTTCACCCTCTCTCCTGCTCCAGGAATATATCCCACCCTTCCAATTTTCATAAAAGCCTAATCTACACATATTTCAAAACTGCTGGCAGAGGAGTTACATTTGTAAATTGTCACCGAAGGCCAACAATCTAGCAACGAGGTTCCCAACTACCATGGTTTTTTGTTTCATATTTGCTCCAAGTGTCCATTTTAGATCAGCTGACAGAGATTTCAAACTCCGGTTTGCAGCAAACAAATAGTGAAACAAATCTGACCTTTGACAGACAGAACCTGTGCCTGTGGTTTCCACAATGGCGAGGGGAGGGTTAAAAACAGAGAATAATCTATCGGAGGCTCACAATGGCCTCTGCTCTGCAATCCCCAATTTTATTCCCTGAACCTACTGCCTCCTTTACTGAGTCCCAGGCTATGGCTGTTATGATGTGGATGTTAAGAACAGCCACCTTAACATGCTGGAAATACAAATCAAACATGATCCTGATAGAGATATGGGAGGCAAGGCACCCTACATTGTTTGCTATATGCAGGAGACAACCAAAGGTGCCAGGCACAAAGGGCTCTGGCTGTGGGCAGACGACAGCAGTGACACACAAAATGAAACCAAAGCACAAGAGAGTTTTGGAATTATTACAGGATCTGGCTTGACATGAACTCTTCCCCCAGATCAGCACTTACGGTATGGCCCATTATGTCTTGCTTTAAAATTTTCCAATAAAACACAACCTGCTTTAAAAGAGTTTCCCTGACACAATTTCTTTTCTAAACCAGAGAGGATTCAAAAGATATAATAGTTGTAGAATATAGCAAAACAAAAGGTAAAATATCACCAGAAAAACCTTACAGGCAAATTTATTACTTAGGGGAATTAATCCATAAAATTACAACTGTTAAAAAACAGGGTAAAATTCTGTAAATTCTAAGTAACAATTCTAGGTAAAGCCTTCTTCTTCCTTCCACAAAGCAAATCTTTTTACTTATGCATTTTAGCACTAAGTCCACAAACAAAAACTTCCTCCGTAGTCAGCCAGAATATACAATTGGGATCTGCAATGCAGATTAAAGGCCAGAGTAGGAACTGGAGAATTTCTCTGTGATAAAAGAAATCTTCAAACAAGTTTGTTCCCTTAACTTTCCCCTTCACAGTCTTTCTTTTTCCTTTCATGAATGCTGCAGAAAAGTCATAATGATAAATTTGTTACAGTGGCATTATTCCCATGGCAACTGGCACTGATAGCAGAGTGACAGTTCCACAGCAAGATCAAGTGGTAACAAGGGAGAGTGATGAATTGGAATTTTTCTCTCAAACCTCTTAAAAACCCAACCAGACATGGCACCAAGGGAGGGCAAATTCCCTGGGAAAAATCACACAATTCAAGGACCATCTTTACAACTCTACTCCCACTCAGAATTTCCTGTAGCTCCCCAGAGACCTCCTTCCTCTGTGAAAGTGTGGCTTGTTCTCCAGGGTACACCAACCCTGCTCTAGGCGACAGAGAGGACTGTGCAGAAGAGCGAACTGTCTGGGCACTGACTGAAGCTGCCCCCACCAGGGTTGCAGGCTTGCCAGGCAGGAGGGCAATGGAAGCTCTTGTACGGCCCTGAAACTAGTGGAGAACTCATGAAAGGTGTCTGATTCTGAACAAAGGCCTATCACCTGGAAACAAGAAAGACAAAAAAGATGGATTTGATTCTCACCTTTACAAGTGGTTAAGTACAGAAATTTGAAATCAATAACAAAGCAACAACTCAATATTTAAATTTATTCAAAACATTTTCCAATTGCCTTCTCCAAAAAGGTTTTTAAATAAAGTATGTTTGAGGGCCTTTACATGCATTCCTCCAGATGCTTTCATTCTTCTACTCATCCCTCAGACAGCCCTCTCAAGTCAGATTAATTATTTGTTTTGTTTCATAGAAATCTAAGTTTGGAGAGGTTGAATGGCTTACCGAGAGGTCACAAAGCAAGTAAAATGCAGAGCCTTCATTCAGATCAATTTTCTCCAATTTTAGGACTTTATTCTTTACAAGTAATATATTTAATGTATATGTAAACTATATAAAAATTTAATTTATAAGAATTAAGTAATATGGAGAAGAAAGAAAAAAATCAATGTTTAGCAATACCACCTCCCAGAGAAACCATTTCTATAATGTTGTCAAATGATCTTTTTTCCATATACACATACAGACCTGTCAATATATACATTTTTAAACAATAAAGGTATCACACAATGTATTGTATTTCCAGTCAATAACTAAAGTTGTACATCAGTGATTCACACACAGGGAAGGTGAGAGAAGACACTGTCACCTCTCTAAAGATACATCACCACCGCGCAGGAGTTAGAGAGCTTGAGGAAGCAGCTTCTGTTGGCTTGGTGACAGACATGACAGCACTTTAAGTCTGAGGCAGTCTTATTGGTCAAACTGACCAACAGAAAGTTACAGGTAATGCACACTCCCAACAACAGTTTGGAAGAGTATCCATTTCCCAACATTGCCACATTCTTCATGTCTGCAAGTCATAATTATTGCTGGTCCAAGGTCACTCAAACAGTAAGTGGCAGATCAGGTGGTGAACACAAGCACTCTGGCTCCAGGCTCTAATTCCTGGCCACTAGACTGGTATACTACAGCATACTACATACAACAGAATCATTATGGTACAAATACTTTGTCATAGTTTATTGCTTCTCCTTTGACTCTGTTCATATTGTTTTTAAATATGGTCAACTCTTTCATTTCTCCCCACTTCACGGAAGCCCTTCATGGGGCTCTGACTTCATGGTTATATTTAGAGAACTCTTCCGCTCCCCAAGATTATAAAACTATTGGGCTACATCTTTAACTTTATATTATAACACTTAATCCATCTAGAATT
Organism: Artibeus jamaicensis; assembly: GCF_021234435.1. Classification (NCBI taxonomy): domain Eukaryota; kingdom Metazoa; phylum Chordata; class Mammalia; order Chiroptera; family Phyllostomidae; genus Artibeus; species Artibeus jamaicensis. The sequence continues at coordinate 113,388 of NW_026521867.1, read as the reverse complement.
TATTATGGAATAAAGACTGAGATAAAAATTTTTAATTTTATTTTCCCAAATGCTTTGACAATGAGCCTGACATCATATTCTGGCTAATTTATTATTTCCCCACTTATGTGAGTTGCCAAAAATTGATCAACCTGTAAAATCTTACTTGTTTTAGTTTGTTTTTGAATTTTCCAGTCTTATCCACAGATCTGTCAATTCCTACATCAATACTAGTCTGCTACATTCTTTATAGCTTTATGCTCTTAGGGGCCATCTGCCTCTATAATACAGGTGCCACCTGCTATAATAACATAATAGCATTTGAAGAAATAAATGCTAAAGTAAAAAATTGTTTTTTTCAAATAATAGCAATCAATCTTATATATATATGGTCATTCTTGTATATTCAGAACATGGAAAGACATTAATCTAGGAAATACTGTAGACATCGAAAACAAGTCTAAGATTTCATAACATGCTATTTAAAAATCCTATTTAAATTGTAAGATGCATTGGGAACTCACTTTAGCCACATGTAACACTCAAAAGTGAATAAGTGACATTTATGACTAAAATAACTCAACACCTGTCAAAAAAAATGTAAGTCTTCCTCACTGGACCTCACTAAGAGTGCTCCTCAACCAGTGCATATAAATAATTATGAAGTGTGACTCATGATGCTTCTTTAGAGTCACTGAACACAAAGCTCTGTCAGAGGTACAATGCCTTCCTTCACCAGCTCACACCTCTTAAAATCTTCACTCCTGTGGCCAAATAATCTTTAAGTGTAGATATCAGTAGAATTAGAGTGACCTCTAATGGTCACAAAATATGTAACATAGTATTCTTTAAACTAGAACTACATGCCTTTGTCAGGGTGAAATGCTAAATCAGTCCATTTTTCAACTTTCCACACTAGTCTCCTATTTGAAATCCCATGGCTTGGTTGGCCCTGAGTGACTCTGACAAGTATCAGAAACCATGCTGCATATTCTACAAACAACATCTCACTTCATCATTCCACATCAGTTCTACTGGGTCTCTCAAACCATCAGTTCAAATGATGCTGATAAGAGTAAGCAGGTTATTGAGTAATAACCTCTCAATTACTTAAAATAACCCTCAGTAGAATTCTGAGCATACCTTCCAAAAAGAACTATCTGCATTCAGAACATTTAGAGAGCAGATAACCACTGCCCTCAGTCAAATGGTCTGAATGTATATCATCCCTGTCCTTCTCCTCTGAATAATTATCAGGGAGTGTGAAGGGCACCAAGGGTAGCATTTAATTTGTGGTGAGTTATCCAAATCTAATCAGACAGGCGATCCCACACAGCCCAGCACCTTGTGGGCATTGCACAGCACTTGTTCTTACCAATTCCAGCTGCTTTCAGAGTACTGTCTTCTTTCAATAAGAGTCTGTCGTCATCTTCCAAACTCATCACAATTTCATTTGTCTAGAAAGAAAGAAAATCTGCACTTTATCAGTACTTCTACGTGCTTCATATTTGGTAAGATTTCTCAGAGACACAGAAGTGTTACTTCAGGTCATAGCAATAATCAAGCCATATTCTACTCACATCATTGTAAGGAGAGAAGTGAACAGATAGTGAGTATTTACAAAGCACACACACTGTGAAAAGCACTAGGGGGACAGTGCTGTAGCACAGAGCTTTGGAGCTCAAGCTGGGTTAAAATTCAGGCTCCACCAATGTCCAGATGTATGCTCTCAACAAACTACATAGCCTCTCTTAGACCAGTTTCCTTATCTGTAAAAAAAATGGGGAAAAGAATACATCTTCTCTATTGCTTTGTGGTGAGGATGAAATGAGATGAAGTATCAGTCACATAGCAAGAACTCTGGGAATGTCTGGCGAAGATGGAGGTGGAGGTAGATATATTTTGCCTCCTCGCACAATCAAAAGAAGGAAAACAAAAAAATTTAAAAACAAAAAACAGCCACAACTGCCAGAAAACCCAACTGTATGAAAGTCTGACAACCAAAGAATTAAAGCAGAAACATTCATCCAGACTGGTAGGAGGGGCAGAGATGGGCAGCTGGGGCAGAGAGGCTGAGTGCTGAGGCAACAACTGGTGGACGTGGCAGTCCCACATTTGCATGCAGATAAACTAGTGTGGAACAACTGGAGAGCAAGACAGACTGCAAAACCCAGGGTTCCAGCATGGGGAAATAGAGCCTCAAAAACTCTGGCTGTAAAAATCTGCAGGGATTGCGGTGGCAGAATAAACTCCCAGCCTCACAGGACAGTTTGTTGGAGAGACCCACAGGATCCTAGAATATACACAAGCCCACATACCCAGGAATCAGTATCAGAGAAGCCCATTTGCTTGTGGGAAGCAAGGGAAGTAACTGAAAGCCAGCCAAGAGCTGAGCAAGTGGCACTGTTCCCTTTCAGAACCCTCCCCAATATACAGTACCACAATGGTGGAAGTGGGCTGCACGGCTCTGGTGACCACCTAAGGCTCCACCCCTTACAACACGACAGGTGCACCAAGACAAAGAAATATTGCCCAAATGAAAAAACAGGTCAAAGCTCCAAAAAAATACAACTAAGCAATGAAGAGATAGCCAACCTATCAGATGCACACTTCAAAACACTGGTAATCAGGATGCTCACAGAAATTATTGAGTACAAATACAAAATAGAGGAAAAAGTGAAAGCAATGAAAAGTGAAATAAAGGAAAATGTATAGGGAACCAACAGTGATGGGAAGGAAAACGGAACTCAAATCAACATTTGGAGAAGGTAGAAATAAACATTCAACCAGAACAGAATGAAGAAACAAGAATTCAAAAACAAACCCCCAAATGAGGAGAGGTTTAGGAACCTCCAGGTTCAACTTTAAACATTTCGATATCCAAATCATAGGGATGCCAGAAGAAGAAGAGGAAGAGCAAGAAACTGAAAACTTTTTTGAAAAAATAATGAAGGCGGAGAACTTCCCCAATCTGGCGAAGGAAATAGACTTCCAGGAAGTCCAGGAAGCTCAGAGAGTCCCAAAGAAGGTGGACCCAAAAAGGAACACACCAAGGTGCATCATAATTACATTAGCCAAGATAAAAGAGAAGGAGAGAATCTTAAAAACAGCAAGAGAAAAGGAGACAGTTACCTACAAAGGAGTTCCCATAACTCTCAGCTGATTTCTCAAAAGAGACCTTGCAGCCAAGAAGGGGCTGGAAAGAAGTATTCCAAGTCATGAAAGGCAAGGACCTACATCCAATATTGCTGTATCCAGCAAAGCTTTCTTTAGAATGGAAGGGCAGATCAAGTGCTTCTCAGATAAAGTCAAATTCAAGGAGTTCATCATCACCAAGCCCTTATTATACAAAATGTTAAAGGGACTTATCTAAGAAAAAGAAGAGGATCAAAACTATGAACAGTAAAATGACAACAAACACAAAACTATCAACAATTGAACCAAATAAATAAATAAAAACAAACTAAGCAAACAACTACAACAGGAACAGAATCACAGAAATGGAGATCACATAAAGGGTCATCAGTGGGGAGGTGGAGGAGAATGGGGGAAAAGGTGCAGGGAATAAGATGCATAAATGGTAGGTACAAAATAGGGGGAGGTTAAGAATAGTATAGGAAATGGAGAAGCCAAAGAACTTATATGTATGACCCATGGACATGAACTAAAAGGAGGGGGGAATGTTGGGGGGCTCAGTGCAGAGGGGAGGGGAATACAGGGGAGAAAAAATGGGACAACTATAATAGCATAATCAATAAACTATATTTTAAAAAGGAACTCTGTTAGCTCTTAAGTGTTTTCTTGTTGCCGCTACTTCCGCCGGCATCATCATCATCATCATCATCATCATCATCATCACCATCATCTCATTCTCACATTATTCCAGGACAAATCAGAAAGGCTGAGAAACAGGCCGAGAGTACATGGCTGGTCAGCCATGGAACCAAGGTCTGAGCTCTGACACGTTTGACTTCTGAGAGATACAAGTTTACCTTGATGGCCAAAGCTATCGAGATAATTAAACCTTAGCTAATTAAACACTTGATCCCCTCCAAGGAGGACATACTGAGGATCCAGAGACACATGAAAAGATGCTCAATATCGCTAGCTATCAGAGAGATGCAAATTAATACCACAATGAGATACCACTTTACACTGGTCAGAATGGCTATCATAAACAAAGCAAAAAACAGTAAATGTTGGAGAGGTTGTGGGGAAAAGGGGACCCTAGTTCGCTGTTGGTGGGATTTCAAACTGGTACAACCACTATGGAAAACAGTATGGAATTTTCTCAGAAAAATAAAAATGGATCTGCCTTTTGACCAAGCAATTCCACTGCTAGGATTATATTCTTGGAACCCTGAAACACCAATCCAAAAGAACCTATACACACCATAGCAGCACAATTTACAATAGCCAAGTGTTGGAAACAACCTAGGTGCCCATCGGTAAATGAATGGATTCAAAAACTATGGTACATTTACACAATGGAATTCTATGCAGCAGAAAGAAAGAAGGAGCTCCTACCCTTTGCAACAGCATGGATGGAAGTGGAAAGCATTATGCTGAGTGAAATAAGCCAGGCATTGAAAAACAAATACCATATGATCTTACCTTTAACAGGAACCTAAACAACAAAACAAACAAGCAAGCAAAATATAGCAAAAGACCCTGAAATACAGAACAGGCTCACAGGGACCAGAGGGGAGAGGGGAGGGAATTTCAGGGGAAAAGGGGAAGGATTCACAGGAACAAGTATAAAGAACACATGGACAAAAACTAACAGGGGTGGAAATGGGAGGGAGGTGGGGAGCACTGGGGAGGTGGGCTGGGATGGGAGTAAAAGACAGAAAACTGTACTTGAACAATAATTAAATTTTTAAAATAAATTAAAAAATAAAATGAAATAAACACTTGATCCCAAGTCATATTAACTGTCACATTTCTCTGTGTGACTTGGGGTGGTGGTGGATGAGTCTGGTCTCCAATAATATTTACAAATCCAATTTAAAGTCCTAAATATAGGAGAAAATTTTGAGTTGACATCTGCCCCTAAAAAGCATACAGAGGTGACCACTAGTTGTATAAACAGTATCACTTGTCAGCCAGAATGCAGCTGGGCAGCAACATATTCTATTTCTAGAAGGTGGCTGAGAGGCAGCATCGACAGAAGGCCTCTCAGCAGCCAAAGAAAAGCTAGAAGCCAGGCTCCACAGGCCACAACCTCCCTCACAAGAGAGCACAGAGGCTTGACCTCCAGAACACACAGATCAAAAAAAGAAAAAAAACTTTATTAAAAAGCCATTTTAGAATAGGTAACACATACTCATAATACATACAATTCTCTAAGCATATATGGACAGAGTGAAAATAAGTCTCCCCTATCCACCAGCTCCATGGCACTTCTCCACAGAACTGGTACTAATTCCTGTGTGCCGCACAGAGACTGTCTTGCATGTGTGTACATGTAGGCATAGATGTATGTGCATGTAAATGTCAAGTAAATACTAGCATATCACATGATGTGTTCTCACACTTTACTTTTTTCCCCTAAAATATAGCTTAAAACATTTCAAAATCCGTTTAAGAGCTACCTCATAATTTATCAAGACTGCAGCACATTCCATTGAAGAAACACACAGACACACACAAAGTCCCCATTGATGGCATTTAGGTTAGCAATCTCTTGTTACCACAAACAAACCTGCAATAAATATCCCTGTGCATGTATGTACACATTTTATCTGTAAGATAAATCCTGGAAGTAGAAATGTTCGGTCAGAGAGTACTGGAAACTTTTATTTTGAAAATTTTTATTTTGACAAACTTTAATTTGTTAAGTTACTCTCCAGACAATTGTACCAATTTACATGAACACTACCACATCCTTGCTGACACATTATATTATCAAAACCTTCTGATCTTTGCCAACTTAATAGATATAAATTAAATGTAGTTTTCATTTGTATTTATTTTATTATGGGTAAAGTCTGAATATTTTCTGCTTTTTAATTAACTTGTAGGATAATTTTTAAATAGGATTGTAGAAAATCATTATATACTAAATATACATATTATATTTAGTACCATTATATACTAAAAAAATTAGGCCTTTTCCATAAGTCAGAAAATTTTCCCTCAGTTTCCCTTTGTTCTTTGATTTTTCTGTAGCATTTCTAAATAGAAGCGCTGAATGGTTTTTGAGTAAATAATTAATAAAATAAAATTCTTCTTATGGTTTTTGGGTATTCTATCTTACTTAGAAAGACCTTCACTCAAAAATTACTTTTAAAATTCCATGTTTACTTCAAGTATTTTAATTAATTTAATTCTTTAAATTTTTAATTAGGAGAAATATCAAACATGCAATGTAGAGAACAGTACAATGAACCCTCCATGCACCCATCACCCAGCTGGGACAAATCACCCACTCCTGTTCCATCTGTTTCATCTCTGTCCACATGTACGGGCTTCATTTTCCATTTAAGCCATTAACCCAATGGGTATTTATTTCAGTATAAAGAAAAGGATTTGGATTAAACTTAACCATTTTCTAGATGTCTGCACAGTTGTCCCAATAACATTTACTAAATCCTCCATAGATTTGAAATGCCATATTTTCTCTAAACTAACTTCCCATATATATTTGGTCCATTGTTGGAATTTCAATTTTATGCTATGAAACTAACAGTTCATATAACAGCACCACACTGTTTTAATTATTATAGTTTTACAGTATGTCAAATTTATGCTATAGCCACTCATTTCTCTTATTTTCCTAACTATTCTTCATTATTTATATTTTACATATTAGTTTTATAATCAGCTTAGTATATATTCATACATTTATGTATATATGAATATTCATATATATGAAACTGCTGTTAGGGTTTTGTTGGGGTGGCATTAAATTTGTAAATGAATAAAGACCTAACAGCTTCATACTGCATATTCACCCCCAAAATATCCTAAGCATTTCTATTTAAGTCTTATTTTGGACCCCTCTTCAAATGTTATACTTTTTAAAAAAATTAAATTGAGGTAAAATATCACATAAATAAAATGTACATATCTTCAGGTGTTCAGTTCAATCAGCCTGGACAACTAAATACCATTACTGACATCTCAAGGTTTTCTTCTTAAAGATCTAGTGCATTTCATATAAAGTTTATTTCAGAGTTCTTCCCTTCATAAACTTTTTTAAAAAATATACTTTATTTATTATACCATAACAGTTGTTCTATTCCCCCTTCATTCCCCTCCACCCTTCACACCGCCTCCTCCACCATTCCCCCCCTTTAGTTTATGACCACATGTCTCAAGTTCTTTAGATTCTATATTTCCCATACCATTCTTGCCCTCCCCTATCTATTTTCTACCTACCATCTATGCTACTTATTTTCTGTACCTTCTTCCCCCTTCTCCTTCTCCCATTCCCCTGTTGCTAACACTCCATGTGATCTTCATTTCTATGGTTCTGCTCCTCATCTAGGTGTCCTCTTAGTTTGCTTTTGTTTTAGGTGTGGTTATTAATAACTGTGAGTTTGCTGTCCTTTCACTGTTCATCTTTTTTATCTTCTTTTTCTTAGGTAAGTTCCTTTAACATTTCATATAATAATGGCTTGGTGATGATGAACTCCTTGAATTTGATCTTATCTGAGAAGGACTTTATCTGCCCTTCCATTCTAAATGAAAGCTTTGCTGGATAAATCAATCTTGAATGTAGGTCCTTGGATTTCATGACTTGGAATACTTCTTTCCAGCCCCTTCTTGCCTGTAAGGTCTCTTTTGAGAAATCAGCTGACAGTCTGATGGGAACTCCTTTGTAGGTGACTATCCCCTTATCTCTTGCTGCTTCTAGGATTCTCTTCTTCATTTTAATCTTGGGTAATGTAATTATGATGTGCCTTGGTGTGTTCCTTCTTGGGTCCAACTTCTTTGGGACTCTCTGAGCTTCCTGGATTTCCTGGAAGTCTATTTCCTTTGCCAGATTGGGGAAGTTCTTAATTATTTGTTCAAATGAATTTTCCACTGGTGGCTGCTCTTCTTCCCCTTCTGGTATCCCTATAATTCGGATGTTGGAGCGTTTAAAGATGTCCTCGAGGTTCCTAAGCCTCTCCTCATTTTTTTTTGAATTCTTGTTTCTTCATGCTTTTCTGTTTTGTCATTTTTTTCTTCCTTCTGGTCCACTCCCTTGATTTGAGTCCCAGTTTCCTTTCCATCACTATTGGTTTCCTGTGCGTTTCTCTTCATTTCAATTAGTTTAGCCTTCATATGTTCCTCTAATTTTTGACTAAAATCAACCAGTTCTATGAGCATCCTAATCACCAGTGTTTTGAGCTGTGCATCTGAAAGTTTGGCTATTTCTTCATCACTTAGAGTTATTGGCTCTGGGGTTTTGAGCTGTTCTTGAGCCATAATGTTTTGCTGTGTTTGCACCTGTTAGGTAAGAGCGGTGGAGCCTCAGGTGTTCACCAGGGCGGGGCCACCCAGGTTGCTGGGTTGTGATGCTATATGTGGGGGCGGGGTCATAGAGGGAGCAATAGAGGTCCCCTCTGCTGCTTCCCACCACTGGGGCCTCCGCGCAGTCTGTCTCAGTCTCACTGGTCGCTCTTTCACTGGTTATCTGCACGTGCCCTCAGTGGGTCTGCCACCTTGTGCCCTCAGTGGGTCCACCCGCTGCTACCCCAGGTGTGCTACTCCACACCTGGGATCCGCCCACTGCCTGCCTGCCTGCCTGGGTCACGCGCTGGTTGGTCTGGTGGATCTTTCCAGCCCGACCCCACTCTGCTTCTGGCTCTGCCCCTTACCGGTTTGGCTGAAGGGTTCGTTGTTGTCAGACTTCCGTATAGTTCAATTTTCTGTGGTTTGGCTGCATTTTTGTTGCTAAAACTTTGTTGTTTTTAAACTTGGTTGTGAGAGAAGGCACAGTGTTTCCACCTACACCTCCATCTTGGCGGAAGTCCTAAAAAAGTTTATTAATTCTGATTCCAGAAACAGTCTAAGTAACTTAATTTGTTTTGAGAACCCCTCTTTAAATAAATACATAGTTCAACTGGAAAAATAAGCCCTAGTTATACAACTCTAACCTGCCAGGATAAAACACATTTAAATATATGAAACAATTCTAATATATTTCCAACCACAAGAAGAAAATTTCCTGGTTTTTAAGCAAATGTCATAATATTGATTATTTGAATATATTGAACTAGGTCTTCATTAGGATAAAGGAACAATATATTTATTTATTATCATTTTTAAAAAATATAAGCAAATGAACAAGCTTAATGAAGTAAAAATGAAGAATGGCATGACTCCACAACCATTGCTTCCTTTCTTTTTCTTTTCTATTTCTTTCTCTCTCTTCCTTTTGTTTTGTGATACTTAGCTCATTGTTGTTAGCTTATGTTGGTAAGTTTGTTATGGAACAGTTAACATCTTTTATTTTTAAAAATTCTAGATTACTTTCAGGACACATTTTAAATGAGATCATGGTCATGAGGTACTCTGCTTGAACCTAGATATCCTGGAGGGCCTTTTCAAAGAGCATATTGTTTAGTTTTAACTACACACACACACACACACACACACACACACACACACACACACCCTTCTACAATAAAACCATGCTTCCTATTCTCCACAGTTTAAAGATGACGCTGTAAATATTTCTGGCCTGGAGAAGAGAAAATGGCTGGAGTCTGTGGCCAGGTACAATAGAGAGAAGTTCTAGCATCCATACAAAGTACAGATTCCAAACCATAGCCCCAGGCATATGTGAGCATTAAATTTTAAAAATCTGACAATGGATTCTGTTAAAATATGCAATTCTTGGTATATATATAAACATAAAGTTATTAGAAAGGACCACCCCTGCCAATACCTTGATTTTAGCTCATTGAAACTGATTTCAGACTTCTGGCCTCCAGAATAATAAGAGGATAAATGTGTTGTTTCAAATTACAGGAGGAAAAATTACACGGAAAAGTCTTTTTTAAGTTACAAGTTCACAGTCAACATACATACCCTCATGCTATTTTCTTTATAATCTCTGGTATATATTTATTTGAAAGGTGATTGAATTTATGGAGGACCAGAGAAGGGAATAACCTAAGTGAATTCATTAATAAATACTTCATTCAAAAGTTGTTATGGAAACATTCCTATGAATGAGACACTGTACTAAGTGTTGGTGCTATGAAGAATAATAAGACCTGCTTTTGTCCTTGAGCAGTTTGTATAAGAGTAAGATTACTACTATAATTAGGAGTGAATGTAAGGGTCATTGACATTCAAGAAAAAGGATCACTCTAGTCTACCTGTGTAAGAAGCAAACCTTTGATTGTGACTTCATAAAAAAATTACTCTGAAAAAGTAATGAAACAGAAATGTAAACATATAATATACACATAAACAGTTCTCTTTGGGGCAGGTAAGACAACGTTCATTAGGATTACAGGCCATACCTTCTGTGGTGCTAGAAGGTTTGCTCCCCAGAGCCACAGTCCTGGGCCTTCTCTTACACAACATGAGAGTCAAGTCAGAAAAAGCAGATTATTTTTATTTGCTTTTGGCTCCTTTCTTTCCATATAGTATTAAGAAAATGAAAGAAACTGGTTTGTCAGGTAAGTGGCTTCTTTTATGTGTCACCAGAATTTACAAAGTTTTAAGTTTATTTTATGTTACATATTTGCTTGATATATTACATGTATCCTTTTAAAAAAATTAACACTTTTTAAAGGATCTACTAAACAGGGTTATGATTTAGAATTTTCTTTAATGCTGCAGAAAGGGTATTTACGAAATAAAAAACTTACTGATGATAAAAATATTTTAGAAGTAAATGTTTTCATTTATTCACTAAGTCAACCAACATTATATGCTATGTGCCAGACACTCACTGTATATATGAAACATACCTTTGATTTATGTGCTTGATGAATAATCTTTAATTTATCTGAAAGAAAAAAACAATTTTTCTTTTTACAAAGATTATTCTAAAACTTCATTTCAGATTTTTAAAGTGATATGAGAGAATGATGACTATGAAATTGAGAAATTAAATCCTTAACTTATGACCAGGTTCTTTTAAAAATCAAGTATATAGTAAAAGAAAAATTAATTTGCATACTATTAAAATTAAAAATCACCATATAAAGATATTTTAAAGCCGTGTTCTTTGACACACACAACTGTGTGTGTGCTATAACTTGAAGTCAACTAAGCACATTTCCCTTAGAAGAAAAGTGAACCACATTACTCTATCCTGATTTTTGAAGTCACTAAATGCTAATAATAGCAAACCATATAAAAATATTGTATTACATTACAATAGACATTAACAAAAACAGTTCCAAAATATCTACTAATCTCTCAGAACAGGTATAGTGAAGGAAGGCAGGGGGAGGTATGTGGGTCAAATGATTACTCTGATAAGTCGTTACCATTCCAAGAACTGAAACACTATCAAAGATCACTGGTAATCTGAAAAAGCCACTAATGCGCAAAGAATACCAATATCAGCCTCCTGGTTTTCTACTATTTCACAGGCTTACACCATTTAACCTGCTATATTCAATCCCTCCTTCACGCCTTAGTCTTTTTATCTTTTTTAAAAATTGAATTTATTGGGGTGACACCGGTACACTAAATCTTACAGGTTTCCAGTGTACATCTAAACCAAACATCATCTGCAAACTGCCTCATGTGTCCACCACCCTAAACGATGTCTCTTTCCATCTCCATTTTCCCCCCACCCCCCTTTGCCTACCTCCACCTACCCCACCAGCCCTTTCCTTCTGTATATCACCACATTGTTGTGTGTGTCTATTTTATATCTCTGTGTGTAAATGTACCACTGCTTTTTTTTTTTATCCACTCCTGTACTGATGGGCACTTGGGCTCTTTCCAGATCTTGGCTATTTTAAATAACACCACTATGAACATAGGACTGCACACATTCTTTTGAATTAGTGTTTTAAGTCTCTTCAGGTATATCCCCAGAAGTGCGATTGCTGGGTCAAAAGGCAGTTCTATTTTTAATTTTTTTGAGGAAACTCCATACTGTTTTCCACAGTGGCTGCACCAGTCTGCGTTCTCACCAATAATAGTTCAAAGGGAACCAACAGACTAGGATTCCCTTTTCTCTACATTTTGCCTGAACTTTGTTTGTTAATGATGGCCATTCTGACAGGTATGATGTGATATCTCATTGTGGTTTTAATTTGTATTTCTCTGATGATTAGTGACATTGAGCATCTTTTCTTATGTCTATTGGCCATGTGTATGTCCTCTTTGGAGAAGTGTCTATTCAGATCCTTTGCCCATTGTTTAATTGGCTTTTTACCTTCTTGGTGTTGAGTAGTGTAAGTTCTTTATATATTTTGGAAATTAACCCCTTATCAGATATATAATTGGCAAATATGTTCTCCCATACAGTAGGATCTCTTTCCATTTCATTGATGGTGTCTTTTGCTGGGCAAAACCTTTTTAGCTTGATGTAGTCCTATTTGTTTACTTTTTTCCTTTGCTTCTCTTGCCAGAGGAGATATATCTGCAAAAATATTGCTACAAGAAATGTCTGAAATTTTACAGTCTATGTTTTCATCTAGGATTTTATGGTTTTGCAACTTACACTTAAGTATTCCATCCATTTTGAGTTTATTCTTGTGTATGGTATAAATTGGTGTTCTAGTTTTTTGTTTTTGCATGTATCAGTCCAATTTTCCCAACATCATTTATTGAAAAGGCTGTCTTTATCCCACTGTATGTTCTTGTCTCCTTTGTCCAATACTAATTGACTATAAAGACATGGGTTTATTTCTGTGCTCTCTAATCTGGTCCACTGATCTTTATGCCTGCTCTAATGCCAATACAAGGCTGTTTTGATTACTATGGCTTTATAGTATAGTTTGATATCAGGTAGTGTGATACCCCCAACTTTGTTCTTCTTTCTCAAGATTTCTGAGATTATTCAGGATCTTTTGTGGCTCCATATAAATTTTTGGAATATTTGTCCTAGATCTGTGGGATATGCCATTGGTATTTTAATAGGAATTCTGTTGAATCTATAGACTGTTTAGGATAGTATGGGTATTTTAATGATGTTAATTTTTCCTCTCCAAAAACACAGTATATGCTTCCACTTATTTGTATCTTCTTCAGTATTTTTTTCTTCAGTGTCTTATAATTTTCTTAGTATAGATCTCTTAACTCCTTGGTTAAACGTATTCCTGGGTACCTTGTTTTTTTGTTGCAGTAATAAATGGGATTGTTTTCTTAACTCACTTTCTGATAATTCATTATTGCTCTATAGAAATGGCACTGATTTCTGAATGTTAATTTTGTATCCTGAAATATTAGGGTTTTCTGTTTACGATATCATGTTGTCTGCAAATAATGACAATTTTGCTTCCTCCTTTCCAATTTGGATGCCTCTTATTTCATCTTGTTTCATTATCGTGCCTAGAACTTCCAGTACTATGTTAAATAAGAGTGGTAAAAGCAGACATCCCTGTCTCGTTCCTATTCTCAAGGAAAATGTTTTTAGTTATTGCCCATTGAGTATGATGTTGGCTGTGGATTAGTCATATATGGCCTTTATTATACTGAGGTATAATGCCAATGTTGATGGGGGTTTTTATCATAAATGAGTGCTGGATTTTATCAAGGGCTTTTTGTGAACTGATTGATGTGATCATGTGATTTTTACCCTTCATTGTGTTTATATGATGCATCACATTTAATGATTTGCTAATATTGCACTAACTTTTCATCCCAGGAATAAATCCCAGTTGATCATGGTGTATGTACTGCTGGATCCAGTTGCTAATATTTTGTTGAAGATTTTAGCATTTGAAAAAATCTTAGCATTCTAAAAATTTTATCATCTATGTTTACCAGGGATATTGGCCTATAATTTTCTTTCTTTGTAGTGCCAAAACCTGATTATGGAATTAGAATAATGCTGGCCTTATGAAATGAGCTTAGAGTCTTCTCTTGAATTTCTTGAAATAGTTTGAGAAGGATAGGCATTAGTTTTTCCTTGAATGTTTAATAAAATTAACCTGTGAAGCCATTCAGTCAAGGACTTCTGTTTGCTAGGAGTTTTTGGATTACTGCTTCAATTTCATTAGTTGTAATTGTTCTATTCAGGTTTTCTGATTCTTCCTGATTCAGTTTTGGAAGATTATGTGTTTCTAGGAATCTATCCATTTCATCCAAATTGTCTAATTTGTTGGCATATAATTGTTCATAGTATTTTCTTACAATCCTTCATTTAGTATTTCTGTAATGTCAGTTTTTAGTTCTCTTTCTTTTGTAAAAAATTATTTTATTAATTTTGCTACTCTAATTTTCCTTCTCCACCCAGCACCCCTTACTCCCTCAAGCAGTCCCTACACCATTATTCATGTCCATAGGTCATGCGTGTAAGTTCTTTGACTACTCCATTTCCTATACTGTACTTGACATCCCCATGGGTATTCTGTAACTACCACGTTATACTTCTTAATCCCCTTACCTCTTCACCCATTCTCCACACTTCCCTTCCATCTGGCAACCATCAACACTATCAGGATCCATGATTCTGTCTCTGTTCTTCTTGTGTGTTTAGTTTGTTTGTTAGATTCAACTGTTGATCAATGTTTTTACTGTTCATAGTTTTGATCCTCTTCTTTTTCTTAAATAAGTTCATATAATGTTTCATATAATATAATATGCCATTTCATATAATAATAGTTTGGTGATGATGAACTCCTTCAGCTTTTTCTTGTCTGGAGAAGTCTTTATTTGCTCTTACACTCTAAATGGTAGCTTTGCTAGGTAGTGCAATCTTGGCTGTAGGTCCCTGCTTTTCATCACTTTGAATATTTCTTGCCAGACCCTTCTAGCCTGAAAAGTTTTTTTTTTTTTTAAATCAGCTGGCAGTCTTATGGGAACTCCCATGTAGGTAACTAACTTCTTTTCTCTTTCTGCTTTTAATATTCTCTATCTTTAATCTTTAGCATTTTAATTATGATGTGTCTTGGAGTGGGCCTCTTAGCATCCATTTTGTTTGGGATTCTCTGTGCTTCCTGGACTTGCATGCCTATTTCCTTCACCAAATTAGGGAATTTTTCTTCCATTATTTTTTCAAATAGATTTCCAATTTCTTGCTCTTTCTCTTCTGCTTCTGGTACTCCAATGATGTGGATATGGATTACTAGAAGTTTTTCCACAAGCTGCTTATACTGTCCTTTTTGGGAGGGTTCTTGTTTCTTCTTGTTGTTCTGATTGGTTGTCTTTTGTGTCCTTATGTTCCAAATCATTGATTTGCTTCTCAGCTTCATCCACTCTACTGTTGTTTACCTGTAAATTGTTCTTTATTTCAAACAGTGTATCCTTTGTTTCTGACTGGATCTTTTTCATACTGTTGTGGTCCTGAGTTCCTTGAGCATCCTTATAAAGTGTTTTGAACTCTGCATCTTATAGATTGCTTATCTCCATTTTGTTTAGTTCCTTATCTGGAGTTTTGATATGCTCTTTCACTTGGGCCATATTTCTTTGTCTCCTCATTCTGGCAGCCTCCCTGTGTTTGTTTCTATGTGTTAGGTAGAGTTGCTATGACTCCCTGTCTGGGTAGTATGGCTTAATATAGTAGGTGTCCTATAATGTCCAGTGGCACAGCCTCTTCCCTATCACCCAAGCTGGGTATTCAAGGTGTGCCCTTTTTGTGGGCTGAGTTTACCCTCCTCTTGTAGTTGAGGCTTGATTGCTGTTGGCAGGTCAATGGAGGGGTTCACCCAGGCCAGTCAGTTGCAAGGACTGACTGTGACTACTGACCACCAACCCGTACCCTCTGTGGAGGATCAGCTGTGCAGGGGCAGAGTGGTGGTACTCTGACTTGGTCTGTAGTTGCCTCACGGCATAGGCCACAGTCAGTATCCACCAGTGTTTGGGGCAGAGCCACCCTGCCTGAGCTCTAAAGCAATGTGAGATGGCTGTTAACTTGTGCTGGGCTTGGAGATTCCCAGGTGAAGCCAAACTGTGAATCCAGGCCAGGTGCTGTATTGCTGGACCTGGGTCAACTTAGCAAGAACTATAGGGGCTGGGGGGCTCATTGAGGCTGGCTGTTGCTTGTTTGAGAAGATTTAGGAAGTTGTGAGGCATGAACCAAGACCAGCCATTCATATGGAAAAGCAGCTTAGTTGGGACTGTAAGTTGGGTGGTACAGAGCGTCTGGGGAATCTCAGGGTGGGGCAAACAGTGTTGGCCACATTTATGGAGTCTTGGGTATTGCATGCACCTCCTAGCTCTGTGGCTGTGTGGGGGAAGGGTTCAGAAAAGGGCAGGGGCCTCTGCCTTTCTGTCTGGCAGAAAGCTGTCCCCAAGCTCTTGCATTATGCTAGACACTTCAGTTCCTCCCTGTATGTCACTGGTGCCTTTCATCTGCTACTTCAGTGCTGACACTCAGAAGAAGTGAGTCTGAGTAAGTCTGTCTGTTGGTTCTTTAAGAGGAATAGCTTGGGACTCCAGAAGTTTCTTCCACTGATTCAATCCCTACTGGTTTTGGAGCCAAAAGTTATGGGGACTTATATTCCTATCACTGGAACCATGAGCTTGGGAGCCTGATGTGGAGTTGGGACTCCTCACTCCTGAGATATCCCTCCCAACCCTTTATTTATCACATGTGGATGTGGCACCAGCTTATTCCACATTTGTGCCCCTCCTACCAGCCTGGATAAATGTGGTTTCTTTAATTCTGTAGTTGTCAGACTTCCATTCAACTTGGTTTCTGACAGTTCTGAGTAATGGTTGTTGTATATTTACTTATAATTTTCATGTGGTTGTGTAAGAAGGTGAGCTATGTTTACCAATGCCACCATCTTGACCAGAAGTTCAGTTCTCTTCTCTCAGTTCTGATTGCATTTATTTGGGTCCTCCCTTTTTTTCTTGATGAGTCTGCTTAAAGGTTCATCAGTCTTGTTTATCTTTTCAAAGAACCAGCTCTTGGTTTCATTGATCTTTTGTATTGTCTTTTTAGTATCTGTGTCATTTATTTCAACTCTATTCTTTATTATTTTTCCTTCTACTTACTCTGGGCTTTTTTTGTTATTTTTCTAGTTCTTTTAGGTGTAGGACTGGATTGTTTACTTGAGATCTTTCTAGCTTCTTGAGTATGCCTATAATGCCATAAACATCCCTCTCAGGACTGCTTCTACTGTATCCCATAGATTTTGAGTTGTTGTGTGTTCATTTTAATTTGTTTCCAGGTAACTTTTTACTTCTCATTGTTAACAAATTTATTATTTAATAACATGTTATTTAGCCTCCATGTGATGAATGTTTTTCAGAGTTTTTATTGTGGTTGATTTCTAGTTTTATACCATTTGATCAGGGGAGATGTCTGATATTTTCAATTTTCTTGCATTTATTAAGACTTATTTTGTGTCCTAACATATGGTCTATCTTTGAGAATGTTCCATATGCACTTGAGAAGAATGTATATTTTGTTGCTTTAGGATGAAATATGTTGTAAATATCAATTAAATCCATCTAATCCAGAGCCTTGTTGATCTTTTGTCTGGAAAACCTATACATTGATATCAGTAGGTGTTAAATATCCTACTATGACTGTAATTCTGTCGGTCTCTCCCTTTATGCCCACCAAGACTTTATGTATTTAGGTGCTCCTCATTCAGTGCATATATGTTTACAAGAATTATATCCTTTTACTGGATTGATCCCTTTAGTATGTAATGACCTGCTTGGCCTTCTGTTATGGTCTTTGTTTTTAAGTGTATTTTTGTCTGACTAAGTATTGCTACTCTAGCTTTCTTTATCTTTTCATTTTCATGGAATATTTTTTCTATCCCTTCACTTTCAGTCTATGTATAGCTTTTCTTCTGAGGTGGTCTCTTATAGACAGTATATATATATATGTATGAGTCATGTGTTCTTATCCTTTGATAAGAACTATCAGCTATCCTATGTCTTTTGATTAGAGAATTTAGTCCATTTACAATTAAATTTATCATTGATAGGTACTTATTTGTTCCTATTTTTGTTCTTTCTTCTTCAAGTAGGCCTTTTAACATTTGTTGCATTAACAGTTTGGTGGTAATAAACTCCTTTAATGTTTTTTGTCTGAGGAGTTCTTTATTTTTCCTTCAAATTTAAATGTTAGCCTTGCTGCATAAAGTAGTCTTGGTTCTAGGTCCTTGCTTTTCATTACTTTGGATATTCCACGCCCACCCCTTCTGGCTTGAAGTGTTTCTGTTGAGAAATCAACTGACAGCCTTATGGGAGCTCCATTATATGTAGATCTGTAAAAGGTCTGTGGCTCCCTGAGGTCTACCTCCCCGTCACAGGATCAGGAGGACGGGGCTACTGAGTCCTCTACTTGGGCTGTGTGGTCAGGCACTCAATGAAGGGAAAGTGGCCCCCACTCCAGAGCCAAACCAGTCAGTCTCTGCCAGAGTCCAACTCTAGCTCCCCCAGGAGTAGTGTGCTACAGGTTCAGGTTGGGTGCAGACAGCTGTCCCCTCTGCAGGAGCAAGCTGAACAAGGCAGAGCCACTGGGGCTCAGGAGGATAGATCAAGAATCTCCCACTGTGAGTGGTGCCAGCTGAGCCTGCAGGAGGGGGCCAAGCACTTCACCCTGGACCCAGACAGCAGCCTCTGAGAAAGGCACATTCCAAATGTTCCAGCTCAGAGCAACACAGCCTTCCCCCTGAAGAACTCAGCTCAGCTGGGCAAGGCCACCAGGACTTGAGAGGGCATATCCAAACAATCTCCCACTGGAGATGGTGCAATCAAGCCTGGAGGAGGGAGCAGGTACTTCTTTCCCTTCCTGAGATAGCACGAGCTCAGCTTGCAGGGGAAATAAGAGTATTCCTCCTTCCTGATGTAGCCAGAAAACAAAACCCAGCATCTGCCTCTCTGATTCCCAGACAAAATCCTCTCTAGCAGATGCTCTAAAAGTATCAGCTTTGTGCAACACTCTGATCCCCCTGCACGACTGAACTCAGCAGGGCAGGGCCCTGGAGTGGCAACAAGAATTCCGACACAGAAATGAAATGAGAAAGGATCTATTTAAAAAACAAACCTTGATTCAATTATGTTCTAATAATACAGAAAAATAGGAGTACATAACCAGTTAAGAACTAGCACTCTGAAGTATCCATTATTTTAAGTCGTCAAATTTCAATAATCTATTGCAATTCTTAATAAAAAGTCAGCCTAATCCTATGTATTGTTAAGAAATAAAGAAAAATCTAATCTAAGTAAAATATGTACATTAGTAATGTAAATATGCCACAGCTGCTAAAAATTAGCTTACAATGTACACAAGAAACAAATGTGACTTTTGGATTACCTTTTATTCTGAGTTACCTATTAGACTCTTTTTCTTAATATAGATAGATAGCAGTTTACTACTGGAGACAAGTTAGAGAACCCAATAATAGTTTGTTGTTGTTGTTGTTATTGTTGTTGTTCTTTAATAAAAGGACCTAGCTTAAAGCCTGTTACAATCAACCTACAAAACTGGAGTTTGACCGTACTAAATATTCATCATGTTCTATATATTTTGTTAATGAGCCTTTAAATTAGAAATATTTACAACAGGCAAGTGTTGCAAGGAACCCAGGTGCCCATTGGTAAATGAGTAGATCAAAAAAAACTGTGATATGTTTACACAATGGAATACTACGCAGAAAGAAAGAAGGAGCCACTACCCTTCGTGACAACATGGATGGAACTGGAGAACATTATGCTAAGTGAAGTAAGCCAGGCAGTGAAAGACAAATATTATATGATCTGACCTATAAGTGGAACCTAATCAACAAAACAAACAAACAAGCAGAATAGAACCAGAGACACTGGAATAACAAACAAACTGACAGTAGCCAGAGGGGAGGGGGGAGGGAGATAATGTGGAAAAAGGGGGAAGGGTCATCAAGGAACATGTATAAGGACCCACAGACAAACCAAAGGGGAGTAGGATTGAGGGTGGGGCAAAGGAAAGTGGTGGTGGGAAAAGGAAGACAACTGCATTCTAACAACAATAAAAAAAGATATAAAATAATAAATTATTGTTTTATTCTAACAACAATAAAAAAAGAAACATTTTTTGCTCTACTAAGTTCTGCAACCACAATAAGACCATTTTCAGCAGAAAATAAATGCTTTTTAACAGAAATTTTTACCAGATTTTTCTCTCCAACAGAAACTGGTAAGACTTGGGATGAGGGTAAAAAAGGAGAAATGACAAGCTAGAAAAACATGTTGCATTAGAGTCCCTTTCTTTGTTAAAAACTCTTTTACTTGTTTTTACTTCTTCAAAATCTTCATTATTAACAGAAACAATATCTGTACTATTTCCTTAATGTAAACCCCTTAAGCAAAGTAACTTCATGAAAATAACAAAAAGTATTTTATATTTGTGGAGTATTTAACATGTTTGCATGTGTACTGTTTAATCTCATACAGTCTTATAAAACAAACAGGATTAGCAGCCCCACACTGTACAACCGACATGCCTAGGCAATAAGGGTTTAAAAATAAAACAACATCCCTCGTCTGTAGGAACGCACAGTCTGGTCAAAGTAAATCAGTAATAGATATGGATGCCAGTTAAATGGGAGGAATACATTTATACATAAATGAAGGGCTTTGAGAAATCTCAGACTCTCTATGACCAGCCCTTCAACCAAGGGCACAGAGAGAGCAACTGACAAACTGAAATTCGCCTCTGCGCCCTTTCCACTCTCCACCCCCAAAATGTTCTATTCCCACTGGGCATGTAGCAGTACTGGAGGAATATGACAGGTGAGAAAACAACACTTCGGCCTTTCTTACTGAACACAAAGCAGCCGAATGTTGAAGAGCCAAACTTGGACAGAGTCACTTGAAGTCTGTCTAAACCCTAATACTTCTCTAATTTCTTCAGAATAAATGTATTCATTTTTTCTGCCAATTTCTCTTAATATTATAGGAATACCAGGACAAAAGGATGTTAATAAGGTAAAAGGTACATCATCTAGCATAATGATTAGTAGTCAGATGTTCTGATACTTTCATTTTTTCATCTTTTTATTTTTCAAAAGAATTTACATGAAACACAAGTTTAAGTATACATATAGACCAAACAAAAAAGGAAGCCATACATAATTATTCTAATGAAATGGCATTTATATATTGATTAAAGCTTAAGGCATTATCTTCCAACCAAGATGGAGGCATAGGTAGATACACTCTGCCTCCTCACACAACCAAAATAAGGACAACAAAAATTTAGAAACAAAAAACAACCAGTACTGACATAAAATTGAACTGTATGGAAGTCCAACAACCAGGAGTTAAAGAGACATTCATCCAGACTGGTAGAAGGGGTGGAGTTGGGTAGCCAGGCAGAGAGTGCTTGAGGCAAAGCAGACCCAGCAAAGCAGTGGATTGTGAAGGGCACACAGTCCCTTGCGTGGCACACAAGGCAGCTGGTGGACTGGGCGGTCCCACATTCATGTGCAGATAAACCAGGTAAAAGTGGGGAACAAGAAAGACCATGTAACCCGGGGTCCCCGGTCAGGGAAATAAAGTCTCAAAACACCAACTAAAAACACCTATGAGGGTTGAGGGGCGCAAGAAACTCCCAGCCTCACAGGAGAGTTCGTTGGAGAGACCCACAGGGCCCTAGAACATACACAAGCCCATCCACTTGGGAATCGGCACCACAAGGGCCCAGTGTGCTTGGGAGAAACAGTGGAAGTGACTGAAATCAGGCAGAGAGTAGAGCAAATGCCATTGTTTCCTCTTGAACCCTTCCCTCACATACTGTGTCACCACCCAGCAACTGGATTACCCTGCCCTTCGAGAACATCAAGGCTCCACCCCTCACTACATAACAGGTGCATCAAGACAAAAAAAAAAAAAAAAGGCCCAAATAAAAGATCAGATCAAAGCTCCGGAAAAAACACAACTAAGTGAGGAAGAGATAGCCAACCTATCAGATGCACAGTTCAAAGCACTGGTAATCAAGATGCTCACAGAATTGGTTGAATTTGGTCACAAATTAGATGAATAAATGAAGGCTACGAAGTGAAATGCAGGAAAATGTACAGGGAACCAATAGTGAAGGGAAGAAAACTCGGACTCAAATCAATGGAGTGGAAGGAAGGAGAAAAGAAACTACTAAACAGAAAAGAAAGAAGAAACAAGAATTCAAAAAATGAGGAGAGGCTTAGGAACCTCCAGGACATCTTTAAACGTTCCAATATCCGAATTATAGGGGTAACAGAAGGGGGAGAGGAAGAGCAACAAGTGGAAAACATATTTGAACAAATAATAAAGGAGAACTTGCCCCATCCAGCAAAGAAAATAGACTTCCAGGAAATCCAGGAAGCTCAGAGAGTCCCAAAGAAGGTAGACCCAAAGAGGAACACTCCAAGCCACATCATAATTACATTATCCAAGATTAAAATGAAGGAGAGAATTCTAGAAACAGCAAGAGTTAAGGGGACAGTCACCTACAAAGGAGTTCCCATCAGACTGTCAGCTAATTTCTCAAAAGAGACCTTATAGGGAAGAAGGGGCTGCAAAGAAGTATCCCAAGTCATGAAATCCAAGGACCTACATCCAAGATTGCTTTATCCAGCAAAGCTTTCATTTAGAATGGAAGGGCAGATAAAGTACTTCTCAGATAAGGTCAAGTTCAAGGAGTTCATCATCACCAAGCCCTTACCATATGAAATGTTAAAGGGACTTACCTAAGAAAAAGAAGATAAAAACATATACAGTAAAACAACAGCAAACTCACAATTATTAACACCTAAATAAAACAAAAACAAAAACAAAACAAAAAACTAGAACAGGAACAGAACCATAGAAATGGAGATCACATGGAAGGTTAGCAACAGGGGAGTGGGAGGAGAGAGGGGGAAAAGGTATAGAGAATAAGTAGCATAGATGGTAGGTAGAAAATAGACAGGGAGAGGATAAGAATAGTATGGGAAATGTAGAAGCTAAAGAACTTATAAGTATGACACATGGACATGAACTAAAGGGGGGAATGTAGGTGGAAGAGGGTGTGCAGGGTGAGGGGAGTGAAGGGGGGAAAATGGGACAACTGTAACAGCATAGTCAGTAAACTATATTTTAAAAAAAGCTTAAGGCATTATGCTGTGAAAGCCATGAAAGCCAGAACTGAGAAATTTTATATTTACTTAATCATGCTTTTTATTCCTTTCTCTTACTCAATATTTGGTATGTAAATTCTTTAAGTCCAATAAATCAAAGCACTTCCCACTCAGTGCCTTCAGCCTCTTCTTGACTATCCTTTATGACCTCAAAATTAGCCTCTACTTATTAAAATGCATACACACAGGGAAGACTAATTTCAAAGGATTCTAGGTCATAAGTTGTTCTACCAAAAGGGAACAGAATTAAAAGCTACTCAAAAAAATTATCTAAGGCAATAAAATATTTATAGTTTAAAATGTCTGCACCGATTAACAGAAATATTTATTAGGTATATCATACTTCTCAAGAGAAGTCTCAAAGTTTGGTGAGTATCACTGTGCTGAAGGGTAATAACTAACTGTGTACCATATTTATAACAAATAGTGAAACCCAGCTAACTGCCTTATTACTAGATTTTAAAATCAACAATTGCAACATAAAAATTACTATATAACATGATAAAAGTTACTGTCATTTAAAATCTTAAATCTCTCTCTTTTTTTAGATCTCTTCTTTTAATTCCTAGTCTTTTGTCAGTTCTTTTTTTGATTACCTGGCCAAGAAATTCATTTTTGACATAGTTTGCCAAACATGCTATTCCTCACAAATAGGTGACTTCCCTACACAATTACAATTTACTTTAACAACACACTACTAGATTCCCTGTATTTCTAAATAAACTTCCTATTGGTTTTTATTTACAGATAATAAATTCATTTTTGAAAACCACATTTAAATTCAAATCAACACAAAACTAAAGTGACTTTACATTAGTATATATTTTAAAAGAATAAGAAAAATTTGTTACCATATTTATAATTTCTGAATGGTGGTGGCAGGCTGGTCCTCAAAGGAACATCTATAAGAAAAAGATTACTTTTATTACAAAATACTCAAATAGACAGACACTCAGAGTAAATGCACGGTCTTCTGGTTCTGTTCTATGCCTCCAGTCTAAGCTACTTTGAAAACCCTGATGGACCCCAAAATGAACCTGACATGCCAGCAAAGTCTTAGGTAAGCTAAAACAATGGAACCACTGATTAGATGCTGAGCTGTTACTAGATGAACTTCTTACTTCAGTAACGCTATTAAGTGAATTGGCATTTTATTAAATACAATTTAATTGATTTGTAAATTAAGTGTAATTTACAAGTAAATTACATATGTAATTTATGTAAACACAATATTTACAAGTAAATATTTAGTTTAAATATTTACAAGTAAATTAAATATGTAATTTAAGTGTACTTAAGTACAGTTAAGTATATTTGAAATATATAGTACACAGGGGTGAAATATTTCCTATCTAGCTGTTGTTCATTAAGCATACAAATCTGGAAACCCCTTGAGAGTCTTTGGCTAGCAGTGAAAACTGGTGATCTAGAGCACAGGTGCCAAACAAAAGGCCTGTGAGCCAAATCTGGCCCTCCACCTCGTTTAATCCGGTCCTCCACTTTGTTTCTATCCGGTGGCAGCACCCAGCTCTCACTTGATTGTTAAGGAGGAGTTACATTTATACAGTCCTAAAATTACATTCGGCCCTTTGAAGGCAACCTCGAGGCTGATGTGGCCCCCAGTGAAAATGAGTTTGACATTTCTGATCTAGAACAAACCATTACTTTTACCGAAATTCTGATAACCTAACTTGACAAAGAAAACAAAACCAGAGTGAATATTTTTTTAAGTGTTCCAAATATCAAGATTAGTTTTAACAACATCTGGTGCTATAATCCCTACAGAGGGCAATTTGGTAATATACATTAAAATAACATGTGCATCAATTCCACTTGGAGAATTTATCATATAGACTGCACATTCTTCTGTGTGTGCATGCATGTGTGTGAAATGACATACATAGAAATGTACTAAATTTATCATTGTTTAAAATAACAAGTGCTTAGAAAAATCCAAATGTCCTTCAATGGGGATACTTGTTAAATAAACTGTAATATGCCCCCAAAATGAAACATTTTCAACTGTAAAACAACCAAAAAAAAAGGAGGAAGAAGCTCTTTGTTAATGTGATAAGATCTTCAAGATATGTTCAGAGCAAAGAAGGCATAAGGTTGAGCATTATTCTTACTAAGCTAACTTTTGAAAAGGAGGAAAAATAAAAATATAAGATTGCCCTTCTTATACTTTTATGGGAGGGAGCATGCTGTACTGGTCAGATAGAGAACAGAAGTGGGAAGGAGACTTTTCACTGTATTCCCTTTCATATTTGGATCCTAAAACCACCTGAATGTGTTGTCTATTAAAGAAAATTTTAAAAACCCACACATCTGAATTTAGAATATGTTTTTAAGTAAATTTGCTTTTCAGAGGTCAAACACATACTGAAATTAAAATACAATATATTCATTTATACTATAAGCATTTAAAGTACCTTTATTTCAGTGACAAGGTCAGTAAGAAGTTACCAAAATATGTCCCTACTCTTGAGAGCCCAAACTCCTGTGTAACTCCTATAACAGAGGCATGTTCACAGCCAGGGTTATGTCTTAAGAGTGTGATTCTCACCTGGTACACATTAGAATAACCCAGCCCAGCACCGGGAGATTAGACTTCCAGCAGGCTGGTTCCAAGAATAAATGTTTAAATATAAAATAAAAACTTCCTGAGATGATTCTTAGACAAACTAATTTACACGAGGCCAAGCCAGATGACATCAGTGAGTGAAGCAGGTCAAACAGACGGTGGCTGTGAGAGCTGACGGCATGCTCCTGTGGAGCCTGCAAAAAGAAAATACCCACCAAGAAGGGCTCCTGGTAGCTAACTGGTCTCAAATTTAAGAGCAGAGCCTAGCAGCCATTTCTACATAGGGGCCTCTCACACAAACTGCACTTCAGGGAGAAGCCTGCATTGAACTGCCTGCTTCCCATAATTACCTGTCTACACTGTGTTCCTTCCACCCGAGCCAGCCCTTACAAAGAAGTTTCTTGGAATTGTATTTTAACCAACAGAACTGAGGCTTTCTCCATCCAATCAGAGCACAGCACCTGCACCAATTGGAGAAGCTCCATTTTGACCAGTCAGGACAGTGTCTTTTGAACCAAACTGTGAGAACTTGGACTCCTTATTTGCACAAAGATGAACCAATCAGGGACCATGGGTGGGAACTTCTGTATGTAAACCAGCTCCCCTCTGGCTTAAGGTGCACATTTTCCCTTTCCACTGAAGACTAAATACTGCATTTCCTTGGCTGGAGCTAAAACACCAGAGATGAAACACCAAAGATGTCTCGCCAGACCACAACAGAGCACAGCAGAGCAGGCAGATTGCTGGTGTGGTTGTTAATAATTGTGAGTTTGCTGTTGTTTTACTGTATATGTTTTTATCTTCTTTTTCTTAGGTAAGTCCTTTTAACATTTCATATAATAAGGGTTTGGTGATGATGAACTCCTTGAACTTGACCTTATCTGAGAAGCACTTTATCTGCCCTTCCATTCTAAATGAAAGCTTTGCTGGATAAAGCAATCTTGGATGTAGGTCCTTGGATTTCATGACTTGGAATACTTCTTTCCAGCCCCTTCTTGCCTATAAGGTCTCTTCTGAGAAATCAGCTAACAGTCTGATGGGAACTCCTTTGTAGGTGACTGTCCCCTTATCTCTTGCTGTTTCTAGAATTCTCTCCTTCATTTTAATCTTGGGTAATATAATTATGATGTGGCTTGGTGTGTTCCTCTTTGGGTCTACCTTCTTTGGGACTCTCTGAGCTTCCTGGATTTCCTGGAAGTCTATTTTCTTTGCTGGATGGGGGAAGTTCTCCTTTATTATTTGTTCAAATATGTTTTCCACTTGTTGCTCTTCCTCTCCCCCTTCCGTTACCCCTATAATTTGGATATTGGAACGTTTAAAGATGTCCTGGAGGTTCCTAAGAGTCTCCTCACTTTTTGAATTCTTGTTTCTTCTTTCTTTTCTGTTTGGTTGTTTCTTTCTTCCTTCTGGTCCACTCCATTGACTTGAGGTCCAATTTTCTTCCCTTCACTATTGGTTCCCTGTACATTTTCCTGCATTTCACTTCGTAGCCTTCATTTATTCATCTAATTTGTGACCAAATTCAACCAATTCTGTGAGCATCTCGATTACCAGTGCTTTGAACTGTGCATCTGATAGGTTGGCTATCTCTTCCTCACTTAGTTGTGTTTTTTCCGGAGCTTTGATCTGATCTTTTATTTGGGCCTTTTTTTTTTTTTTGTCTTGATGCACCTGTTATGTAGTGAGGGGTGGAGCCTTAGGTGTTCACCAGGGCAGGGTCAGAGAGGGAACAATAGCGCTTGTTCCACACTCTCTCAGATTTCAGTCTTCTCTGCTGCTTCCCACAAGCAAATTGGGCCCTTCTGATACTGGTTCCCAGGTGGGTGGGCTTGCATACATTCTAGGACCCTGTGAGTCTAACAAATTGTCCTGTGAGGCTGGGAGTCTCTCCCGGCACCTTTTCAGTCAGTGCTTTTAGGTTTTACTTCCCATCGCTGGGGCCCTGGGTTGCATGGTTTGTCTCACTGAATGTTTTTGCCTGATTTATCTGCGTGGGAATGTGGTCAGCCCCTTGCTGCCTGGGCTTCTGGGTCTAGCAGCCACTGCCTTTTCCTGCCGTGACTCCTCTCCGCAGGCCGCCGACTCCATCTGTCATATCAGTCTGATTGAATGCTTGTCGGACTACCATACAGTTCAATTTTCTGTCTGTTCTGGTTGTGTTTTCTTCTAAATCTTTGTTGTCCTTAATTTGGGTTGTGCAAGGAGGTACAGTGTTTCCACCTATGCCTCCATCCTGGCCAGATTTTTGCCCATTTTTTAATTGGGTTGTGAGTCTTATTTGAGTTGCAAAAATTCAGTTTAACTATTATTATTCTAGAAATAAGTCCTTTGTTACATATATGTTTCACAAATATTTTCTCCAAGTTTATGGTTTGCCTTTTCATTTTCTTAATACTATACTTTGAAAAGCAAAAGTTTTTTATTTTAATAAAGCCTGAAATATTTTTTCAGTTAGTGATCATCATTCTGTATTTAAGAAATTTTTACCCAAATCAAAGTCTCTAAGATTTTCTCCTGTTTTCCTTCTGAATTTTTATAGTCCCAGCTTCTACATTTAGGTCTTGCCAATTCCAAGTTGTTTTTGTATATGGCAGGAGGTAAGAGTTGGGGTTCATTTATTTGCATATAGATATCCAAATGTTCCAGAACATAGTTTGGAAAGATCACCTCTTCCTAGAGAATGTCTGCTCAAAAATCAATTGAACATATATGTGTAAGTCTATTTCTGGACTATTTTTTCAATGATATATATGTCATCTATGTGTCAATGCTGCATGCACTACTGTCTGAACTAATAGAGCTTCATATTAGTAAGTCATAAAATCAGATAGTGTAATTCCTCCAACTTCTTTTCTTCTTGATTTCAGTTATTCTGACTATAGGTCTTTTTTACTTTAGTTACAAATTTCTGAATAAGTTAGAATAACTTATTTCTAGAGTTTAGAGTATGTTGGGCCTTATTTGAAAGGGGGAAAAAAGCCTGCTGAGATTCTGATTGATTGGAATTAGACATAATTTTGGAGAGATGTGACATCTTAACCATATTGATTTTTCTGATCCATAAACATAGTGTATTTCTCCATTTACTTAAGTCTTTTTAACTTTCAGCAATGTTTTAGAGTTTTCAGTGTAAAAGTTTTAAAACCCTATCAAATATATCTGTTTTTCATATTTTGGATGCTATAATTTTTTTCCATTTCCAACTGTATATTACTAGTAATACAATTGATTTTTTGCACATTGACTTTGTATCCTACAACACTGATAAGCTTTTATTATTTATAGTAGTGTTTTTATAGATTCCATAGGGTTTTCTACATAGATTATCATGTCAACAGTGAATAATGACAACTGTACTTCTTCCTTTCTAATATGGATGCCTTTTATTTTTTTCTTGCCCAAAAGAAATGGTTAGAACCTCCAGTGCAATGCTGAATAAAATGATCACTAGCAGACACCCCAGCCTGTTTCCTCACATTACGAGGAAAGCACTTGGTCTTTCATCAGTAAGTATGATGTTGGGTGTCAGTTTTTCACAAATATCCTTAATCTGGTAGAGAGAGTTGCTTTCTATTCCTACTTTCCTGGGATATTCTACCAGGAATGGAGGCTGGATTTTTGTATTCATCCATTGAAATAATCATATGGTTATTCTTTCTTCATCTATTAATATGACGAATTATATCGATTTTTGAATCATAAACCACCTTTGAATTTCTAGGATAAGCCCCACATGATCATGATGTACTATTCCTTCTTAAGCATTGTTGTAGTTGATTTGCTTAAATTCGGTTAATAATATTTACATTTTTATACATGAAAGCTATTAGTCAGTAGCTTCCCACCACCACTCCCCTTCTAATTACTTTCTCTGGTTTTCATATCAGAGTAAGTGTGGCCTTAGAGAATGAGCTGAGAAATATTCCCTCCTCTTTAATTTTCTGGAAGAGTGTCTATAGAATTAGGATTATTTCTTCTTTAAATTTATGATAGAATTTACCAATGAAGCCGTCTGGGAATAGAGTTTATTTCAACTACTGTTCATTTAAAAATACTGCAGGATGAGCCCTGGCTGTTATAGCTCAGTGGATTGAATACGGGCCTGTGAAGCAAAGGGTCACTGGTTTGATTCCCAGTCAGGGCACATGCCTGGGTTGCAAGCCAGGGCCCCAGTAGGGGACACACGAGAGGCAACCAAACATTGATGTTTCTCTCCCACTTTCTCCTTCCCTTCCCCTCTCTCTAAAAATAAAGAAATAAAATATTTTTAAAAAGTAACATAAAATACTACAGGATGATTGATGTTGTCTGTTTCTTCTTTAGTGAGCTTTGGTAGTCTGGGTCTTTCAACGAATGTGCCCACTTATCTAGGTAAATATATTTATGGCATAAAGGTATTCAAAATATTCCTTTATTATTCTCTTATTATCTGTAAAGAATTTGTACGATATCACAACTTTCATTCCTGATACTAATAACTTGTGTCCTCTCACTTTTTGTCTCATTTGAAGCTGTTATTAGGTACCTACATATTTGGAATCATTAAGTCTTCTTTTATTTTTTAAGATTTTATTTATTTTTAGAGAGAGGGGAAGGAAGGGAGATAGAGGGAAGAGAAACACTGGGGTGTGGTTACCTCTCACCTGGCCCCCACTGGGGACCTGGTCTGCAACCCAGGCATGTGCCCTGACTGGGAATTGAACTGGCAACCCTTTGGTTCACAGGCTACACTCAATCCACTGAGCTATACCAGCCAGGGAAAGTCCTCGTTTCTAACTGACACTTTATCATTATAAAGTGATAGTAATTATCCCTACTAATATTCTTTATTCTGAAATCTACTTTATCTGATATTAACATAGTTACTCCACTTTTCCTTAGATAATAACACAGTATAAGTTTTTCATACTTTTACCTTCAATTGATTTTTATCTTTATACTTAAAGTGCAGACTTCCAGCCAAGATGGAAGCAGAGGTAGATACACTTTGCTTCTTTGCACAATGAAAACAAGGACAACAACAAATTTAAAAACAAAAAACAACCATGACTACCAGAAAATTGAACTATATGGAAGTCCAACAACCAAGGAGTTAAAGCAGAAACATTTATCCAGACCAGTAGGAGGGGTGGAGATGGGGAACAGGAGGAGAGGAAGTGCAATAAGGAGACAGACCAGGTGGGTGAGGCAGCAACTGGAGGGCGGGGCATTCCCATATTTGCATGGGAGGAACAACTGGGGAGCAAGGCAAACAGTGCAACCCAGAATTCCAGCACAGGAAACTAAAGCCTCAAAACTTTGGGGTGTAAAAATCTGTGGGGGTTGCACAGTTGGGAGAAACTCTCAGCCCTTCAGGAGAGTTCTTTGGAGGGACCCATGGAGTCCTAAAACGTACATAAAGCCACTGATCTGGGGAATGAGCACCAGAAAGACCAAATTTGCTTGTGGGTAGCAAAGAAAGTGACTGAGAGTGGAGTGAGAGCCAAGCAAGTGGCATTGTTCCCTCTCTGACCCCTCCCCTACATGCAGCACTACAACGAAACAAAGTGGGTTGCCTCAACTTGACAAATACCTAAGGTTCTGCCCCTTACAGCATAACAGGCACAGCAAGACAAAGAAATATGGCCCACGTGAATGAGCAGATCAAAACACCAGAAAAAGAAGTAAGTAATGAGGAAAAACCCAATCAATCAGATGCAGAGTTAAAAACATTAGTAATCACAATTCTCACAGAAATGATTTGAGTACAGATGCAAAATAGAGTGAAAGCTATGCAAAGTGAAATATAGAAAAATATACAGAGAACCAATAGTGAAGGGAAGGAAGCCAGGGCTCAACAATTTGGAAAAGAAGGAAGAAATAAACATTCAACCAGAACAGAATGAATAAACAAGAGTTCAGAAAAATGAGGAGAGGCTTAGAAACCTCCAGGACAACTTTAATTGTTTCAATCCAAATCATAGGGGTGCCAGAAGGAGAAGAAGAACAAGAAATTAAACTTATTTGAAAACATAATGGAGAACTTTCCTAATCTGGAAAAGGTAACAGACTTCCAGGAATTCCAGGAAGCCCAGAGAGTCCCCAAGAAGTTGGACCCAAGGAAACACACACCAAGGCCCATAGTAATTACATGACCCAAGATGAAAGAGAAGGAGAGAATCTTAAAGGCAGCAAGAGAAAAGGAGACAGTGACCTAGAAAGGTGTTCCCATAAGACTATCAGCTGATTTCTCAAAAAAAGCTTTATGGGCCAGAAGGGTCTGGAAAGAAGTATTCCAAGTCATGAAAGGCATGGACCTACATCTAAGATTATTCTATCCAGCAAAGCTATCGTTTAGAATGGAAGGGCAGATAAAGTGCTTCCCAGATAAGGTCAAGTTCAAGGAGTTCATCATCACCAAGCCCTTATTATATGAAATGTTAAAAGGACTTATCTAAGAAAAAGATCAAAACTATGAACAGTAAAATGACAATAATAAAATGACAACAAACTCACAACTATCAACAGCTGAACCTAAAAAACAAACAAAAAAAAGGTTCACCTTTATCCACATCCTCATCAGTCATTGTTGTTTGTTGATATATTGATGGTATCCATTTTGGCAAGTGTGAGGTGATATCTTATTGTGGTTTAAATTTGCACCTCTCTAATGATTAGTAACATTGAGCATTTTTTCATATGTCTATCAGCTATCTGGAGGGAAAACTCCCAAGTTTATTTTATGAGGCCAGTATTACCCTAATTACAAAACCAGATAAAGACACTATGAAGAAAAAATTATATACCAATATTACTGATAAAAATAGATGCTAAAATCCACAACAAAATATTAGCAAACCAGATCCAGCAATACATTAAAAATATCATATACCATGATCAAGTGGGATTTATTCTGGGGATACAAGGTTGGCAAAATATCCACAAATCAGTAAACATGATACACCACATGAACAAAATGTAGAATAATAACCATGTAATCATATCAATAGATGCAGAAAATGCATTTGTCATTTTTCACAGAAGACACAATATTGTACATAGAAAACCCTAAAGACTCCACCAGAAAGCTACTGGAGTTAATAAATGAATTCAGCAAAGTAGCAGGATACAAAATTAATATTTAGAAATCAGTGGCATTTTTATACACTAATAATGAACTATCAGAAAGAGAAACTAAGAAAACAATCCCATTTACTTTGCAACAAAAAACAAATAAGGTACCTAGGAACAAATTTAACCAACGAGATAAAAGACCTGTACTTGGAAAAGTACAGGACATTGAAAAAGGAATTGAGGAAGATACAAATAAGTGGAAGCATACTCCATGTTCATGGAATGTAAGAATTAATATCATTAAAATGTCAACACTATCTAAACCAATCTATAGACTCAACATAATTCTGATTAAAATGCCAATGGCATATTTCAAAGATCTAAAACAAATATTTCAAAAATTTATATAGAACCAAAAATGACCCCAGATAGCCTCAGCAATCTTCAGAAAGAAAAACAAAGTTGGCAATATCACAATATCTGATATTAAACTATACTACAAGGCCACTGTAATCAAAACAGCCTGGTATTAGCATAAGAGACACATAGATCAATGGAACAGAACAGAGAGCCCAAAAATCAGCCCACAGCTACATGGCCATTTAATATTTGACAAAGGTGGCAAGAGCATAAAATGGAGTAAAGACAGTCTCTTCAATAAATGGTGTTGGGAAAATTGAAGCAGTACATGCAAAAAAATAGTACTAGGCCACCAACTTATAACATACACAAGAATAAACTCAAAATGAATAAAAGAGTTAAATGAAAGCTGTGAATCCATAAAAATTCTAGAAGAAAACATAGCCAGTAAAATCTCAGACATCTCTCAAAGCAATATTTTTGCTGATATGACTCCTAGGGCAAGGGAAATAAAGGAAAAAATAAACAAAGGGGACTACATCGAACTAAAAAGCTTCTATCTAGCAGAAGAAACCATCAACAAAATGAAAAGGGAACCCACTGTATAGGAGAACATATCTGCCAATGATACAGCTGATAAAGGGTTAATATTAGAAATAAGCAGATATTAAGGACTTGATACAACTCAAAACCAGAAAGACAAACAATCCAATTAAAAAATGAGCAAAGGACCTGAATAGACACTTCTCCAAAGACATATAAAAACTGTTTTCATTGTCCTTGTCTACTAATTCTGTCACCTGCAGCATTTCTGGGTTGGTTTCAATTGACTGATTTTTATCCTAATTATAGTTTATTTTTTCTTATTTCTTTACATGACTAGTAAGTTCTGACTTGATGCAGGATATTGCAAATTTTATCTTGTTCAGAGCTGGATATTTTTGTATTCCCATAAACACCCTGAGCTTTGTTTTGGGACATAGTTAAATTACTTGGCAACAGATCCGTTGGAGTCTTTTCAGCTTTGTTAGGTCAGAGAAGAGCAGAATTTAACCTAGTGTCAATTTTGCCCTACTATTGCAATATATACCTATCTAGATACTCTATCCAGTACTTGGTTTTCCACTCTGGCTGGTATGAATAAAAACTATTCCCAGCCCTTTATCAGCTCTGAGCATTTTGCCTTTTGCTATTGTCATGCAGTTCTCTCCCTGGTTTCTGGTAGTTTCCTTACACACTTTTGTGTTCAGCATAGTCAACTGATGACTCATGCTCTCCAAATTGTCCAAGATGCTATGCAAATTTCAGAGCTCATTCTTTGTGCAGCTCTCTCTATTCCAATATTAGTCCAGTGAACTCTCCAGGCTCCACTCCAGACTGCCAGTTCCATCTTTAACTCATGAAACTTGCCATGCTCTCCCTGGATTCCCCCGCTCTGCTCTGTGTCCTACACACTCTCTCCAGGCAGTAAGATGGCACAATCACAGGGGCACCAGTTGTTTTCCTCCGTTCTTGGGACGCGGTCTTGTGCTACCTGATATCCGATATCTGAAAATCATTGTTTCGTGTATTTTGCATAGTTTTTTAGTTGTTTCCAGTAGAATAGTAAATCCAGTCCCTGTTACTCTGGCTGAAAGCAAAAGTCTGTGGCATATCTACTATATTCTGAAACTATTTCCCACTTTGCACCAGGTTTTCTTTCATTTTATGTTTTCCTACCTTTGAACTTAACTTTGGAACTTAATGAACTTTTACAGAAGAAATCAGAATTGTAGAATTCTGCAAAAATTAATTTAATATTTCACTACTGGAAGGTCACAAGAAGGTAACCATTAACTTATTCATTTAGATGTTCAAATAAAGCATCTATAGAAAAATTAATTATTAAAAAAGTAAGGTAACTTAATAAATATACTGCTGGTATTAGGATGCTACAAAGGAGTCTCAAATATTTTACACATATTTCAATATAAAAATCAATAAAGTCAGAAAAATTACTAAAATATCAATGATAAATAAAATAATTGCTTTTTATTATTGTTCAGTTACAGTTGTCCCTTTTCCCCCATTGCTCTTCTCTGCCCTGCACCCTCCCACCCCACTCCCAGGGTCAATCCCCACACTATTGTCCATGCCCAGGAGTCCTCTATTCACATTCCTTGACTTGCCTTTTCCCCTCTTTTAGCTCATAGTAAAAGTTCTAAAAATAGAAGTGGTACAATTTGTATCTTATTATCTGACAGTAGATTTACATGAAAAGCACAAACACCTAATGGAAAAAAATTACTAATTCAATGCCTAAGCTGTATGGGCAAGAATAACAAAGACCTAACATTGATCAGAAGAGTGTGGCAAAATTCTAATCTAATAAGGGGTTCTATCAGATATTATGATAAGATTCCAAGGTTAAGCATATGAAGATGCTTTTTACTTTCATTATGAAATAATCTAAACATTAAAAAGTGTAAAGAATAGCCCTAATCAATGTCGCTCAGTGGGTTAGGCATCCTTCCACAAACCAAAATATTGCTGGCTGGACTCCTGGTCAGGGCGCATGCCTGGGTTGTGGGCTAGGTCCCAGGTAGGAGTGTGTGCAAGAGGCAACTGATCAATGTTTCTCTCCCTCTCTTTTTTCCTTCCTTCCCCTCTCTCTAAAAATAAGTCAATAAAATCTTTTAAAAATAAAAGTATGAAGGAGATAACAAATTCATTTAATCCACCCACCAAATTTAACAAATGTTAACATTGTCATACTGCTTCAGATCCTTTAAAAATTTTGTTAAATATGACATGAATACAGTTGAAACCTTCTCTCATTCCCTAACCCCTTTATCTTTCTCTTCCTAGAGTTAACCACTATTGTTAAGTTAGCACATTCTTTTTGTTATACTCTCATTACATAAGTCACAGCCACAGAAATCAGAGTATTATTTTTTGTTTTTAAATTTATAGTTAAATATTTAAACTAAAGAATCTACAGCACATTGTATAATATAAACAAGAGAGCATTACCTCCACACT
Source organism: Artibeus jamaicensis (assembly GCF_021234435.1). Lineage (NCBI taxonomy): Eukaryota > Metazoa > Chordata > Mammalia > Chiroptera > Phyllostomidae > Artibeus > Artibeus jamaicensis. The sequence continues at coordinate 77,217 of NW_026521867.1, read as the reverse complement.
GTGTTAGAATAGTACCTTTGTGATAAGATGATAATGTGCTATGACTCTCCTATTGCAAAATTAACCCATTCCTTTCTAAAAAAAAAAGACTGGCATTGGGGAAGTGCTTATTCACAGAATGCCAGAAACAATAAAGTAAGAAACAAATCCTATTTTGTAACACCAGTGATTCATCGATAGGAGCTAAAATCCTTAGAAATAAGAAAGAGAAATCATTTGTATATTTATCACTCCATACACTATTTATTAATTATAAAGGTACTTTTATAATGAATAAATCTGTTAGACAGTATCTTAACCAAATGATTTCAATCTAAATCATCAATAATGGGACGAAGTAATACAAAGTGCTTCCTGATATGATGCAATGAGAAGAAACAAGCTGTGTCAGGGGTCAGCTAACTATTTTTGTAACAGCCTGCCAGTAAATAATTAGGTTTTGTGAACCACAGTCTCTGTCACAACTACATAACTCAACCAGCGAACCAGCAAAGCAGTGTACCTAATATGTAAACGCATGAGTGTGGCTGTGTTCTAATAAGCATTGTTTATTAAAACAGGAGGCAGGTCAGATCAGACCACAGGTTGTAGGTTTGTTGACCTGCAATCTACACAGTAATTTTGCTGAAAATGTTTAACCTAGACCAAATCATAGGAAAACAGACAATCCAGACTGTAGGACATTCTGTAAAACTCTGACCTAGATTTTTCTTTCAAAAAAAATTAATAAAAAGACAAAAGAGGTGGGGTACTATTCCAGATGAAAAGAGACTAGAGAGACATGACTTGCCATGAAAAGACAAAGAGGAAACTTAAATCCATGCTTTTAAGTGAGAGAAGCCAGTCTGAAAAGGCTACATATTTTATGATTCCAATTATATGATACTGTGAAAAAGGCAAAACTACAAAGAAGGTGAAAAGACCAGTAGCTGCCAGAAGCTTGGTAGGAAGGATGAGCAGGTGATGAACGAGGGATTTTTAGGGCAGTAAAACAACTGTAATGGTGGCTACATGTTTACTCATCTGTCAGAACATATAGAACTTTATAGTACAGAGTGAACCTTGACGTATGCAAAGCGAAACAACAACAGAACCACCACTACCACCACTGCCACCAACAACAACATTTAGTAGGTCAGGGGATCCCAGGAAAGAATGCAGATGGTGACAAAAGAATCTAGTTGTATTACAAATATATGAGACAACTTTACTGGAGGGAATGGAACAAAGTATTTACTTAAATGACTTTGGTAATAGATTTTTTAAGATTAAAGCAAAAGGAGCTGCATAAAAGCACTATAGTCTAGTTAATATCAAGTTGTCTCCCACAGGTTGCAGGCGAACAATTCTGATACTGCTATAATATATATGGAATTAAACAAGTAAATAAAGGGAAGATGCTAGGAGCCAGTTTCTCACTGTTTGAGGAAGCTAGAAAGACCCAACTGATAATGGATTAGAGTTGGAAACATCAGTAAGAAATCATGTTTAACATATAGATACAGGTGGTAAAACGAAACTATTTATGGATACGTCTAGATACACTGGTTGATAGGTCGATATATTTCTTTTCTCTGTCAGGTGAGAGAGCCTAAAAGAAGTGACACTCAAGTAGTAATCAGCACACCTGACATTCAGATCTTGGTTTCTAACAGCATTCTCCGATAAAAGAAACCAAGGTTCCTTGGAGAAATGGCTGATTCTAGGACTGGGACAGGAAATATACAGGGTGAGTCTGGAGCAAACCACAGGGTAAAAAAGTACTCAAATGACACATACAAACACACATATACACATGTCAAAGAGGCCCGAAAGCCAATGCAAAGAGTTTCCAATGACAGAATCCAGGACAAGTTGAGCAACAAAAGAAACAAAATTTCCCATGCAGAAGACTTCCAAATAAATTATGTAAATATTCCACTCATAACTCCCTGATCCTTAACTGTGGTTCTATGCACAGTGACTTCTTTACAAGGAACAAAGCATAGATTCTGGTTCAAGGTGGTAGCATACACAGATCCTGAATTCACCTTCTCTCATGGATGCAACAAATTCACAAATATATATGTAAAAATTTTACTCTGAAAAGGATCTCAGACACAGACAAATACAAAGCCTCCACATAAAAGAAACATACCAAGACATGTAGGAGAGGTAGAGACCCCACCCCAGCCTCAGTGTCCCACAGCCAGGAGAGATGCAAAAAATATGGAACTCTTCCTTGATCCCTTGAGAAGTGAAAAAGATTGTGCCTCACATCAGGCATGCCCCGCACCATATCTACTGTTAAAGACCCAAAGGGGTTACGTCCAGGACAACTGTAGAGAATGGGGAAATTGCTATTAAAGGACTCAGGCACAGACCCACTGCCTGTGATTCAGCACAAAAGCAACAACAGCTTAAAAAGTGAGAGAGACCCACTTACTAAACTGAGAGCAGCTGCTGGAAAGACACCCTGTAACCAAGCCAAACAACCAACCGTTGGGTCTTTCGCCAGGGACAGAAGCACTAGTAGAACCATTCTTGAGATCTCATTCTAACCAGCTGGTGATGGAGCTGCTGGGCACTATTTTGGTGTCCTCCCACTAGCTTACCAGCATCAGTAGGTGTGCTCTGCCCACCCTGCATCATAACTGGGCTAAGGGAGCATCCCACACCCTAACCACCCTGCATAGCAGCCACACCAAAACTGTGCCAGAACAGCACCAAGCCCTACCCAATTCTCACAGCAGTCACACTGTAACCAAACACCCTGTACCCCACCTTCCTTGCAAGCCAGTCACACTGCAACTGAAACACGTGAGTACCTCCAACCCCTCTCACCATGCACAGAAGCTATGCCACAATTGGCTATTTAAGCACACCACATCCAGCCCAGCCCCACCACAGCCACAGCCCCAACACAAACAGAGGATGCACACAGGGACTCACACTAGGGGCAGCCCTTGAGCACCTGCTCTGGTGGCCAGAACAGACTTTGCTTCTATGCCCCACAGATCATCTCTTTCACAAGACAATTCCCTCAAGACTGGGAAAAGTAGCTGACTAGCCTAATATATATAGATGAAAGAGCCAGGCAAAATTAGACAAAAGAGTATGTTCCAAACCAAACAACATAACAAATCCCCAGGAAAAGACCTTTATGAAGTGAAGATAAGCAACCTACCTGATAAAGAGTTCAAAGCAATGGTCATAAAGATGCACACTGAACTCAGGAGAAAAATGAATGAATGCAGTGAGAACTTCAACAAAAAGATAAAAATATTAAAAAATAACAAACAAAAGTTATAAATGAACTGAAAAAATATGCTACAGGGGTTCAACAGCAGACTGGAAGAAGTAGAAGTATGAACCAGGTAAGGTGGAAGACAAAAAACTGGCACACAAAGACAGAATAGCAAAAAAGAAAAAGAATTTTAAAAGTGAGGATATCTGAAGGGACCTCTACAATGACATCAAGTGACCAATGACATTATATAATGATAGAAGGGACATTCCAACACAAGGATATAACATTTGTAAATATTGGGTGGGCCCAAAAGTTTGTTCGGTTTTTTCCATAAGATGGCTCTACTTAGTGCTTAGTTATCTTCAACTTCGCTTGAAATAATTGTGTTAGATTATACTGTGACAGCTGTCATATCAGTGTGGATTTTTAAAAATCTTATCAAAATTGGTGAATTTTTGTGTACCTGTTTTAATATTGAAGATGTAAGAAAATACGTAACATTTTGGCATATTATGTTTTATTACGAAAAGTAGAAACGCAGTAGAAAGGCAAAAAAAAAGATTTGTGCAGTGTATGGAGAAGGTGCTGTGACTGATCAAACATGTCAAAGTGGTTTGCTAAGTTCTGTGCTGGAGATTTCTGGCTGGATGATGCTCTAAGGTTGGGTAGAACAGATGAAGTTGATAGTATCAAATGAAGACATTGAGAACAATAAACATTAATAACACGTGGGAAATGGCCAACATGCTCAAAATATCCAAATCAATAAACTTATTGGAGAAAGTGAAAAATTTCTTTTATTTTATGGAAAAAGCTATATGGACTTTTTGGCCAACTATTTATACAACCAACATAAGGACACATAAATATATAGAGTAAATATTAAGAAACCTAAAGGGAGAAACTAAAAGCAACACAATAACAGTAGGAAACTTTAACATTCCATTCAGAGCAATGCATTGATGACCCAGACAGAAAATCTACATGGAAACATCTGCCTCAAACAACACTTTAGTCCAAACTGACTTAATAGATATACGAACAACATTCCGTCTAAAAGCAGTAGAATATACATTCTTCTCAAAGGCACATGGAACATTCTCCAGGATAGAAAAATGTTAGGCCACAAAACAAGTCTCAATAAATTCAAGATGACTATAATCAAATAAAGTATCTTCCAACCACAATGGTACAAAACTAGAAATCACTTACAAGAAGAAAACTTTAAAAACCACAAAACATGGATATTAGACGGCATGCTGCTGAACAACCAATGAGCCACTGGAGAAATCAAGGTGGAAATCATAAAATACCTAGAGACAAATGAAAACGGTGATACAGCACACCAAAAACTATGGGGTAGAGTATAAGAGGAAAGTTCGCAGTAATATGGCCTACTTCAAGAAATAAGAAAAGTTTCATATAAATAATCTACCCTGAAGAACACGCAAAGCCCAAAGTTAGAAGAAAATAATAAAGATCAGAGTGAAAATAAATAAAGTAGAGACTAAAAAGGCAACAGAAAAGATAATAAAACTAAGAGCTGGTTCTATGAAAAATACACAAAACTGACAAACCTTTACCTAGATTAACCAAGAAAAAAAGGGGAGAGGTCTCAAACAAAATCAGAAATGAAAGAGAAGTTACAACTGATAGCACAGAAGTACAAGGGACTATAAGATACTACTATGAACAATTATATGCCAATAAACTGGACAACCGAGAAGAAATGGATAAATTCCTAAAAACATACAATCTTCTAGGCTTGAATCATGAAGAAACAAAAAACTGAATAGACTCATTACTAGTAAGATGATTGAATCAGTAACCAAAAACCTCACAGTAAACAAAATTCCAGGACCAGACAGCTTCACTGGTGAATTCTTCTAAACGTGCAAAGACTAATTAATCCTCATCTACTTCCAACTCTTCCTAAAAAATTGAAGAGGAAAGTGTTAGCACACAGTCTCTGAGGGCAGAGAGAGGGGATGCAGAAAGCAACCTCTACTCTTTCCCGGGTCCAGTTCATGGGACAGACAGCAGTCATGTCATGGAATAGTCTCTCCTCCACAGAAGGAATGCTACCAAACAATTTTAAGGGACCAGCATTACCGTGATAGAAGAACCAAATAAAAACAACACATACACACACACACACAAATTATAGACCAATATTCTTGATGAACACAGATGCAAAAATCATCAACAAAAATATTAGCAAATGAACTCACCAATATATTAAATGGACCATAAGACCATGATCAAGTGGGATTTATTTCAAGAATGCAAGGCTGGTTCAATATCTACAAATCAACCGTGATACAAGACATTAACAAAATGAAGGACAAAAACCACATGATTATCACAATAGAAGCAGAAAAAGCATTTGATACAATTCAACACCCATTTAAGATAAAAACTCTCAAGAAAGTACTGAGAAAACATACCTCAACATAATGAAGGCCACATATGACAAAAACCACAGCTAATATTATACTCAATTGTGAAAAGGTGAGTTTTATTTTCTATGATTAAAAACAAAACAAGGATCCCCATTCTCATCACTTTCGTTCAACATGAACTGGAAGTCCTAGCTATAGCAATTTAGCAAGAAAAAGAAATAAAAGGTACCCAAATCAGTAAGAAATGTAAAATTTTCTCTAAAAAACTCTAAAGACTCCACCAAAAAAACCTGTTAGAACTAATAAACAAATTCAGTACAGTCTCAGAATACATATATTTGTGGTATTTCTATATACCAATAACAAACTATCAGAAAGAAAAATTAAGAAAAAAAACAATTATAATTACATCAAAAAGAATAAAATACCTAGGAATTAATTTACCAAAACAGATAAAAGATCTGTTCAATGAAAACTAAAAGATAATGATGAAAGAAACTGAAGACACAAATAAATGGAATGCTCATGAATTAAAAGACTACATACTGTTAAAATGTCCATCCTATCCAAAGTAATCTATAGATTCAATGCAATCCCTATTGAAATTCCAAAGGCCTGTTTCACAGAACTAGAACAAAAAAGTTCTAGAATTTGTATAGAACCACAAAAAATCCCAAATAGCCAGAGAAATCTTAAGAAAGAGCAAAACTGGAGGCATCACACTCCTAGCTTCAAACAGTATGCTATTAAAACAAAAACAGACACACAGACCAATGAAACAGAACTGACAGCCCAGAAATGAACCCAAATATACATGGACAATTAACAAATGACAAAGGAACTGAGAATACACAACAGAAAAAGGACAGTCTCTGCAATAAATGGTGTTGGGAAAAGAGAACAGCCACTTGCATAAATAAATAAATAAATAAATAAATAAATAAATAAATAAATAAAACTAGACTACTATCTTAAACTATAAACAAAAATTAACTCAAAATGGATTAAAGACTTGAACATAAGACCTTAAACCTTAAATTCCTTGAAGAAAACATAGGTAGAAAGCTCATTGAAATTGGTCTTAGTGATGTTTTTTGGATGTGGCTCCAAAAGCAAGGACAACAAAGGGAAAATAAAACAAATGGAACTACATGAAACTAAAAAGTTTATGCTGAGCAACGGAACCCATTATCAAAACAAAAAGGCAACCTACTTGACAAAAGATATTGCAAATCATATATCCAATAAAGGGTTAAAATCTAAAGTATAGCCCTGGCTGGTGTGGCTCAGTAGATTGAGTGCCAACCTATGAACCAAAGGGTCACTGGTTTGATTCCCAGTCAGGGCACATGCCTGGGATGCAGCACAGGTCCCTAGTAGGGGGCGTGTGAGGGGCAACCACACATTGATGTCTTTCTCCTTCTCCCTCCCTTCCCATAAATAAATAAATAAATAAAATCTTTAAAACATTAAAAATCTAAAGTATATAAAGAACTCATACAACTCAACAACAAAAGAAAACAACCCAATTTAAAAAATGAGCAAAGGATCTAAGTAGATATTTTTTCAATAAAGACCTACAGATGGCCAATGGGCATATGAAAAGATGTTCAATACCACTAATTATTAGGGAAATGCAAATCAAAAGTATGACCTCACATCTATTATTGTAGAACAGCTATTATCAAAAAGACAAGAAATAACAAGTGTTAGAGAGAATGTGGAGAAAGGGGAACCCTTGCATCCTGTTGATGGCCACTATGGAAAAGAGTATGGAGATTCCTCAAAAAATTAAGAACATAAAATTACCATATGATTCAACTATTCTACTTCTGGGTATTTATCCAAAGAATATAAAAACACTAATTAAAAAAGGTATATGCATGCCTCTGTCTACTGCAGCATTGTTTATAATACAATAGCCAAGATATGGAAAAAACCTAAGTGTCCAATGATGTATAAATAGATAAAGAAGACATGGTATATGTATGCAATGGAATATTACTTAACAATAAAAAGAATAAAATATTTACATTTACAACAATGTGGATGAATCTTAAAGTGAAATAGGCCAAAAAGAGAAAGACAGAGACTACGATTTCACTCATATGTAGAATTTTTTTTTAAAAAAAGAGTACAGTATGAAAAGGGAGACAAAAAGAGTAACTTTACAGTGTAGAAACCTAACACTACTTTGGTCATGTGATCAAGATCAACATCATCATAAACCATGTAGAAAGTGTGTTATCTTGATATGATGTAATAAAAGTGATACTTTGTTACCTTCCTCTCAAAAGTCCATAGCCCAGTCAAATCAGCAGGCAAATTCCAATAAATGGGCACCCTATGATAGGCCAGGCTAGTACTCCTCAAAACTGTCAAAGTTGTCAGAGAAAATCTAAGAAATTATCACAGCCCACAGCAGCATAGGGAGACTTGACAATTAAATATAATGTGGTATCTAGAAGCGATCCTAGAACAGAAAAAGGACATTAGATAAAAACTAAGGAAATTTGAATAAACTATGGACTTCAGTTAATAATGCATCAATATTGGTTTATTATTAGCAACAAATGCAGCATAAAATGTTAATAACAGAAAAACCTGGGGACATGCATCAGATATGAAGAAATATATAAAATAATAAAAAGATGTAAAGAAAAATGTTCTAACTATTCTAGTATTCACCCAATGGAACGTGCCACTTTACCAAGTAACTTATTGTCAGGAGTATAAATATATAGAGAGAAGGAGTTATGAACTGGAAAGTTGGACAAAATCTCCACAGTTTGCTTCTTTTTTATAGGTGAAAGGATTTAACATTCAGAAGCAAGATCTGAGGTATGACAAAGTATTAAAATGTTTCCAGGACTTCCGCCAAGATGGAGACGTAGATGGAGGATCCACTTTGCCTCTGTGCACAACCAAATCTAAGAACAACTATTTTTAACAGCAGTCACAACCAAGCCACACGGAAAATCGACAATACAGAGTCCAAAGGACAACTGCTGGACCGGTACGAGGAGCGAGGCCAGCAGCGGAGCAGGTTAGCAAGAAAAAATTCCCAGGGCGGTGCGCGGTGCGCGCAGGCAACCGAGGGCGCTGATCGCCAGCCAGCTGGCTGCCGGAGCGCACAGGGAAGAGGCGCGGTGGCTCGGTCGGTCACGCGCATTTACGTGCGGAGAAACCAGTGAGAAGGGAAACCCACGGGGTGCAGCAGGCTCGCACAATTAGGATCCGATAAACAAGCCCGAGGCGTGTGAGTGACTGGATGCGCTGGGCTAGTGGAGAGGAACGCCATTGCTCCCTCTCTGACCCCGTCCCCACACACAGCATCACAAACCAGCGACCTGGGTCGCCCCGTCCTGGTAAACAACTAAGGCTTCACTCCGCTCACTTAACAGCACGAATAGACCAAAAATGGCTCTAGGACAACTCAGAGCCCCAGAACCGATAGACCTAAGTGATGAAGAAATAGCCAGTCTTTCAGATGCACAGTTCAAAACACTGGTTATAAGGATCCTTACAGAACTGGTTGATTTTAGTCACAAATTAGAGAAACATATGGAAGCTAAATTAATTGAAATGAATCGTGATACAAAAGATACCAATAGTAATGGAAAGAAAATTGGGACTCAAATCAAGGGAGAGGACCAGAAGGAAGAAGAAAATGATCAAACAGAAAGGAATGAAGAAATAAGAATTCAGAAAAATGAGGAGAAGCTTAGGAACCTCCAGGACATCTTTAAACGTTCCAACATCCGAATTATAGGGGTACCAGAAGGGGGAAAGGCACAACCACCAGTTGAAAAATTATTTGAACAAATAATAAAGGAGAATTTCCCCAAGATGGCAAAGGAAATAGACTTCCAGGAAATCCAGGAAGCTCAGAGAGTCCCAAAGAAGTTGGACTCAAGAAGGAACACACCAAGGCACATCATAATTATATTAGCCAAGATTAAAATGAAGGAGAGAATCCTAGAAGCAGCAAGAGCTAAGGGGACAGTCACCTACAAAGGAGTTCCCATCAGACTGTCAGCTGATTTCTCAAAAGAGACCTTACAGGCAAGAAGGGGCTGGAAAGAGGTATTCCAAGTCATGAAAACCAAAGATCTACAACCAAGATTGCTCTACCCAGCAAAACTTTCATTTAGAATGGAAGGACAGATAAAGTGCTTCTCAGATAAGACCAAATTCAAGGAGTTCATCATCACCAAGCCCTTATTATATGAAATGTTAAAGGGACTTACCTAAGAAAAAGAAGATAAAAAAGATGAACAGTGAAAGGACAGCAAACTCACAGTTATTAAGAACCACACCTAAAACAAAAGCAAACTAAGAGGATAGCTAGATCAGGAGCAGAACCATAGAAATGAAGATCTCAGGGAGGGTTAGCAACAGGGGAGTGGGAGGAGGGGAAGGGGGGGAGAAGGTACAGAAAATAAGTAGCATAGACAGTAGATAGAAAATACATAGGGGGAGGGTAAGAATAGTAGGGGAAATACAGAATCTAAAGAATTTGAGACACATGTTCATGAACTAAAGGGGGAAATGGTGGGGGAGGGGTATGCAGGGTGGAGGGGAAGGGAGGGGGGAATAGAGCAAATGTAATGGCATAATCAATAAAAAAAAATAAATTAAAAAAAAATGCTTCCAAATGAAAGAATTAAAATGTTTTATATTATCTACATAATTAGTTTATATACTATTCTGATTCTAGAAAATTAATCAACTGTATAAAGTAATATCTATGTTTCCTCTCTGATCAGAATATCTAATTAACATCCTTCCCTGTGTTTTAATGGCATGATGTTGTAGTACATATAGTCCTTCTCAATGGAGAGTGCGTCAACTTTAAGCAAAGTTTCCTGGTTGAGGGAGAAATACAATTATGGCAAGTAACACGTTTAGGCTACGAATGGTAAAGAGTGACTATAAGAAAATACAAAGGCAAGAAGAATTTGTGTCTGTAGGAAAAATTCACTATGCCACAATGTCAAACCATCCTTCTAGCTTTCAGTGTTCAAAACACTAGAGCAATATGAACTAAATCAAAGATCCCTTTGACACTGAGTGAACCCATTTATTCCAAGGATCCTACTCAAGTGAGGCAGTAGAGAAGAATGAAGAGTGTACATGTGCAGTTAAACTGCCTGGCTGAACTGCATGCAGCTTTGCCTTTATTAGCCATGTATCTCAGGCAAGTTTCTTAACTTCTCTATTCCCAAATTCCTTCACCTGTAAAATGGTGAAGGAAATGGCGATAGCATTCCTAATTTAGAGGAATGCTGTGAGGTAAAAGTGAAATAATCTAGTTAAAGTTCTTAGCACACTGCCTGATACATAGTTATTTCACAATTATTATTACTTTGAAATTTCCTCAGTTCAAAACTACATGGTCTTTGTATGTATGCAATTCATAAAAGATATACAGGGTCCGGCAGAAGTAATGCCTGCTTTAATGTAGTTGGTGGGGTAATAAAATGGGTGTAATAATGTATAGTTTTCATTTGAACATTTCACCTAAAATGTCATACAGTGTACTTGAGTGTGACATTCTTGTGTTACAGAATTACAAAAAAAATTACATGCTTATGGTTTTATAATAAAAGACTTTGTAATTAAAAAAAGGGGTGTTATTTGTGCCAGACCCTGTATATGTGGCCCTGGCCAGGTGGCTCAGTTGGTTGGAGCACCATCCCATTCGCCAAAAACAGTTGTGGGTTTGATCCCGGGGCAGGACACATTTGGGAAGCAACAGATTGATGTTTCTCTCACATCAATGTTTGTCTCTCTCTCTCTTTCTCTCCTTTCCTCTCTCTCTGAAATCAGTAAACATATCTTTGAATGAGGATTTTAAAAAAAGACAAATATGTGGTCCACCAACTTCAGAGCTCCACAGGCTTGGACACAAATCCCACAACTCAAAAACATCTGTACCCCAAAAGTTTACCTCTTGGTCAGTGGAACACATTTCCCACATGCCCAATCAGAACAAGTAGTGGTTAAATTATTGCACAGGTGAAAGATGTGAGTAGGTAGAGCTGAGCCTCTAGCTGTGATCCATACCACTGTTCTAATGGGTAGGCCTTCTACAGCACCTGGGAAGAAAAGAACCCAGTGACCCTGGGAAAAATACATCTTCCCCTGCCACTGTTAACAGCTTGATGATTACATTTTATGTTTGAGGAATTCAAGAAGAACCTACTGTGCCCTGTTCCAAGGACATCACTGATTTTAAAATTTAAAAAATGTAGAAATTTATTATTATTTCAAAACCTGAACATGCTTTTGGTGATACCCTTTCAAAAGCAGGATACTCTATAGTTGGCAATATCTTAATACCAAGTGTGAATCTCCCTCTAACAATTAAGAACACAGCAACAAAGATATACACTCTAATAAGCCTAGAGTCACTTTAAGGAATAATTATGTCCTTACCAATCTTTTATAGTCACCACCAAGTAGAAAGACTAGTCTGTCTTCTCTATGGGTTTATATAACTCACCTATTCTTTACTAGGTAATACTGATCAGGAAAACTACCTAAAATTAGACAGGAAAAAAAAGTGAAGGAGAAGACTTTAGGAACTTTACAAAGTCAATCAAGAAGTAAAATGTGAAGAATTCACAATTCAAAAAAGTTACCTAGATTGAACATTTACATTGCACATATGTAAGTCAAGATCTTGGTTTCCCAATATCATTCCCTAGTAATGGGATCAGAGCCCCTCAGAGAAATGGCCAACCCCAGGTCTGGGAACAGAAAGAACAGGACAAGTCTGGAATGTGTTATTGCACTGAAAAGTAAGGAAGTGCTCAAAGAATAATGGGGTCATATTAAAAGGACATGGAGCCAGATTTAAGGGGCTACCATACGCCAATATGGGAATACCTAGAGCATCAAAATAAATAATGATAATGAAGAATTATAATCCTTTCAATATAGTAAGAATCCATGAGTCCACAGTGATATAAACAATTGATTAAGTAAATGGAATGGGGTGGAGTGGGGTAGAAAGCTCTTCCTTACTGTACAAAAATGACTAACACGGGTAAGGGGAATGATGGAATAAGAAAAATCACCATTTTCCAATCATCATAGTAATTGATTCAGGCAAGAATCATCAAAGAATGCTAGTGTATGAAATTTTGAGAAGAATCAGGATATTCACATGTATAGTCTCAGAAGACACCCCTACTTCTCCATTACAATGCAAAGTTACAGAGGAGAAACCTGGCTGACACTGCCTTCACCAACCCTGCTGCCCACCCGTACGTAACGAGACCAGTGGACAGCAGGGCCTCCTGGTGAAGTCAGCATCACTTCTACGATTTCTTTGCCAAGAGGCATAACCTAAATCTATCGAATAATTGGTTTGTACTATTCAAAATTGCCAGTATGATGAAATATAAGACTCCGATTAAAGAAATTAATTTCAAGTTAAAGGGATTGAATGTAACATGACCTCAGAAAGACTTTACTGGGACAATTAAAATCTCAATAAGATCTGTAAATCATATAACAGTATTTTTTCAATGTTAGGTTCCTGGTTTTCATCATTGTTCTGTTGTTATGCAAGAGAATTCCTTGTCTGCAGGTAATACGCACTGATCTATTTAGAAGTACAGGAGAATGTGTCAGCAACATTCTTTTAGGTGGTTCAGGATGAACAAATGGCTGGGGGGTAAAGAGAGTAAGAGTGAAAAAAAGGGGGGAAAAAACAAATGTAACAAAATGTTGACATTTGGAAATCTGCATAAAGGGCATCCAGGAATTCTTTGTCCTCTTTTGACATTTCTGTGTCTGAAATTACACCAAAGTAAAAAAGAATAAATAAGTTGGATATAAAAGTGATACATTTGTCAAAACTCAGGAAACAATACACTAAGACCTGGACATATATAAATAACACTTGAATTAAAATAATAAAAGCATATTCTAGATGTTTTATCAAATGTTGATGATTGGAACACTTCAACAATTAAAAATGTTAGTTAGAAACCCATCAAGAACCCATCCAAACAAAGACTAACTTCATGTTTACTGTTTTGGAGCTTTGCAGTGGTGAACCAGCACTGGTCAGCCTGGCCACCTGGCCACCGTTCCTGTGAGCACAGTGACCAACAGCTCTCACAATTTCCTGGCTGTGGAAACACTTTCCGGCCTTGCCCCCCAGGAAGCCCTCTGTGTGCTCAGCCAGGTAATGCCATTAGCTGCACTACACTCCCTTATTAATCAACCTCCACGTGTATAAGCCTGTTACAAGCAAACCTAGGCCTTAAAAATTTTTTTAATTAAAAAAAAAAAGCAGAGAAAAGCCAACTTTGGTGGTAATAATCTCTGACGAGGGCACACATTGCTAAATAAGCCCTGGGTGATGCCTCTGCTCCTGTTCAAAGGCCAGAACAGGAGCCAGCCAAGGGCAGCACTTGGCTTACCACCTCGATTAATGCCTTTCGAAATATTTTTTAATAGATTACTATCAGTGTAATACTAACAAAACACTAACAGAACAAAATGACCAAGATGTCTCATACCTTGCTTTAGAAATACTATAAATTCCTTTACAGTTTGGTCCAAATTAACTCCATGATATACCACAGGTCTGAAATTTCGATGTTCAAATGAACGAATCAGGCGAATTGTGACGGTCACTTCTTCGGAAGCCATGTGAAGAAATTCCTGTGGCAAGGGACACAGAATAGTCTAAATAACACCAGCTCACAGTTATGGGCTGCATTTCAGCTCTCTGACATGCAGCCCATCTCTCCCATAATCTCTGGCTGAGTCCCCAAACCCAAACCAGATTCTGGGATACCCACAAGAGTCCCCTCCCCAGGTCACTCCCTCCTATCCACTGTGACCTGGAGAACTTTGTCACAGTCACTGATGGTCTGATTGGCAGAAAGCTGACAGGGCACAGAAGATGAACACAAGTGACCTATGTGAGGAGCAGTTCGTGCGTGGGGACCAGTGGGGGTTGCCACAGAAAGAGACGTGGCACACACACAGCTGCTTTGGCATTGCCACGCCAGTGGTCTGCTCATCTGGCCCTGGGATGATGTATGTTTCAGAGTCAACTATCAACAGTCACATTTAATGTCACAAATGTGCCAGATTTCAGTTTTGATTTAATTATATGACACAGAATTAACAGCCTTTTATAGTGTTGTTTAATGTAAGAATGTTTATTTCATCCTAAAACTCAGTAGCAGAGCTGTGTGCCAGGTGTTAATGTTATCTCATGATTCTATCACCAAACCATAAATTATTGAACTCACTTTCAGGATGAGGAAACAGACTCAGAGTGATTGTACAAATTGCCCAAAGTCACAAAGCCAATGAACAGAAAAAAGTCAGGACTCGGGCATCAATTCAATTCCAAAGTCCATGTTCACTCTAATACACTGCCAGAAAATCACCTTGAATTATTTCCCCCAAAAATATCTTCAAAGTTGCCAATGCTTTAAAGATACTAATGTAGTATATTTCTATCTAGTAGCTAATTTCAACTTTACATACAATTTTCAGCCATAATATACACATGATAAGAAAAAATACTTTTACTACTAAAAATATAAGATGGCCAGTCTTACTAGTAATCAGAGCAATTCAAAATAACAGTGATATATGTTACTCATCAAACTGACAAAAAGTCTGACAACACCTAGTGTTGGCAAGGGTATAGAACAATGAGAATTTAATCAGTGAAGGTGGGCATCCAAATGGGTGCTCCTTTGGAAGCAATACTGAGTAAAGCTGAAGATACACATACCTTTCAAGCTGGCAATTTCATTCATAGGCAGGTACCCCACAGAATCTCTCACCTACGTGCACCAGGAGAACTGTAAAAGAACATTCATAGTAACCATATTTGTTAATTGCAAAAATTGGAAACAAGTGTCCATCAAGAAGAGAATGCGTAAGTAAATTATGGATAGTAAAAGCAATAAAAATGAATGAACAACAGCTACATACATTAACATAGGTGAATCTTAAAAATATTATGGTGAATGAAAAAATACTAGTCAGAGTATACCACCATTTACTCAAGGTTCAAAAACACAGCTTTTATTATGTTTAAAAGGAGATAATTAGTTGCCTCCCTAAGGCAAGGGAAGGTGTATACAATTATAGAGAGATCACATGCACTTTAATTACGTTCCTGGCATTTTTTGTCTTGAGTAGGACATTAGTTACATGGATAGTAGACTATATTTTACACTTTTTAGCGTGTTTGGAATATTTTATAATAGATAGCATCGAGCCACACTAATTTGGCCTAGAAAGGCTCTCCGAATTGTAAAATGCTTATACAAATATTTTACTAGGTTTGAGAGAATATATAGCATTAATGGAAATCAAAATTCAAACTGTTTTAACACATAAAATAATTTGTAATTATAATTAGCATACTGTTTATAATTAAATGAATGGCTCCTAGAACTATAAATAATATTTCCCTCTAAAATAAGGTAAAGAGTCACCTTATAATCTTGTTTAGTGGTAGAGTTTAAATGAACAAATCTTTTAAAAATCCCAATATTAGCTACTATGCTATTGTTATTAAATCTGGTTTGAAATGTTTTCCCAAAATTCTAATCCTAGAATCTACCACATAATAGTTCAGCAAACACCTACAAAATTATCATTTTAAAAAGACTAAAGTACTTAATAAAAATACCTCTTGAGAAAGGGATATTATAAAAAACTTCTGCATTTCAGAAGCAGTGTTAACAGATTTGTTAAAATTATGACCACTACTTCCCCCTCTTACCTAAACCCCCAAAATAATAAAGATGCCCTCCAAAACACACCCACACAGGTTGAGAAAGCCCAGAACACAGTCCCAGCTCCCAGAGGTTACAGCCAGACAGATGCAGTTTAAATATCAACTCTACCTCTTGGCCGTGACACACACTGGGATCTCACATAGTAGGATCTCAATAAAAAGTAGCTGCTATTATTGTTACTCTAGTTGTAATAAAATAGGTTTGGGCATAAAGACAGCTCATAAAGACAGCAGATAACTAAATTCCCAGGTACAATGAAACAAAATCACGTACTTGGTCTAACCAAGGAAGCCAGGCATTATGCATCTACATTGTAATTGTAGGTTTGGTTTTTTTTTTCACTTAATAAAAGGCAGTCCATATGTTATACTTAAATAGTTGAGGCTTTCAATTTAAAACTCTAAATTTGCATTAAAGTCTAATTTTGGTGAACACCATACTGTCATCTTCATCAGAAATTTGTTGTAATATGGGATCCAAAGATGGCAGCTGAGTAGGTGGAAGCTGAGTCCACTTGCTCCTGCCTCCAACCCAGAATTTCAACTGATCTTCCAACTATCAACCTGATCAACAGAATCTTAGCAGATAGGAAGTTTTGAGGCCAAGGAGTACAGAAGATGCTTCATACCACCTGATAATGGAATTTTATAAGTGGAAAGGGAAATACTCTGTGTGTGGCTCCTACTGTAGCTGAGAGACCAGACAGAAATCGCTCTGAAGCTCCCTCCCCTCTTGGAGCAAGGGCATACCAACCCCAATCAGAGGTAACCTGGGGGAATCTGCTGAGTCTGTGGGACCCAGGCTACACACACACACACACACACACACACACACAGCACTCCCACAGTTGAGATGCCAACCTGGAGAACTCCAGATAGAGGCACAGACTACTAAAGCAACCAGGTTGCCAAAACCGGGTATGCCAGAGGCACCTGCAGGCTACAGCCAGCCGCAACTTTGAGAGACATCTCACTCCTTAGGAAGGTTGCATGTGCAGAGAATCAGACATTGACTAGGTACTGCACTGCAGGTACAGCATAGAAACTTTTTAAAAGTAACTGAAAAGTGGCTGGACAAGGAGCTGGGCACAGCTGCCCTGACAGCAAAGACCAGATTGAAACTGCAGCAATGGAGCTCCCTCCCCTTGGAACTGCAGGGCCCTAGGGATACCTGCAGCAATAGAGAGGATAGGGGAGGCTGTGGGCTCTGGCAGCAGGAGGCAGTGAGGTTCCACCACACCAGTAAAAATCAGAGATCACAATTCAGTGTGAAGTGCTCCTATGGTTTGGGCACCAAGTTGAAGAGTTCACTATACAAGTGCAGACTAAAAGAGGAAACTAGTGGAACAGGAAAATTATTTTTTTTAATTTTTTTATTGATTATGCTGTTACAGTTGTTCTATTCCCCCCCTTCATTCCCCTCCACCTTACCCCCCGTCCCCACCATTACCGCCACCTTTAGTTTATGTCCATGTGTCTCAAGTTCTTTAGATTCTATATTCCCCATGCTATTCTCGCCCCCCCCCATCTATTTTCTATCTACTGTCTATGCTATTTATTTTCTGTACCTTCTCCCCCCTTCTCCTTCTCCCACTCCCCTGTTGCTAACCCTCCTTGAGATCTTCATTTCTATGTTTCCACTCCTGATCTAGCTGTCCTTTTAGTTTGCTTTGGTTTTAGGTGTGGTTGTTAATAACTGTGAGTTTGCTGTCCTTTCACTGTTCATGTTTTTTTTAACTTCTTTTTCACAGAACTGGTTGATTATAGCCACAAATTAGACAAATATATGAAGGCGAAACTAATTGAAATGAATGGAAAATTATTTTTTTACCCATTCTAAACTTTTCTCAGCTGCTCCAAGCCACACTGGATCTCCAGATCCTTTCCCAGTGAATCCAGCTAGGCAGAGAGATCAGAAATTTGCACAACAAGAGGTTGGCTGACCCCACCCAGCTTGGCTTGCAAGCAAACTGGAATGTGTTGCCTACAAAGGCTGGGAGTTAAAGGGGCAGGAGTTGAGCACATGGGATACTTGACAGTGAAGCGAACCTTCCTGCAGAATACAATCCTCTGGGAAAGGAAAATTATGCCCATCTGCCCCAGCAGGGTTACAGGCACCACTTCCAACAGAAAAACTCTGAAGAACAGTCCTGACAGGTCCAAAATTCCCCCACTGGGCACATTTCCTCAGGGGGGAAAAAGAAAAACTCCAAATGGGACCATTCTGAACTTTTCTCAGTCATGCCAAGCCACACTGGTTCTTTGGGTTCCATCCCACTGAAACCAGCTGGGCAAAGAGATCAGAAATTGTGCAACAAGAGGTTTTTTGGGCCCTGCCCAGCTCTGCTGGCAAGCAAACTGAGATCTGAGGGAATGAAGAGTTTTGGTGTATGTCTCTTGCAGAGGCTATGGGCTAGGAACTAGTCAGAAGAGAATTGAGCACCCGACATACTTGGCAGCAAGGCAAACCTCCCTGCAGAATACAATCCTCTGGGAAGGGAAAGTTGTACCCATCCCCCCCACCTTGCAGGGTTGTAGGCACCACCTCCAAGAGGGTAACTCTTTAAAATAGTCCTGCAGGGGAAGAGGGAAAAAAATAAAAATAAATAAATAAAAAATAAAATAAAATAAAATAAAATAGTCCTGCAAAATCCAAGATTCCCCTGCTGGGTGCATTTCTGTAGGAGGAAGAAAGAGAAACTCAAACGGGGACTCTCAAAGTGAGAATTTTGGAGGGTATTGCCTGAGAGCAGGACAGAGAGTTTAGCCTCCTACTGAGGTCTTAGATTGAGAAAGAAAGTTTAGTTCCCAATGTGGTCTGGTCTTGCCCCAAACTCAATGGGAGACTTTTCTGATTTATCCCCTGAAGTCCATCCAGAGCAGCTACCCACTCTTGCAAAGAGGAAAGTTGAATGTGCCCATTTTGAACCAACAGTGAGGCCCCTTAAGGTAGCAAGAGCCCAAATCTCTGGTAAAGACTAAAGGAGTCAGCTCTGAGTAGGGGCTACTCTCCCCTCACTGAGTGCCCTACAGACTACAATTCCAACAAAGGGAAACCTGATATCCCTATTTCAAGAGATATGGTCTCAGCTTACAGATCCTTATCAAAAGGCTCTAGAGACAAACCAGGTAACCACAGAAAGGCAGAGAGACTTAAAGACAAAGGTCAACCCCAAAGAACTCCAGCTCTTATATAGAACTGACATCAGCTCCAAGCAGGAAAGGGTTGACCCTTTTATACAGATCGGCCCTCACATAAAATGGCCAGCTAACTCTTTAGGAACTATTCACCACTACTGGAAATAATCTGGGACAGACCAAGACATGTGGTGCAAGGACAGGGAACATATCCACCATCTTCCCTAAAATCTAAACAGCTCTTCCCAAGGGAGATCCAGAGGGCCCATCTTCCCAATTGTACCAGAAGCCCTCTCAGAAACAGACAGGACACTGGCTAGACTACGACTAATGGCAGGACTGCAGATAAGGACAAGTGGAAGCAGTACTTGTGGGCCTTATGCTGAAAAAAAAAAAAAAGGCAGCAGTGAAAAGCAGCAAGGACCATCCTAGTCGAGCCAAGCCTGAAGAAGACAGCCACAGACTATGGATTGCTTATAGCTTTGAACAGGCTAC
Source organism: Artibeus jamaicensis (assembly GCF_021234435.1). Lineage (NCBI taxonomy): Eukaryota > Metazoa > Chordata > Mammalia > Chiroptera > Phyllostomidae > Artibeus > Artibeus jamaicensis. The sequence continues at coordinate 57,158 of NW_026521867.1, read as the reverse complement.
CTAGAGCTAAACAGGGACAGCATCTAACATTGGCTTACACCAGATTTAGACAACACTAGAATGATATCCAGAAGGAGAACCCAGCAGGCAAGCACTAAATTCTGCTGAGACAAAGTGCACTTCATTCTTTTCCATTATTTACATTATTTTTTCTTTTGCACACCTTTTTAACATTTTTCTTTTCCTTCAAATTTGTCCTTTTTACTATTTTTTATTTCAAATCTCATTTTACTCTCCCCCTTTCTTACTCAATTTCTTTCTTCTTCTGTCTCTTTATTTTCATTTTATTTTTTCCCTTTCTTCAACCCTTTGTGGCAATTCCTTGTTTCCAACCTTACTCTTACTATTTCTCCTATCTCATCTTCTCACAATAATTTTTCTTTAGTCATCTCATATTCTTTTCTTATTTCTTATAATATTCTTATTCTCTTTCCACCTTTATTCATCTTTGCTTCCATTAATATTGCTGTTGTTGTTGGGGGTATTTTTGCAAGTGTGGGATTTGTTTACTGTGTTGTTTTGTTTTGTTGTATCAGCACATGTACAACAGCAAACAAGATGTGGCGATGGCTGAGACTCTCAGTGAGCCAGCCAGAGGTAAGAACCCACCAACTAATGGGCCAACAACAATCAAAACCTAAATACAACAGGAGAGCCCACATAAACTTCATGAAGGATCATCCAGCTCAGGAGATGAAGAAAACTGCACCACTGACTGCTACAAGACTCCTACCACATGAGACCACCCCATGAAGACAGGGAGTCAAAGCAGATCAATCTAATATGCAGAAACAAACAAAAATAGTCAGCTAAAATAAGGAGACAAAGAAACAACCCCCAACCAAAAGGAAAGGAGGAACCCCCAGAAAAAGAGCTAAATAAAATTAAGGCAAGCAATTTATCAGACATAGAGTTCAAAGCAATGGTTGTTAAAGATGTCCAAGAAACAGAGTGAAAACTACAAGGAATTTAGTGGGAACTAAATTAGCATGAAAAAGGACATAGAAACTATGAATAAGAAGCAGGTGGAAATGAAGAATACAATATCTGAAATGACAAATACCCTAGAAGAAATTAAAAGCAGACTATGAAGGAAAGGATTGAACCAGCAAGTTGGAAGACAAGGTAGAAAAAAACGCCCAGTCAGAGCAACAAAACAAAAAAAGGCTTAAACAAAGATAGTTTAAGAGAGCTTTGGAACGAGAAGCACAACAATATTAGCATCATAGGGATACCAGAAAGAAAAGAAAGGAAGAAAGGGACAGAATATTGTTTAAAGAAATGATGACAGAAAACATCCTTACCTGGGTGAAGGAAAAAGTAATGCAAGTTCAGGAAGCACAGACAAATCCAATCAAGATAAATCCAAACAGGCCCAATCTAAGACAATTAAAATGGTAACATTAGAATACAAAGAGAGAATCTTAAAGGCAGCAAGGGGAAAACAGCTAGTAACATAATAGGGAGCTCCAATAAGGCTATCAGCTGATTTCTAAACAAACACAAGCAAGAAAGGACTGGCACGAAATATTCCAAATAATGAAAAGCAAGGACCCGTAACCAAGACTACTGTATCCAGCAAGGCTTTCTTTTAAAATGGAAGGTGTGAAGAAGGCAGCGAGATAGGTGGGAACAGAGTCCACTTCTCCTTGTGCATGGGTGGAACACCTAGCCAATCTTCTAAGGAATAGAGTGAACAGCCAATGGTATCTTAGCATATATGAAGATTGCAGGCCAAAACTGTAGAGGACATTGAAAAATGAGACTGTAAGGAGAGTGCTTTGGGGCAGTAAGGTCCCTGGGACCAGCAATGGGACCAGGGCTGCTGCAGCCCCAGGCCCTCGACCTGCCAAGTCTACCACAGGATTCTCAGGAGAGAGCCAGATCAATAGCTCCCTCCCCTGCCAAACAAGTAGGTTTCAGCAGCACCAGAATGGACCTGGATGCTTGAAGTTGCTGGTGGGCGGGGGTAAGGATGAATTGGCAAACACACAGGGGTAGTGTGCACTCACTGAGACTGTGGATGCCAACTGAAAAGACTTGGGCAATCACAGACCCTGACCCACATAGTCCCCAGGCTGGCTGGAGAGTTGGGCTGTGTGAGAGGCAAGGCACTTGTTTGAAACAGCAGGCTTGAATAGGAGGCAATTTTGAAAAAGAAAAAAATGAGGCACTTGGTAGCTGTTTAGGGAATTCTTCCACAGCAGCCACCCCCACCACCCCTGGTACAAGCAGCCTCCACAGCCTCAGCTGTGGGCCCACCTCTGCTGCCAGGCCCCCGCTGGGCCCCTACTCCTAGCCACAGCGATGGAGAGCACCCAACCACACCTGTGAACCCAGTGGTGCAAAATGGACCCAGCTGCCCCCCACTCCTTCGCGGCTATCACTGCAGCAGCAGAAGGCAGTGCACATCTGACACCACCGCCCTGCCACTGTGCTCCAGCCCCAGCAGTGGAGGCCAAGTGCTCACAACAGCAGACAAGGGAATGAAACATGCCAGAACACGCCAGACCCCACCACCCCAACCACTGCTGCAGCAGCAGCAGTTTGCATGCTCACACCCAAAGCCCCAAGGACAAAGTGTGCCCAACCCTGCAGCCCAGCAGCTGCCCACCCTGCCCCAGCAGCAGAGGTCCAGCAATCACACCCACAGCCCCAGGGGCAGAGCAGGCGCCTGACCCCACCACCAGAGGCTCTGCTTGCTCAACCCCATCATCGTGTTCAACCCCATCACCCGGTCACAGCAGCAGAGGCTCACCCATGTCATCCAGGGCAGCTACTGCAGCGCCCCCACAGGGGCCCACTGGCTTGCTAAGAAGAAAGCAGAGATGCTCCCACAGAGGTAAGCAGCAGGGCTCAGAGAGTCAGCAATCCCCAGAAAGACTTAACTCAGTGAGGAGCCATACTACCCTGAAAAGACTCTGAGAGTCCCTAGAATCCAGGAGAGTAAAGAGCGAGAAGGTGGTGTGTGAGTTGCCCCTAATTGGTGCACCTCAAGGACAGCACAACTGGTGGACTGAAGGCGAAGGCCGGGCACGGAAGGGCACTGGGGGCCAAGCAGTGAACTGAAGAACTGGGCTGGAGGCTGGGCAACTACAAAGAGTGCGGTTCAGAACTGAATCCCATCCTTCACAAAACCACAGAAAGGGAGAAAAACAAAACCAATCCCCCCTCGGCCTTGCTGTTCCCAGGAAGACCATCAGAACTGGCTTGGCTTGTATTAAGCCAGCAAGAGGCACTTTTTAAAAAAAATTCTTCCTTTCTTTCTTTTCTTCTTTCTTTTGTTTTTTACTCCTTCCTTCCTTTTTTTTTTTTTTTTTTTTCCCACAAGTGGGACAATAAAACCTGGAGCTGTGAAAGGACCAGAGTTAGATCCAAAGAGGGGTCGTCCCAACAACTGAGATGGTGAGACAAATTTCACTTCGCTATTCCAGAGAACTTGCAAGTTTTTGTATACATGTATTATTTTTTTCATTATTTTTACATCTTTTATTTTATTAGTATTTTTTTATTTCTCTTCTTTCTGTTTAGTCTTCTTCACTTGGTTTGTGAAATTCCATTGTTTGACTGGTTTTCCTTGTTCTCTCTTTCATAGTGTATTTTTAATTTTCCTTCTTTCACTTCACTTGTGTTCCAATAGCAAACTACTCTAGGTTGTGTACTTCCCACTCTTATTACTCACATCATATAGATAATGTCATGTGATTGTTGCTCCATTACTATTGTAAATAACTGCTGTTCCATACAATTGTAAATATTACACAGCAACCCTTCCAGACTTTAGCTCCCTTCACTGTTTCTGGAACTTTATCACTATTGTGGTTAGCTCTATTTTCTCGCACACTACACCTATTTTCTATCCTTTACTCTCACTATATCTCATAATCTGACCTCCCTCAAGTTCACTGCTTTCCAGATCCAACTCACAGTCCTTCCCACCCACAACAAAAGTCTTATCTGTTTTCCACCCTTTCTAAAAAGTGGCTAGTTGGGTGAAATACCACCGTTAACACTATACATATCCAAAGGATCTCCTGTTTCTTCTCTATGAGTCCGCACTTTAAATACTATAGAACACACTCCCGCCGTCTTAATCCATTTTGCCTTCCCCCTCCAAACTGACCACATAAAAGAGTAGGTGGGAGCTGTGAACGCCAGTATATGTGCTGGAAGAGGAAACCCACCAACAAAAGAACCACCAACATAATAATGGAAGAAGGTGAAGGAGTAAGAGGGAAAGATTCTCTTTCCTTCAATTCCTTGAGGGAAAGAGAGCTGTGTGGTTTATTTTTGTACACGCAGCAACACGTGTGGCATGAGGCCCAGCCAAGCCCCTGTCAAGGCCTGGAGAATTAAACAGTAGCTGAAGGGCAGAGCAAAACCCGAATTCCTCCCTTTCATAAGGACACACTGACAGATCTGTCCTGCACTATAGGACCGATAAGCATTTAATGGGCCCTTTAACAGGGCCCATGAAATGTTGGCACGGTGGCAGGGCGGTGGGGCTGGGTATTTATTGCTCTAGAATATAAAAATTTTAAAAATTGACATTTAACTAAATACTTTCACATATGACATTTTAATAGCAACTCAACTCGTCATAATTATATATATTAGATTTACTTTAGGATATGGGTATGTTTTATATAATTTAGGGTAGGGATTTGAAAAGTAACAGTGCCTAGGCTTTTAAGAAGGTCTTTAAACCTCCCTACCTAAAAAATGTGTTCTGGCTGATACCTTACCCAGTTGGTTTGGGGTGATGAAGGAAAAGTCATATCCAAAGCAAAGCAAAACTTAAAAACAAAGACACAAACAAAACCATGAATGAACCCCCTTACATAGAGTTCCTTAACAGGTAACTACTGAATCATCAGAGGCAAGAGGGGCCATGGCCCAGCACCCTCCCCTCCTGGACCACAATCCCCTGGTCATTACAGGCCAGCAGGAGCTGGTGTTTATGTCCCAGGCTCCAAAAGCATGAAAAGGGAAGGTGGAAATTCAGCATGAGATGGTCAGGGAAAGCCAAGACAAGCAGCATGCCAGATTGCCCAGCAGCCGGCTGCTCCCATTTTCAAGCTGGCTCTTCTCCCCACAGCAAAGTTCAAGCTGAGGAGCTGGCTGCAAAACAGCTGAGAGACTCTGGAGGTGAAAAACAAAAAACATGCATACTCACAAAATACTTGATTGACTGCTGACTTTAGATTGATCTGTATCAGCTAAAAAAAGAAAAACAAAGGGCCCCCCAGTTCTGGTTATTCAGAGGATATACTTTATATAAAGTAGTCCCCAACACTGAATTAATGAATACTGACTATGGCTTCTAGGGAAATACAGGCCTTTGTTCTCACCACGTTGTCAACATAACCTTGCTTTATGTGTGTTTCTGATTAAAGGCATTTTATTTAACATGTACTGTTGGTTCATTAACATTGAACTCACAGCCAAGAGGATTATAAGTCAAGCCTTAACAAAGCTTACCTAATACACATTTTCTTTGTTAAGGTACACACATCCTTCTTGGCCTTAGAAACACTAGACAGCATGTCGGCACTTCAGCACAGTGCTTGGGGCCATTTTAAAACAGCCAAAGCACACCCTCGAAAAAGGCATCGAAACACGAAAAGCATGACACTAAACAGAGCACAATCCAGACACTTGTTCAGTGTGAGAGCTGGAAGAAGGCAGCAAGTCACCTTGTTTGACCTCAGCTGGAAAAGTGAACTTCATTGATTCATGTTTTTCACCTCTCTGCAAATGTCCAGGAATCACTGAGAAAGTGCCCTAAGTATTACTTTTGGAATTACAAATAAATGTTAGTGAGTAGGCAAATTCACACAGAATCTGCAAATAATGAGGATTGACTGTATTACCAAAAAGAAACAAAAAAGTATGTGTGCCTTCCAGTACTTTTTAAGAAAGTATGCTCTTGACCTTTTTGTAAGACAATGGAATCTAAAGTGAGCCAAATATTAGCAGCTTTAAGCATAGAAAAGCACTCAACAGTTGGGCAGGTACCATGGGGAAGATTTTATACCCACCTCCCACCCCAGCAAAAGGGCAGGGCTGCCCTTCCTTCCTGCAAGAGGCAGGTTTCCAAGAAGTGGTATACATGACTTGATTTTTAAGGCTCCTAAAGTGAATCATTTTAACGAAAATATTTTATAAAGTAGTACATCTGCTCCCTAAATTTAAGAATATCAAGTTTGCTTTACAGTTTGTCTTACTCATATAAAGTACAACTTTACAAAAAGTAATGTTCTAATCACATATTAAAAATATATACGTATATTACTCACACTAAATGTTTAATTTTCCTCTAGGTTTAGAAACTAATTACAGGGCAGATTCCATTCACCTTTCTTTTGAAACAATTCAATAAAAAGAAGCTAAAAATATATAGCATACTGTTCTTTTATGTGAGGAAACAAAACACGGACAGATGGTCAGATATAAAAATGGGAAAAAGAAGAGTTCTGCTGCAGCGAGAATCACTGGACATGCAAATGATTCTGAAACTGCACCTCAATGATTCTGAGTAAGTTATCCCCTATGGACTACAAAATAACATCCCCTATGTGTTACTTTCTATTTTACCAGAAATAAAAAGTAATAAAAATATGTTTAAGCCAGAGGAAGAGAGGAAAAAATCTACATGCCATTTATTACTCTTCTTAAAAATAACGAGCACCTAGCGGACTGCTAAGTAAGTGAATTATAAATGTCCCCCTTTTAAAGAGAACTTACTTTTGTCAAATGAATGACTTTTATATAAAATTTCAATTTAACTGCAGCTCTTAAGAATGACAAATTATAACCAAGTCACCTTTAAGACTACAAATAACTAAAAGCGCAATGTTTCTTTCATTTTAATCTATTCTGGCCTACTTCGAAGGCACAATTTTTTTAAACACATACATAGAATTAAAAAATATTTTAAAAACCTATCTCAGTAACAATAAAACACCAAAAGCTGGTCATTACCAAAAAAATGAAAAGTTAACAGGAAATTGCTTTAACGTTTTTCAAAAGCATAATTTAAAAAATATGAAACTACGTATATATTTGTAGCCTACGACCATATGAGGATAAAATAAACATTTGAAAACTTCTTGGCCTTTTTCTTCCCCCAAGTATTTAGTTGTATAATTCAATTCAAAGCATTATTATATTAGAAAATTCCGTTTATTCATCTTTCACTAACACAAACTTCCTGAGAAAGACATTTTCAATGTATTCACTTATTAATGATTTCATACTCTTTAATCTCAACCATTTCTAAGATGGGTTAAAAAATAAAGCTTTCCATGTCAGCTGATTTCTCAAAAGAAATGTTGCAATCTAGAAGAAACTGGCAAGAAATATTCAAAGTCATGAAGAGCAGGGACCTACAGCCAAGATTGCTCTAGTCAGCAAAGCTATCATTTAGAATTCAAGGGCACATAAAGAAAGCACTTCCCAGACAAGAAAACTAAAGGAGTTCATCATCACCAAACCATAATTATATAAAATGTTAAAGGATCTTATTAATAAAAAGAGTAAGATCAAAACTATGAACAATAAAATGGCAATAAATACATATCTATCAACAATTGAATCTAAAAAACAAATTAAGCAAACAATTTGAGTGTGTGAACAGAGACAGAATCATGGATATGGAGAGCATTTTGATGGCTGCCAGATGGGAGGGAGTTAAGGGGAATAGGTGAAGAGGTGAGGGGATTAAGGAGAACAAATAGACAGTTACAGAATAGCCATGGGGATGTAAAGTACAGTAGAGGAAATGGAGTAGCCAAAGAACTTATACACACAACCCACCTACACAAACAGTGGTGTGAGGACTGCCTGAGGGAATGAAGGTGCTGAATGGAGGAGGACAAAGGAAGAAAAAATGGGACAAATGTAATAACAAAATTAATAAAACATAACTTAAAAAATAAAACAAAGCCTCCACTTTAGGTGTTCAGATAACACAGATGCAAAAAAGTATTAGCTAAATTTGATAACTCACAAATGCTTCTCTATGCTGTAACTGCTGATAATGACAGTAGCAGCAGCATTTCCTGAAGGGTCATAAACAATTGTACTAAACTATTGATTGCTGTTCACCTTCAGTATACCACCCAATGACAAATCAATACCTGCAGTTCCACAGGCCTGCCTTTTTGACCTTCTATTTGGGGCAAACACACAAAATTGTAATTTGTTTTCTCTGCTCAAGGGAGGTAAGATCTCAGAGTACTGTTTTGGACAGTTGAGTATTCCAAAGGCATAGAGACTTAACCATTTGGAAAGAATATTTCACACACTTTTCTTCTTAAACAAGGTATACTGGATAGAAATTATTTTTTTCTTGATTTACAATCATCAGTGGGAATGTTAATCCTTGTCCAGTGTGTTGGAAGACAATTCACGTGTGTGTGTCTCACACTTCTGCATGTCTCATAAGCAGAGGCGCTGGCTTCTTTAGTTATGAACTCACTTTTCAAGGATGTGTGTATAGCAAATGGCATAGGAAGGTGGAGATACTATCTCCCTCCAGAGTAGAGGGCAGACTTGTTTATTGTCCAGTGTAATAAAAATAATGTCTCTCTGGGCTAAGATTGAGCAGGTTTGCTCAGATTATCTAAACTCAGGGTTCTGCAGCTGTGGACATATGGGGCAGGATGAGATGACCCAAAAATGGAGTTCATGCTGTCGGCTGGGCTGTAACACAGTCCCTTGTTTCTGACCCAGGAGTCCCATGTTTTCTGCCAAAATCAACATTGGGATTACCTAAATGTGGGGGGTTTTTGCTGTGACAAAACCCATCTGGGCCACTCCGTTTGCCCCTGTGGAACTTACAGGGCAAGAGGAACAAGGAGAGCAGACTGGAATGTGCATGTGTGAACAATGATGACTTCACTGTACTAGTCAGTGGGGGTGGTAGATGCCACTGAGTGAGCATGTGTACTGTGTGCCCATCACACTCAAAATGAATGAGCAAGTAGAGCAACAAATCTGTATCAAATTTTGTGCTAAGCTTGAACATTCCTCTGCGGAAACTATTCAGATGGTTCAGAAGGCTTTCAGGAAAGATGCAATGAGAGACTGGCAGCTGCATGACAACAGACCTGCTCATGTGCCAGGATACTTTTCCGGACAGAGCTTGTATATGACATTCTGTTCACTGGCAAGTCAGAAACCTGTGTCTCAACAGTCCCTGGCTGTGCTATTATCACACCTCCACCAGCAGAATCCAGAGGTCTACTAGCCAATAAAGTTTCTTGGGATTGTGTGGGTGGGTTCATAATGCCCAATCTCTTTAGCTACTGAGGAACAACTAATTGGCTCCTCAGCATCGCATCACCAAAAAGGCAGCCTCGCACATTGCTGGACTCTGAGTAGTGCAGGCAGTATGGCTCTGTGACATGTCAGTGTGGCCAGGCTGATTGCAGCATACACTTTGCTGATATAATTAAAGTTCATAATTAACTGACCTTAAATTACTCAAAAGGGAGATTTTCCTGGGTGGGCTTGACTCCATCAGTGAGAAGCCCTTTGGGAGGACTTTGGCCTTCCCTGAACACAGAGATTCCAAACTGCAGTGGGGGCTACATATAGTTGCTTTCCCTTTCCCCAGATCCCTCCTCCTAACCGCTGCCTGGGACCACAGTCTTTAGCTGGCAACTATGGGATCCAGCTGCTTCTCAGCAGCCCTTCCTGTCTGCCTGCCTCTGGACTTCTGGGTTACTTAGCTAGTCCCCATGATGAAGTAAGCCAACAACCTGTATGGTATGTGTGTTATGTTTTCTATTTTGTCCCTACTGCTTCTCCAGTTGAACCCTGGTTGATACACTCACCCTTGGACATTCTACTTGGTCCTTTATACTGGCTACACCACAAGGCAATACCTTGAGCTGTGCCAAAATCAATCGCCTGCATGGAGAAATGTCCAGCAAGCTGTGGCACGTTCTCTACCTTTGGGCCCCACTCTCGTTAAGGAGTCCCCATGGGTTAAGTTGTACCCATGGAGGTACAACTCTCCATGGCTGATTATTTTGCCAACTGGAGCCTCTGGCAAAGAGAGGCAGCCTCTACCTGGAGGCGCCCCTTGAGATCTTGGAGTCCTTGTCTCCCTGGATACTCCTGTTGGATTGGCAAGGTCCTGGAATCACAAGAATAATGACTACTCAAGTACACTGCAGGCCGAAGAGGGGTGCACAATGGGTCTCTGTACAATATAAAAATTCTCTTCAGGGAATAGGAATTTATTTGAAAAAAAAGTGAAATTATTGCTACTGAAATGGGTCACACAGATCTTTCTGGAGGTGGAGGGATAGGAATAACCTCAGCATCTAGGGAGAGAACTTACACTCAGGTGACAGAGGTAGAGAAGATCACTCACTCATGATTTTTGTCTTTCAGAACTGCACCTGGAGCAACCCTCATGAAGCAAAACACTATGGAGAGTTTCCCTCGAACTGTTGTAAGTACCTTAAATTTAACTGACTCCTGAATCTGCCAGCCTCTGACGGATGGCTCTGACTACAGTATGATCACCAGTACCTATGAGTCTATTGTAGGTAGACATGATATGGTAGGTAGAAATGAGAAACATGTGCCCCAGCTCCTGTACCTCCCATGCAAAACACCTGTCAATACCCCTAGCTATCTTCTCTACCCCATTTCTACATTGTATAGGCATTCTGTGGGGCAAATGTCACTCAGCTGGTAGCACAAACAAGACAAATTGGACTGACTACCCTCAGGCAATCCCTCCAAAACCAAGTTCTAAATATAATGTGAATTTAAGTGAAAATAATTAATGCCTACCAGCTGACTGTCACACTGGAGGCCCATAACAACCTTTGCCCTCTGAACCACATTGGGCCCAAATGTAAACTGTAAAGAAATACCTTTCCGGGGACCATATGTATAACCCTAAGCCAGTAATTTTTTTTCTGGAAGCCGGTATTAACTTTCCTTCCCCCAAAACACTGTTATTTGTATCTTAGACCTGCCGGTATTTCATAAACACCATACACAAGCTGTCAGGTAACCAATTACTAAACCAATGGTGGCAATCTTTCCAAAACTGCCCTTGGTTACCCAGGGAAGCTTCCTGGAGGGTTGACTCATTATCTTAAGTGCGCCCCAGGGGCAGTTTTACCTCTGAGTTATCCAATTACAAAAGGTGGTATAAAAATCTGTCCCTAACTTTAACTAAGTGAGCAGTAACCCCAGCTTGCCCCGCAGGGCATTCAGGTTTAGGGTCAGCTCACTGGCATGGTTGTTAGGGAAGACAGAATTGCTCCACACTTCCTCCTTGTGCCCACAGCAGACCCTGTGCAATGGCTAGTACATGTTCCTGCCCCTGGATTGATGCTTCAAACCAAGTGGGAAGGTCAATAGAGAAACTAAGAGAAAGACACCTGGTTTTCTAAGGCCCATGATGGTTTCTGGGATTTGTTCAGGGGGTTGGGATCGAAACCAAGGGACATGGTTCAGGTCAATAATGCAGCTTAGCCTGGTCCTGTTGCTTGCAGTCTTGTTGAGAGTCTGGACTAACAAAACTAATTTAGTCCCAGCCCTTGTCATATCAACTAGAGTGTCTGACTCAGGTGCACACTCATAGGCATATGCACCAGAATATGGTGTAGACGGGAGGACTGGCTCTTAAAGGGAGAGACTTTTCCTTGAGTCTCTGAGTTTATACACATCTTATGAGCAGAGGCCCTGCTGGCCTTTGTTCTGGACTGTCTTTTCCAGTATGTCTGTCTAGCCTACAGCCATGGAGGACCGTGCCTCCCCCAGCAGAGGGCCAGTGTGCTGACCTTCCAGAATAATAAAGACAGAGCTGTCTACACATGCGTGATCCAGTTCTTACCTCCCACTGTTCTCTTTTCAGTCCATTTTAAATGAAACTTGGCACCCAGACCTAAACTGAAACAACATGAGGTCAAATCCACTGAACAAGTCTCTGTCCTCATCTTCATATACTTTGATGTCAATGAAAGATGATCTCACTAAACTTTCCAGAAGCACCAGACCACAGTTGAAGAACTTTCTCATGCTTCTGTGGCTCTGTGACACCACACTCTCCAGCTGTCTCTTACTGCCTTGCTCCTTTTTTAGGCTTCAAAATATTAGTGCTCCTCCAGTTCAGTACTATACCTATCTTCTTCTCTCCCTGCACAGTCGCCTCAGAGAAACACTTCCATCTCCTCTCCACCCATGGTTTTCATTGCCATCTGTATGCTGACTGCTGACCACTTTCTAAAATACATTTCTAGCCCTCATTTCAAAACTTTTACATTAAGTTGGCTACTTGCTTCTCTACTTAAATTTCACCAGGTATTTAACATGTACCAAATTGAACTTGGCAGTATAAATCTGATCTCAGTCCCCGACCCAGATTTCCCAATCTCAGTAATTATACAACCATCTACTGAGTTACTCAAGTGATGAGCAAAAGACTCACCTTTCCCTTATTCCAGGGGTGTCTAACTCATTTTTACCAGGGGCCACATCAGCCTACCGGTTGCCTTCAAAGGGCCAAATATAATTTTAGGGCTGTACAAATGTAACTACTCCATAACTAGGGGCAAGGAGATGGGTGCTGCCTTCAGGTAGAAACAAGGTGCCAGGCTGGATAAAACAAGGTGGAGAGCTGGAGTCTCCCCATGAGCCTTGTGTCTGCCACCTATGCCTTACTCTCTAGCTAATCCACCAGCAAATCTTAGCAGTTTTCTCCAAACTGTATCTTGAATTTCCCATTTTACCCCATCTTTATTACTGCCACTCTATTCTCTGTCTTGTTCTTGGACTAATGGAAAAGGTTTCCAATTAATTGGTCTTACCTTTACCAGTCTGGCTCATTCCACCCATGTGGCATATAGCAGCAAGATGATCTTCTAAAAATATAAGTCCAAAAGTCTCTCCCCTGCTTAAAATTCCTCAAAGGCTCCCCATGGTCACTAGAGTAAAATGCAACCTCCTTATCATGGCACGTCTCTGCATGATTTGGTCCCAGACTCTGTCTCCCCCTAAGTCACCACCCCACAGTTACACTGGCCTTCTTCCAGTTCTTTCAATGCTGGAAATATCCTCAATTTTTCTAAAACTGGATCCTCCCGTTCTCAATGTAAATGTCACCTCCTCGGGAGGACCTTTCCTGATGGACTCAGTCCTATTTACTACTCCCTTGCAGTAATGCATGAGGGGAATGACTGTGTTTTAATAACAATTTGCTTACTTCTGGCTTTTAAAAGAATGCTGCTATAGGTTGAAGGTGCTCCCCCAGACCACCAATGTTGAAGTCCTCATTTCCAACCAGTACCTCAGAATGGAACCTCATTTAGAAATATGGTTTTTGAAGGTATAATCAGTTTAGCTGAGATCATACTGGGTTAGCATGGGCCCCAAATGCCGTATGACTGCTGTTCTTATAAGAACATGTGAAGACAGACACCCAGGGAGAACATCCTGTGAAGACGGAAGACTGAAGTGATGCATCTACAAGCCGAGGAATGCCTCAGGCTGCCAGCTGCTAGAGGAGAGGCTGGAAACAGAGGCCCCACTCACAGCCCTCAGAAGGAACCACCTCTGCTGACACCCTGATTTTGGACATCTAGCTTCTGGAACTGTAAGACAATGAATTTCTCTTGTTTTAAGCTACTCGGTTTGTGCTGCTTTATTACAGCAACCCTAGGAAACTAACACAAATGCCAAATTGGAAAGACATATATAGAAGTGACAGGCATTCTTAAAGGGGAAGGGAAGAGCATGGGGACATGAATGGTAGTTTTAATACATCTCCTGATAAGGATACTAAAAATCCTAGACTTCTATATAAGACAAATATAAGAATATCTGAAAGGGAGAGAGAAGGTCCCTAGTCAGACTGGCTAGGGAACCACGAAACCTGAGAAAAGACACAATGGTGACGTCCCTGGATTTTCATATATCTCAGACACGGAGCTGAAGAAGTTGGCAACTGTAAACATCAAGATATGCAAAAAACAAAACAAAACAAAACAAAACCCTGAACAAAAGCCTGCTCTTCCTAGCCACAAAACCAGGAAAGAGGCAGCCTAGCGAGACAGAAAACTTGTAGACAATAGCACTCTACTCCAGCAAGAAAGCACAGAAAAAACTACAGCCCCATCCATAGTAGCAAAAGCAAAGCTAGATTCCTTCCCTGACTTTAATAAGGAGATCCGTCAACTCACCCACCCTCAAGGTGATGGCAGAGTGGGGAGCTGGGAAATAATGAGCCTGACTCTCGAATACCAGTGTCAGTGGAGACCACTGGGAGCTTACACTTCCACCTGCACAGAAAGTAAAAACAAGACCCCTCCCCTTCCACAGTGGTGACAAGAGTTTACCTAACTCTATTGTACTGCTACCTGGACATCCATTTTGCTTGGCCAAGCGACCTACTGACTTTAAACTGACACTTGCCCCCCTCATGCAAGTACATACCCTAGACAGCAGCCAGGAGAGTCACCAGCAGATACAAGTTCCTATATGATTTCCCTAACAGCCTCTGTGATCAACAGTTTCCCCTCCCGCAGCCTTCCCTTGTGCACCCCTTAGATAAGACCCCCATGGGACTTCCCACAATCCTGAACTTTTGGCTTGAACTGACCAATCAAGCCTTAGCATGAGAACCCCGAAGCAAACCACAGACCCTAATAAAGGCATGTACCCCAGGTCCTGCCATTCTCTCTGCCTGCATCCTGCCTTGACCACCCCATGTGGCCCCACAAGGAGTGCCAGGAATCTCCTCCAGAACCTGTGAATAATAAACTTCTCTACTTCAGTTTCTCTTGCAAGTTTTGGTTGAGCTACAGTAGTATCAGAGGAGGACTGGCAGTGAGTCAGAACTTTACAACCACCCATCCATAATCAGGCCATGCCCATCTCCACCCCAATGTCTGTGAAAGACAGGTGGGGAGCAGTAATGAAACACTCTTACCCCTCCCAAATAGAAGCTTATCCTGTGGAGGCCTAGTGGGAAGTGAAAATCCCACCCCACCTCAGACACCAACAGGATGAAATCAAGAATCTGAACTGCTGGTCTCACCTGTAGTAACAAGTCAGCGACACCCCCTCTCTTCAGAGGTATCAGAAAAAAACTCACTAAAACAGAGGTATTAGATAAAATCCAGAGTCTCAGAACATAATACCCAAAATGTCCAGATTAACTGAAAATCACTCAGCATATCAAGAACTAGAAAGAACTCAACATGAATGAAAAAAGGCAATCAAGTGATGCCAACACCAAGATGACAGAATATTAGAACAATATGACAAAGGTTTTTACTCCAACACCATATGCTTCAATGAGCAATTACAAATATGCCTGAAACAAATGAAAAATTAAAAGGTCTCACAAAAGAAATGGCAGCTAAAGGTCTCCAGTTCAATTCCCAGTCAGGGCACATGCCACTGGGTCCCTGTGGTGGCCCACAAGAGGCAACCACACATTGACA
Organism: Artibeus jamaicensis; assembly: GCF_021234435.1. Classification (NCBI taxonomy): domain Eukaryota; kingdom Metazoa; phylum Chordata; class Mammalia; order Chiroptera; family Phyllostomidae; genus Artibeus; species Artibeus jamaicensis. The sequence continues at coordinate 41,679 of NW_026521867.1, read as the reverse complement.
TTTCTCTCCCTCTCTTTCTCTCTACCTTTCCCTTTCTCTAAACATAAGTAAGTAAACTTTAAAAAAGAAATAAGAAAAAGAAAAGAAATGGAAGTTATAAAAGAACCAAATGGAAATTTTAGAACTAAGAAACACAGTATCTGAAATGTAAAAACTCAGTGAATGAAGGGAACACATGGAAGAATTGGTAAACTGGAAGATAAAACAACAGAAATTACCCAACCTGAACAGCAGAAAAAAATAGACTTGAAGAAAAAAAAAACAGAGCCTTAGAGCCTGTGACACCATAGCAGTCCAAAAAGGGCAGAGTTAAAAAAGTAATTGTTAAAAATTTTCCAAATCTGGCAAAAGATATAATTCTACAGATTCAAGAAGTGAACCCCAAACAGAACAAACCTAAAGAAATCCACTCTATCAACACCAGGCCTATTTCACTCAGCATAATGCTTTCCAGTTCCATTCATGCTGTTGCAAAGGGTAGTAGCTCCTTCTTTCTCTCTGCTGCATAGAATTCCATTGTGTATATGTACCACAATTTTTTGATCCATTCATTTACTGATGGGCACCTAGGTTGCTTCCAACTCTTGGTATTGTAAATTGTGCTGCTATGAACACTGGGGTGCATAGGTTCTTTGATATTGATGTTTTAGGATTCTTAGGATATAATCCTAGCAGTGGAATTGCTGGGTCAAAAGGCAGGTCAATTTTGATTTTTCTGAGAAGATTCCATACTGTTTTCCATAATGGTTGTACCAGTCTGCAATCCCACCAACAGTGGACTAAGGACCCCTTTTCCCCACACCCTCTCCAACATTTGTTGTTTGTTGCTTTGTTTATGATAGCCATCCTGACTGGTGTAAAGTGGTATCTCACTGTGGTTTTAATTTGCATCTCTCTGATAGCTAACGATATTGAGCATCTCTTCATGTGTCTCTGGATATTCTGTATGTCCTCCTTGGAGAAGTGTCTGTTCAAGTCCTTTTCCCATTTTTTAATTGGGTTAGATGTCTTCTTAGAGTGGAGAAAGCTAAACAACAAAACAAACAAGCAAGCAGAATAAAAACAAAGACACTGAAATAGAGAACAAGGGGACAGTGACCAGAGGGGAGAGGGAAGGGAATTGAAGGGGGAAAGGAGGAGGGATTTGGAGGAACAAATGAGAAGGACTCAGGGACAAGAACTAAGGGGGGTGGAGATGGGAGGGAAGTGGGGAGCATGGGACGGGGGGGCTGGAATGGGAGAAATAGACAAAAAACTGTACTTGAAAAATAACTAAATAAAAAAAAAGAAATCCACTCTAAAACATATCATAATCAAACTTTTGAACACTAAAAAAAAAATGTTGAAAGCAGAGAGAAGATAAACACTACCTAGAGGGAAAAAACAAATTCAAATGACAGTGGGTTTTCCATCATAAATCATGGAAGCCAAAGCAAGTGGCAGAACATTTTTCAAGTGTTGAAAGAAAAGAACTATGAACCCATATATTATACCCAGTGAAAATGTTCTTCAGAAATGAAGAGGAAATCAAAGCATTTTCAGATAAAGAAAAACTATGAGAATCTCTTAGCAGCACACCTACCCTAAAAGAATGGATAAAGGATGTCTAAACAGCAAAAAAAATAAAAGAAGAAATCTTGCACCAACAGAGTCAATCCACTAACAAAATACAGCAATCCTGATGTGTATAAAAACAACAAAGCTGTTGAATATGTGAAGGAAAAAACAGAATAAAGAAATAAATAAATCCATAATTATGGTTAGAAATTTTAACATCCCTTTCTCAGCAATTGGTAAAATAACTAGAGAGAAAAGCAACAGGGATATAGAACCAAACCATCAATCAACAGCATGACTGACCTACATTTATAGAACATTCCATTAACAACAGCAGAATGCACATTCTTTTCAAGTGCCCACAAAATATACACCAATAAGACCATACCCTGGACAACAGAAAAACACATAACAAATTTAAAGAAGTGAAATCATACAGAGTGTATCTATCCTTTGACCTCAATGGAATCAAAATAGAAATCAAAAACAGAAAGATCTTAGAAAAATTGGCAAGAAAATGTCTTACAATCCTGAATAAAAGTAAAAAATACACCATGAAATCTGGGGAACACAAAGGACTAAAAAGAGAAGCATATAACATTCATGCACATTAAATAAGAAAAAAGTCTCAAATCAATAACCTAAGCTCCCACCTCAAGAACCCATAAAAAAAAAAGCAACATAAACCCATAGCAAGTAAAAGAAAAAATAATAAAAAAAAGAAATCAATAAAATTAAACAGAAAGACAAGAGAGAAAAATAATGAAAAAATAGGTGGCTCTCTAGAGAGATTATTAAAAATTAAGTATCTTCACGAGCCTGGCAAAGTACAAAAGAGAGAAAACACAAATGACCAATATCAGAAATAAAACAGAGGATATCATCACAGACTCTGCACATATCATGAGGATAACAGGGAACGCTATGAACAAATTTATGTATGCAATTTCACAACTTAGATAAAGTGGACCAATTTCTTGAAAAACCCAAACTACCACTAATTACCCAATATGAGATAAAAATTTTAATGGCCCTACAACTATTAAGAATATTGAATTCATAATTTTAGAACTCCCAGAAAAAGAAATCTCCAGGCCCAGAAGGTTTCAATGGAGAATTCTACAAAGCATTTAAAGAATTAACAACAGTTAACATCAGTTCTAAACAATCAATTCCAGGAAACAGGAGAAGACATTAGAAAGAAGAAAATAGAAAGAAGAAATTTTCTATTTCATTTTATGAAGCTAGTATTTCCCTAACAAACCAGACATTATAAAAAAAAATAACTACAGTCCTGACTGGCATGGCTCAGTTGGTTGGGTTTTATCACACATAGCAAAAGGTCCACAGTTCTATTCCTGGTCAGGGCACATGCCTGGGTTGAGGACCAGGTCCCTAGTTGAGATGCATGTGACAGGCAACCAATTGATGTTTCTCACTCACGTCAATGTTTCTCTCCCTCTCTCTCTCCCTCCCATCTCCTCTGTCTACAATCAATAAGTTAAAAAATTAAAATTAAAAAAGAAAGCTATAAATGTCCCTTATGGATATAGAGATAAACATCCTTAAATTATTAGCACATACAATTCAGCAATATATACTAAGAGTTATATACCATAATTAAGTGGGTTCCTTCCAGGGGAGCAAGGCTAGTTCAATACACACATTTGAAAAGATATTCATGTAATCTATCATTTTAATAGGCTAAAAAAGAAAAATCACATAATTATATCAACCAATGCAAAAAAGCATCTGATAAATTTCAACATTCATTCACGATAAAAAAAAAACTCTTAGAAAAATAGGAATAGAGGAGAACATCCTCAACTTGATAAAGGACATCTACAAAAAAAAAACAACCCTATGGTTGGGTTGCTCAGTGGGTTGCAGTGTCATCCCACACACCAAAAGGTTGTGGGTTTGACTCCCAGTCAGGGCATGTGCTTAGGCTACAGGTTTACTCCCAAGTCAGGACATGTACAGAAGGCAACTGATTGTTTTTTAAAACATATTTTATTGATTATGCCATTACAGTTGTCCCATTCCACCCCTTCATTCCCCTCCACCCTGCACACCCCCTCCCACCCACATTCCCCCACTTTAGTTCATATCCATGTGTCATAAGTACTTTAGCTTCTTCATTTCCCACACTATTCTTCCCTTCCCCCGTCTATGCCACTTATTCTCTGTACCTTTTTCCCCCTCTCCTCCCACTCCCCTGTTGCTAACCTTCCATGTTATCCCCATTTCTGTGGCTCTGCTCCTGTTTTAGGCGACTGCTTAGTTTGCATTTGTTTTAGGTGTGGTTCTTAATAACTGTGAGTTTGCTGTTCTTTCACTGTTCAATTTTTTTTCTTCTTTTTCTTAGATAAGTCCCTTTAACATTTCATATAATAAGGGCTTGGTGATGATGAACTCCTTGAACTTGACCTTATCTGAGAAGCACTTGACATGCCCTTCCATTCTAAATGAAAGCTTTGCTAAATACAGCAATCTTGGACGTAGGTCCTTGCATTTCATGACTTGAAATACTTCTTTCCAGCCCCATTTTGCCTGTAAGGTCTCTTGAGAAATCAGCTGACAGTCTGATAGAAACTCCTTTGTAGGTGACTGTCCCCTTATCTTTTGCTGCTTCTAGAATTCTCTCCTTCATTTTAATCTTGGCTAATGTTTTTATGATGTGCCTTGGTATGTTCCTCTTTGGTTCCACCTTCTTTGGGACCTCTGAGCTTCCTGGACTTCCTGGAAGTCTATTTTCTTTTCCAGATTGGGGAAATTCTCCTTTATTATTTGTTCAAATAAGTTTTCCACTTTTTGCTGTTCCTCTTCTCCTTCTGGTACCCCTATAATTTGGATGTTGGAATGTTAAAAGATGTCCTGGAGGTTCCTAAGCCTCTCCTTGTTTTTTTGAATTCTTGTTTCTTCATTCTTTTCTGTTTGGTTGTTTCTTTCTTCCTTCTGGTCCATTCCATTGATTTGAGTCCCAGTTTTGTTTCCATCACTATTGGTTTCCTGTGCATTTTCCTTCATTTCATTTAGTGTACCCTTCATTTTTTCAGCTAATTTGAGACCAAAATCAACCAGGTCTATGAGCATCCTGATCACCAGTGTTCTGAACTATGCAATCTGATAGGCTGGCTATCTCTTGGTCACTTAAAAGTATTGGCTCTGGGACTTTGATTTGTTCTGTTTGAGCCATTTTTGGTCAGGTCACGCCTGTTATGTATGAGTGGCAGAGACTTAGGTGTCTCTGATGTTATCTATCTCACATCAGTGTTTGTCTCTCTCTTTCTCAAATCAATACAAACATATCCTCAGGTGAAGATTAAAAAAAAAACTATAGCGAATATTTTACTTAATGGTGAAAGACTGAATGCCTTCTTTCTAGGATCAGGATAAGGCAAGTATAGCCACTCTCACCACTTCTGTTCAACACAGTGCTGGAAGGTCTAGCCAGTACAACAAGGCAAGAAAAGGAAATAAAAGGCACACAAAATCAGAAAGAAAACTATACCTATTTGCAAATGATATGATTATCTACACAGAAAAACCCAAGGAATCTAACAAAAAAAAGATCTTCTGGAATAGGTGCAATCAGCCAAATTACAAAACATACAAATATATACAAAAACCAGTTTACTTCTATATCCTAGCAATGAACACATGGACACAATTAAAAATACAATACCATTTGCAATCACTTAAATATTTATTTAGTTATAAATGTAACAAAATATGCACAGGACGTTTATGCTGAAAACTACAAAAGAAAAAAATAAAGGATCAAAATAAATGGACAAATATACCATGCACGTAAATTGGAAGACTCAATATAGTAAAAAATATCAATTTTCCCAAAATCAATATACAAACTTACCACAATCCCTATCAAAATCACAGCAAGATCTTTTGTAGGCAAAGATTATTCTAAAATTTATATGGAAATGTGAAGAAACTAAAATAGCTAAAATAATTGTGACAAAGAAAAATAAAGTAAGAGAAATCAATTTACACAATTTCAAGACATTATGTAACTACAGTAATCAGGACTGTGTGGTATCAGTGGAGGAATAGATGCATAGACCAATAAAAAAGAGAACTCAGAGAAAGATCACATAAATATGCTCAACAGATAACTTTGTAACAAACGGGTGCTGAGTAATCTGACATCCAGCACAATAAAAAGAACTTCAACCTAAACCTTACAACTTATACAAAAATTAACTCAAAATGTATTATGTTAATTATAAGCCAGAAAACCATAAAACATTAAAAAAATAAGAGAGAGAGAGAGGAAAATATCTTCATGATCTTCATGATCACGGCCAGGCAAAGAGTTATTCATGTGACACCAAAAGTACAATCCATAAAGGAAAAGCTGATAAGCAGAATTTCATGAAAACTAAAAACTTACGCTCTGTGAAAGACTGTTAAGTGAATGAAAAGCTAAAAACTGGGAGAAAATATTTGCAAACCACATATCCAACAAAGGACTAGTATCTAGAATATATAAAGAAATCTTAAAACTCAACATAAAAAAAAATCATCTGCAAAAGACACAGAGAAACACTGTACAGAATACATACACAGATGGCAAAAAAGCACTTAAAAGGATATTCAACATTATTAGCCATTAGGAAATAGAAATTAAACCACATCATAGTACATCACATCTATCAAAATGCTTAAAATAAAAAACAGTGGTAACGCCAAATGCTGGTGAGGATGTGGAGAAACTGGATCTCTCATTCACTGCTTGAAAGAATGTAAAATGGTACAGCTACAATGACAGTTTCTTAACAAAACCAAACACTGGACCGCCATATGGCCCAGAACTGTACTCTTGGTCATTTATCCCAGAAAAATGAAAATGTATATTCATGACAGATCCAAGAAGATGGAGGGGTAAGTGAAAGTTACACTAACCTCCTCCCACAACCAATCTGGAATTACAATTAAATTGTAGAGAAAGCATCTTGAATTACTAACTTAACACTAGCTGGAGAGAAGCCTTATAACCAAGGACAGACAGAAGAAACCATTCTCTGTGAGACTGGTAGGGAGTGTGAAGGAGGTGCATGAGGGTTGGCTGGGCTCCCACAGTCAACAGCCGAAGTTCTGGAGGGATATTTCAACAGCATGGGTTTCCCCCTGAGTGTGGGATCTAAACCCCAATTTGGGATCCCTAGCCTACAACACCAGAGCCAGAAAGGAACCCAGTTAACACCTACCTGTGAAAAGCAGCAGGGTTTCCATCGCCCAGGGAGAGTCTGCTGGAGATGCTGAGAGGCTCTTAAAGAGTCAACGAATAAAATTTAATTTGCAGCCACTTACCCTGGGCTCCAGCAGAAGGAGGGCAGAGTGGACTAGAGATGCTTGAGGAGAGTCCAGGGTTGATGGCACTGGAGAGAGAACTAATGGAACAGCCCAAAGGATCCCTGTGCTGAGTCATTACCCATACTGTAGAAACCATCTTTCTTAAGCAGAGGGCTCCTCTCCAAGTGGCATCAGCCTGAGGAGAAGCAATAACCCCACCCAAAGGAATTACTCTGTCCTACCCTGTGGTGCTTAAGCTGGGCTGCTGATTACAGCGTAATGATATCTTACTGATTAGTTTAACAAACTAAGGCAGGAAATACAGAAGCTGCCAAAAGGAGAAGACAAAGAAACAGATACCCCATGAAAGAACAAGAACAAAAGAATTCTCCAGAAAAATAACTAGATGAAATGGAAGCAAGCAATTTATCAGATTGAGAAGTTACAGTAATAATTATAAGGATACTTAACATCTTGAAAAAAAAGACATAGAAACCATAAAAAAGGACCAGTCAAAAATAAAGCAGTATCTAAAATAAATAATACACTGGAAAGAATAAAGAGTAGGTTATATGAAGCAAAGAGCTGAATCAGTGATTTGGAAGACAAGATAGAAAAAAACACCCAGGCAGAGTGGCAAAAAGAAAAAATAATTTTAAAAAATGAGGAGAACTTAAGAACTATTTTGGAAAACATGAAGTGTAACAATATCCACATCATGTGAATACCAGGAGATGAGAGAAAACAAGGGATCAGAATCTATTTCAGCCATGGCTGGTATGGCTCAATGGATTAAGTGCAGGCCTGTGAACCAAAGGGTCATGGGTTCAATTCCCAGTCAGGGCATATGCTTGGGTTGTGGTCCAGGTCGAAAGTAGGGGGCATGTGAGAGGCAACCACACATTGATGTTTCTCTCCCTCTCTTTCTCCCTCCCTTTCCCTCTCTCTATAAACAAACAAATAAAAAAGAAGAACCTATTTGAACAATGACCAAAAACTTTCCTAAGTTTTGGTCATCTGGTGAAAGAAAACAACACAAAAGTCCAGGAAGCTCAGAGAATCCCATACAAGTTGGACCCAAAGAAGCTTACTCAGAAACACACTATAGTTAAAATGGCAAGGCTTAAAAACAAGGAGAAAATCCTAAAAGCTACAAAAGAAAAACAAGTAGTTATGTAAAAGGCAGCAGCAATTAGACTGTCATCTAATTTCTCAACAGAGACATTTCAGGCCTGAAGGGAGAGGCATGAAATATTCAAGGAGATGAAAAGCAAGGATCTACAACCAAGGCTACCTTGCCCAGCAAGGTTATCATTGAAAATTGAAGGAGAAATGAAGAAATGAAGGGCTTCCCAGACAAGAAAAAGCTAATAGACTTTTTAAACACCAAATCAGTACTGCAACAAATGTTAAAGGGCTTGCTTGTAGAAGAAGAAAAACGAAGAAGTCAGAGGAGGAGGAGGGGGAGGAAGAGAAAGAAAAAAAAAACAGAGGAAAAGAGTCTAACAATAAAATGGCACTAAATATGTATCTATCAATAATCATTTTAAATGTAAATGGCTTAAATGTTATAACCAAAATACATAAGGTAGCTAAATGGATAAGAAAACAAGACCCATATATACACTGCCTCCAAGAGAACCATCTTAGATCAAAAGATACACACAGACTAAAAGTCAAGGGATGGAAAAAGATATTTCATGCAAATGGAATGGAAAAAATACCTGGAGTGGCAGTACTTATATGCAACAAACTAGACTTAAAAACCAAGGCTATAGTAAGAGACAAAGAAGGACACTACATAACAATAAAGGTAACAATTGAACAAGAGGCTATAACCCTAGTAAACATTTATGCACCCAAAATAGGAACACCTAAATATGTAATGCAAATCATGATAGACATACAGGGAGGGATCAACAGAAATACAGTCATAGTCAGGGATTTTAACACCCCATTGACTTCAATGGATAGATCTCCCAGACAGAAATCAACAAGGAGATAGCATCCTTAAAAAAACACCGGATCAAATGGATTTAATTGATACTGTCAGGGCACTTCATCCCAAAGCAGAATACACATACTTTTTAAGTGCACATGGAACGTTTTATAGATAGACTACATGTTAGGACACAACACAAGTCTCAATAAATTTAAGAAGACTGAAATCATATCAAGCATCTTCCCTGACAAACAGGCTATGAAACTAGAAATCAATCCCAAAAAGAACACTGAAAAACATACAAAGACATGCAAGCTAAGTAACATGTTACTGAAAAATGAATAGATCAATGGCATCAAAGAAGAAATCAAAAGATACCTTGAAACAAATGAAAATGAGGACACAAAAATCCAAATTCTGTGAAACTCTGGGAAAGCAACCCTAAGAGAGAAATTCGTAGTATTACAAGCCTATCCCCCCCCAAAAAAAAAGAAAGAAAAAGAAAAACAAAAGAAAAAGCTCAAATAAGCAACCTAACTTCACACTTAAAGAAACTTGAGACTTCCAGCCAAGATGGAGGCGTAGGTGAAAACACTGTACCTCCTCGCACAACCAAGTTTAAAGACAACAAAATTTTAGTAACAAAAACGCAAACAAAACACAGGAAATTGAACTGTACAGAAGTTTGACAACAATGAACCATCATCCAGACAGGTAAGAGGGGTGGAGTCAGAGCCTGAAGGAGTAGGGTCATGGAGGAAAAAGCAGCTGGACCAACCCAGGCACGCAGGTGATGGTTGGCTAATCCCACGCATGGGGTGGCAACAGGCAGACCCAGTGAGGGTGCAAGGCAGCTGGCCGATCGCAGTCACACATTTATGCGCGGATAAACCAGGCAAAGGAGCAAGCAATGAGAGACCGTGCAGGCTAGGGCCCCAGCAATGGGAGTTAAAGCCTAAAAACGCCAATTGGAAAAACTTTCAGAGTCGAGGTACCGGGAGAAGCTCTCAGGCTCACAGAGAGTTTGTTAGAGAGACCCACAGGGTCCTGGAAGGTGGACAGGCCCACACACCCACGAGCCGGCACCAGAGGGGCCCAGTTTGCTTGCAGGAAGCAGCAGAGGGGACCAAAATCTGAGAGAGAACAGAACAAGCACCATTGTCCTTCTCTGACCCTGCCCCCACATACAGTATCGCAACCCAGCAACCTGGGTGGCCCCGCCCTGGTGAACACCTAAGGCTCCGCCCCTCATACATAACAGGCTCGAACAGACCAAAACATTATAACTTAAGAACAGCTCAAAGCCCCAGAGCCAATACTTCTAAGTGACCAAGAGATAGCCAACCTATCAGATGCACAGTTCAAAACACTGGTGATCAGGATGCTCACAGAACTGGTTGATTTTAGTCACAAATTAGAAGAACAACTAAGGCTAAACTAATTGAAATGAAGGGAAATGCACAGGAAACCAATAGTGATGGAAAGGAAACTGGGACTCAAATCAAGGGAGTGGACCAGAAAGAAGAAAAAAATGACCAAACAGAAAAGAATGAAGAAACAAGAATTAAAAAAAAAATGAGGAGAGGCTTAGGAACCTCCAGGACATCTTTAAACGTTCCAACATCTGAATTATAGGGGTACCAGAAGAAGAAGAGGAACAGCAACAAGTGGAAAACTTATTTGAACAAATAATAAAGGAGTATTTCCCCAATCTGGCAAAGGCAATAGACTTCCTGGAAGTCCAGGAAGCTCAGAGAGTCCCAAAGAAGTTGGAACCAAGAAGGAACACACCAAGGCACATCATAATTACACTAGCCAAGATTAAAATGAAGGAGAGAATCCTAGAAGCAGCAAGAGATAAGGGGACAGTCACCTACAAAGGAGTTCCCATCAGACTGTCAGCTGATTTCTCAAAAGAGACCTTACAGGCAAGAAGGGGCTGGAAAGAAGTATTCCAAGTCATGAAATCCAAGGACCTACATCCAAGATTGATTTATCCAGCAAAGCTTTCATTCGAATGCAAGGGCAGATAAAACGCTTCTCAGATAAGGTCAAGTTAAAGGAGCTCATCATCACCAAGCCCTTATTATATGAAATGTTAAAGGGACTTACCTAAGAAAAAGAAGATAAAAAACATGAACAGTGAAAGGACAGCAAAGTCACAGTTATTACCAATCACACCTAAAACAAAAGCAAACTAAGAGGACAGCTAGATCAGGAGCAGAACCATAGAAATGAAGATCACATGGAGGGTTAGCGACAGGGGAGTGGGAGAAGGAGAAGGGGGAAGAAGGTACAGAGAATAAGTAGCATAGACGGTAGGTAGAAAATAGACAGTGGGAGGGCAAGAATAATATGGGAAATATAGAATCTAAAGAACTTGAGACACATGGACATAAACTAAAGGGGAGGGAATGGTGGGGGAGGGGTGTGCAGCGTGGAGGGGAATGAAGGGGGTGAAATGAGACAACTGTAATGGTATAATCAATAAAATATATATTTTTTAAAAAGGAACTTGAAAAAGAATAACAAAGCCCAAAGTGAGTAGAAGGAAGTAAATAATAATGATCAGAGCAGAAATAAATGAAATAGTCTGAAAAAATGATACAGAAGACCAAAGAATCCAAGAGCTGGTTCTTTGAAAAGATTAACAAGATTGACAAACCTTTAATCAGAATCACCAAGAAAAAAAAGAGCAAGGACCCAAAAAAATAAAATCAGAAATGAAGGAGGAGAAATAACAACCAACACCACAGAAATACAAAGCATTGTAAGAAAAAACAGTGAGCAACTACATGAAAACAAACTAGACAACCTGGATGAAATGTATAAATTCCTAGAAACATACAATCTTCCAAAGCTAAATCAGGAAGAATCAGAGAATCTGAATAGACAGATTACACCTAGTAAATTTGAAGCAGTACTCAAAAAATTCCCAACAAACCAAAACCCTGCACCAGTACACCTCACAGGTGAATTTTACCATATATTAAAAAAAAACAAAAACCTAGTATCTCTCCTTCTCACACTATTTCATAAAATTCAAAAGGAGATAAGCCTCCCACACTCATTTTACAAGGCCAGCATTATCCTAATTCCAAAACCAGATAACTACAAAGAGTGAAAACATAGGCCAATATCTCTGATGATCATAGACACTAAAATCCTCAACAAAATTTACCAAACCAAATATAGCGATGCATCAAAAAGATCATACACCATGATCAAGTGGGATTTATTTCAGGAATGCAAGCAAGGTTGGTACAATATGCACAAACAATAAATATGATTCATCACATAAACAAAATGAAGAATAAAAACCATCTGATCGTATCAATAGAGGCATAAAAAGCATTTGATAAAATCCAGCACCCATTTATGATAAAAATTCTCAGCAAAGCAGGATTAGAGGGAACATACTTAAACATAATAAAGGCCATATATGACAAACCCACTGCTAGCATCCTACTCAACCAACAAAAACTACTAGCATTCCCCTCAAGATTAAGAAGTCCTAGCCACAGCAATCAGACAAGAATAAGAAATAAAAAGCATCAAAATTGAAAAGGAAGAAAACTGTCATTACTTGCAGATGACATGATACTGTACACAGAAAACCCCAAAGATTTCACTAAGAACCTACTAGAACTGATACATGAATTCAGCAAAGTAGCAGGAAACAAAATTAGCATCCACAAATCAGTTGCATTTTTATATGCCAATAATGAATTAACAGAAAGGGAAATTAAGAAAACAACCCTATTCACAATTGCTTCAAAAACAATAAAATACCTAGGAAAAAAACCTAACCAAGGATGTAAAAGACCAGTACTCAGAAAATTATACGACACTGAAGAAACAAATAGAAAATAGAAATAAGTAGAAGAACATACCATGCTCATGGATAGGAAGAATTAACATCACTAAAATTTCCATGCTAACCAAAGTAATCTATAGACTCAATGTAATTCCTATCAAGATTCCAATGATTATTTCACAGAACTAGAACAAATATTTCAAAAGTTTATACGGAACCACAAAATGTCCCTCACAGCAACAGCGATCCTAAGAAAGAAGAACGAAATTGGAGGAATCATGCTACCTAATATAGTAATCAAAACAGCATGTTACTAGCATAGAAAGACACATAGATCAATGGAACAGAACAGAGAGCCCAGAAATAAACTCGCACCTTTAGAATCAATTAATATTTGACAGAGGAAGCAGGCACATACTATGGGCTAAAGACAGTTTATTAGTAAATGGTGTTGGGAAAATTGGACAGATATGTGCACAAAAATGAAACTAGACCACCTCCTGACACCACACAATAAATTCAAAATGGATCAAAAACCTAAAGGTTATACCCAAAACCATAAAAATCATGGAAGAAAACATGATTTTCTTAGGAAAAGCAAAACATGTTTGCTCTTTCTTAGAAGCAAAATCTCAGACATCGCTCATAGCATTATTTTATCAGCTATATATTCCTGGGCAAGGAAAACAAAAGAAAAACTTAACATGGAACTACATCAAACTAAAAAGTTTTTGCACAGCAAAGGAAATAATCAAGAGAATAAAAAGACAACCCACAGAATGAGAGAACATATTCACCAATACATCTGGGTAAGGGGTTAATATCCAAAATTTATAAAGAACTTATAAAACTCAACACCAAAAAAACAACCCAATTTAAAAACAGACAAAAGACCTGAATAGACATTTCTCCAAAGAGGACATATGGATGGCCAATAGACATAGGAAAAAATGCTCAACATCACTAATCATCAAAGAAATGCTCATTAAAACCACAATGAGACATCACATGACACCTGTCAATTGGCCATCATCGATAAATCAACCAACACAAGTGCTGGTGAGGATATGGAGAAAGAGGAACCCTTTTGCGCTGTTTGCGGGAATGCAAACTATTGCAGCCACTATGAAAAACAGAACGTAGATACCTCAAAAAATTAAAAATGGATCAGCCTTTTGACTGAGCAATCACACTTTGAGAATATATCTGAAGAAACCCAAAATACTAATTCCAATGAACAGAGCATCCCTATGTTCATTGCAGTGTTATTTACAATCACCAAGATATGGAAGCATCCCAAGTGTCCATCAGTTGATGAGTGGATAAAGCAACTATGGAACATTTACACAATGGAATACTACTGGGCCACTGAAAAGAAAATTTCGCCCTTTTTGACAATATGCATAGATCTGGAGAACACTATGCTAAGTGAAATAAGTCAGCCGGAGAGACAAATACCATATGATTTCACTCATATATAGAATCTAATGAACAAACTAAACTAACAAGGAAAATGGGGACGGACTCATAGATAGAGAATAGGATGACAGCTAAGGGCAGGGGTGGATTAGGGAGTGGAGGAATAGAGCACAAAGGAACAAGGACTCATGGACATGAACAACAGTGTGGTGATTATTGGGGAGAGTGGGGTATAAGGGGACTAAATGGATATGGAAAAAATATAATGCAGACTAAATTTTTTAAAATGTATGTTCACATTAAAATCTTTACATAAATGACTAGCAGCAGCTTTACTGGTAATAGCCAAAAAGTGAAAACAATACAGATGTCCTTCAACAGGTAAATGATTAAACAAACTAATTCATAATATGATGGTATAATACTACTCAGCAATAAAAATGAACAAACTATAGATATACACAACAACCTGGACAAATCATCAGAGAATTATGCTGAGTGAAAAAGTGAATCCCCAAGGTTGCAAACAATTTCACTTAGATAATAATGTTAAATGACAAAATTATAGAAATAGAAGGTTTCTATTTCTAGAGGTTAAGCTAATTAACATTGTCTTCCCCCCACCACCACATTTGACTGACTGTGTGTTTTGGCCCCAGCTGGTACAGCTCAGTGGATTGAGCACAGGCCTGTGAACCAAAGGATCACAGTTCGATTCCCAGTCAGGGCACATGCCTGGGCTACAGGCCAGTTCCCAGCAGGGGACGCACGAGAGGCAAGCATACATTGATATTTCTCTCCCTCTCTCCTTCCCTTCCCCTCTAAAGATAAATAAATTAAATTTTTTAAAAAGAGAGAGAACTAATTCCAAGGGCTAAGGAGAGCAATAGTGGCTAAGTTGGTTGGAGCATCATCCTGTACAACAAAAGGCTGTGGGTTCAATCCCGTCAGGGCACATACCCAGGTTGTGGGTTTGATCTTCTGTTGGGTTGCATCTGGAAGGCAACTGAGAGATGTTTCTCTCTCTCCCTACATCACTCTTGAAAATCAATAAATCAATGAACATACCCTCAAGTGAGGATTAAAAAAAAAAAAGGAGCTAAGGAGGGGTAAAAGGCAGGAGGGAAGTGGTTGTGGCAATCACAGGGTAATATGAGGGATCCTTGATGAAAATGTTCTGTATCTTGCCCTGGCTGGTGTAGCCCAGTGGATTGAGCTCGGGCCTGCGAATCAAAGGATCGTGGTTAGACTCCCAGTCAGAGCACAGCAGGCCAGTTCCCATCAGGGGACACATGAGAGGCAACCACACATTGATGTTTTTCTCCCACTCTTTCTCCATCCTTCCTCTCTCTCTAAAAATAAATAAATTTTTTAAAAAAATATTCTGTATCTTAAATATACCAAAGTCAATGTACTGATGCTGGTATGCATTATAGTTTTGTAAAATGTTACCAATAAGAGAAAATGAGTAAAGGGTACAAGGAATCTCTGTTATCTAACAACTGTATGCGAGTCTGCAATTATCTCAAAATATAGCATTTATCTCCATGGGAAATATCAGCCAAAGCATTTGTCAAACTATTCTAATATTTCTAATTTTCTTGTTGACGAGCACTAGGAAATTCACCTCTAGAAACTAATTCCAAAGCATTTACCAAGTGCTTGTCATGTATAACTAGGAATAAAGGAAAAAGGCAAAGACAATGTAGGTTCAGGGAGTTTGACCCTTTCTGATGAAGATAAACAAGAACTGCAATACTAAACTCAAAATAACAAAGTATTTCACTATTCCTGCCCCAAATTATAAGTATTTCTATATAAAACAGGCAGCACCTGACTAGTATATGACAAATTTATGTTTAAGTAATTCTAAAGAAAGTCTTTTCTTCTGTACTCCCAGCCAGTATAAAAGTCTTCCCCAACAGCTCTGGCTAGTGTAGCTCAGTGGATTGAGCATGGGCCTGTGAAGCAAAGGGTCACTGGTCGTTTCTCAGTCAGGGCACATGCCTGGGTTGCAGGCCAGTTCCCAGCAGGGGGCACATGAGAGGCAACCGCGCACTGTTGTTTTTCTCCCACTCTTTCTCCTTCCCATCCCCTCTCTCTGAAAATAATTAAAAAAACAAAAACTCTTCCCCAAAAGAACCTCCTGCTCCCAAGCCCTGGTCTCTGCCTCACCTCAGCTAAACCACCACCCTACCATGTTGTCTGGGCAGGTGAGGGGAAGAGACCATGCACACACATGTCACACATACATACGTTCACTCTTCTCTTACACCCAACTTGCTGCAATTTCTCTGAATATGAAAACCTAGAGGGGAGCAATGCAGAGGGACTAGTTATGACTTCCTCTCACTACAGTTATGCTATCAGAAAAGGAAAAGATACAAAAAAGAAGAGGAGGGAGGTACAAAGGAGAGAAGTTATGCTGCAGTCTTATCCTACCCCCTCAGCTCTTTACCTCCCTCAGGTTTCATGAAATCAAGACTTCCAAATCTGCCCACCTCTCCCCACTCCTTTCCCAGAAGCATTTCCCAAGTGCCTCCCTCCCTTTATGCACACTAATCCCCTCCTAGCTTTCCTGGGAGTTCCATCCCAAGAAACTGGAAAATAAATACTAAATGAATATAATTCATCATTTAATACTGTAACCCTTGCCTTCTAGTAAAGCTTTGCTGTAACTGTAGTCCATTTTTTAATGATGTTACTTTTAGAACTTAGAGGTTTAGTTTATAATGAGAAACCTAATATTATTTTTCACACCCACTGGGCAGGAGCTGTTTTCACTACTGTTAATGTATCTTGCCTGACTGATTTTACATTGAGACCCAGCAAGTGAAGCCACTGAGTAGTCAAAACTGGTACCCCAAAAATTTGAGGGCAAGTTGTTATTATGACAATAGCCTCTCTACTAATTGGGACATGTTGATTAGGCTGACTGGCTCATGGAGTTCCTTGTCTTCCCTTAACATTTCATTCAGGTGTTCTATTTCCAAGGCTGGGCAATCTCCACAGACAGATTACATGGTCTTTGCACCAGAATTCACTGGGCCAAAAAGCCCATTTAGTTTTTCCCGTAAAATAAAGACACATTTTTCATTTTCACCAATAACTTTATTGACTTGAATATTGAGTATGTTGGCTGTCTGCAGCTAACGGCTTCTAGTGGGTAGAAGCCAGGGGTGCAGGTAAACATTTTCTAATGCACAAGACAGCCCCACAGCAAAGAATTATTTAGCCCAAATGTCAATAGTACCATGAAACTTCACAAACCACTTTTGACACGTTCAATCAGTCACAGTACCTTCTCCATACACTGCACAATCTTTTTTTGCATTTCAGTTGTGTCTTTACCTTTCTTTAACTAATAAAGCATAATACACTGAAAATGTTGCATATCTCCTTCCATCTTCAATATTAAAATGGTCCCACAAAAATTCACCAATTTTGATAAGCTTTTTTTAGTGCATGTTGATATGACAGCTGTCACAATACAATCTAACAAAATTGTTTCAAATTAAGTTAAAGACAACTGAGCACTACTAGGGCTATGGTAGGGGAAAATGTAATGAACTTTTTGGCCAACTTAATACTTCAGCCCATAGTTTCATATTCAGTTCTAATCAACTTAGTTGGTTTTCAAGTTCATGTCTAATCAGAAAGAATACATTTTACACATAGAAAAGCACTTCTTTCCATTATGCTGAGTGAAATAGGCCAGGAGTTGAAAGACAAATACCATATGATCTCACCTTTAACAGGAAGCTAAACAAAACAAACAAGCAAGCAGAATAAAAACAAAGACACTGAAATAGAGGACAAGGGGACAGTGACCAGAGGGGAGAGGGGAAGGAATTTAAGGGGGAAAAAGGGGGAGGGTTTTGGAGGAACAAATAGGAAGGACACAGGGACGAGAACTAAGGGGGGTGGAAATGGGAGGGAGGTGGGAGAGCTGGGATGAGAGAAATAGACAAAAAACTGTACTTGAAAAATAACTACATAAAATTATTTTTTAAAAAAAGAAAAATAAAGGAAAAATATATATAATAATATGATTATCAGGAACAAAGCCTATAATATTTTATAAAATTGTTTAAAGGTTCAATTAAATCAGTATGCTAAAAATAAAAAAAATTTTTAAAAAAAAAGAAAAGCACTTCTTTCATTCAATTATCATTAGTTGAATGCCTAAGAAGTGCCAGGCACCTGGAGACTGGTATTGACCAATACATAGTGATCCCTATCACTGTGGCTCACAGAAGCATAAATTAAAACAAAAATAATAATAAATAAAATAATTACAAAGTGTGACAGTTGCTAATGGCTATTAAGAGCTGAGGAACTTGTACTTTCTCCAGATAGGAAGAGCAATTTCCTTTCTAACACAATCAAAATACAGAATTAAAAATTCATATAATTTATTGGCCCCAAATATACTCTAAAATTTATTTATTTTTTATTAAATCCCAGCACTGGTCATGTGGCTCCATTGGTTGGAGTATCATCCCATACAACAAAAGGTTGTGAGTTCAATTCCCAGTTATGGCACATACCTGGGTTAAGGGTGATTCCCATTCGGGATTCATATAGGAGGCAACCAATCTGTTTCTCTCTCTCTTTCTCTCCCCTTCTCTCTCTCCTTTCCTCTCTCTCTAAAATTAACAAACATATCCTCAGGTGAGGATTTAAAAAACAATTAAATCCCAGATGCTGACTTGTTAACCATTTTTATGTTAAACACTGAATGCCACTCCAACCCCTAGAATAGAAGTGGTAAGTGAAGGGCTTAAGGCAGCATTTCCGTAGGTGGAGTCAATTCTCAGTGACCCATTTCCAAAAATGAGTCACTGAGAAGTGAGGGGAGGAAGCAGGCCAAAGAGCATACCTTCAGATATTTCAAAACTTGGCCTAGAGTGGGCCCTATAAATAGGAAAAGACACTCCTCCTCCTTGTCAAGATCACTTAGTACCTTGGTCCCCAGGATCCATACCTTATGTAGTTCCATACCTCACTTGCTTTAAGCAACTTCTGTAGACTCACCTGGGCACAAAACCACCTTGTGGAATTTTTTTAGAAACTGAGATAGATTCCAAACATGCAAGTGACAAATCAACCCCACTTAAACTGGAGACTGCCATGATAAAACAATCATTGCTTTCTGCAGTGTTCAACTCCAATCAAAACTCAATCATACCACCCAATCTTTAAGGAACACTTTATTTTTTAAGATTTTATTTATTTATTTCCAGAGAGTGGTGAAGGAAGAAAGAAAGGTAGAGAAACATTGATGCTTGAGAGAAACATCAATTGGTTGCCTCTCCCAAGCACCCGACCAGACAACTGGCCTGCAATCCAGGCATGTGCCCTGACCAGGAATAGAACCTGAGACCTTTCTGGTTTGCGGGAGGATGCCCAACCCACCAAGCCACACCAGTCAGGGATTTAAGGAACATTTTTTAAAATTACATTATTATAAGTACCTAATATTTTCAAATATGCCAAACACAAGAACCTAATATTAAAACCTAATGACTGGCAGATACAATTAACTACAAATCTGATCCACACAGGCAATAACCTGAATTTTCATCAAGGAAGCTACAAGCACTAATGATGGAGCAAAAATGAACCCAGGCTTTATCTGGGCCTCAGTGGGGAAAAAAAACAGCTCCAAACTGTCATTTTGGAAGAAAACTACATTTCTTACAATCCAAATGTAATTTCTGCAAATTTAACTCCAAGACTTTTCTTAATTTGCTTGACTTTGCTTCCTCAAACAAAATTATTCATAGACTGAAGATTAGATTTGTTCCATGCTACTGTACCTCCACTTCTTCCCATTTTATAAAGTCTGACCTACATTAAGTTAACAAGTTACTTCTGAAAGCCTCCACCTGGCCTTTCTTTCTAAACACCTACAGTTGTAAACAGGGAGATTTGTAGTCCAGTCCTCTTACCACAAATTAGGAATTAAAAAGGAATAATCTCTCTTTTAAAAATGATCTACAGAGAATTTTCTGCCAATTCCCTCTCTTCACCCACTCCTTTGTAACCACCAGGAAATTCTCCCTTTGGTCTCTTAGACATCACCCTCAAACTCTCCCATCCACCTGTGCTGCTCCTTGCTGTTCCCATGGAGAACACCTGCCCCCCTCAGTCTCATCATCTGCTGCTCAAAAGCCTATGACTTCCACATTGGCTGGTGTAACTCAGTGAATTGAGCCCCAGCCTGAGAACCAAAGGCTTGAGGTTCCATTCCCACTCAGGGCCCATGCCTGGGTTGCAGGCCAGTTCCCAGAACTGGGAACCCACAGCAGGCAACCACACATTGATATTTCTCTCCTTCTCTCCTTCCCTTCCCCTCTAAAAAAAGATAAATTAATTTTTAAAAAACCTCTCCAAAAAAATCTATGACTTCCCATCTCACTCAAAATAAAAAGTTTCTTAGTTACTGTAACGGTCAAGCTCTGCATCATCTAATCAGCCTGTCATCTCCTTAACTTTTCAGCTTCATCTCTTTCACTCCTACCATCACTCCCTGCTCGCACCTTTATACTAACTTTCTGCCTGGAATGCTCCCTCCTCTCCTTGAAAATCTTTCTCAAATGTTCCCTTAACCCTCCACCCACCCCTCCCATGTAAAACTGGAAACTTCCAACTTCCTATCCCCTAACAAACTTTCCATTCCACTTATTTCATTAACTGTTATTCTCAATATAGGTTCTAGAATGCAAGAATTTACCTGTTTTGTTCACTGCTGTATCCCCAACGCCGAGGACACTGCGAGTTACCTGACAAGAGTGGAGTAAATATTTGTGAATGAATCAAAGTGTTATTCACAATGGGATGTTTGCTGAGCACCAGGCCCCAGCCAAGTTTGTTAAAGTCAGGGTAGGTAAAACACTGTCCCTGACTTTAAGGCACCAGATGGAGAACAGGGCTGCAAACTGAGGCCACGGGCAAACGTGCCAAATGCTCAGAGGACGAGGCCCTGGCTTCGCCTTTCTGGGAACCATCATCGCGCAATTCGCCAGGCAGCTCCTCTAGATTCCCGAGATAACCGGGGACCCTCCTGCACTCCCCAAACCTGAGCGGTTACACAGCTAGAGGTGCAACTTCCGGCCTCTTCGCGCCCGCCGGGCACGGGACTTAATGAAACAAATGTAAAAGTCTCTGCTCTTCAGCCTCCCCACCCTCTCCTTTAACCTAGGGGCCACTCCCCACAACCGGCTAGGACAGAACCCCGTGCAGACGACAACGCTTTCTCCGCCACTTGCACCCTACTTCCGTGGTCCACACCTGCTCCCGACGGTCCCTTCTCCTCTAGCCTGCGCCTGCGCCAGCCCACCCACGTGATTTCGGGAGAGGCTGGCCTCCCCCCCCACCCCAGAGGGTGGCCACGCCCTAGCATAGAACTGGCTTCTGATTGGCTGTCCGTCTCTTGCGGAGCCGGCTTGGGGAGGCCTGGGTCTGCACTTGTGAAAGCGACGCCAGTCAAGTCTTCAGCTACTTCTTTCCGCTCTTCGCCTCCGCCAGCTCCCTGTAATCCCGCCAACATGTCTCAGGTATAACTCGTGCCCAGCCCGGCTATGAAAGTGCAGCGGGGCGGGAAGCCGGTGTCGGGACTATCCCGCACCAGAACCCTGAAAGGTCTTTCTCTTCCCGGCTCCGCTTTTCTTCCTGGACTCATGCCCAGCTCTTTGGACTGAGCCTTCTGAGCAGAACTTTCCGGTTTGGGGATCTCAACACTGCTATCCAAACCGTAACTGCTGGGAAGTTGCCCATCGAGTAGGCTTCGTGGTGAAGCAGTGAGGGTCTGAGGGACTTAGAGGGTCGCATGGATTGAAGGAGCGAGGGGACCGAGGTCCGCCACCAGGAAGGACTGGACGGGAGCCGGGACGCTATCCAAGTGGGGAAGCAAGGAGGCGGTGGCTGAGCTTGGAGGTCAGGAGAAATAGGGGCCCAGTGTCCAGCGTGCGGGAAGGGGAGGGTGCACCGAGGGAGCGGTAATCCAGAGGCTTTACCCTTCCCTGAATGTAGATGCTTTTCCGAGACCGAGCAGTGTGGAGCGACTTTTGTCTCCTCACCTCACCGGCACTGGGACAGGAGTTGGCGCTGGATTTCCGGACGCCAGGGGAAGGGGCCCAACAGGCTCAGGCCGCTGACCCTGCTGTACTCATAACTTGCCTCCTTCTCAGCTGTTTCAAGCCCCTGTGCCATCCCTATTCACAGAGAGGGCTTCACTGGGACCCCAGCCATTCCCCAGAATGACCTAGTAGTGGCCAGGCAGTAGGCCACACTTCTTTTCCTGCCCAGTACGTTCTCACTACAAGCAGTCTTAGCCTGTCTCCTTCACCACTGGATTTCCAGTACCTGACACCTGGTATAGTGAGAGCTCCCTTTACATATTTGTTGATGAAATAAGTGAACCTATGTACTTCCCATCGTTGCTTTGCTGAATCTTTCTAGCTGACCTGTTGTGTAGATAATGGGGAAACATTTGAGGGAGCGCTGTTTCTCCTCGCCTGCGTTACAGGAGTAAGGCCTTTGCAACTCCTGCATCCCCATTACTGAGCTCTATTTGGGCCTCACCCCTCTCTGGCATTTAGGCTGAGTTTGACAAAGCTGCTGAGGAGGTTAAGCACCTCAAGACCAAGCCAGCAGATGATGAGATGCTGTTCATCTACAGCCACTACAAACAAGCAACTGTGGGTGACATAAATACAGGTATGCGGAGATGAGTTTGGGAGGGCCCCTGTTCATCAAACCTAACTCAGCAGCCTTGATTGGTGTTGGAACTCTTAAACTGTGGGAACCTCATTCAAAACCACCAAGACCCCACTCTTTGGTTGGGGCATGGTAATTTTTCATGATGTTCCAGGGATTTAAGGTAGGAGAGGGTCCCCAGAGACATGTTCCTGGTTTACAGACCCTGTACTATTCTTGTTTCTTGATAGCTCTGGTAGCAGTATTCAAATCATAGTTTTGAAAAGACTTTACTGATTATCAAGAGCTTTCCCCATCTACTTGGGAGGAAGCAAAGGCCCACCAACTCTCAGCTCAGTAACAGCTTTGTTGAAACATACTGCTTCCACCCTAGATAGGCAAGATCAAAGTCTCAGAGCACTTGGCAGTGGGGCCTAGCCTAAATCAGGAGCAGAGGAGCAGCTGGCTTCCTGGGGCAGGTCAGAGCATTTTGGCTGAAACAGTTTCTGATGACCGTTCCCTGTTGAAAAATCCTGGTACAGATTTTGAAGCCATAGTTTGAATATACCACATTCTATAATACTGCCCTTTCTGCCTTGGCCAATTTTCACTCTGCCCCGAAAGTCCCTGAAACTCAAGTGTATACTGAGGCAACAGCACAATTCAGTCCATGCAAGGACTCAGAGGTGGTCATGGCACCACAAAAGGTCACCCCTATGCCTTTCTGTTCAGGAGGATGAGCATGATTCCCAATTCCACTGCAGTTGGGGTGGAGCAAGTGGTCTGGCAATCAGCCAGCCATATACATGAGAGGGTACCCAGAGAGGTAAGGGTCTGGGCAAAGTCAAATCAAACTTGGGTTCACAGGAAGGGCTGAGTTGAGAAAGTTCTTATGGCAAGGGTGAGTCTTAGGGTGGTGGGTTTATAAGCTTTGTATCCTCCTGGGAAGGGGAGGGAGAGATGAAGAGAGAGTGGCCAGGGTAGCTGAGATACTCTTCAACCAGGCAGTATTTTACACAGAGACTGTCTCTGCCCTGCTTTTATAGGAGGATAGGAATACTGGCTTGGGGATCTATCACTTCTTTATCAGGGAGGTATCGGCACACTCTAGGACTTCATGGGCCAATACAGTAGCCACTAGCCACGTGTCATTACCTAAATTGAAACTAAAATAGTTTAAATTAAAGTCAAAAGTTCTGCCTTTACTCACACAAACTACCATTCCAGGAGCTCAGTTGCACAAGAGATAAATAGTCCCTGGGTTGGTTAATGCAAATGTACAATGTTTCCATCATTGTGGAAGGGCTGGCGGAATGTGCTGCTCTAGGATTTGGTTGATGACTGCAGGTGTGGTTTCTCCCAGGTAGCCTGGGAATGAGTCCCTGAAATCACTTAGGAAGATGTGATGTTCCACTGACACAGTGGTACAGGCTGTGAGCACTGTGGTTGTCCCCCTTGTCTCCGTTCTCAGCATGTCTAGAAATGAGGTCAACAGGGAAGAATTGCATGTGTTTCCCAAGTGCAACTGATAACAAGTGTGTAAGCATAAAGTCATGGTATAACTTAAAGAAAACTTGCTCTCAGGAAAAAAAAACTCTCACAAATCAACAAGAAATAGACTAACAGTTTGGTTAAAAAAATGGGCGAGGATATGAACATATGGTTCACAGAAAAGGACACCTAGAAAACTGAAAACAACAATGCATGAGACAGAGAAATGAGGTAGGAGGGAAACTTTATACTATTCCCCTTTGTAGCATTTGGGTTTTAAGCCATGTGCATGGATATAGTGCTTATTTTTTGTTTGTTTCTGGGGGGGGGTGCTTTGTTTTAATTAAAGTATAATACAGTTTTTTTAAAGGAGAAGTATTGGAATTACTTAACTTAGAAAACAAGGACTCTCTAGTAATGAGAACAGTTTTTGTTGTACTTTCTCTGGATGTTAAATTTGGACTTCTGTACACTGTCCTAAGCCTGTTTAACTTCATAACAGAGTGTAAAAGGGGTAGGTGTAATAAAAGATGGCTTTTGTGGCAAGAGAGTTGAAAAAGTTTTCCATTAGAACTTGAAGGAGATCTAGTGTCTTTCCTTTTCTTCTTGAAGAACGGCCTGGGATGTTGGACTTCAAAGGCAAGGCCAAGTGGGATGCCTGGAATGAGCTGAAAGGTAATTGTTCTAATCAGTTTCTCTCATTTGTGAAGCCCAGTAATGAAATACTCTTGATTATGGAGTGCAAGGGGTGAGGAGAGAAAACAAAGAGGATGAGGCACATGCTAGAAACCAGTTTGACCTGTGTCAGAATGGAAAGAAACTGGGCCACCTACTTTTTCTCCTAATATCATTAATGCCTTTTCCAAAAGCACCATCTCCAAGCAGTTGTACTATCTAGAGAGAAGGGACAGGGACCAGGCCACTGAGAAGCAGATTGGAAGGCTATATAGTTGGCGAGGACTTTATATACATTCAGAATAAGAAGTGAATTTCTGCTCACACCTTCCTCTCTCCCACAAGGCCAGGCGGTGACCCCATAGCCCAAGCAGCCCTCCTTAGTTCCCTTTCAGCCAGAAAGGCACACAAAAAAGAAAGGAATGAGCTAATGCATGGCAAGCTTCTGGCACTCATAGGCTCAGTGAATGGAGCTATTATATGCTAAGCAAGAGCAGCCAAGAAGTGTCTCAGCTCCAACTTAATCACGTGCCACCTGCAGCAGCAAGCCCTAAAAGTTGGCACTGAAGTGCCTGCAAGCTTTTGTGTTCTTGCTAGCTAGTTTCTGAGTAAGCTCTCTGTCTTCCTGCAAATGAGAAACCCTTGAATTCAAACAGGACCAGAATACAATAAAAAATACTCCTAGGATTTGTAAGTAACTGGAACAGGAATGCCTATCTGTTCTATACCATCTGACCTATCTGACTCTCCATTTTCATTGGGCATTTCCATCCCATCCTCAAGCCCCATGCATTCTCTAACACTTCAGGTGCGCTCCATTTCCCAGCAAGAAGTGAATTCACTGTGGAATCCAGGAAAGTAGGTGTTACTGTGTCTGAAGGATGTATTCAGTGTCTCTTATGCAGCAGCAGGAAAGCAAAAATTTGCTCATTCCTCTCTAAGAGCCAGCTGCTTTTGCTCAGAGTTCTCAAAACTTTTCTCATAACTTCTCTCTGGGAAGAAGAGCATGCCTCACTTTGCTGTTTCACTGCCAGCTTAGGAACCCAACAGAGAAATACTTGGTAGGGAAAAGCCAACCGTGAGAGTTGGCAGGACTGGCAGAGCTGCCATGGCTCCTCACTTTAGGCTTTCTTGCCTGTCTGGAAGGCCCAACCTTTCTCCTGAGGCTGAGGCTAACCACTCACGATGGGGGATGTGTGGCCAGCAGACCATTGGCAGGCCTCAGGACAGCCACACACATTGGTTCAGTGCTTTATGGAGCATTCACAATGGGCCAGGCTTCTCAAGAACTTTACGTCAAATCATGGCCAAGTCTCTGAGGTGTAGGTAGTAGGACTCCCTGCTCTAGCAGTGAGAAACCGAGCCTCCAAGCATTAAAGCAGGGCTGTCTGGGGCTCTAAGGCTCCTGCTTTTCTGCCATGCTGTCTCTCTGACAAACAGTCTGTTGGTTCCTTACAGGGACTTCCAAGGAAGACGCCATTAAAGCGTACATCGACAAAGTAGCGGAGCTGAAGAAGAAGTATGGGATCTAGGTGTGGCTGCCAGCCATGCGTTTTGTCTAAACTGATGCATCCCTTGTTTTTGTAATGCTGCCAGTGGAGTGAAATAACGGATCAGCCCTCTTCCTGAACACTGTCCAGGCCATGTCTCTAACAGATTAAGGAGTTGAAATGGTCACCTTGCTGAGTAGTTTTTGTCTCTAGGTCAATTAAAACTGCATTTATTATTTTAAGCCTTCGGTCATCTGGTTTCTTGAAATAATTTACTCTGTCCCAATGTCATTTGCTCACTTCCTTTTTCTAAAGATTTTGTCTGGAGGCGTTTGAGCCCTTGTCCTGTGTTAGGAGTGGGAGGCCAGCGATCTCACCTGATCCAGGCCTAGAGTACGCTCATCTTCTGTGGGGAGGAAAAGGGTTATAGGAGTGGCCTTTTCTACTTCCTTCTGCCTCCTAGCTCTAGCTGCACCCATCAGGCAGGCTGGCAGAGCCCTCAGTCTGAAGTTACTTACTCCCTCTGTCAGAAACATTGCTGGCCTTGTGCTCTGAGGAAGGCAGGGCTGACAAGTGTTTGAGGTGTCTCTGGTCCAGCCAGTCCACAGATCCAGAGCAAGGAGAAAGGAGTTCTTGGAGGCCCAGGAGAAGCCTGGCCACAGATGCTGGGCAGGCGAAAATGTGCAGGGGAAGGGAGATCAAGACCCAGGAAGGACAAGGGGTTAGGCTGCAGAGAAGAAAAACGAGCTTGACCCTGGATTATGTAGGTTGTTGAAAAGTGAAAAAGATAGCTGTCAGACCCTCTTTGCCAGACGTTCCCCTTCAGTCCCTTCCACAGTACTGCAAAGGAGATAACACTGTTCCCATTTTGCAAATGGGAGAGTAAGCGTACATTTGCAGGTAAGGTCATTGAGGCTGAAAGGAATTAGGGAGAAGCTCTCTGAAGCCGAGCAGCTCTCAGTTCCCTCCAGAGCCTGTGCCCTGTCCTACACAGTTCAACCTCACTCCAGAAGAACAGTGAGGTTGGAGAGTTAGTGACTTGCCCAAGATCACTCAGCTGGTGAGTACTCATAAACTAAGAATTAGCATTCATGTGCAGATCTCCCCAGTTCAGGAGCCTGTTCCCTTCTAACACCTCTCAGGCATGACCAGTGCTGTAGTGGGAGAAACAGCAAGGAGGGCAACTGGTATGGCCGTAGTATGGCACACCTGTGTTAAATGGGCCTAAGTAGTGCAAAGTCTTGGTAACAAAATTGCAAAGTACAGAATTTGACCATAGGGGACAGCCACTAGGAAGTGCATGGTTGACAGCTGTTGAGAACAGTGATCCTTCCAGCCCAGCCTGTCCATGAAAAACTAGGTCTGGCAGCCCAGGTGTAGAGAGGATGGTTGCTCCAATGAAACAAAGGGGTCGAGGTCCAAAGCCCTAACGTGGCCCAAGTAAGGTGACTTTTTGAGTAGCAGTGTCATTTATGTGGGAGACAGTCCTTCCTGAGCGCAGATGTGATGAGGGCTTATGAGGCAGGAAGTCTGCAGTCCTCTCCTCCCAACTCACTGCCATCTTCGAGCACCATCAGAGGCAGAAGGAAGCCACAGCTACTCACTTGTACCCATATCTGGATCATCTTTGCTTGGTCACTGGCTGTTTCAGGAGTGAACCAAAGATAAACAACCTTAAATGAGGTTCAAACAGACCTGGCTCTAGGTGCCTAAGCACACCTCCCAGGAGGGTGAAAGTGAGCATTAAATGAGATTCCGCGAGGAGCTCCTGGCATAGAGTGGATACCCTGTGTTCGATGCTTCATCGGTTTTTCTCCCACCAACTCCTGTCCCTGACAATATCCTTTGCAGTATCTATAGGAGTAAAGGACAGAGTCCAGGAACAAATTACCACTCCTTTGGTAACACAAGAGGGTATGGATAGGACAAGCACCTGCCCAGCATTCTGCCCTATTTCTAGCTTATGATAGGCAGCCAGGGTCTGGCAGACGTGCTCAGGTACTGTTTCACTGCCTTGCTGCAGGACAGACTCAGAGAAGGAAGTCCTGATAAAGATCGTGCTCTGGTAACTCAGCAGTGACTGTGCTAAGGTTGTATTATGATGACCCAATAGTCCTTGTGGACAGTAGATGGGGGAGAACCACATTGGGAGAGAAAAGGCTTAGATCCAAGGCCCATCTGCCCACCTCTGGTGTGGCCTCTAATTAATGACCATCATTCGCTGAGAACCTGAAGGGCCAGGCATCCCCCTCTGGTTCTCAAATTTGATCGTGCAGTGCTTTGAGGTGGCACTACCCCTCACTGTTGTGTAATGGGGATCACTGTGCTTGTTAATCAAATGAAGAAATAAGGGTTCCTGCGATGTGAGTGGATCCAAACTCAGGGCTCTGTGGTCAGAAGGCCCTGCTCACCCCCTCTGTCGTATTCCCTCTGGTGATGATCACTGGCTGCCACTCAGCTCTGTGCCTCCCCTGTCAGTCAGATGATGAGAGTGACCCTCATTTCGCTGGGCTAGCATAAGTACTATGAAATCCCTCGCCTGCTGTGCAGCTACTACCTGAAGAGTGGCTTGGAAAAGCAGGTCACATCTCCAAGGCTGGAGTGGGGCCCAGATGAGCTGTACTTTTTTAAATGCCTGAGGTGATTCCGTGGCTCTGCCAGGTTTGAGAGGGGCCTCCCCAATCACTTTAAAGCAGTAGTACCAGTTTCTCAGGAAGTACGGCTCCTGTGGTGTTCTGGGATTAGCCCCCAGCAGCCTCAGGGGCTGGGCCTGCTCCTATGGCTTTTGCAGATGTCCAGGTAGCTCAGGAGTGTTTCACAGGGTGTTATTTAGGAACAGATGAGGCAATGGGGAGCAGGGTAGAGCACTCTTCATCTTCTCCTCTTTGAGATGCCCACACCATCCCTGTGGTACTTTTTATGGCCAATCTGGCTTTGGTGACAGACTTACCTTTGAATCCCACTTCAGCCTCTCAGGCGCTAAATCACATATCTTTTTGGAGCCACACTTCATGTGGGAAATGGGCTGATAAGATGGGTCAAGTGCTTAGTACATTACCTAGCAAACAGCTAGCAACCTGGAGGTCTTTCTTAGTATGCATCCTCCCCCTCAGGACTTCCCTCCCCACTGTCTGCACAGGTCCTGCCCTGGGACTACAAAGTGCTGCTCCCCGCCTTAGCAGTGCTCTAATAATTTGGGGGTCATCATGCAAGAAAATGTGTTGTTTCCTAGGATGTTTCCACACCAACCAATGCTATAGATCAGAAACCAGACAGCCTGTGGGACATGGAAAGGCCACTGACCGAGTTACAGAAACATGGGGCAAGTTATGTCACCTCTGTAAGCCTTAGCTTCTTCACCAATAAAATGAGGTGGAACAGAAGGTCACATGCCCAGTGCAGACAGGAAGGAAAGCCACAGGAGGGGGAAGAGAAGGTCCTAGGGGTGGGTGCCTTGATGAAGTCAAGCTGGGAAGTTGCATGGGGGTGGTTTAGCTGCCATAAGATTAATTATATTTAAAATTAAATTACAGGTGTTGGAGTTGAGAACACCCAGCAGAAGCAGGCTGTAGTGAAGCTGTGTCTTTGTGACCTGGATCAGGGAAAGACAACACCTCTATCCTTAGCAGCTCCCAGGAAAGAGAAGTCAGAACTTTCTTCCCTTATTTATTTGCATGGTTGCACACAGCCTATCTTTTGAAAGGACTTGGGGTAACTAAGAACAGTCCAAAAAGTAAGCAAAGCAACTTCAGTATAGATAACTTGAATGCCATCCTTGCCCTGAAAGGGCTATAAACCACAAACCGCAGTGCAGCAGGAGTGCCCTGGAGTGTCCCCTCCACACTAGCCCCTGCTTTGCAACAGCCCCCTGCCTTAGATACAGCTTAATCCTTGGAAGACCAGGAATTGATAGACCTACAGCTTTTCCGTATGTTTTACAATTTTTAATAAGTATCTTTGCTAATTAATGAATGAACGTGAGTCTCCACTGCAAAGATAGCCCCCATAAAGTCTTTCTAGGGCACAGGTGGCAAACACGAGGCCTGTGTGCTGAATCTGGCCCTCCACCTTGTTTCTACCTGATGGCAGCGCCAAGCTCTCTCTTAACTGTTAAGGCATAGTTACATTTATACAGGCCTAAAATTACATTCAGCCGTTTGAAGGCAACCACTAGGCTGATATGGCCCCTGTTGAAAATTAGCTTGACATCCCAGTTCTAAGGAAATTTGTGACATGTCAAACATAGCACAGGACTCGGCACTCAGTGGGGAGGAAGTAATGTCAATTAGCCTTAAGGGTATGACTTGTAGAGCCCCCAAATACCCTGCTGTAGTGGGTTGAGTTGTGTTCCCCCAAAAGGTATATTCAAGTCATAAGGCCCCACATACACCATACCTGTGGATGTGACCTTATTTGGAAATAGGATCTTTGCAGATGTAATTAACACAAATATCTCAAGATCATTCTGAATTTAGGATGTACCCCAATCCAATAATTGGTGTCCTTATAAGAGAGAGAAGGGGTAGGTTTGAGACACAGAGACACACTGAGAAAAAGGCCAGGTGAAGATGAGGGCAGGCATTGGACTTAGCATCTACAGGCCAGGAATAGCTAAGTCCTACCGGCAGCAGCAGAAACTAAACAGAGGCACAGAGTGGATTCTCCCTCAGAGTCCCCAGAAGGAACCAACCCTGCTGATACCTTGAATTAGATTTCTGGCACCCACAACTGTGGGAGAGTAAACTTTGTTGTTTTAAGTTACCCAGTTGACATGATTCACTGTGGCAGTGCTAGGAAATGAATATGCCTAGTGACCCCTATGTGGCTGCCAGTGGGCTAGTCTCTTCTACCAGTAGCCTGTCATTAAAAGTAAAACCCTGCAAGTCTCTGTCAAGTACATGGGACACTATTGCCTGGAGGGCTCTGTTGAAAATACTTGATTAGGTTCATCTGTATTAGAGACCAGGGTCCTTAAATTTATAGGAGTTGGCACAGTTCAGGTTGAAAGCATAAACAAACTAGAGCTTGGTTTGCTACCAATGCATCCAAACTGAGAAATCAAGTAAGAAAAGATAAAGATAAGATAAGATAATGGAAGAAGAAAGGAAAAGAAAAAAGGAAGGAAGAAAAGAAAGAAGAGAAAAAGAATAAAGGAGGGAGGGAGGAAGGAAGGAAGGAAGGAAGGGGTTGTAAATCCGAAGGGGGATGGAGGAGCAGATTACCTGGGCCCTTAACATAATTTTGTCTAAGCGTGACCATGAGGGACTCTGTCAATTCATCAAGCAATATGCTGAGCTGGAAAGAACATGGGCTTTGCAGATTTGAATTTGAATCACAGTGTGGCCACTTTTACTCTGTGTGACCTTGAGCAAGTTTTCTATTTTCTCTGAGCCTCAGATATTTTGTCTATAAAATACGAATAATCTCTGTGTTGTGCAATTGAGTGAGGATTTAATAAATGTCTAATATATAATAGCTACTACTATAATGGCTACTATTAATCAACAAAAGAGTTTGAATGAATAAAGAATGGATTAATCTTTTTAGGGCTTTAAGATTTAAAAGGTTTTAGTGAGGTATCCCAGACTTCCCTGACCTTAAGTTATATATCTCTTGTTCCTCTTGCCTGGAATAGAATTCCTTCTTTTAAAGAATGATTTCTCCTCTCCTATTCTCGGGGAATCAGCCCATCAGAACTGAAGTGTATAGGACTATTTTTCCTAAGGATCCCAGCATGAAAATTTCAGGGAAGGCTTCCAGTCAAGTTGGTGGTATAGGTAAACACAGCACTCAAATCTTCCCACAACCACATCAAAATTACACTTCAACTACCAAACAACCATCATTCATGATTGCCTGAAATCAAACTGAACAAAAGTCCTACAACTAAGGATTTAGAGAAAAAGCCACATCAAGACTGGCAGGAGATGTAGAATGGGCTGGTCTCACACCTACATATGACAGATAAAAACTGGGATGGATATCTTGGCTTTGGAGGTCCTCCCTTAGGAGAGAGGGGTCTCAGCCCCATAACAGGCTCCCCAGCTGAGGGTTCCAGTGACAGGAAGAGAAGTCCCCATAACTTCTGTCTGTAAAAACCAGCAAAGATTTTGGTTCAGTGAGACCAAGGGCTTCTAGAGTCCTAGGCAGTTCCTCTTAAAGGGCCCATGCAGACTTACTCTGACTTACTCCCTCTGAGTTCCATCACTGGGGCCACAGCTCAAAGGCACTAGGGACATATAAGGAGAAAATGAAGTGTCCGGCATTAGGGTGAGAGCTGGAAGGGGCAGTATTTTCCCAAACAGAAGTATGACAGAGGCCACTGTTCTTTTTCTGAGTTCTTCCTGCACAGCCCTGGCAGGTGGGTCATAGCTAAGTCTCCATCAACCTGGCTCATACTGTTCTCCCTGCCCTGGTGATTCCCTGAGACTCTACCCCACCAACTGTGGGCCCTCCCAAGCTGTTTCAAGTGGCTTTTCCAAATGAATAGCCTGTCTTGGCTCATGCTTCAGAGTTTCCTAAAACCTCTCAAAAAGGCAGATTCTAGCCTCAGCCTGATGTGTACCTCTTGCTAAGTGGCCCCAGTCCCAATGACGGGAGAACTTAGGAGTTGGAAAAAGTTTAGTTTTAGGTAATAGTCAATAAACCTAGTAGTTAAAGCATGTAGAAAGCTATTGTTTCAGGAACTGGAGGTATAGCCAACCCCAACTCCAGGAGACCATATGCAGTTCTACTTCTGTGCTCCAGAAGATACCATAAGCAATCAAGATGGTATCTGAGCCATTCCACTCCAGGGAGAGACAGACATCCTGCCGCCCAGGAAGGATAAAGAATACAGATACAGATAAAGGAAGGACACAGATAAAGAAAATCACACAGGACACAGGACACAGGTCACAGGACCCAGATAGAAAATCGCCAGTTAGTGGATGAAAGGATGTTAGGGGAATTGCCAGACTTCAGCTTTTATCTGATTAACCTCTTTCCTGAATTCCAAATCCCTTACCTACATGTTTTTTTCCTTATAAAAAATGCTGGATTGAAAGGAAATGTAAGACCGTCTTGTAGGGTACATAATCTACCATCTTCTCACATCACTGGCCATCTGAAAAAGCGCCACAAAGATTCAATCTCTGTCTCTGCTTCATTCTGGTAGTGACGAGCAGCACAACCACCAGCTTTTCCAGTTTCACCAGTACTAGTGGCAGCATGTCTTGGTTTGCAGTTTGGCCTCTTCTAGGCACCAACAAGCCCAGGACAAGTAGCAGCCATCTGCAGATTACTTTGTAGCTTAAGTGAATGGCCCCAGGCAAAAACATAGGCAGTGGCTGATCTTGGCCTGTACTTCTTAGGAGGCCCAGAACAAGGGCACCCAGTAGACAGCTTCAAACCATGTTTAAGCATTATCCAACCACCTTCACAAGGAACACAATAAAGAGAAGATTCAGTGGGCACCAAAGCTTCACTGAAGTAAGCCCTGCTCCATGGGGTAGGCTCCTACTCAGTTAATCCTCCATGGTGGTTGCAGCCAATCCTGGCAGCCAATCAGCCTGGGGATAAATCCCTCCCATTGACATGCAAAAACAATCAAGTTTCAACTGCAACAAGACAGTGTACACAGGCCACATGGAGGGGGAGAGCACCTGCAATGCCCAGTTCAGGGTGAACAGGGAGGTTGGGCCACTGGACCCTACATGACACCTACTACATTAAGCCATTTTGCCAAAACTGGGAGATGTAGCAGTTCTACCTAATACATAAAAATAAACATAGGGAGACTGCCAAAGTGAAGAGACAAAAAAATCATGTTCTAAATGAAAGAACAGAACAAAACAACAAATGTTGGAGAGGGTGTGGGGAAAAGGGGACCTTAGTTCACTGTTGGTGGGATTGCAGACTGGTACAACCATTATGGAAAACAGTATGGAATTTTCTCAGAAAAATAAAAATTGACCTGCCTTTTGACCCAGCAATTCCACTGCTGGGATTATACCCCAAGAATCCTAAAACATCAATTTCAAAGAACCTATGCACCACAATGTTCATAGCAGCACAATTTACAATAGCCAAGAGTTGGAAGCAACCTAGGTGCCCATCAGTAAATGAATGGATCAAAAAATTGTGGTACATATACACCATGGAATTCTATGCTGCAGAGAGAAAGAAGGAGCTACTACCCTTTGCAACAACATGGATGGAACTGGAAAGCATTATGCTGAGTGAAATAGGCCAGGCATTGAAGGACAAATACCATATGATCTCACCTTTGACAGGAAGCTAAAGAATAAAACAAACAAGCAAACAGAATAAAAACAAAGACGCTGAAATAGAGAACAAGTGGGCAGCGACCAGAGGGGAGAGGGAAGGGAACTTAAGGGGAAAAAGGGGGAGGGATTTTGAGGAACAAGTATGAAAGACACAGAGATGAGGACTGGGGGGGGAATGGGAGGGAGGGGGGAGACCGGGCGGGGGGTGGGGTGGGATGGGAGAAATAGATAAAAAAAAAATGTACTTGAAAAGTAACTAAATAAAATTTAATATTAAAAAATAAATAAATAAAAATAAATAAAAAAATAAAATTCAAAAGAGAAGAAAATTAAAATATTCTTAAAAATCAAAAAAAAAAAAGAAAGAACAGAACAAAACTCTAGAAAAAGAACTAAACAAAATTGAGACAAGCAAGCTGCTAGATGCAGAGCTCAAAACACTGGTTATAAGGATGCTCAATTAATGTAGGGGAGGAGCAGATGAACTTAGAAAAGAACATAAACAGTATAAACATGGGCATGAAAATCAAAAAAGGACCAGTCAGAAATGAAAGATATGCTAATTGAAATGAAAAATAATTTACAGTGAGTAAACAATAGAGTAGATAAAGCTGAGAATCAAACAGCAATTTGAAATACAAGGAATTAAAAAACACCCAATCAGACCAACAAAAAGATCCAAAAGAAATAAGAATAGTACAACGACCCTCTGGGACAACTTCAAGTATAAAAACATTTATGATATTTGCAGAAGGAGAAGAGAAAGAACAAAAAATTGAAAATCTATTTAAAAAAACAATGATGGAAACCTTCCCTAACCTGGTGAAGAAAATAGACATACAAGACCAGGAAGCTCAGATAGTCCAAACAAGATGAACCCAAAGAGGCCCACACCAAGACACATCATAAGTAAAATGCAAAAAGTTAAAGACAAAGAAAGAATCTTAAAAGCAGCAAGAGAAAAGCAGTTAGTTACCTACAAGGGAGTTCCCATAAGACTGCCATCAATTTATCAACAAAAAAATTGCAGGTCAGAAGGGCAAGAAATACTCAAAGTGATAAAAAGCAAGGACCTATAACCAAGATTACTCTACCCAGCAAAGCTATCATTTAGAATGAAAGGGCAGATAAAGAGCTTCCCACATACTCTGACCAGTGTGATTCAGTTGGTTGGATGTAATCCCACAAAGTAAGAGGTGGCTGGTTTGATTCCCAGTCAGGGCACATACCCAGGTTGTGGGTTTTTTCCCCAGATGGGGCATGCATGAGAGGCAACTGAATGATGTTTCATCTCACATAAATGTTTCTCTCCCTCTCTTTCTCTCTCCCTTTCCTTCTGTACTAAAGACAAATAAATAAAATGTTATAAAAAAGAGAGAACCTCCTAGACAAGAAAAAGCTAAAGGTGTTTATTACTACCAAATCAGTGATAATGAAATGTCAAAGGGTCTTTCTCAAGAAGAAGATGAAGAAGAAAAGAAAAAGATAAAAGCATGAATAATAAATGCATGTGTATCAGTAATTGAATCTAAAAAATGAATAAATTAATTAACAAGAAGAACAGAAACAGACTCAGATACAGAGTCCATTTGATTGTTGCCAGATGGGAAGGGACTTAGGGTTTGGGTGAAAAAGGTGAAGGGATTAAAAAGTACAAATTGGTAGTAACAGAATAGTACAGCATAGGGAATATAGTCAATAATATTCTAATAACTATGTATGTTATCAGATGGGTATAAGATTTATCAGGATGATCACTTAGTATGTTATGAAATGTCTAATCACTGTGGTGTTCACCTGAAACTAATATAATATTCTATGTCAACTGTAATTGAAAATAAAAAATGATTTTAAAAAAGTGAATACCAAGGAAGAATGATTTCTTGGGTTACTTGACCATCTCTTGAACAAACTCATTCCCAACACCTCTAGTTGTAAGGACATTATCAGCTAGAGTTGCCTGCTGCCATTTTCCCCAGTGGCATGGGAGAAGCTATGTGTCATAGTATAAAAATGATGTTAATATGCAAAACAGAGCAGAAGTAAGTGATAGGAAGAAACACAATTGCTCTGCAACATGATTTGGGTTCTAAATTCAACTATATAGGGTGCCAGATTTACCATCAGCTTTTCATATTGATATAACTTGCTTTCCTGTCATTTTCAACAGAAAAAGGTATTAAACACTATTCTTTAACTCTCCTGAGTTGACCAACCTGGTAAGTATATTAGTTGTTTGCTATTATAATGCTCTGTAACAAATAATCCCCACAACTCTGCCTTATAAAAATAAGCATGTGTTTCTTATTCATTAGTTTGCAGCAGTTCATCTATGACTCTGATTGACTTTCTTGAGATTAGCTGAACTTGAATCCAACTTGAGTTTTTGGTCCAGGTCTGTTCCACATATCTCCTCACTCCTGAACTATCTGGGCATGTTCTTAACATGGAATATTGCAGAAAATTCAAGAAGTCAAACCAAGATGTGTACACACACTCAAAGATTCTGCTTTGGTCATATTTGCTCACATTTCTTTAATCAAAACAAGTTTCAAAGTCAAGACCGAAGTCAACAGGTCACAGATGTTCATTCTGCTTACTCCAGTGGGAGACACTACAGAGTTTCACAGCAAAGGATATCGATATAAAGTTCTGCTATAGGGAAGAAGAGAAAAATTGAGAACAATAATCTAGAAAAGAGAATAGGCTTGGGGGTTAAAAAGTTCTAGGTCACAATGCAGCTCCACTACTCATGTCCTTGACCAAAGGACATTCTCCTTGGTTCATGAAGGTCATCTTTTCTAATAAAGTCACTAATTTTAGAAGAATATACATGGAGTAATGAGGGAGAAAAAGGACATTCTAAGCAAACATAATAGAGGGAGCTCCAGCAGTTATATTGAATCATGGAGAGAACTTGAGTGTGGAAACATAAAAATAGAAGGATCCTGATTCCTGATGACTTTGAAGAAGTATTGACATCCCTGGGCTGCTTACCTTTAGACTTCTTTCTGTAAAAGAATAGTCCGCTGTGTGTTTAAATCACCTTTTTTAAGGGTACTGTCACTCGCAGCCAAATGCAGTTCCTAAGTAATACAGGTACTGTGATAGGTCAAGACTGTGTCCATATAAGGTAAATACAGTAAAACTCTAATGTATGAGACCCATACATTCTGGAAAAGAAACTACTGTGTTCATAGTTATCTGAGGACCTCAGTAAGTTTATGCTCCTGGAGTAGAAAAAGAAAAGGATACAAATCTAGGGGGTTCTTCTGAGTAAGAAAAAAATTTTAAATTGGTGTTCTGACTGGATTGGGGTCCTGATTGGATTTCAGAAAGTGTTATATTAGTCTCTGCATTTTTCTGTGTTAAAGTATCTTTTAAAAAAATGGGAATAAAATATTTTAGTATCTATCCTGATCATGTGGACATAAAGAAAAATCTGAGAAAACTTCCCCACTAGTGAGGGGAGTTGTTTGGTTTATGCCACTGTGGTCAATAGGATGATTTTGTTCCCAACCCTTGGCACTCTCTTTGTAGTGAAATTTTATAGCCGTGCCCTTTGCTGTGTCCCTTTGAAGACCCTCCCAGTAGAATGAGCAGAGTACTCATCTCCACATTATTGACCCTAGACTTGAGCATGATATGTCATGATTCAGACATGTTATAAGCAAGAGCTGTAAATGTACTGACTTGCCTTGGTTTTCCATCTTGTATTTCTGTCACTTGCCATGAAGAGAATATTCCCAAGATGTATCTGCTCCAGGTGAATGAGAACCAGATAGTGCACAACTGAAACTAATCTACAGCCTAAAGTTAAAACTAGTCAATCCCAGGCAAGCCTGGCAGAACCACCATCAACTGAAGTCCCGTGAGCCAGACATAAAGAAACAAATTAAGCTCCTGAGTCTGGTGACTGTTGATCATGTAGCATTATTATAGAAGGCACTTGTATGGGGGTCTATGTTGCTTTTGCCTACCCAGTATCCCTTCCCCAATTCTGCTGATAACAATTCCTCTGTCATTTGAGCAACTGCCAAAAGGTGGTTCTGGTAGGCTGTCAACAAAGTACCCATCTAGAGGTGGACATATCATGAGTCTATTCAAGGCGGCAGGAAGGAGGAAGAAAGGGCAAAAGGGCACTTCCTCCCTTCTAAGAATCTGTGGTAGGCAGACTAATGGCATCTCAAAGATGTCCATGTCCTCATCCCCAGAACCAGTGAATATCTTAGGTTACATGGTAAAGGAGAATTAAAGTTGGTTATCATCTGACTCTAAAATAGGAACACAAGTCTGGACTATCTAGGTGGGCCCAATGTAAACACAAGTGTCCTTAAATGTGGAAGAAGCAAGGAGAACAGTCCATGTCAGAGTGATGCAGTGTCAGAAACACTCAGCTGGTCATTGCTGGCTTTGAAGATGGAAGAGGCCATGAACCAAGATGTGTGACAGGCTCTAGAAACTGGAAAAGGCAAGGAAACAGATTATCCCTGGAGCCTCTGGAAGAATGCAGTCTTCCTGACACCTTGGCTTTAGCTCAGTGAGATCTCTGTGAGACTTCTGGCCTCCAAAACTGCAAGACAAGAAATTTGTGTTGTTTTCAACTACTTGTTGGTGGTGACTTGTTGCAGCAACAGGAGACGATGTGGATTTATAGGAAATAGACACATGATCTTTCCCTAGAGAACTACAAACCCCTCTGCCATTGGCCAGAATTTAATCACCTATCCATGCCTAGTTACAAGAGATACTGAGTTCATTGTCAACACAAATAAAATTGGAATGATGTTAACAGGGAAATGGAAGAGAGTATATTGGAATGGGCAGGTGGCAAGCTAGGTCACTGAACTTCATTCCTTGAGCCACATTGATTATCCAAGGGTGGGCATGTGACTCAACAGACTGGCTGTGACCTGCAATTATATTTGGAAAAAAAACATTATCTATTATCGTATAACAAGTCACTCCCAAAATCTGTGACTTCCAATAAGAATAATTTCATGAGCATTCTCATGGTCTGGGCTTGACGAGGTGCAGTGGGTGGCTCTTGTTCAGGATGGCTTGTGTGGTTGCAGCTACATGAGGAAGGGAGGGAGTTATCTCAGAGCTTCCTTAGTCATGTGCCTGCTGGTTAGTGCTAGCCACCAGCCAGGATGCTTACACTTGGCTCTTTATGTTGCTTGGGTTTCCTCACAGCATAATGTCTGGGTTCCCAGAGTGTCTCAAGAGACCTTAGCCTCACAACTCATAGCACCACTTCTGCCATAGTCATAAACCCACCCAAATTCAAAGAGATAGAGAGCACAGACCCCATTTCCTGATGAGACAAATGTCAAAGTCACATTGTAGGAAAGACCTGTGGGATGACATACACTGTTGCAACCATTTTGGAGAAAAATAACTCGCCTGAGATTCACATCTTATCAGTGAGGCCTCTATCAAGCCGTCCTTTCTGCATAACTGAATTACTACATCCCTTTTTGCTTAATCTAGTTTGACACGAATTTCTGTCATTTCCTCACTACAACAACATAATGCAGAGAGGTTGTAAGGATTAGATGGCTGATAGGGCTTACAAATTTCACATAACAATGCAAACTATAGGACATCCCTTCCAGTAACCCTTTCCTTCCCTTGTGGGTGGTGGGGATTTCCAGCTAATGCCACTGATGTTGCAAGATGGCAGTAGCAGCAACCTTTACACTATAGACATTTCATACCCTTGGCTTGCAATGGTACTCTCGGGAATTTTCTAATACATTTGTTCCAGCCCAATGTAGACAGAACTCTACTCTTAAGCAGTAATTTTTGTTCCTCCTACCTATTGGCTTAACATTTCCATCAGTAAGATCCTAAACTGGGGTCTCACTGTCTTCATATTATAAGGAAAAGAGTTCTCAAACTGATTTTTAAGAATTGTTAAACAAATGTCAGGGAGAAAGAAACTTTTCTCTACCCTCAAGTTCTTCAGGCAGGTCTAATAATCAAATAGACATGAAAAAGGTAAAGAAGAGAAAATAACCAAACTTAATATAAATACATATGAAACCAGAAAAGCTGGGTTTCATGCTGCCTGTCACCTACCAGACCCAATAAGCGGAGACAGGGATTGAATCTTTATGGGCCTTTATTCAGTTGGCCAGTGATCTAAGAAGATAGAGGGTTGGTACCCTAACGGACCATATTAAATTCCATTTTAAACTGACCCTTTTTATAAGGAGAAAAAAAGTGTAGGAAAGTGGATTGGAATTCAGGGAAAAAGTTAACCAGATAAAAAACTGCACCATTTTTTCATCTGAGTCCTGTGCAGTGAGCATCTCCCCCTGGAGCACAATGGCTCAGATACCATCATGATGGTTTGTAGTCCTCCTGAGACACAAAGGTGGAACTGCTTATGGTCTCTTGGAGTCTAGGTGGTTCGTACCTCCAGTTCCTAAAGCAATAGCTTTTAACAAACATTGATTACTAAGCTTATTAGCTATTACCTGAAACTAAGTTTTTTCCAACATTTGAGTTTCCTATCACATATGCACAGGAACCCCATATACATGAGACTGTCAGAGACCCCACATAGAAACAAAGTTCAAAGACCCAAAGGGAAAGTGTGCTACATTTAACATTCCAAGATAGGGATAATGTAAGATACCCAAGGGGCTTGAAAGGGTCAATGCAGGATGACAAGAAGTATAGATATTTGGACTCCTGCCAAGATGGAGGCATAGGTAGATATACTGTACCTCCTTGCACAACCAAAATAAGAGCAACAACAAATTTAAAAATAAAAAACAACCAGCCCTGGCTGGTGAAGCTCAGTGGATTGAGCGCAGGCCTGTGAACCAAACAACCATGGTTCAATTCCCAGTCAGGGCACATGCCTGGGTTACAGGC
The DNA here is from genome assembly GCF_021234435.1 of Artibeus jamaicensis. Lineage (NCBI taxonomy): Eukaryota > Metazoa > Chordata > Mammalia > Chiroptera > Phyllostomidae > Artibeus > Artibeus jamaicensis. The sequence continues at coordinate 114 of NW_026521867.1, read as the reverse complement.
CAGTTCCTGGCAGGAGACGCATGAGAGGCAACCATACATTGATATTTCTCTCCCCCTCGCCTTCCCTTCCCCTCTAAAGATAAATAAGTAAAATATTTTTTTAAAAAACCAACC